>NC_060214.1:106654000-107356000 GCF_021130785.1 Homalodisca vitripennis
ATAGTATCTACTAATAGTATGGTTTGTGGATCACTTGGCACAATATTGAAACTAAAGTAAGACTCCACGGATACGCTGCCAATTTCGTGCAAAAAGGCGGGAGATGACATGGCTCGGCGCGAAATAGCGCAACGCCTCCGGGACTCTCTGAGGTGATTGAATAATTAAAACTGTTGTGACAGGAACATCTCCTGTTGTGTTGTGAGCTACAGAGCTCTCTTGTGTTTACCTCATGTTTTATTTACACACCCGAACTACTTCCAGTCCTCATAAAGCTATTGCGTGCTTCTTTCAATTTTCTTCTACTGACTTGTTAGCTGACTTGAGCTCTTTGTAAAAATAGTCCTTTACTCTAGAACTATATAGGTCTATAAAATTAAATGGTTAGTTTGTATGTATTGTATTGTATTGTATTGTATTCAAATATTGTAATACATATCTTATAAATAAACTATACTAGCAGTTACCCGCGGTTTCGCACGGAATTTCGAATGTGTTGCACCTGTGTGAGCAGTTCTGGTTCCAGTGAATTATATTTCCCACGCAAATGTTACGTTTGCCTTCTTGTCACAATCAAGAGAATACGCTATAAATGTAAAGAAATTGAAAATGGTGAATAAATTAATAGCATTTTGTTGTGCTGTCATAAAAAATTGTATACACAGACAGTTCATTAATTTTGACAGGTTCTCTCAGTTAATATTTCGCACCTTTAGAGATCAAGATGGCATTTGCCGCTCATTTAAAAGTTGTAGTCCGGAGGAATCTTTGAAATAAGAACGTTCCTATATTCATGCCAGGTGTCTTATGAATGTCCACGTAAAGTTTTTCAGTACAATCGGTTTATTAGTAACAAATAAAGGCACTTTCACATTTATAATATTAATAGGATAATTACTTTATGGATCGTACAAAACCCATAGACTTTTTTTCATTTAGTGATCCGCTTGTACATTTAGTTAATTGAAGATAACCAATTTGCGATTAAGTAGGGTTTAAGAGGACTAAATAGTTTACCTAATTAATTTAGGTGCTAATAAACAAGTAATGAGAATGTTTCTTTCTTGTCCTGCCAACCTTAATGAGAAAGAGTATTATATTGTCGCGCCTAACTGACTACACGGTATTTTGAGTACTTTGGTTGAAACTCTTAACTCTGACTGAATAATTAATTCTACAAAACTATGGCATTTGAAAATTGAAATGCAAAGTGAGCCTGTCCTTTCCCCTTCTTTAAAGATAAATCAGTCTAGTATAGAGTAAAACGCTTGCATAAACTTATTTTAATCTAATAATTGGATGAGCATTAACGTAGTCTTATTATCTTTGCTTGTCTGTTTGTACTATCCGTACAATATACCAAGAAAGGACCTATATACTAAGTGTTTGAATGAAGCTTCATTTATATTTAAACAGCATTAAGTTCGATTATTGAATATTCATTCTATTTGGCTGACCACTAACGGACAATTTTTACGTTGGTATAAAGACTAACCAATAAAACCATAAAACCGAAGAATTAGCAAAATTTTTAAACAAACTGAGTGCAGTAACATGACATAAAAACACAGTAGCCTAATGAAATGAGTTATACACTTCAAACCTCACATGCAAACTCAGCAAAACCTGTTACGCGGCGCGAAGTGTGACGTTCTCGTACATTGCACCGTGTATCAAAATGAATGACCCGATTTTAAAACTCAATATCTATTGCTAAAAATGTACTACAAGAATAATATTTATTGCAAAATACTCACAAAATCTTAAAGTCCGTTTTAAGTTAGTTTCATTTTCCAACAGGATGGAGCTCCGCCTCACTGGCACAACAATGTTTGGCAGCTTCTCAACAACACTCTGCCCCACCGCTGGATAGGGCGCACGGGACCTCGAGACAATGCCCTTCATTCTTGGCCTCCAAGATCACCAGACTTGACCCCATGCGACTTTTTCTTGTGGGGATATGTGAAGGGAAAAGTGTTTGTTCCCCCTCTAACTCATGACATCGAAGAACTAAAGAACAGAATAACTGTCGCAATAAGGTCTGTGAACGCAGATACGTTGTGTAAGGTTTATGAGAAATTTAGCTATCGTCTGGATGTTGTTCGTGCTGCTGCTAGTGGACATATAGAACATTTGTAATAACATACCTAAACCTTTAAGATTTTTTGAGTATTTTGCAATAAATATTATTTTTGTAGTACATTTTTAGCAATATATATTGAGTTTTAAAATCAGGTCATTTATTTTGATACACGCTGTATATTCTCTAAACCAATTCCTGGTAAGGTTATGTTAAAAGCAATATTCAAAGTTTCAGTCTCACACTATAAATGAGTATACATGTTCAAAATATAAAATGAATATGACTCCCAGAATTAATGTTGTAAGTACAATGTGCTCGTGATCAACAAAAACAAAATTTCATGTTTATAAAATCTGGATTGTTAAAATAATTTCACATTTAAACAGTCCTTGTTGTATTTTTAAGCTCTACTGAATACCGTAAAAATAGTTCTAAACGTACCTACGTTCTACATACAAGATAGCTAGAACGCTTGTCACATAAAATACTGATCGCGAGAGAAAAGAAGAGACCTGGATTCTGGCCTATCTGAAATTTGCAGGCGCTACTACTAGTATGTTGCCCCGCCTTGTTTCGTAATTCCATTATTGTTTCACTGTTCCATTGCTATGATAAACAATTCGCAGGGTTGGCTGTGGGGCGAAGCGCCTGAAATTACCGCGCGGCAACACACTAGTACACATCTGTGCGCCGGCACGGGCCAGGTCTCTTCTTTTCTCTCGCCATCTGTACTAAACGTTACACACCAACTTCGCGTGACCTCTTCACGGTTTGTACCTTTTGCAAGACCCAACTTTACTTCAATAAAGGCTAAACACAGTTTTTTTTATGTATCATTCTATAACATCCTAGCAATCAAATTACTCGTTATAAACAGGTTATACGGCCATCTTGTTCTATTGTATATAAATATTAAAAACTAAACTATAAGGTAAAATATTGTATTGCATGTCACCTAAAGTCTTCGTCTGAATTTGTTACGAACAATTTGATGCTTACTCTTTTTCGTTTAAAGACATGTCAATTATTATTTCCTCCTTGCCTATACAGCCTCTCGTTAGGCAATTCCATGAATAATATTGTAAGTTATCATTTATAGCGTACCCATATATTTTAAATAATAACTCGTTACAATCGAAACCGATTGTGCTAATTTTATTAATATAACACATGATGTAATGTTATTTTTTTGTTAACAGTTTGTTTAACAATTTATTATTCTGCAGTTTTTTCATTGCCATCTTGGTTAACATTGAAACCAATGTAAAAATGCTGGCAAAATTTCGGCCAAATGACATGCATCCTCATGGAAACAATGTTGCGTATATATAAATAAACCTTCATGAGAATTGTTAACCTGTTGGTAAGTTCTCGATGTATTGTGTGGACAGAGATGCTGACAGAGAGTCAAATAGAAATGAAATAATTCAGTGTCCTCGATTAATTGTCTTCGCTAACGCTCAGCCAATAAGAATATTTTAAGACGTATATAGAACTTAAAAGATCGGTTATCCGCTTAATTACCCTTACATAAAAAACTTCAAGTAATGTTCACTGATGTTTTCATCAATCAAACTTTTAATTACTTAAGTTTCCTTAACTTCGTGAAAAAGGTACATTATTCTATGTTAAAGCCTGGATGTTTTATAAATAATAATAGCATTCAGCATAAAAGCAGTGTACAAAATTTAAATTCCATTTTTGTGGCTCACTAAGTTTCGGAAAGTAGACTTTATTACCGAACCTCCCAATTTAGATCATTAAAACGCTCTGTTTCTCCAAGGTTTACCTGCCATCCTATTGCAATAATTAAGTCCAAAACAATCATAGAAGCCCTTTATTTAAGAAAAAGACAATAAACGCTATTATTAAGAACTCTAATGCTCAAATTTACTCTAAACCAGAACTAAATAAAATATTTTCATCGATATATTTTATGCTCGGCTATCCCAGTGGTTTTATCCCGTTTTATAGCACAAAAGCTTTACAAATTAGTCAGTATACTACTACGATAGGGGAGTGTGCACCACCGCGATAGTAATGGGCGGTACAGTTTCAAATGTGTATTTTCTTGTGGCACAAAATTGAACTTGTCTTTAATATAAACCGAATTACAAAAAAACTTTGCTTAACTTAAACTAAGTTAGATTTTATTTTGTGGCTAAAATTCCTAACTATACCAGAAGTGACCACAATATTTTTGTCTTCATATCATACAAAACAGGTTTTCAGATTCTTTCTAGACATCCGCAGTATCGACAGAGAAAATCAAAACTTACTAGATTAACGCAATAGGCTACGTGAATCTGATCGGAATTGCCAAGAATTACATAAACTATTAAAGACCACCAGGAGAAGTTACAACACGTAGTCCAGATTAAAACGAGCCTAACTTTACTTCTCTCCCCGCCACCAGATAGCACTACCAGTAAGCATATTTTCTTTTTTTACAATTTTGAATTACAATCTAACATAAAAATATATATTTATATATTTAAAGTGCTCAAAAATCACATATATTACTACTAAACGTGACTAAATGTTACAGTTAGTGAAATATATTTTTACAACTTTAATTGAGTAACTTGAACCATTATGAACATTTAGAATATTAAAACTCATTTATAATTATAGAATTAGATACACGTTTAACAAAAATTATATAAATTAAATGATGAATTAAATAGCACCTGAAAGGTTGTGTGGGCGGAGAATACGTCACTTGCTTTTAATGGCTTTTAAAAATATGAAATATGGAGGCGAGCTTAGTGTAACCAGCTTGCCTTCGCTCTGCGTGGGGTTAAATTGATTTGTAATCCTTTGAGTGAATATATAATTCAAAATATTTTGAGCCGGAAGAGTTTAAATAGTATAAATCTTTCTTCTATCAACGCTTTTTCACGTTTCCGCCTCTGAAACCATTTATCCAAATTACACATAAAATTAATTCCCTTAAACATTTAGTCAATACTTGACGGTTTTATTGCTAGACGTCATTGACGCATTCGTGAAATACAGTATACTTGAAACTTTTCATTATATACATTTTAAATAACAAATATGCATTTTTTGTAATGAGCAAAAGAAATGTTTAGTTAGGAGTGTTATGCAATAAAGTTGATAAAATAGACTGTGCTTGTACTTCTGTGACATTTCTCAAGGTTTGTACACATTTGTACTCTATATAGCCTGTTGAGATTTAATAACAATTTTTAAATTTTTATTTATTTCACTGCAAATCATTACAAAAACTGATTAAAATCATTTGATGGTTCCCATTTCCAGCTCGTTATTTGGGAACTTTATTTTAATTAATTGCATCTGCAAAGAAACACCCTTTCAAAATTAAAACGCATACAATTTTGTAAAATTCCAATTTTATATATTTACAAGGACAAACAAATCAAATGCTTTAGGATTGATTACTCTATTTAAAGAAACCCAAAGCTTTATCATTTATTCCACAAGGTGTGGGTGGTTAAAGCTTCTATTTTCAGACAAGAATGGAAAGAGTAGGATGTATTTAAGCCTTTAATTAATTATAATTAATTAATAAATTATATTCAAAGTAAGGAGTTCTTGGTGAGGGACGGTGATAATATTGAATAACCCATGCAGTTTCAAGTGATAAAAAACATTTCTTTGTTCTGATCTCAGGCATTAGCGTGTTTATCTCTAATAATCTTCAACACTAAATAACGTTCTTTCTTTTCTATCATGGTCTTGATCGATGTTGGTCATTGTTTAATTTTGGTTGTTGATTTTGTAAATCTGTGTATTCGATGTCTTAATATGAGTCACTCTCCATTACGATGTCAAGCATTCTATCCATATTAATATAGTGATTTATGTTTTATATAACAATCGGTAAATATTTACAGACATAAACCCCAAAACATTGCGCTGCCCCCCCCCCCCCCTCCGCCACGGGGAACCACTCTGCTATGTCCAGGTTATACCCTGCATGAATAAATTATAAACCTCCTGGCCAACTTATGCAGCTCATAAATACACTAACTTTGGTTACTCAGTATACTCTAATAATAAATCTTACCTACGTCCAGGAATGCTATAATCCTGAAACTCACAATTCCACCTTAGACCGTGTAACCACCAGAAAACACCTTAAAGCTGGTAATTAGATATTGCATTCAAAATCATCCAATTTAAATTGTCCTTATAATAGCAATTAAAGAACATTCCTGCATAACTTTACCGAGCATGAGCACTAGAGCTTAAAATCAAACCAGTTAAAAATTTTTCATGGAATGCTATATAGCGTGGTTTATGGAAACGATACCAGTCCTAAAAAAGATTTAAACAAATTAAATCATGGTACTAATATTGATATTGTAAATATCTCAGTTGAGTTCGTTGATAAGCTTGGTACGCACATTCGTTTATACGAGTATATGGGAGCCGTTCAATTATTTTTAATTCGCTCCGTTATTTATTAACCTATAGGGAAAAACAAGTGTTCTGGAATGCTTTTAACATTGTTTACGGATTTTTTTACAAACCATTTTTTATCTCAACCTGTTTTCAAGATATTGGGAACATGTAAATCTCATGGGGAAAAATAATATTTTGTGTCCCAAAATCTATCTACTTCTATAAACTTACTTTTTACTACTCTAAAAAAAATTAAGAATGGCTGACCAAAGCAGTATTTTTCCTAAAAAGAAGGAAAACCAAATATCACAACTCAGTCCAACTATAGGACTGAAAATTTTGGAGTAAAATATGACCACCCAATGTTTCATGTATCCCCCACGGTTAAAATACAAACTATCTTAGAAGTCAAAAGCTTCTTAAATTCAGAGAAGAACTTACATTTGTTCTGTCCAGCCGAAGGCGTGTATGGTTATATAGACTACAGAATGGTCTGTATTATATCATGTATAAAGTTCTATATGTTTGGTAGTTTCTATCCAAAATATAGAACACTGCAATCACAGTTGAAGTTATTGATAATATAAATAAGTATACACAATTTGTGACAGTATATAGCGAACACAATATTCATTATCTCATTTCTTTTTTTTTACTTAACACAATTTAAATGGTCAACCAGCTAAAATTAAAACTAAATAAAATGTCTCAAAAACACATAAATAAATGACAATCACTGTACTCAATAAACCATAAAAGCCGCTTATGATCAAGTTATAGGTTTTCTGATGAAATCTTCTTGTATCAGCCAGTCTCGTAAACGAACTTCTAGAAGCCCAGAACACAATAATATTATAATTAGAACATTAATTGGCTGAGTGTTAGTGAAGCTTATCGCTTAAGGGTCTATATTAACTTCTTGCCTACACGATACCTCGAGAAGAAACTAACTTTGAAACTTTGCATGCAAACTTAGCGAATGCTGTTACGCGGCACTTAGTGTGGATATATATATATATCATAGCTTATATATACCATACATGTATATATATATATATATATATATATATATATATATACATGTATGGTTGTATATATATATTATTGATATATCATATTATCAATTAAATTCTACCCGGTCAAGTCAAGTCAAAAATTATTTATTTCTTCATCAAAAAAACATTTACATCTAGTTTACATACATTTCATTAGGTGAAATAAAATATAATACAATAACTAATTATGTTGCAGTAAAACTCTATAAAATAAAACTTAGAAATTAATTCCCAAACTAAGTAAGAACTTGTGTTTTTGAAAATGAGTCTTGTAATGTACCGCATTGTTACTTAATATTTTGTTGCAGCTTAATTACAATAAACTAAAAAATAATTTCTATAAAAATAATTAAAATTTCTGTAAAAATAAATATATAAATACTCAGAAACTAAAATTAATTAATTGGATTATGTTTTTAATAATTTAAAAAGAACATACTAAAGATTTCTTTGGTTATATGGGAGAAGACTATGGCAGTTGCAACCCTCCACCCCCCACCCCCCCACCTAATGACTCGACGTCCCCAATCACTCGCACTCACATACACCCAATACACACTACTCGAACAGTGCACACACACACACACACACACACACACACACACACACACACACACACCCACACACCCACACCACACGCACACATATACACACACACACACACCCAAACCGCGCGCACACACACACACACACACACACGCACGCACGCACGCACACGCACACCGCTCACACTGACACACGCTAGCGCACAATGACACACATTTATACTACGTTATGTCGAAAGTTAAGTTTATATTTGTTTTTTTACCTATATATTGATGTTATAATTTGTTCAGTTCTGTCCCTTCCAACCTCCAGTAACCATGTATTAACTTTCTTTTTATATGTCCGTGCTTGTATAAAACGTTGTTGTGCTGTAGGTCTTCAGGTATATTTCTGTATAAATAGTGGGCTATAATGAACGGATTAGTGGTCGAGTAAGTTCTTAAAAGTCTTGGTATACGTATTCCAACATTGTCCGCATTTCTAGTGTTGTAGTCATGAGTTATTTCGTCGAAGATTTCGTCGAAACCGGTTGTGTATATGCATCAACAATTTTCTAACAAATAACTGTCGTATGTCAAAAACTTTTAAGTTGTCGAAAACAGCATCTGTAGGGTATCGCCTATTTACTCTTTAGAGCTGCTTTAACTATTGCCTTTTGTGTAACTAATAACGGTTGTAGAATTGTTTTGTACGCACCACCATATGCTATCAGTCCATTTTTCTAAAATAGAACTGTACATTACGCACAATAGGCCATTCTAATTTCCTTTAAATTTAAGAAGTGACTAATTTGTCTAAATGCATAAATAAATTTTCTAAGTTTTTTATTTAAAATAATGTATATGTTCTGTCCAGCTTAACTTGCGATCAAAAAATACACCCAGATATTTATAACTCGTCACACTTTCAATTTCCTCACAATTACACGTTGTGTTGGCGAAATTTCCACAACTATGCAGTTTAATGTTTTGGATAGGTATGTCTCCTCTGTCTCTTAATGATATCGGCAGGAATTTTGTTTTTGGAACATTAAGTGTGAGTAGGTTGTGGGTCTAGCCATTTTTTAACAGACTCAATATCTTTGGTGGCCTTGCCCCTCACTTCCTCCCAACTCTTACCATCAAAGAATATCGCTGTATCATCGGCAAAGAGATAAAGCTTACCCGTTATATTTATTTTGGCAAGGTTATTCGCGTATATGAGGAATAATGTGGGGCCGAGCGTACTCCCTTGAATGACGCCGTAATCTATGGTGGTTTCCCTACTATTAACGCCATTAATTGTACACAAAACTGCTTCCTATTTTCTAGATAAGATTTAAACCAATTTAATGAATTTCCTTTAACGCCAATTAACTCTAACTTACTTAGCAAGTTTGACCCTATCTACCCGAATCAAACACCTTTGCGAGATCCAGAAACACCAACAGACAACGCCTGTTGCTACTAACAGCCTCGTTGATATCTTTATTCAAAACAAAAAAGTGCATCTGCAGTGTTTCTAGATTTTCTGAAACCATACTGCGAGTCTGTTAAAATATTATTAATATTTAAATATTCAGTTAACTGTTCGTTTACTATCTTCTCAATTACCTTAGTGAAAACGCTCAATAATGATATAGGCCTGTAGTTAGATTTGATTGCAAATTCATTTGATTTATAAATTGGTACCACTTTAGCAATTTTGAACGCGTTGGGGAATTTTCCAGAGCGGATGCTTTCGTTTATAATATGTAGAAGCGGTTTCCCCAATACATTTAAATTGTCTTTTAAAAAAGAAGCAGATATTCCGTCATAGCCCGGAGCTGAGCCACCACGTAGTTGGTTGACGTGCCGTTGTAAGTCATCCTCCGTGACAGTGTGCAGTGTAAAGGTCGAGTAAGTCACATAGTCAGTGTCGTCTACTACAGGTGGGCCGCTTGAATCAATCGCATTCGCCAGATTAGAACCGACTTGAGAAAAATATTGATTAAATTCTTCTGCTACCTTTAACTTAATGTCTCCAGATCCTACTGTTTGATTAGTTGTAAAATGTTCCAATGGAAATATATCTTTTTTGTTTGTTCTACCAGCAAGTTCGTTGACAGTTTTCCAAAAGCTTTTTGGATCATACTTTGCTTCGTTGAGTTTTTCTCTATAGTATTGAATTTTAACATTTTTAATAATACTATTCAACCTATTTCTATATCGTAAGTAAACAAATTTTATATTATTGTTAAAAGGTTGAGATTTAACTAACTTACTAAGCTTTTCTCGTCTTCTTATAGATCGTACTATTCCTTCAGTAATCCAGGGTTTTATAGGTCTTAAAAAAACAGGTTTTACTTTCATGGATTTTTTTGATTTCTCTAAACAAACACTTATAATTCCAAAAAATCTGTTGGTAGCGGTATTCAAATCGGAAGCTTCCGTAACACCTGCCCAATTGCTGTTATTTATCTCTGCGGTTAGTTGTTTTTTATCTATATAAGTACTACTGTTAAGTGTCCTGCTAGCATTGCTTCTATTAAATTTTACTTCTAAAAACACTGCATAATGGTCTGTTATGTCTGTTTCGATCACTCCAGTCTGTACATTTGTGAAATTATCGTGATGTATGAAGACGTGGTCGATGCAGGTTTTACTCTCTCCCACTACTCTTGTTGGTTTGTCAATCCCACACATAAACCCAGCGTCATACAACACATCCAGGTAGCGTTCAGTCTTGTTGTCAGTAAGTATCAAGTTAGCATTAACATCCCCCACTAGTATATACGTCTTGTTATTAATCATGTCCCCATAGTAGTTGTTTAGTGCTGTAGTAAAATTGTCAAGGTCACTATCGTGGGTTCTGTACACTGTAAGTAGGTTGCAATGTTTATTTAGATAAGTAAAGTCTAGACTCATGCCGTACACATCTCCAAGCTCTACCTCTCTCACAGACACACTCACTCTCTCACTCACATACACCAATACGCCATCATTTTTGTTTTTCACTTTAGAACTTGAATAAACGTAATATCCCTCTAACTGAATCCCCAACCCTGTTCCGCCAAGCCATGTCTCCCCTAAAATTATAAAATCAAACTGTGTTTTAATTTGGTTTAAGTGTATTAATAGTGAATCAAAATTTTTATTGTAGCTTCTGATATTAAGATAAAAAAACCTTAAAACTTTGTTCCTCTGAGGAAAACACCAGATCAATATTTTGAAATTTTTCAACAGAACAAAAATTTACTTTTCTATACTCTTCAACCTCAAGGTCAAAATTGTTCATTTATTAATAAAAATAATTAAGAAAAAATGGGAGAAATTTAAAAAATGTTTCAATAAACAGAAATATAAAATAAAAGAATCATTTTCAACCCACCCGCCCTGTTCTAGCTCTTATATTATCTATGTACATGTTTTATTTTAAACTGAAATGTAAACTTAATTTTAATTTAAAATACATAAATGAAAATTAACTTGTTTTCCCTCATCAGATTGTTAGACATATTGATAGGAATTTATTAAGAACAAACAAAGTAGGTATCCTATAAAAATAAGATGCTAAGAAATTTAAGTTGTGCATATAAGTTTATAGGGTATGTTAAATAGAGACGTTACAGTAAATAATCCAATTAACATGAAATTAATAGTTACTGAATTGTTAAATGCTTGTACTGAGGTAACCATATTATACACTAGGACTTACGAAATAATCAGATTGTGGCCCTACATATTTATTACTATAATAATTAATATAGGCAATAGTTTCCTTTCAGTGATAATAAACATAATAATGTTTATAAAACAAAACATTAAATAAAATAAGTAAAGTAAATAAATATAGTAAGTTATGACTTTGACTTTAGGTAACTATTATATGGTTACATAAAATAAGAATACAGTAAACTTAATAAACAATGGGCAAGATTAAATACACAGTTCCTTTATTAGTATAGTTTGTAAAAAGAATTATGTACAAAAGAAGTGAAAATAAATTATTCTTATTCTTAGTAATCAAATCATACTAAGAATGAAAAACATAACTGTACAAACAACTCCTATTACACTAATAATGATGAAAATAAATAAATGTAACCTTTTAAACTAATTTGTATAAATCTTATAACTTTAGCTTAGTTTAACAAACACCATTGTAAAGTAAATAAAACTGATGTACTAAAAATCCTATTTTAACTAGATATGTAAATTGTTAGTAGCATCCTATCCTTAAATACAGGTTTTGGTTCTTTTCAAATTTGGGATAACTGCTACTTGAATTGGTATGTATTCAACCAATAATATATTCTATTTTTAGCTGACAGTTTTTTTACCAGTTTTAATAATAATTTTTTTAACGTAAACATTTTTTAGTAGATAACGTTCCAACAATAGTAGAAAAAACACGTTAACTGATGTTTAAAATTTCTTTTTTAAATTTCCTCTTAGATTTGTTTTTCTGCCAGAAAAAAATATGGTTTTATTTAATAATTAAACTCTGAACCATAACACTGGTTTTGCTGTGTATTTAAAATAGTTTGTTTTATATACGTTAACATATATAAATATAAAAAAAAACCATTTTTCAACCTTTAGTCACCCCCTTTGAAGGTTTTAAAAATAGTTACACATATATATTTATATTCGTTTTAAGTTAGGTCACGTTTGACCTTTAAAAATTTGGATATTGTTTTTTATAATTGGTTTCTATTCAAATTTACTCCAGTAACTTTCTAAACATATCTTACTTTTTAAATCTATGGAGGTCCATATGCTGCCTTAAGGTGTGTTCGAGCCATCATACGCCGGTGCGGTGTCATCAGGTGCCGTGTTGCTGTCCTGAGATGTTGTCCGTGGTATACCCGGTAGAAATACATAATATAGAGAGATAGAGAGATCAAATTGCAGTTGTCCGAGACTTCGCACGGAAAACAGTACATTATATTCACGTATTCTTTTTCTATCACATTCTAAATACTCCTGAGATAATTGAAAGTTCCTTCGTGAGCCTCTTGGCCGCATTATGAAGGTATGTACCATATTTCCTGCCTCTGTCTTTCATGGTTTTTGCTTGGTGTTTTAAGAGTTATTCAGTACAATTAATTTCTATGGATGAATCTCGATAAATTAATTTGGTTACAAAGAATAAAATTCGGTTTGTTACTATTTATTTTCTGTTTAAGATATTTCCAGTATTATGGTGGTTTTCCTTGTGCTCCGATCAAGAAAATGTACCAACGAAAACCAATTTCGATCATAAAGCGTCTTCTTTCGGCTCTTTCATTTACCTTCGATCTAACCAAATTCGATTACCTTATGTGCAAACATTCACGGTTTTGTACAGCGAGGTGGTTTTTGTAACAGTGTTTAATAGTATTTTCATTGCATTAGATAGTTTATTTATCATTGGTGCAATCTAAACTTAAAATTAGGTACGTAATAACTTAGTCTATGCAATCTGCATTACACTACTGATCAAGCACTTTACAATAATAATTTTCTTAATTTTAAATGTAAACAAAGTTTCTGCCTCTTTGATGTACTTCAGTTGAAATAATTAACAGCTGTTAATTATCAGTTTACTTGTCGTAATTATACTGTATTACGTGTCGTAGCGCAGTCTACCAAATCGAAGGTAAAACATTCCAAAATCAACAACAATTTATAAATAAAATATTAATTAAAACAGCAATTTACATTGGACAGAGTTTTAAATCCAAACTATTCTAAAATCACCTTCAATACACACCAAAAATGTCGTCAAAATCGGTCCAGTCGTCTAGGAGGAGTTCAGTGACATACAAACGCACACAATAAATATATAATTATATACATATAAAGATAAACACAATGAGATTAGATATTAATTTTTGAATACTTTAGAGAGACAACACGTTTAAAAAATATCACTAATGTGTAAGCCTGGAGTGCCGAGACTTTTACAAATGTTTGATGATTCAACGTCGCCGCCGCAGGGTGACATTTAATGGAATCAAATGTCCCCCTCAGCTCTCTCTAAATCACTGGAACACCAGAGGCAGTTTGTTAAGCGGTTTAGCACTGCTCAGTCAATTCAGTCTGTATGGAAGATATAGATTTTGAAGGGGTTATTGTTACCAGGATGTTCTTAACTAAACTTGTATTTCATTTAAATTCCAGGGTGTTTGTGTATTTATGTATGTATGAGACTATTATGATGTCATACTTGTGAACACAATAACTAACTTGTAATTGATTCAAACTGAACTTGGTACGCGCATGTGGAACTTACACATACGTTGGATAAGATCATTAACTATACCGAGCAAAAAATTTTTCAAGATGGTGGTCGTTAGCATGTATGCAAATGTTTACCTGGACTACTTACAATACACAACTTCAATCAAAATTTGCATATACTGTATAACATAGTGGATATACGAGTGGACGCAATAAATTTCAAAAAGTTATTCAAACTTGACACGAAGACGTGTGCTTACGCTTTGGATCATTTTACCAACCAATATACCTGTCAATAAACGATTCAAGATGGCGACCTCTCAATTAAGCTAATGTAAAATATTTTACTTCACAGATCAGAAATAATGTATTTCGAGATGCAGATTTCACATATTTTAAAGAGGAATAATTGTTATACACAATGTATAACAAAAGGTTTTGAAATCTATCATTTATATAAATTTTTTCTAAGGATTTTATTTTGATGTTTTGTCTATTTTTTGATGATTGCTATATACACTGTTGAGTATCATACGTTACAGTCTATAAAAGTGAATAAAGTCAAAAAGCTATATCTAATTTACTGCATGAACCAATTTTTAATTTTCCATCACAGTATATAATCGATTGTATAAATCAATAGAGTGTACACATATTTAGCGTTATGTAACCTATCTAAATTTGATACATAGAGAACATTAGACAGATACATAGAAATGGTTATGAATCTACTGATGTGCTTACAATTAACACGTCAAACAATAAAGAGTCGTTATACCTCAATTGTGTAAATTAACAGTTTAAAATAATAATGATAATGAATCTCCTCCCTCCATTGCTGATTTGATGACAGCCAGAGATTAAATCTAAGATTCAAATTTCTTAATGGATAATTTAATGGAAAATATTTTATTGGTCTCTCAGTGAATGGAACCCACGATTTCTCGGTCAGAGAACCAATTTATTAAGACCAATGGGTGTATTTTTATCAGTGCACCATATATTTTAAGAGAATACTCGTTAAAAATTGTTTGTTAATTTCTTCGGGACTCGAACCTTCGACTTCTAAGTTAGAAAGCCAATCGCAACAGACATAAAATACAAAATCATCGTCCATTTACAATTTTCAAGATTGACTAAATGTGTCACTTCAAGAGCTCGCAAAAGAAAACAAATTGGAGATATTGTAGTACGATAAGTAATATTAGGGCGTTTGTAAAATATCTTTAAGAGGCAATCGAAAAATCGTAAAAGCGTATTAAAATTTCTATCAACATAAATTGAAATGAGGGATAATAACAGGAACAATATTTTCAATAGTATGGTTGATGGTCCTATTAACACTGACAACCGTTTAGCCGACATAAAATGCACGTTCAGCTAATGTCAACGGTCATCTCGTTCTGTGCAACACCTGCAGCTCTGGTGGTCATTTTACTCCACCTACTAACATTGACATGATTGCGTAGCTATGAGTCGTGAATTCACTGAAGTCAAAATGTGCTGTCCAGACTTAACTAGATTTCCGCACTCTTAAGATGCCCAATCTAGAACAAGTGAGATCATGTTATTGGCCTCACAGTAAACGTTTTTTGACCATTCACCTTCGCTGCATGCAAACCATTAAACGCTGAAACTCAACTGTGGATTATCAATGACAAACAGATCTTCGCTTCGATTACAGACTATGATGATTTGATGGACATTTCTTCAGTATCGTTCCTGTGCCGCACAGTCAAGTCTGCATCCATCGTGTAAAATGCAGCATCAATATTTTTATGTACCTTTATATGACCACTATGAGTTTGGTGGAAACATCAAGATCTTCTATGTAATCGCTATGAGTCTGGTGGAAACACCAATATGTTCTATGTAATCACTATAAGTCCTGGTAATCACTATGTAAAGTCTGGTGGAAACATCAAGATGTTATATGTACTCACTATGAGTCTGGTGGAAACATCAAGATGTTATATGTAATCACTATGAGTCTGGTGGAAACATCAAGATGTTGTATGTAATCACTATGAGTCTGGTGGAAACATAAAGATGTTGTATGTAATCACTATGAGTCTGGTTGAAACATCAAAATGTTCTATACAATCACTATGAGTCTGGTGGAAACATAAAGATGTTGTATGTAATCACTATGAGTCAGGTTGAAACATCAAAATGTTATATGTAATCACTATGAGTCTAGTGGAAACATCAAGATGTTATATATAATCAACATGAGTTTGGTGGAAACATCAAGATGTTCAATGTAATCACTATAAGTCAGTGAAAACATTAAGATGTTCCATACGATCACTTAAGTTTGGTGAAAGCATTAAGAAGTTACATTCGACCACTATGACTTCGGTGGAAGCATCAATATGTACTATGCTACAACTGTAGTTACAACTCTATCACGTAAGCCACAATCTCCGTCACAAGGCTGTTTTCCTCACCGCATTGTGATCATGACAAATGTACAAGGCAAGTTGTCGCTTCGTGATCCGCTCGAAAATACACCATACTGATGATTTTGCATTCCGCTAACTATCAAACCATGTATTATAAAGAGGGATGGCTTTCTGGGAGTAAATTTATGATCTGATAAAACAGAAACATTAAAAATATTATTTAAATTGTAAATTTATTAAAATAAAATAATTAGTTCCATTTATAATAATTTATTAAAAATTAAAAAAATTTATAAATTACATTTTCATTTGAGTAAATTTTTAAATGTTTGTAAATGGGTTCTAATTTATGACGTACATTGCTTACAAATATTTGCACACTGTAAGGAAAATATAAAGCGATTGATTCTTTTTATCGATTCACTGTTAAACAGGATTTTACCTACGACTTACTTCAGGTAAACTTATTCAGAGAGCTAACTTTGTAATAAGTTTAGTCTTGGTTACAATAAAGTTTCACCCTCTTCTACTTTGTCTAACAAAGTATGACGTTGCTTATATACATAGCCTAATTAAAAGGACGAGTAGCTATTTACTTTTTGAGGCCATGTTTTTTTACTATGTCCATTGAATGAAGAAGTATCTGATGCTACTTAAGAAACTCTAAGTGGGATTTTTTGAGGTTTCTTATAAATTTATATTGAAAAAAGAAAACAAAGTTAAAGGAGTATATGATAGCCTTTAAATTTTGTGAACAAAGTTGCATTTTGTTAATAAACGTTTACTTACATAAGCATTTAACATCATATTTCAGATTGAACAGAAATAACATTAGGCTGGTGTAATGAAAATGTCAGTCCACAACGACAGAAGTCTCTTGCACAACGTTCAATCACTGGACAAGCGACTCGTGGAGTTGACATCATTAAAACTTAATTTCAGAATCACCACTACCTAACAACTTACTCAGGTCATGCTACCTCAGTTAGTTATAAAAAGGTGGCGAGAGAAAATATGAGCCCCAGCTCATTTTATCATCTCATAAAAATTAAACGCGAAAGTTTCATTTCATTTTTGCTTAAGTAAGATGTTTTGTTTAAGATTGTTTAAGTCACAGTCATCATAGAAATTACGAGGAAAGATATGAGTCCCAGCTCATTTTATCATCTCATGTTTAGCTCTTAGTTAAAAAATAAACGGGCATGTTTTGATGTCCGAATGTTGGAAACTTCATACATTCAAACGTATATCAGTCTTTTAATATTGGTTTTTATGTAGCACTTCACAGCAGTTAATATTTATAATTTTAAATTTTTATTTGAAGATAATTTTAAGATCAAAGATTTTAATGGGTAAAAATGCAGGACTATTCCATGATATGAGGTTTTCAACATTCAAACTATAAACACTTATTCTTAATAAAACTGAACAAAGTGAATGAAAAGAGCAGCAATGAAGACTTTGTTCTCCCTCATTGTAATTCCCTTGTGTACTCGCCACTTGTCGCTTCAGTACTGTCTCGTGTCCTCTTTGTTTGCTTACAATCTAATACAGGTTCAACAAAGAGATTCAAATTACAGTACCGGTATCCTAAGAAGTGAAATTTTTAACGTCAACGATTCTTATTCTTTGTTTTGTTTCTTTGCTTGCTCAGTTTGTTTTACACATCAGCTAAACATAATTTATTACATATAACTGCAATACATTTAGATTGTTTCCGATAAATTTATTATTAAACTTTATTACATCATATTTAATCAAAAACGTGTTTTTACCGGAAATGTACTCGTAACATAAAATGAGCAAAAAATACCAACACGTAGTTTTTGTATTTAGAAGAGACCCATTTTCGTACCATATCCTATCGCTTTTGAGTCGTTAACAGAGCCTAAGCGAAGATTATTATTCGAGGGGTTGGAAGACTTCATTTCCGTCTCTTCCCTTGGTATCTTAAGAACGAAATGACTTGAAATGTAGCATTAGGATTATTTTTTTTTAAATCAACATCGATTTTAAAGTTGGCACAACATCATGGGATTTGCCAGAGCGTTAACGAATATTTTTACATTACTCTTATGAGTAACCGTGATTGAAACGAGAAAACTGCAGAATAAATATCTAAACAAATAGACTAGAATAACATGGAATTCGTGTAACATAGTAAAACATGTAACCCATCCATGAGATATCTCGAAATAGGTTGCATCTGTAATTTTGCATACAGGATACATTCCTTTTTATTGTAAACTTAGTATAAGTCGGTAAAGGATAAGTTACAAAACACGCATGCGATTTGAAAGA
This sequence comes from Homalodisca vitripennis, assembly GCF_021130785.1. Lineage (NCBI taxonomy): Eukaryota > Metazoa > Arthropoda > Insecta > Hemiptera > Cicadellidae > Homalodisca > Homalodisca vitripennis. The sequence continues at coordinate 106,672,968 of NC_060214.1, forward strand.
AGGGAAATATAATCATGTTACTATTATCCAGAATAATATTTGTTGTTAATTTAAAATTCTACTGGCATGGATCAAACTTTACTTCTCAGAATCAACTTCCTTGAGTTTAGCAGAAGACTTTTAACGTATTGGCAGTAATTAATAAAATCAATATTACTATCCAATATTTTTAAGCAGCTTGGCTATTTAAAATTGATTCCTTTTAACATACTCTATTCAGTTTCATACTGTAATCATATATTCTTGTTGTATGCTTACAATGAGGGAAATTTCATTTCATTCCCTAAATTTCTATCTCGCTACATTTTTGCCATGACTTTTGAAATAGGACCTGGTGGAAAAATAATGTTTCTGTTTTGGTTGATTAATGCGTTATGAATGCCATCTGTAACACCAGGTTCATAAATAGTGATTTTAATGCCGGTAATTGAACCCAGATCTCTCACTGGTATGCCGGGAAATGATCATGTATGTATAATTACAAGGTAATAACATTGCAAGGATATACTTATGAGATTAAACCAGAAAAAATGAATTGGTAATAATATTATACTACTTTGTATTAAACTTTTTTTACACTAAAGGACAACGCTAAAACATTCATGTATCTGTACCGTTATTATAGTACATACGTATATTAATTGACTTAAGAGCTAATATTCTATAAATCAGAACAACCTTTCGGAAATACTTAATTTATTCCGATTTAAAGTTCACCCAAAAATTTAACAAAGTTTACAAACTTTAGATTTGATTTTCTTAAAAAACTTCTCACAACCTGTCAAATCTAATTAAGAGTCTGATCAAAATAAAATGAATTAAAATTAAAATGAAACTAAAAATGTATACTTCTCCAAAATGGTTTAAATTAACAAAATAAAATAAAAAGTTGTCTTCTCAAAATATTCAAAATCAAAATAACACAAAACTTGATATTAACTTTACGATCAAAATCTAATTTACAATGCTTCCAAAAATTGAATTAATTCTCAGACTCTGTAATGTGGCAAACTTTAGAAATTTAAACACAACAGTATAAAATAAAAGATAGTAACTAAACGCTGGTACGGGACTTACTACTTTGAAGACTATGGAGGCTGAAAGGAAACTATTACGCACTTAAAGAAAATTTAAAAACTTGATTTAAATTACACCCGGTAAAGAATTTACTCTAGATCCCAAAAGTAAAGGATTAGAGGAAGAACTACTGCTTCTCAACTGGACGTCTGTACGCTGTGGTCGACACTCCAAGACTGCTCTCCTCTCTCAAGCCAACCGGCTCGGGAAAGTATCACCGTAGACATCTCGATCAGCTGATTTACCGGTCTAACCAACAAACAATGTCCACGCACCGCGTCTAGTTAACAATGAGCCTACTTCCTACCGCGATTCAGCATAATGATTATAACTATGGTACATATTCAACACAGAAAGAATATCAAACATAAAGTGGGATGTAATGTTAGGTTCACAACGAAAATTCTCAGAGACGAAACGTTCTTTATCAATAACTCAGAACCAACGACTGTCTCGCTTGTGCTGAATAGGATCATTTACTTTTCATTAGACTCATGAAGCTCCATTATCCTCCGTCTTAATATTCGGTTTAAACAATAATTCGGCCATGTTGAGGTGATCTGAATAAAATGTTTTAATTATTTAAACTGCATCTTTTTTCCAGATTTAAGTGAAATCATTTTTAAGAGTCAATGATTCTATGTTGTGAAAATGGGGTAAAAGTTCTTTAGTTGGGTGAAAATATTATTTAACAACTTTGGAGTTGTAAAAAGAGATTTTAAAACTGTAATTTGTAGTAGAACATGTTGTAATGTAAAATATTTGAAGAGATAAATAACACAATTGTTAAAATCTTTTTTTAACCTTGTTATAAAAACTGAACAGATCACGGAAGATAGTGATAGACTTGTTTGACCTTCTAGGACTTTTTAAAATTTTTAATGTTGTTTTCATGCGTAGTTTATAAAAATATCCTTCAGTTTTAATATTTAAAGATGTACAGTAACATTTGAGGATAATTCCTTAGTCTAAATTAATACGCAAATAATGCAAAACAACTTATTAGTTCCATTTAAATTAAAACATAACATAATAAACATACAGTTATTCGAAATGCGTGGCGCTATGTTTATTTTAATTTATTCTATTTACTGTCAAATGAACCTATAGAAGGTATCTTCATACTATGATGGTTCATAATAGAAAATCCAAAATATTTCCTGGAATAACCGTTATAAGCGCGTTTCCAATAGGTCAATTTCCAAACACAGATCAAGCAAAGCTTGTAGTAAAATTGTAAAATACCTAATACTAACATCCAAAAGTAGTATAATTTGTGAAGTAACAATAGTATATATTAATATTATTGTTTTTGGATAATTGTTAATCAAGATCCCACCCACTACTCCCCGCTTATTATGCCAATTTCCATCAAAATTGTGGGAGAAGAAGCGGTTCGGTGAGATAGAGGACTGTCTCAGATGATTGAATAATTAAAACTGTTGTGACAGGAACATCTCCTGTTGTGTTGAGCCCTCGTGTGTTTACCTCATATTTTATTTAAACCCCCGAACTATATCCAGTCCTCATAAAGCTCTTGAGTGCGTTTCGTTTCCTTCAGTGAGTACGACCCGGTTTCAATTTTCTTCTACTGACTTGTTGGTTGGGCTTACTGTAAAATAGTATTTTACTTTTGAAGAACAAAAAAATACTTTTATAGTATTAGACGGTTAATTATTATGTAACATTATTTTATTCAGATATCAAAAGCATTAAATACATTGTCACGTTATTTACATAAAAACAATTTATATATCAACGACGAAACTATCACAATTAAACCTACATTAAAACACTTAAAACAAATGACAATTTCCCAAACTAAAACATTAAGGAAATTGAGTCTATTTATAATTAGTTTTTAAGTGGTTATTTTATAGTTATACTGTACATGGTGTAAAAAAGTTCTGCACAGGCTTGATTATTCCCAAACGATTACACGTAAAGCAAAACGATTACATCATTACTGCACCGATAAATATACTTTTTAAAGTAACTAAGTTTTTTGTTACGTTCTTTGATAGTGCACAAGGAGTCAGAAGGAAATCTTAAATAAGAGCATAGGTCGAGTAGTAGTTCAAATTAAAAGTTTCTATTAGTAGTTTACTATTCCGCAAAATCCGGCTTCGAAAGGTTCGCTATTTAAAGAATTATGCTGGTTAAACATCTGAAACATTTACAATGTCCTGTTCTAGATGGATTAATAATATACTTGTCTTGCCTAGTTGTGTACGTTAAACGTAGATATTAATGCTATACTTAATCCTAGCACTTAACGACTTACGTTCATGTTCTTTTCCGAATTCCTTGTAGATTATCCTCCATTGGATATGAAGGATCACTAATTGCCGTCATTAATATTTAAGCAACAACGAGTTCGAATACTGAATATATAACCTCTTTCGATTTGGCTGACCAATAACGGACATATTTACATTGGTCTTACGGGTAAACGTGGCAACGAAAAATTGCAGGATAAATAAATATGTAAACAAATTGAGTACAATGACATGACATGAAAACACAGTAGCCTAATGAAACGAGTTATACACTTTAAAACTCGCATGTAAACTCAACAAAGCCTGTTACGCGGCACGTAGTGTGGCGTAGTCGCTTGTTGTATATTCTGTAAACAAACTGAGAACAATGACATGACATGAAAACACAGTAGCCTAATGAAATGAGTTATACACTTTAAAACTCGCATGTAAACTCAACAAAGCCTGTTACGCGGTACGCAGTGTGGCGTAGCCTTTGTTGTATATTCTGTAAACAAACTGAGTACAATGACATGACATGAAAACACAGTGGCCTAATGAAACGAGTTATACACTTTAAACCTCGCATTTAAACTCAACAAAGCCTGTTACGCGGTACGCAGTGTGGCGTAGCCTTTGTTGTATATTCTGTAAACAAACTGAGTACAATGACATGACATGAAAACACAGTGGCCTAATGAAACGAGTTATACACTTTAAACCTCGCATTTAAACTCAACAAAGCCTGTTACGCGGTACGTAGTGTGGGGTAGTCTTTTGTAGTATATTCTGTAAACAAACTGAGTACAATGACATGACATGAAAACACAGTGGCCTAATGAAACGAGTTATACACTTTAAACCTCGCATTTAAACTCAACAAAGCCTGTTACGCGGCACGCAGTGTGGCGTAGTCCTTTGTTGTATATTCTGTAAACAAACTGAGTACAATGACATGACATGAAAACACAGTAGCCTAATGAAACGAGTTATACACTTTAAACCTCGCATGTAAACTCAACAAAGCCTGTTACGCGGTACGCAGTGTGGCGTAGTTCTTTGTTGTATATTCTGTAAACAAACTGAGTACAATGACATGACATGAAAACACAGTAGCCTAATGAAATGAGTTATACACTTAACCTCGCATGTAAACACAAGAAAGCCTGTTACGCGGTACGTAGTGTGGCGTAGTCCTTTGTTGTATATTCTGTAAACAAACTCCTAGTATGGTTATATTATTTGCAATATTAAATAAAAGTTTAAAGTTTACAAACATGCTTCAGTCTCACACTATAAATTTAAAATAAATTTTAAAAGTTTAAAAAGAATATGATACGCACAATTAGCATGTTTATGAAGACTTTGGATTGTTTAAATCATGTTTCACCTTTTAACAATCATTGTTTGTTGAATTTTCAAGGTCTACTGAATACTGTAAAAATACTGCCAAACATACCTACGTTCTACATAAAAGATAGCTAGAACGCTTGTCACATAAAATACTAAACGTTACACACCACCTTCGCGTGACCTCTTCACGGTTTGTAGCTCTTGCAAGACCCAACTTTATTCTGAAAGAGTTTATATAGAATTGCTTTGTTTGTTTCATTCTATTACATCCTATGAAACAAGTTTCACGCCGTTTCATAACATATAGTTATACGGTCATACTGTTTTATCGTACATAAATATCGACAAAAAATTAGAAAAAAAAATAATTTAATTACATTTCAGCTAACTTTTTCGTTTGAATATGTTATAAATAAGTTAATCAATATTTATGTCATACAGTCCCTCGTAAGGTAATTCCATAAATATTAGGCCTATTACATGTTATAATTTTATAAACCTTAAGTAACAACTGCTTACAATCAAATTCGATTGTTATTGCTCATTTTATTAGGCTACATGATTAAATACATTACGTGTTAAAATGTCATATGATTGCACTCGGTTTGTTCACGATTCTATTGTTCTGTGATCTTGTCATTGCAATCATAATAACCCATAAGCCCAATGTACAAATGCTCGCTAACGTTTAGCCAAATGATATACATCATTATCATACTCGTTGTTGTTGTTTATATAGAAATAAAGCTTCATGCAAACTCTCTCTTCTAGTCCACAGGTAAGTTCGGTCCCGAGATATCGTGCGGACAGACAGACAGACAGTGAAAAAATAAAATTATTCCGGGTCCACGATTTACTAAATGAATATTTAATGAAAGAATATTTTAAGACAGAATTTCAAAGATCGTTTAACCGCTTAATTAACCTTACATTAAAAAGTTCACTGATGTTTTCATCAAGCGAACTTTTAACGATTTAACTTTCGTTAACTTCGTGAAAACAATACATTACACCATTTTAAAGGCTCGTTATTTAAGGGGATCCGCCACTATCTTTTTACAGATTTTTTAATTTTTTAAACTTTTTCCAAAAAGTGGATTTTTTGGTTAAGTATATAGTTTTGAACATGAGGGTGAAATTTTAACTCAATATGAAAATTTTTTCATGTATTTTTTTAACTAAAATGTAAAACAGTGCACCTGTCTGTTTTGGCAGTTTTTCAATCACGTTTTGGCGTATTCACCAATTATTATTATTTTCTTTACTGTAAATGTATTTTGATGAAATAGAACCATAGTAACAAAGTATAAAGTACATTGTCACAAAAAATAAAAAATATTCATGTTTTTATATATACATTAGTATGTATTTTACGTAAAAATAATAAATATTTGTGAACAATTTGTGAATTAAAAATTGCATTACTGCTGGTTGCTTCTTGAGTTTATAATCATTGTTTATTGCTATTGGAGGTTATGTTTTGACTGTTAGTAAACAGAGTGACAACTAATAACAGCTAACTAAAGCTTATATAGTTTTTATTCAGTGAATTTTGAGTGGTGCTTTAGTTTTTTGACTTAGGCTAGGCATACCTTTTTTGCTTACTTTGTGCTCATATGGTAAGTAAATATTGGAAGAGTAAAATTAGGCAAGAAAAATCAGAAGCAATTTGAAAAGAAAGTCAGTTTCTAAAGGATTTGTCTAAAGATGATCTTCTAAAAAGATGCTCCTCAGGAAAAACTCAAAACGCAAACGAGTCCTACATGGGGTTATATGGAGTAAATGTCCAAAAACAATTTTTACTACCAAAAGGAAGCTTGATGCCTTGGTGGCAGTGGACATTAGCTTGTACAATAAGGGACATGCCTAGACAATGACCAAGCTCTTTTCTAAGGCTGGTATTTCACCGGGGAGTAATACAGTGCGACCCAAAAGACGGACTCTCATCGTCTTCGCCTTCGGAAAGAAAGAGACACAGAAAAAATACAAGAAGTACAGGAAACTAGTGAAAAGTGCCCAGCTGAAAGAGGAAGAAAATAAAAAAAGTGGAGGGTTTTACATATGGTGCAGGAGAGTTTTAAAGCCACTAAAAACAAATGTTAACTGTTACGGCCGTTTTCTCAAAACTTAGATTTAGAGGAACTTGCTTCACGTAAGTTTGAATAACTTTGTTACTATGATAGATATAGCTGTCAAATTTTTACCATAGTACCTTGATATTATGAAGAAGGTTTGTGTGTATAGGCAATGCAATACAAGGATTATTTCTATAAAAAGTAGGAGAACAAAAAATAAAATTAGAAACCCTGAGGGATTTTTTTTATAATTTGGTAAAATATTTCATAAGTAAGTTATTTTTTAAGTTACCAAGTTGACCATACACAGGGATATTCTTGGTAGTGTTAGAAACAAACTAATATCCAACTTTTTAATATGTTTGTAAATAAAAAAGTTATTTAGAATTTTTTTTTACTAACAATTTTGTAAAAAATTTTGAAAAGCTTCATAAAAATAAAATTAATTGTTGAGTTTTTGGTTTCAATGCATAAATCCTCTAATTAAGTCCTATTCAATAATAAAAAAAAAATTTAAACACCTAATAAAGTCAAGATGAAAAAAAAGTCTGAGATAGTGGCGGATCCCCTTAATAAATAATAACAGCATTAGGCACAAAAACAGTGTACAATATTCTAATTCCATTTTTGTGGCTCGCGAAGTTTCGTGAGCTTTATTACCGAACTTTCCAACAAAGATTTTTGAAACGTTATTATTTATTCAAGGTTTGCCTTTCCTCCTAATGCAATAATTAGGTTCAAAACAATAACAGAATCATTTTATTTAAGAGTAAGAAAAGACACAATATATTGAGAACGCCAGGTTAAGAAATTATTACTTAATATCCCCCCAATTATACCCACCTTTCGCTTGGACATATCAAAAATTTATTTCTTTGTGACATTTACTCTTTAGTAAAGGTTGATTAGATATTTTTCACCGATATATTTCACTCTAAGCTACCCCAGTAGGTTGTAAAGAACCCGTTTATTACACAAAAGCTCCACAAAATAGTCAAATGCCTACTTAATTTCTTCTTTCTTCTGTTCTGAGACTCGACATACAGTAGGTAGGCAGACTACGTTAAGGCTAAGCCAATTATTAGATTGGAAAAATTTAATTTTGTGCAAGCGTTATACTCCATACAATAGTGAGTTATCTTTAATGGTACATGGCCACGATACATTTCAATTTTAATGAGTTTTGTTTTTTCTTCCATCCTAAAACTCTACACTTTATGAGTTATTAAATAGACGTGTGTACCACAAATATACTTTTTTAAAGGTGGAAGGATGACCGTGGGTGGAGCGGGTAAAATATTGAATAAAACAGCAGGTGGGGGAGGGGTGGCATTATCCCGATACTCAGGGGTGGTAGACTTTCAAATCTGTCTCTGTGTGTAGCATGAAATTGAACTTGTCTTTAATATAAACTGAATGAAAGCAAACTGCTTAACTTGCACTAAGTTACCTTTCATTCTGTATTCACTTTGTGGCCACGATTCCTAACTATACCAGAAGTGACCACAATCTTTTTGTCTTCATACCAAACAAAACGGGTAGTATTTCAGACTCTTTCAAGACAACTGAAATTTACGCAATAAGCTACGTGAATCTGATTAGAATTACCAAGAATTACATGAACTAGTAAAGGCCACCAGGTGTAACATTTTTTTTTTTGTGAACCTTAAATTTTATAACAGAGAGTAAGAGTTAGAGATTATTAACTTTGGCAGACCGGCCTGATCAACCTGGAAAATCCATATCAGCTGGCTATTAAACAGCTGCAGCTCCAGCTGGCCAAACAACAATTGCCTCCTACTTCCTGTTGGACTTTTGTGACTTACTGACAGGCTTCACGAGGCTTAACCTCTCTCTCTCATGGCGATAGTTTTGAAGATTTGTTCAGTTGGAAATTGAGTCTCCACGAGGTTATCTATAATGTCTTTACCTACATTGCTCCCTTCCTGGCCCATTACTGGATTGTTGCCAAGGTGAGGTATTTTAATATTCTTTTTAGTCAAATAATGTGTGCTACCAAGAAATTATAAATACTTTTTGAATCCAGATACTTGGAATTAATTTTTCTTTTCTCAACCAACCAGAGTAAATATATTAGTGAAATTAAGAAGCAGAAATTACTTGAGCCTTTATTAATTTGTAAGTTGTACTCATAAATATAAATCCTTTCAGATTGTAAATATTAACATAGTGTTTTAATGGTTTCATATTTTTCTTTGGATCCAAACATATGTTGTTACAATGGTTAGAACTTTTATTTTAAATAATCCATTTGAAATTACAACAAAATGTACTTTAGGTAATAAATAGTGTTTGTGTGGCCTATAAGTTAAAAATTATCTGTTAGTCTGTTTTATTTTTGTTGTTGTTTGTAAATTCAGGATAATAAAATGTTGGTAATTTATGCTACGTGCTTTGTCAAAATGTAAGTAAGAAAAGGCATTTGTAGAATAGGAAACAAATATGAAAAGATGTTTTCAAGTGAATTCTTTTTAAAGCTTATTTTAGTTAATAATTTATTGTTGGAATTTAATTAACTACTCGTTATATCTCATTCTATTGACTACTGTAGATTGAGTAATTGACTAATAGTTAATAGTTGGTTAAATTTACATTACAAACCGATTACATATCTCTCAAAATACTTCATGAAAAGATTAATTCACGGAATATTTAGGTTTCATTGTTATTATTGTTAACATAAAATTTTACGTGCTATTCTGAAACAACTATTATACATCTTTTAGTGTCAAATATTTTTGTAGATTCTATTTGTCTGAATTGTGCTCAGTGGATTTGTTCGGGAGCGGTTAGTGAGCCTCCACATAGGTCTGCGTACCACTACCCACCCAGTGCCCGTGCCGTACCTGCTACTGTGCCTTCCTCCCTGACCGTGAGCCCTTACGGAGGCGTATGGTTGTGATCTACGTACTGATAAAGTAGAACTTTAATTGTTATACCGACCAATTTGACGATTACCTCAAAATAATAAGTGATTAAACTGTACCAGTAATTTATAGGCCTAGGCTTAACTAACTTACCTCCAGTGAAATTGACTTTACCTCGGACTTGGTGAAATTCATGAAATATTTTCACTATTCAAAGGACATTGCCTGTGCTCGACATCACTGCGGTTACCTCCAAGAACTTCAGCGCATCGCGTAGTTGAATAATTACTTATAAATATATTTTTTGTTATGGGATAAATATTGATTTTTTAATGTGCTTTGTGTAAATATGTGTCTAGTTTATGTAAGTATTGTTTGATTGATATCTATGGGTAAAATACCAGAAGTATTAGTGGCCAGCCAAGGGTAAATGTTGTTTAGTGTATATTTACTGGTGTTTAGGGTATATTGTGTTGATAAATCTAAGGGTTACCTGTACCCTCAGACTGTTTGAGATCCAAATACATAAATGTTAATCAAACCTTTTTCCATGATATGAAATGTAAAAATTACATAATTTTAATAAATATTTCATTTGATAAATGTTTCTTGTGCAATAAAAAAAGGCTCTTTTCAACTCGTTTGGGTTTTCATTATCAGCCTGTATAACTTGTCATATCTGGCAAAATGATTATTAAGTGATTAGATTTAAGCCAAACAACAGGCTCTTAGAATTTTTTCTAAACTTAATGATTACATTGAATGAGTTTTAGCTTTCTTACATGTATTTCCTTTTCTTAGATTTACCTTGTATTTAACTCACTCTTACTTTGGTTGGTTACAAGGTCATTAATTTTACAACATCATCCAGTAACGGGTCTTTTCCTTGTTCTGACTCCGTTCTCTCCTACCACACTAACTACTACTGGAAACAAGGTGGCGCCCTCGGATAGTACCGTTAACAGTTTAACTCTAACTACGCCGTTAACTTGTGAAAACCACACCTCCCCCTTCCCACCCCCCTAGACTGAGCAAACTGGGACCGCTACACAGGAGAAGATGTAAATGTTGAATTTAGCTATAGTACACCTTCCTGTTACGTGCATTATCTGAAATCTGTTGCTGTTGCAGACTTGACTCCTGAAATCTGGAAGCATATTCGTCTGAAGGGATACAAAAATAGTCGATGACGAAGAACGAAGACGCTAAAAGAAACTATCCGCTTCGTTTTTACACCCGGAGTACAAAAAGCAGTGCAATCTAGGTGAGGAGGTATTCTCATTGTCTCAGCAGGTACACAATTGAGTGCACTACGATGTTGACTTACACGATCCCAAAGCACGGTGGGGCAACCGAGTCTTCTACACATAAGCAGCTGGGAAGGGCTGATTCTATGTAACCAGGAGCCAGGAGAAGTAGGACGAAGTAAGGAGGAGTAAGAAATAAGAGATCCAGAGAACCTGAATTGATGTAACCAGGAGAAGTTACAAGCAAAAGTCAAGATTTAACTTACTAACTTGATTGCGCAACCAAGCCTAACTTGACTAATCTTCCCGCACCGCGGAAACACATGTTCTTCTTTTACAATTTCAAAGTACAATGTCACACTTCCATTATGTCACTTCCATCTAACATAAAAATATATATTTAAATATGCCATTTATTACTAGCAATCATAACTAAATGGTAATTATATTTGTAAAACTTTAATTGAGCAGCTTTAACCATTATGAATATCTCAAATATTAAGACTCATTTATAAATAAATAATTAGATAAATGTTTAACAAAAATATAAATCAAATTATAAATTAAATAACAGCTGAAATATTGAGTGGGCGGAAAATATGTCATTAGGTTTTAATGGCTTTTAAATATATGAAGTATGGAAGCGAGCTGAGTGTAACCAGCTTGCCTTGGCTCTGCGTTGGTTTAAATTGATTTGTGATCTTTTGAGCGAATATATAATTCAGAATATTTTGAGACGGAAATTAACTTTAAATCTTCCTCTATCGACACTTTGTCGTGTTTCCGCATCTAAAACTGACAAATCACACATTAACTAATTCACTTAAAGGTTTAGTCTACACTTAACTGTTTCAATGGCAAGACGTCATCGCCACACACTCACGCATTCATGAAATATTACTTGAAATTGTTAAGTTTATTACATACATTTTAAGTAGCCTAATATGCATTTTTGTAATGAGCAAAAGAAATGTTTAGGTAGCAGTGTTCTGCAGAAAATAAATTTAGAAAAAGAGACAATGAGTACCTCTGTGGCGTTCCTCAAGGTTTGCACATATTTTTATTCTATATAGCCTGTTGAGATGTAATAATGATTTTTACATACATTTTTATTCTGTTTCCTTACATATGATTACAAACACCATTTAAAATCGTTTGATGGTCCCCATTTCCAGCTCGTTAGTTGATAACTCAATTTTAATTAACTGCATCTGCAAGGAAACGCCCTTTCAAAATTGAAACGCATAAAATTGTGTAAATTACCAATGTCCCGTATTTACAAGGACAAACAAATCAAATGCTTTAAGATTGATTACTCTCTATAAGGGAACTCAAAGAACTATAATTTATCTTACAATGTGGGAGTGATTAAAGCTTGTGTAGCTGGAAAGGTTACACGGCTATTTTCAGAAAGAATGGAATGAGGAGGACGCGATTAAGGCTTTAATTACATTCACAGTGAGGAGTCGTTAGTGTTGGTGTGCTAATAATGAATAAGCCATGCAGTTTAAAGTGTTTTAACACTTCCTTGTCCTGATCTCAGCCATTTGCCTGTTTATTTTAATAATCTGAAACACTTAAATAACGGTCTTTCTATCCTCCAAATGGCTATCATTAATGCTAGTCAGTATTTAATTTTGGTTGTTAATTTTGTAAATCTGAGTACTTCCATGTTATAAGATGGATTATTATAACATCCTTTACTAAGCGCTTCTATCTAGTAATCCAGTGATTTATGTTTTATCTGATAATTGGTAAATATTTACAGACATAACCCCTGTACTTTTAACCCCCTTAAACATGATTTATCAGAGGGTTAACTCCGCGTGGAACCTCTCTGCTATGTCCAGATTAAGCCCTGGATGAATTAACTTCTGATCAACTTGTAAATTTACTATCTTTAGTTATTCTTTATAATCTAATAATAAGTTTCAATATCGTGGCCATTCAATGATGTACATATTTACAACTTCATTATTTATGAACCTCTAGAAGAAACAAAAAGTGTTACGGAATGCTTATAACATTTGTAAACATTTTTTTACAAACACGTTTTTAATCTAGACGGTTTTATAAATAATTAGTACCTGTAAATCCCATCAGAATATATTAATATTTCAACTAACACAAATCTATATACTTCTTCGGACGTAGCTGGTAGGACATTTTTTTCTTTCATCTACTGTAAAAAATGGAATTTGCCGACCAGTGCAGTCTTTTCCCCTAAGCTCGATAGCTGGTAAACCAAATATACACTCAAAAAAAGAAATCCATTTATTTTTATATATCTCGAACGGTTAAAACATGAAATTTCCTATTAAAAAAAGTCCTTACATTCAAAGATATAAACATACACTCCAGTATGTCGAGCCGAAAGCGAGTATGATTATATAAATAAATAAATAAGGACTTTATTTTGGAGCGGTTTTCAACAATAATTGCTGGTTTACAAAACGACTCATGTCTTATTACAGTTCTTAAAAAATTTAAAGCTGTATTTTATAGTTATAAATTTATAGTTATTAATAAATAAAACACAATATTAGACATACAGTTATATATGGCTATATCACCCTTTATTGTACATTAAATACTTGTATATATTTTCTTTGTGTGTCGTTTCAGATACACCCTGGCCTGTTACGCTGGAGGACAGTTCATTATATAATTTGGGAGCAAAGTACGCAAATCGCTTTCTTTCAAATTCACGGCGAACGCGAGGCATCTCCAACACTTGATCCTGTCTAGTACTGCGAGATCGGACTTGAGACCTGCTTTTTAGTTTTTCTCTCAGATATCCTGGCCTGCCAGTGGTCAGGATTCTGTAATATATATATAGACTACTGAGCTGTCACTACGATATAATATATAAAGAAACCTCTATGTTTTGGAAGTTTATACTCAGTATTTTTAAAATTCCTACTAACACAAATAAATATAAAATATCGGTGACAATATGTAACTAACCAAAACAATCCAATCCCTCCTTTAAATGTTTTCACTTACTTGATAAATGTCAAAGCTCAAAAAATTAAAAGAAAGTAAAATAAGTCACAAAACACCTAAGGAAATGACAATCGCTATACTCAATAAATACACCACAAATGCCATTTATGATCGTTTTCTGAACGCTTAAATTAGATAGGTTTTCTGCTGAAATCTGCTTATTGCAATCACTCTCGTCAAAATATTTCTGAAACATGATTTACGACGATTACGGTGCCCAGAACACAAAACATCGATATATAATGTACTGGCTAAATGTTAGCGAAGATTATCACATGAGGGGTTGGCGTACTGGTACCTCTTTATATATAAAACCTAAACTATAGTACATAAAAACTTAACGTGATTGATATTTTAAGTAGTTTAGTCTGGAACCCTTGGTGAGTGAGTGTTTAATTTGAAATCATTAAGGGGAAACACAATTAAAAAGGTGTTAAACGTGTGAGCCTGAAGTGCGGAGACATTTACAAATGTTTAACGATTATATCTCGTCGCCGCAGGGTGACATTTAATGGAATCAAATGTTCCCCTCAGCTATCTCTAAACCACTGGAACACCAGAGGCAGTTTGTCAATTGAGTGTGTATGGCAGAGATATATTTTGGAAGGGATTATTATTGTTATCAAGATGTTCTGACTAAACTTCTGTTTCATTTAAATTGCAAAGTGTTTATGTATTTATGTATGTATGAGATTATGTGTTGTCATACTTGTGAACACGATAACTAACTTGTAATTGATTCAAAGTAAACTTGGTACGTGCAGGTAGAACTTACCCATACCTTAGATAAGACCATTATCAATATCAAGCAACAAAAAATTTCAAGATGGTGGCCATTAGCATATATGCAAATTTTTACCTGGGCTTTTACAGCGATTTATTTTGTAGGGATTAATATTACCAGGATGTTCTTGTATCAGAGCTAACCTTAACACGTAATAGTGAATATCATAGTGTATAATGTATGTGTGTATATATATATATATATATATATATATATATATATATACACACATACATTACACACACACACACGCGCGCGCGCGCGCGTGTGTGTGTGTGTGTGTGTGTTTACATTTGTGTGTATACATAAATGTTTTTATGTTTGTCTTTTATAGAAAGTGTGTATTTTTCCACGTAGAAGGTTTACATAATGCTATGCCCATTGTTGTAACTCATCTCCAGGCGGACGCTCCAAAATATAAAAGTTATCAAAGCGCCTGCACATTATTAACTGCAATGACCTGACAGTTCCGTTCTTTAATAACCGAAGACTATTTGAAGGCGCTATGCTTTGATGTATATTTGTCTTTAAAATAAATTTCTTGTTGAACTTAAAGCTTGAGAGTTAGACCACTTTATAATAAAGACCTATATGTACGCGTGTAATGGCTATAAACATACACTTTTGACAGATATTCTTCATCGTGCCAACAAGGTAAACTCTCTACATCGGCGTTGGAAATAAAATTCACCTGAAACAGAATTGCTCATACACAGGCAACACTTACGAAAAGTGTGAGAAGCCGCGGGAAACAGCTAGTACATTATAATGGAAATCAACAATCATTCATATTATAACTTCCGTTTCATTATAAATTGCAGAGCGTTTGTGTATTTATGTATGAGCTTATACAATACAGTGCTTATGAACACGATAACTAACATAATTTGTAATATATTCAAACTAGACTTGGTACGCAGACAGAACTTACACATGACTTGTATACAATCATTAGTAGTATCAACAAACTTAAAGTTTCAAGATGGCGGCCGTTAGCACATATGAAACATTTTTTCGTGGACTATTTACAATACACAACTTCAGTCAAAATTTACCTTAAAACATTTTACAATTCTTAGTTATTTTTCAAGATAGCGGCCGTTCAAAGTTTCGAATATGTATAGATACATATATGTTAATATGTGTTGTAAACCAAAAAGGCCCAGAGTTAAAAGACTTGTTATATAATTAAAAACAAAGGCTTGTACCCTATTTTTGTTATATCCCGTAAATTTTTTTAACATAGGGACACGTACAAGGTTTTGAGAACATTACATAGCGGCTTTACGAATGAACGCAATACCATAACTTTCATTCAAACTGACATGAAGATAGGTCACCTTGGATGAATGTACCATCCAAGATCCCAAAATCACTCAATAAAGTTTCAAGATGGCGGCTACTTTAATATGTTAATATCAAATATTTCACTACACAGACCAACAATTAAGTATTTCAAGAGTATATATCACATGATTTGAAAAGGAATAGATATACCTCATGAATTGTGCATCGTAGAGCAAAAAGTTAATTTCTTTCAAACTCTCTGTCGTTTACAACAATTATTGTCCCCCTTTTATCTTTCTTTCGTAAGTTTTGATATAATAGCCGTACAAAATGCTTAGTATTATACTATATAAATCTTTACAGTTAAATAAGATTAAAAGTGTGTGATTTCTAACTTACGGTAAAAACGTAAAGTTCAAAATTTTACTTTGTTGTATGTATCGAGTGAGTTATAATTAGCGCAAAGGCGTATATGTAATAACAATAATAATTGAATGTCTTTGTTACTGTAAAACAAATGCACATATAATATAGCAACCGTCACTTTAACCTTAATTCTAAGTTAGTTATTGAAAGTACAAAATGTGATTTAATATAACATTTTAAAATAATATTTATATAAAAAATGACGTATGTAATTGAAATATACCCAACCAATACAGGTTGAACAACTTAACAGTTTTTTATATATCACTTTATATAATTAAACAAAACTAAAATAATAAATACTTTAAGAATAGTTAACATTTTAAAACTATAAAAAACTTTTAAAATTGTTAAGGTTGAAAAACTTAAGACAGGGCAGTCCCTCAAACCTCTGGCTCACGGTCCTCGAACTCAGCGACCCCGTTAGAATGATCCCCCTATTAAATATAGTTTAAATTTCATTTTAAACAGCGTTTTCCCTGTGTTCCTCGCGTAAACCGTGGGGGAGGAAATTGATCTATTTGGTACTGACCTCATGGGGTACAGCTTCATAAGCTCGGAGCCTGTGTTGTGCTGCCCTTATCGCATCCCTCACCCTAATGTCACAGCAATGCACGTCCCTGCCACGTGTGGTACATTTCTACCGGCATTACAAGAACGCTTTATATATATGTAGATGGATGGGAGTGTCAGCAACCCGACCTTTCAAAACTCTTCCTTAAATGCATTCCCACTAATTTTGTCTAATTGACCTCATCGATTTCCGTTTCATTCAATACTAGCGTAATGTTTCCCGCGGCTTCGCACGCTTTTCGTAAACCTTTGCCCATGTATGGGCACTTCTGGTTCAAGTGAATTATATTTCCAACGACGATGTACGATCAAGAAAATCTTTCAAAAGTGTATGTTTATAGCCATTGTCTACGTACATGTATCTTTATTATAAAGTGGTCTAACACTCAAGCTTTAAGTTCAAGCAGAAATGTATTTTTGAAGACAAATATACATCAAAGCTTAATGCCTTCAAATAGTTTTTCGCTATTTTAATATACTTAACTGTCTCGTAATCGCAGTTTCTAGTGTACAGGTGCTTTAGCGGTGCCGCCTGGTGGCGAGATACATCAATAGGCATAGCATATAAACCTTCTCCGTCAAAAAAATACATATACATACAAATTTTCATAATGATCGGTCAAATAGTTTTACGATTCTATAAAGGACATACATACAAACATTCATTTATATATAAGAGTGGATTGCACTCTTGGAGTAATCTTTTACCAGAACATAAATGTTTAGTCATTAGTTTGCAAATTTTGTTCTGATAATATTGCAAGCAAGAATTTGAACTTCTAAAGCATTGATTTTCTAATGCCTCCTTGGAAAAAGAGAGTAGTGTCAGCCCCATATTGAATAATTTGGCCTGAAGCTAGTAATGACCTGATGTCATTTACATATATTAACAAAAATACCGGACCTAAAATTGATCCCTATGGAACTCCGTATTTAATGGGGTAAGTTTTTGACTAACAGGCTTTTTTAGGCTGTTGGTAAATTCAAAAGAAAAACTAATAACTTTAGCTAAGGATCCAACAGTTTTGTGGAAACTCTGTTTAATAAGCCACACTGATATTCCATTTAGATTTCTATAAATGTCCATGAGTATGTAATCTTTCTAAATTTAACCATATAGTATAAAGTAAACTGTTAATATTGCACTGATATGCTTACATTTACACGTCAACCAATAAATAGATGTTATGCCATAACTGTATAAATTAGCACTTTAAAATTATTGTGCATCACCATTTTGGTGTACAGATTTTATCCCAGCTATCCATGAAACATAATTTTAACCTTTTTCATGTTATTTTGTTTTGTTTCTTGTTGTTCAAGGGTTCTCGACACCAAAGGCATTTTTAATTCAGTTTACCATAGGTTTTAAGAGGAAAGTCATGTGAAAATTTGTATTGAAAATTTGTATTGATATCTCCGGAACCGCTGAATTAGAAAGCCAATTCACATGTGTTCTGTCACAAAACACAACAACATACCTTCATTTACATTACATTTTCATTTTGCAGGATGTGCTAAATGTGACGCTTTAAGAACTCGTAAAATAAATGAACTTGCAAATGTTGCAGTAAACGAAAATTGTAATAATGTGATATCATAAGAAACTGTAAGAGGCAATCTATCAATTTAAAAAGCGTATTAAAATTTCAAGTGACATGAAAGGAAACGAGTTCGGTGGAAGCATTATGATGCTCCATACGACCATTATGAATTTGGTGGAAGCATCAAGATTTTCATTTTATGCGACCTATGTGAGTATGGTAAAAAATATCAAGATGTTTCATACGACCACTATGAGTTAAGTGGAAGCATCAATACGTCCATTCAACCACTATGAGTTCGGTGAAAACATCAGTATGCTCCATACGATCACTTATGATAAGTTGAAGCATGAAGATGTCCCATGCTACATCGACGAGTTCGGAGAAATATCAGGATGTTCTAGGCGACGACAGAGTTTAGTGGTAATTCTATTACGTAAACCACATCATTAGGACTAATGTATTAGCCAAGTTGTCCCTTACCGACCCATTCGCTCGGAAATGCACCATACTGATGATTTTGCTTTCCGCCAACTACCAAAAATATTATCAAGAGGGAATGGCTTTCCAGGTGTAAATTCATCAATGAATAAATCGTAAATATTATAAAAGTAATTAATTAATTAAAATTCAATAATTAAGTAATTTTAAAATAAATAATAATTAGCATTTCGTTCACATTTAAAACTACGTATAAAATAATTTACAATTCAATAGATTTTAATGTATGACATCCATTTCCTAAAATAATTTGCACACTGTATCAAAAATAAAATAAAATATTGATATTTTTTATCAATTCACTTTCTAAACAGGATTATTTCTCCAACTTACTTCAGGTAAGCTTATTCCGATCTCTTGAGTATGTAATAGGTTTAGTTGCGGTTATAACAACGTTTAACCTCATTCTACTTTGTCTAACAAAGTATGACTACGTGCAGTGGAAAATTAAATTCGAACATTAACTTTGAAATACCGCTACACTGAGAGGTAACATGATGAGCAAATATAACCATGTGTAACTTTTCCAAGCCAATATTTTCTTTTTCTTTGCTTAAACGTTTGCCGTTTCTTAATTGGAAACTCTAGAACTTCCTGTAATCTATCTGCAGTCTATGCTGTATCTGTCTGCAGAGCGATGTCTCTTATTTATATCACCCAATTTTGTAGATCGTCTTTTTTGTTTTTTGTTACACAATTAATGCAGGTGTATAAAAAAATTATCTGTACCGTCTGACTTAACTTAAATGAGAGATTATTTTGAGAAAACATTTAAAAAATTGGATTGTAAATAGATGAAAAATATTTGGGAAATATCGTAAAATTCTACATTCAGTTTTTTGCATGCATTATAAATATTTCTTTGAAGAGATTGAGCTGAATTGCTGTAGATGGAGCTTATATTGGTCACTGTTAAATTACATTAAAAACATAAAACCAATATTTAATACATTTTATTGTTTTGTGAGGCCTTTCTGAAGAAGATATCTTGGATATCGAAAGGCCTCACAAAACAATAAAATGTATTAAATATTGGTTTTATGTTTTTCAATGTAATTATTGAGCTGAATGATAAAACTAAAATGTAATTAGTTTTAGACTTCAGCTACGGATTATTGAACTTAAGTGTTATTCTAAACTCGGATTTTGCAGAACATTATAAGATTCTAGATCAAAAAGTTATACAGATATCAGTTTTCCTTGGGTTGATCTTATAGCTAAAACGAACTAGTTATATGTACTGATATATAAAAATTAAAAGGATGTGTAGTTATTTAGGTTAGTGAGATTTTTGTAAGTTTCTTGTAAATTTACAAAACTTAAAAAAGATAGAAGAAAATTAAAAGGAATATATTTTTGTTTACCAAGTATGGGGAAAATTCCAAGTGACTACTAACTATATTTCCACTGTAAATAATTTTAAGAATAGTATACGAAAATTATAAGATTGAACTTTTTTAAATCGATTAATTATGTTGATCCTTGTTCCGTGTGATTTAAATTGAAGATAATTTACAATCCAATCAATTTAATAATTTGATTTAGAAATACATTTCAAATTAGACTTCAAGTGTTTGTGTTAAAACACTAATATGTATGCAGTAAATTAAGAGTAAATGAAATAAGTATTTAATTTGAATAATAATTCCTTTCTTTAAGAACACAAACAAAGTTTTTAAAATGAGAAGAATGTAATGAAGTGTTAAAAGTTTAAATTATTGTAAGTATAAGTAAACATTTATTTTGTTTTTGTTTAATAGTTTTATCACGTTACTTTTGTTTAATCATATAAATGTTGTGATTTTTCTTATCCTTACTATTCAATTTTATTTTGAAAAGTATATGACAACCCATTGTAATTATTTAAAATGGACTTTTTTTAATGTCAACTAATTAATGAGTTAACTGATTGTTTGACAATATAAGCAATAGTTGAACTAATTAACTGACACAACGAACTATTGAATAACAGAACATACCTGAAAATAAAAGTCTTTACCGAACTAACTGCTCTTTACCGACTAACGTGAGCGCCTTCTATTTTGTGCCCGCAACACCACCTATTTACTGTACTGCGGCTATTGCGTACAAACCAGGCGCATAGATCTTTGATCTTTTTAACCCCAATAAAATTTATCGTTGGAGCAATAGGAAACTATGCATCAAATTGCATGTCTCTTTAGATCTTTCTGTCTGAATTATCGCAAAGTCGAACAGTCGGATAGGTGGAGAACTCGGTTTTAAGAAGAACCTGTCAAGTCCTTCATAAATCAATTAGTAATAGCACAATTATAATCTATAAATCATAGTATAATTTAAATGTAATAAAAAGGTGGATACAGTCATC
The DNA here is from genome assembly GCF_021130785.1 of Homalodisca vitripennis. Lineage (NCBI taxonomy): Eukaryota > Metazoa > Arthropoda > Insecta > Hemiptera > Cicadellidae > Homalodisca > Homalodisca vitripennis. The sequence goes on from NC_060214.1 coordinate 106,694,334, forward strand.
TTAGTGCTACATAGAGTTTCTAACCCGATTTTCCGAAAGGTAACTTTAAGACTGTTTCGGATATTTTGTTAGAGTTTGAATTTAAGAAATAACATGTTTATTTCCATAGGATATTCAATTGAATACATTTGATTTGTCAGAACTTACAAACTAAAATTAGTTTAAGGCTTAAAGGCCTAAAGTACAATCATTACCGGAAACATTCCAAAATCCGCTGACCATTTAAGAGTTCTTCCACAAAAAGCTGTTTACATACGCCTTAAAATGTCATCTAATATCTAAACATCTTAAATTGAGAGGCAACTTATTAGGCCTAAGTAGTCTCGTGCCAATAACAGATGGCCTCTTAAAGGTTTTACTTAATCTAACATATTGTGTTTCAACATGTTTGGTTCTGGTATTATAACTATGTTTATCGCTTTTGAGAGTTAAGTTACAGTTATTTTTCTAGAACAACAAGTTTTGCAAAATAAAATCTGAATAAAAAGTTAAAATATATACATTAACAAACTTGGGTCTACAATGAGCACTAGGATCTATTGTACGTTTTGGCAAGATAAAACATTATTATACAGAAAGGCACTGCTCTAAATAATCAAACCACAATTATCTTAGAATGAAATAACCCAAAATATGCCATTTTAATACATTTGAGAGACGACACCACAGAGATGTCTTAAAGCCGAATGGGGACCATTTACGCCACTATTAGCGTTCTAATGAAGAAACTATAAAATAAATGCCAACAGATATTTCTAAAAGGTCTATATTGAAATGCCTATGGATTTATATTTGTATACTAAATAAAAATTAAATACTAATACAATATTTCTATGCTGGTATTTTTGTGGCAAATTTAGATGATGGTATCCATCTCAAATTTCAAGTGCCTATTGAATAGATTATATTACTTAAAAAGTAGGACACACCATACTATGTGTCGAGTAACTTATCTAAGGTTGTATGAAAATTGTATCTAATATATAGTTCATTTCATTTTTTAGATGTCCTGCAGACATATAGACGGAGAAGCACAATCATACAGAAAATAAATCATTACAACCTCCAACGGAATAAGAAAAAATGTGCCAGCCTAATAAGTGGTAGGCTTTAATGACGCTCTGCCAATTCCCGTGGATGGACCATCGTAGTGATGTACACGATAGGATGGACACGTACCATCATACAAATCGCTATTTTCTATGTAGAAATGAAGTTTCGTGGAAAGTTTTAAGTCCACAGATTAAATCTTTTTCCAGATATCTTACTGACAGTTACCCTACACGTGTTTCTATGTCGTATATTAAATATAACATGTTCAAAGATTGTTTACAAATTTGTTTATTCTCGTTGCCATCATAGCAAACCATAAGTCAAATAATGCGAAACTGTTAGCTAACGCAATGCCATTTCCCAAGGAATATCGTGTACCATCGTCGAACTCGCTATTACCTATATCAAAATTAAACTCCATGCAAAACTTCAAGGTCAATAGGCCTGTTAGTTTTTGAGATATCGAGCCGATAGTTTGACAGACAGAAATTAAACTCTCAGCTCTTCGGTAATGCTCAGCCAACAAGGCATTTTTCAAAGTTAATACCCAAAGAGCTTTTGGGTATGTTTGAACCCTTTTCTTTCCCTTCTTTTCTTCTTTCTGTTGTCTATTTTTTGTACGTACTAAAACCTCCCCCACCTGACGAAGAGGATAGATTCTAATCCTCGAAACGTTGTCTTATACATTTTGTAACCGATGTAAAATGTGCAAAAATCCTGTTATCCTGACAATCAATCAGTTAGTTAAACAACAATTTAAAAGCAATTTCGAATTTAGGGGAATTCGGATTCTCCAACTTCTGAGAAGTTAAGCGAACGATATATGGAGCAGTTTTTAGGAACATAGGTGAAATTGGAAAATGTACTCACTCACCAAGAATGTGTCTACCACTATGACAGGGAAAAGAAGTACGCATTGTGACTGTGTTAAAACCTACCCTTGAGAGTGCCGATTGCCGCGCGATAAAAGGTGTAGGACTTCGATCTGAGCTAGAGATAGTTCAGGTTAAATTCTGCCTGTGTCCGTTTTACCATTACCATTGACCTTATACTTATATTCTGTCACTCTTATTCTGTTTCATGAGATCCTCGCACAGCTCAGTGGCCCATGGAGATGGGCAACATAAGGCTTAAAACGGTGATCAGACTCTCATTAACAATGCACGAGACCAGACAGATTTCCTAGGGGTGGCTCCAGTTTCCACAGTGATGTTTACTGTATCATCACAATAGCTTATGGTGTTCCTGCGTTAATTCACAGTTCGAAAAATACGTTTAAGTTCTGTTAAGCTAAGAGTTGTAGTTGTTTACGTCAACGACGTTTCTCAGTCTGTGCTTCTTACTTTTTCGACCATTTTGTCACCTATCAATCAAAGAAAAATAATACAAATACACAACTGTATTTGAACAAGAAAATCATAGCTAAATTTTATCATAGTAAATTTAATACAACTTTTTTGTGTTTATCTAAAAAAAAAAAAACACAAAATCCAACTTTTACTACGCTAAAAAGGTGTTGGGATGATCACACCCAAGTATTTTCCACAACAATTAGTGTAAACTCAGTTTACTACCGCGAGTAGGCTGAGCGTTAGCGAATTTATTTGCGATGGTGTAATGGGTAATTATTATGCCATAGAGAAAATCGTACAACAAACCTTTTGCGAACAAACTGAGTAAAATCATATCATATTAACATGTGGCGTATGGATTCATATACCATAACTGTCGATATGTGTAGACATTAAATTTAGCATAAAACCTCATTTCTGCACAGTCAACAATGAGTGTGAGTCTGTAAGCGTAGAATTTTTTATCAATACCATCGAACCTTATTCTTGTTGATAAACTCCTCACACACGCCAGTGGCCCATGGGACGGACAGACTAAGGTTTAAAAGGTGACCGGTCTGTCCTTTAAAAAAATCACCCAAAAAAGCGACCTTAGACCAGGGCGCACAAGACCAAAAAGAGTTCTAAGGGGGGTCCAGTTTCCAAACGTTTACTGTACCGTCACAATAACTAAATATTCAAAGGTTCTAATCAAGTTTACTTCATACGAGTGTGTTGGGTTGCAGAGTGAGAGATTGCTGCATTAATTCGCACATAGATGGAACAATGTATACCTGACCTACATTCGTACTAATTCCTGGAGGCAAACTTAAATGAGTGTACAACTAGACAGATCATTTTATCTCAAACAACATAGTTCAGTAATTTTTTCCCCTCCTTTTTTCTGCTTACAGTCTCATTAGAAGCTGACATATTATCATCCAACTACATTTGGAATTTAAGCAAGCTTTTAGTGTTGGTCTAACTTGAATGCTTCAGATATTAGGGACAGTTTCTTAAATCCCAACTGAACCTCAAATAATATTATCTTGTTATTTAAGTAAATTTGAAGTTCTAATACGTTGATGACCAAGGAATAATTTTTCTTGCGTTATGATGATCGTTAAGTATTATATTAATTGCTATTTCAAACATTTACGTTCATCTTTTTTCATCATTAGAAGAACAGATCCAATAACTGTTTTATTCTAAAGCTCGTGAAATTCACCAAGCCAAACAATTATTTTTTTATATTGCTTCTAGTAACTGAATGATTTTTCTTAAAAATTTAAAAATATAGGTTGTAAGTTACAACGCTGAATTAAATTTGAACATATTTCCTTCAGATATTTGCAGCAGCACGTTAAACATGTTGTATTACAAGCATTCATGTTCATAAAAGCAACAACCTTCCTGTACGTTAAGTCGTGCTTTTCTTGGCTGCTGCTTAAAATATTCATGAAACAATTTCAGGATGCTTCAACACTGATTCTAAAAAACTAGAAAAAGTTCAAGCGAAATCATTTTAGCTTTCCATTGCATCATTGAGTAGTCCATTCGATCGTTATTGATTGTATGTGATTGGCTGAGCGTTAGTAAAGCCCATCACTCGAGGGGCTGAAAAGATTTCATTTCTCATGGTCTGTCACGCCATGTTATATCGAAAATGAACTGCACTGTAGACTTTTGCATGAAGTTTAACTGCACTGTAGACTTTTGCATGAAGTTTAACTGCACTGTAGACTTTTGCATGAAGTTTAACTGCACTGTAGACTTTTGCATGAAGTTTAACTGCACTGTAGACTTTTGCATGAAGTTTAACTGCACTGTAGACTTTTGCATGAAGTTTAACTGCACTGTAGACTTTTGCATGAAGTTTAACTGCACTGTAGACTTTTGCATGAAGTTTAACTGCACTGTAGACTTTTGCATGAAGTTTAACTGCACTGTAGACTTTTGCATGAAGTTTAACTGCACTGTAGGCTTTTGCATGAAGTTTAACTGCACTGTAGACTTTTGCATGAAGTTTAACTGCACTGTAGACTTTTGCATGAAGTTTAACTGCACTGTAGACTTTTGCATGAAGTTTAACTGCACTGTAGACTTTTGCATGAAGTTTAACTGCACTGTAGACTTTTGCATGAAGTTTAACTGCACTGTAGACTTTTGCATGAAGTTTAACTGCACTGTAGACTTTTGCATGAAGTTTAACTGCACTGTAGACTTTTGCATGAAGTTTAACTGCACTGTAGACTTTTGCATGAAGTTTAACTGCACTGTAGACTTTTGCATGAAGTTTAACTGCACTGTAGACTTTTGCATGAAGTTTAACTGCACTGTAGGCTTTTGCATGACGTTTTACTTCCACATAGACAATAAAGAGTTCGATGATATTTTCTGTCACTCCATTGGGCAAGGCTGAGCTTTGCTCAATAATTTTTAAGTTGGGTTTGTCGGTAACCACGATGACAACGAATAAACTAATCTGTAGTGTAGACAAACTAAATTTTATCATGCTAGATTTTAAAATGTGATATAGTTACTCGTGCAATCTAGCATTTGAGCCATGATGCACCACCATGGAACTCGTAAATTTTTATGAAAAAATTGTAATAATATCATGAAAATACACACACATATTCATATATATATATATATATATATATATATATATATATATATATATATATATTTGAATTTGAACTATCTGCAAGATGTCTCGAGAAAGATTTTCTTTGTAGACTTTAAATTTTGCATTAAACTACATACACAAGAGTTCCACACAAGGAAAATATTTATAATAATCCAATGCGAGCTTTACAAATACTCATTTGTAATTCTTCTTCTTTCTGAACTTTTAATGATTCAAAGTGAACCAGAAACTTTATAATAAGCAGTATTAAATATTCTGAATATGTAATTTTGCGTCATATAAACTATAAAGAATAAACGCTAAAGGAATACGAAGTATTACAAGAACTAAATGGGTCTTATTGTTTACATTGCATAATTTATGATACTATGTTCCTGTAATAAAGAGTTTGTCAGGATTTATGTTTCTTCTAATAAGTCAGTCTTTCGGTTAAACTTGTTAGAAAATAACATCATTACACAACATAAGTTCCATGGAGTAGTTGGTTCAACGTATGCTCATCGTCAAGGCAAGGCCTTTCTCCTTATGGGCTACCTTTCGCTCAACAGGGCTGCTACGATGGCGTTTCCTTGGCCTGTATTTCCTTCACAGTTGAAATTTAACATTTTCCTAATCGAAACTAATAATAAAGAAGAAAACTGAGGGTTAAAAAATATTATGTTTTATTGCGATCGTGTAACACGAATGCTGTCAAAACACTGAGACCGGCACAAATGTTTTGCTGTTGTAGTTGTAATTTACTGAAATGTAAATAAAATTAAATGAAACCATTTCTGTTTCAGGTAAAGCCGTAACCCATCCTACACTTATTTAAGCATCGTAGTTACAGTGAGTACCTACTATAGTAGCTTATTGGCCAAACGTTAGGGAGTCAAGGAGCTGACCAACTTACTCTTCTGTATGTCTGTCTATGCACACGCTATCTCGAGAAGTAATTGAGCCGTAGTTTAGAAACTGCGCGTGGATCTTCTTCATTTCTGTATAGGTCATATCGACTTCAATGATGGTGCATGGACATCTATGACTTTGTACAGGATATAGCGAGAAGAAATTTAACTTGAAAGTTTAATATTTGCTTCATCCTACTTAGACAAGATAGAATTAGAAGATGGTGCACATCCCTCTATAGAATTAGGTTGTGCATAAGGGAATTTTTACGTTGGTCTTATGGATAACAATGTTAGCAACGAGAAAATTGCAGGGTAAATACATTTTGAAGCAAGCTGAGTAAAATCTTACGATGTTTTAAACCCGTTAAAAATAACGATTAAAATATTAATTTTTGAAATATTTTAGCTATGGTGCTAAACGCTTTTTAGGGAAATCCAATTCTATTTGCAAATTTCTATGATTTCCCCGTGGCCTCGGGTTGAATAAATGTAGTTGGCTGAGCGTCAGTGAAACATAAGTGTATGGAGAGTATCTCGGAAATCCAAATCCATTTGCAAATTTTTATGATTTCCCCGTAGCCTCGGATTGAATAAATGTAGTTGGCTGAGCGTCAGTGAAACATAAGTGTATGGAGAGTATCTCGGAAATCCAAATCCATTTGCAAACCTTTATGATTTTCCCGTGGCCTCGGGTTGAATAAATGTAGTTAGCCGAGCGTCAGTGAAACATAACTGTATGGAGAGTATCTCGGAAATCCAAATCCATTTGCAAATTTTTATGATTTCCCCGTGGCCTCGGATTAAATAAAAGTAGTTGGCTGAGCGTCAGTGAAACATAACTGTATGGAGACTATCTCGGAAATCCATTTGCAAATTTTTATGATTTCCCCGTGGTCTCGGATAAATGTAGTTGGCTGAGCGTCAGTGAAACATAACTGTATGGAGAGTATCTCGATAACTAAAAAAAACTATAGGCTTTTCATACGCTTCAGTTCTACATATGTAAGATAGAATTTGATGATTTTGCATATCTTTCCATGGATTTCGCTAAGCGTTACAGAAGGGCGCTGATAACATTTCTCTTCTGTATGTTTGTCCACAGGATACCTCGAGATTAAATTGTGCTATGGACTTGAAATTTTGCACGAAACTTAATTTTTAAATAGGCAAGATGGAGTTAGTTAAATATTTATATGTAATTTCCTTAGAGAAGCCTAGCAACATAATATGCTACCTTGTATTTTAATATGACTAGGAATATTTCTGTCACCCAGATATATATATATATATATATATATATATATATATATATATATATATATATATATATATAATTTCAATAAACATTGAATCGCAAAAAGTACTTGCTCCGCCGGAACTCGAACCCGGATCTCTCACTTGCCGGGTGAATGTGCTACCATTACACCACAGAGCGCTTACTTTTTCGGATTCAATTATTTTGTATTTGGCCATATCTGTCACATATGCGTTTAAATAAGCAAACTAACATATGATCGGAAGACGAAATACCTGTCAAACGACTTTTATTGACATTAAATTGTGTAAATGGCAATAGCCTTATTTAATTTCAATTAACATTGACTCACAAAAAGTACTTGCTCCGCCGGAACTCGAACTCGGATCTCTCACTTGCCGGGTGAATGTGCTACCAATACACCACAGAGCGCTTACTTTTTCCGATTCAATTATTTTGTATTTGGCCGTATCTGTCACATAAATAATCAAACTAACATATGATCGGAAGACCAAATACCTGTCAAATGACTTTTATTTACATTAAATTTGTATAAATGGCAAAAGCCTTATTTAATTATTGAATATATATATATATATATATATATATATATATATATATATATATATATATATATTAAAAACAAACTTTTGTATGTTTTTCCTATTTCGGAAAGAGGAGACTTGGTAACACTCGTATTTCATTAGATGTATAAAACTTGATTTGTCTGTTGCTGTTCTATTCATCCTTACGTACTACGGGAGAAACCATTCGGAAATTACCTACAGTACGTCTCGAAAATGAATTGAGACATGGTTTTGAAATTTTGAAGGAAACTTCATTTATAAAAGAAAGGTTCTGTATTTGTCTTTAAACAGAGACGAATATAATAGAAGTTGCTACGTTCAACCCGTACTTATATTAAAATTCTTCACATTGCTAACTGAATGAACTTATTTTGACACACGAAAGTTGTTTACTCTAACGTTGAACTAAAGATAAATAGATTATTTATTCTTTTGATATTTCCGCGACGCTTTTAAACTGTAATGTTTTGTACTATACATAGTCCACTTTTTTATTTGTTAAAACCAAAAATGAATTGTAGAAATGTTATTTATGGTGTATTATATTAAACGTTTTTAAGGAAAGCCCCCCCATTTTCAAGTCGTCATGTTCCCCCCGGAAATCAAACCTGTGGTGATGTTAAAGTGTTTAAAACATAGTCATATTCAAAGTACTGACACTTCGATAATGATTAATCAACTATTAACTATTCAATTCTGCGTGATTGAGATTAGATTTACGAAATAATTATTATTTTCCACTTTCTATTTCCATAAAGATAATTTCCAAAATTTGATGATCAAAACTTAAAGAATTATTTCCTATCGAATTGTTTACAAACTTTGATTTTAAAATATTCTGCTTTCAAAACCATTATATTTAAATGCACATCTTTATCACTAAATCGTTGAAATTAATTAATCTTAGAATAACGCAGACATGCTTGATATGCAATTCAGCCGGATAAACCATTAATCTAGTTTCACGAGATGGGAACGAAGTGGGAGAGAAGTATTCCAATAAAGTCAAGAAGACGGCAAGTAGTGACGTCAGTATGAGATAATGGGAGCTTGGATCCAGCCCAAGTTTCTAACTTACTGTCAACGTTTCTCAAAAAGGAGATAATTGATTTCAATATCTCTTTAATGGCAAAATTTCAAAAGTTGAATTCATATCAATGTTATTTTTTAGTATTATATGCGGGTAGGGTACGATAAGCGGACCCGGTTTTTTATATCGAAGAATATAGTCATCGATACCTAATATTCGCATCTCAAATCTTAGACTATCAATGGATATAAAAGTACCTATAATAGTCCTCAATAACAATCATGTGTTTTAAATTAAAATATGAATTTAATATTCACAGTGATCAAACAAATAATTATAACCAAAATTAGGAAAACTGAAAACGACCGTATTTACTCCTCTCACGGTTACAGTTGTTTCTTTCCCACAAATTTTACATAATGGGTTTTTCTGTACGAGTCCAACATGGTAAAGCCACGAAAAAGCAACGTCGTATAGTTTTCTAAAATTGACTTCCATTTTTAATAATCAGAATTACTTACGTAAAATTGAAATATTATCTTACGTGTATTATTTTAGGGTGTTTACAGCTGTTGATATAGATGATTTAAGTTAATAGTTCAAAATAATTAATCAGTATCGATTGATTATATCGATGGTTATGATTAAGTAATATCGTTTGCCAATTTCGATATAAAAACCGGGTCCGCTTATCGTACCCTACCCTAATATACTATGTGACTTTATATGGGGGTTCTTTCAAAGCCCGTGGCATTGTAATAGCCTGAGCATTATCGAAGCCTATCAATTTAGGAGCTGGATACATTTCATATCTATCTGTATTTTATATATATAGGTATATATATATATATATATATATATATATATATATATATGTTTACATTTCTCTTATGGATGACTATGACCACTCTAAGAATCGAACCCATGGCTTCTCGATTATGAGCCCCAGCCTTACTTCTAAACTACGGTTTATTTCATACTGCACTGTAAATTGTTTGACAAATGTGAGAGAAAATTTGATATGGCCACGCACTCACCATAAATTATAGAGTCAAGTTAATAGAGTTTATCACTATACATTTTCCAGAGCCATAATTTTTAAAACGTCCAAAAACCAAAAATATATTTTTTAGAAATATCGTACAGCAAACATCTAACTTTTATTGAGTTACACTGACTCAGTGGTAACTGAAATAAAGATGAGTACAATTTATCACTATTATTATTATTATTATTATTATTAAAATATACCTTTTTAATAGGTACATTAAAAATGTGATCACTTCAATAGACTGTTCATAATAAATATACAAATGAATTATAGGTAACTACTTAGAGTAGTAAATTATGTAGATCATTGTGCTTGATTAATTTAAGCAGTCAGCTAATATAAAACATTGAAATGTTATGAACGTTTGCAAACTTTGCAAACATTGCAAACTTTAATAATATTTAGTTTCAAATATTACTAAACTAATTTAGTTATCTCATTATTCTTAAAAGTGTTAAATCGTTTTTTAAGTGTCGTTATCCCACATCGTTATCCCACTTTGATCCGGCCGATGTGATGTGTAATTTTGTCTTAATTTAAAAAGACAATTGAATTTCGTATTAATTTTATAGACCTATCTATTTGTAATCAATGCAATGTGAATTTTCTTTGTATTGCAGGAACCCAAAAGTAAGTAAGCATTTTACTTCTTTACGTTTTATCAATAAGATTTTACTTTACCTCTTATTTTTCTCTCCAGAACGTAGCAACGGAGAGGACGAGGAATGTTCTGTGTTTATCTGCGGTCAAAACAGTTTGACAGTTTGCCGCGAGGTAGCAGCACTCTTCAGTACACCTTGTCACTGTTCCGTGCTATGTTTTATGACAGATCCTTTTATCAATAAAAATAGTTCACGGTGTATATAGCATTATTTTGTGTATTACCATTATTATTTTGTATTATTATTGTATAGTATCAAACATATATTTATCATTGGGATGTACTGATGGCGAGAGAAAAGAAGAGACCTGGATTCAGGCCTATCTGAAAATTTGCAGCGCTACAACCAAGTATGTTGCCGCGCCTAGTTTCGTAATTTCCCATTATTGTTTCACTGTTTTATGATGAATTGGCGGCCTAATTGTTATGTTTTATAAGATAATTTAAATTACGGTACTGTTTTGATCAGATTAAAATTGAGCAAAATTTATGTTATAATAAATTCTAATAATTAGGCTCGACAGTGGATTGTAAACAAACAATAATTAAAGGAATGAATTGCTGAAATTTAAGATTTTTTAATTGTTAATATAACAATTACTAAACTGTTCATGATGTATAATGTAAATGTAGTGCTTTTTATGTATACATGGGTGCTGAATAAGTCCCGGGACGGTCTAATAACTTTTGAAACTAATTACAATATAAGAACCAAAATTTTACATCAAGCGTTTATCACTCTGCTCATATACAAAACTATTATTTTATGTATTTAACCATGATATCCTGCTTATGGGGGACGTCCCGCTAGGGGTTGGTGAAAATTCTTAAATAGAAGCATAGGTCGAGTCGTACATCAAATTAAAAAGCTATTTTTTAATTGAAACATTTTGGCGAAAATCTGACGTAAAACAGTTGACGTATTACAAAATGGCGGAGACACTCAAAGATTATAAAATACAGAATTTTTCAAATGCAAACATTCTGGTTGTTAGAGAAAACTGAGACACATAATTCTTTAATATTTTACTTCTTTTACTTCAAATCACTTACCAAAACAGATAAACGGGAGGTGGGGGGGGGGTGGGGTGGTTGACGACCAAATGTTCAAAGGGTTTGCCTTCAGTTTGCAGACAATATCCCAATCGATTGTAGAACGCTGAATCGCATTGTTATCTGAAATTCCTTATCAGTCAGGTAAGGGTTATTATACCTTTCCTTATCTGGGAAAAGTATCATTAAACAGATGCCTTAACCTTACCTCATCACATGATCTAATACGGTCACCAAACCCGCCCGCGCAACATTAATAAAGTTATTTTCTCTACGGAATTCTTATTTCTCTCGGAAAGCGCCTCTCATAGTCAAAATACAACATAGCATAACTATCACTAAAACTAACTACAAAACTCTTGCAAAATTAGAGCTTCCGAAGTGACTGAGTTGTTAAAACAACTGTATCTGTCAACTGGTCAATTTCATTGTTGTCTTTTTGTCCTTTAACTGAAGGAATTATAGCTGGAGCGAAAACAAGACCAAATTTCGTATTTTTAATATTTTAGTCTTACAATATTTATTCAGATAATTCTTCTTGAATCCTACATTGACTGTAATATGTTTATACAATACTAATGAAGAGCGATCAGTACGCAAATAACTATACTTCTGTGTACATCTGATAGTCGAATACGCAACTGCAAATTTTCACAGGTTCAATAAATAATTATATCCTCATAATAGAATTTAACTTGAACGAACATGAAAAGAGTTTGTCATAATAAATTGCTATTTTTGAAACTAAATGTTTACACAGCGTAATTCCTACTAATTTTAATTATCGTCCGAAAAGCGTAATTCATGAAATAATTAATTTTGTATTACATTAATAAACTTATTATTATATAATATTAAATTAAGTTATTTTTTATTATTCTTAAAAGTTTTTTTTTACAAATGTTAAAAGTTTTTTTTAGTGTTAGTATCCCACTTTCATCCGAGCCAGTGTGATGTGTGATTGTGTTTTTCGTACTCGTGACTTGTGCTCGTACAGTGACAACGCCTGGACTCCAAGCAGCTTTTTGGGTATATTTGAACCCTTTTCTTTCCCTTCCTTTCTTCTTTCTACTCTCTATTTTTGTATGTACTAAATACCTCTCCCACCTGACGAAAAAGATAGATTCCAATTCTCGAAAAGTTGTGTATTAACTTTTGTAACCATAACGATAGCAAAAGTCCGAAATCCTGTCAAACCTTCTGTCGTTAATAACAAACTTTAACTAAATAATATTCTTAAAAGTTTCAAATAATGTTTTCTTGGTTCTTTATGAAGTTTACTGGACAAACAGAACAATGTCAATATATTTAGAACTCTGGAAGGACCAACCTTACCCAGGTGGCCGCCACCGACTTTTGTGTTTAACTTTCAGAAAGTTTCGTCCATTTTGCAACTTACCTGAACTCTCACGAACTTGTAATCGGCTACAGAGGCGACTTAAAGTTTCTCAACGCCTTATTTCAGTTTTAAAATAAAGTTCAGCTTTGTCTAGGACATAGTTTATACTGCGAAAAATATAGGGTCCCCCGAAACTCTCTGGACAAAGGTTTACCACGGTATTGCTCAGGTCAAGACAAACATATCTTACCTTATGAACATGTGTCTCCGATGCGATGCTTGGTTTCCCATCTGTCTGTCTGTATGTGTTTTTTAGAAATAATTAATACCTTGAAAACTACCAAGTTTAATTGTACCAAATATGGTTCAAATGTTTATGATAACAAGAAAAATTACCGAATATATTATCAGTTTCATTACCATTTCTTTAGTATTTTCAAAATAGTGGCCATTAAAACTTTTAAATTTTGAATATCTTAAAACTGCCAGTTTTACGAGGATATTATTAAAAATCCAATGACACCAACATTATTTTAATCGAATAATTTGATTTGATTGATTTATTTATTTCCAAAATTTATATACATAGTAAATAAAATACATAAAAAATATCTGTATAGGATATTATCCCCACATGGGCATCAGCCTGTGTGTGGGGAAACGAGTTCATCAGTCTGCACTACCAATAACACTCAAAAATCTTAAATCAATATAAGGAATGAATTTACATTAATAAAAAAATTTTCATTAACAAATGAAAAAAGAAGATTTAGCCTCTAAAATAAACCATACAATACCAGAGCATGGAATACATGATTAAATATAGTTAATAAATAATCTAAAATGTGAAAGGAATATAACTTATGTAGGAAATAAAATTTGAAGACTTAAAAAGGTAATGTAAAAAACTTACACTAAAAAGAGCAATCAGAAAGACTTTAATTAAAAATTAACCAATATAAGTAGAGAGAGACTTGGATCTATAATCAATCAATAATAAATAAGTGATTTAGAGAAAATTTACTGTGACAAGACATGGTGTTTATTAAAGTTCTCAGCGAATAACCAACAACACAAAAACTAAATAAACGGCGGCTTTGGTCCAAATTTGGTACAGTTTTAATTTATTGGTTTTTAGATATTAATTTTTTTAATAAAAACACATACAGACAGACAGATGAGAAACTAAGCATTGGAGACACATGTTCATATGGTGAAATATGTTTGTATTAACCTGAGCAATAACATATTATACCTTTGTCCAGAGAGTTTCGGGACACTCTGTATATGGCGTAAAATTAAAAATTTGTCAAAAGTGCGTACACGTCGTTCAGTGTTCAAAGTTTAAACGTTAAAATTATTTTATTAAGTAAAATATATATTAACATATTCAAGTGTAGTAATCTTCATAAAGCAATACTCTGAATAATAAATATTATATGAATATGAAAAGAGGCTTTATCTCTAACATTATAAATAATATTAATGTTACATATCTTGAAAACTGCTGTAAATACATATTACTGTGCATAAGGTCCTAGTGTTTATTTTTTAATTAAAAAAATTACTATTTACGTAATTTTTTTGTTAATGTACTAAAGTAAAAAAATCCCAATGATCGTCAATGTTGCGTTATACTATACACAGTATATAAATGTATTGTCCTTATATATTGCTCCTCTGAAACGATTTATAATAAAAATTATAGATTCCCCTCCTAACCTTATTGATAATGGAAATTAACATAAAAATCTTCAGATATATCGTTACAATGTTATTGATCTTTAGGTATATATTTATTCCCTTCTCATGTGACCATCTAATAAAAACCCCATTTGTTAAAGTGTCCTTTCAATTCATATATTACTTCATGTATTCATATTTAATCTGAATGTTATTTTTTATGTGATTATATATATATATATATATATATATATATATATATATATATATTTCATCTTTCATGTATATTATTATTGTTAAATGTTATTATTTAAACAATTTTATTCATCGTAGATACGCGTGGATCTGAGGATTTTAGATTTTTCTCCAGTTAAATATAGTTATATTGCGTATTAAGGGCTTGTCGGTATATATTTGTTAATAGTTGAGAGAATTACACATTACACTTTCAAACCCTAATTGTTATTGAAAATATGAATAGATCTTCTAGATAATTGTTTTCTCTACAAAATAAGGTTAAACAAAGTTTCAATGGTATCTCACTAACCGCTAAAATGAGAACAATGCTCGGCTTTGGGACCACATTTTGGGTGTAGGTGTCACCGCGGACTTGGTTTTTCGGTGGTTGAAGAGTTTAAAAGCTCGAATATTTTAAGAAGTATATAAATTACATTTCTATTATAAACTATCGGCATTCATAACTTCAATTCATATCAAATCGTATTTTTATTATGATTGTATATAATAATTAATGAGTAATAAGTGCTGAAGCGATACAACGTCAAACAATTATTTAAGATAAAGCATTTTCCATACAGCAAAGATTTAGCACGTAAGGTAATTGTTATAAAAGTTATTGTGTTTAAAATAACGATGCCTAAAAACCGAAATCTTATTATTATTTCATTTATCGCCAATAACAAACTTAAAACATGTAATAAGATTACAACAAATTGTAGTGTTTGAAAAAATCAATTGTTTTTTGTCTGACCATATTCTCGTGTTTTTTATATATTGTCCCATCTTCAACGATGAGTCAAACCCTAGAATCAAAATTATTTTGTAAACAATTACTATAAATACCTTGTAGTAATTTATAGATATATTCTAGCCAAAATAACTTGAACGTTTTGTAAAATCATAAGATAGCTCACCATAAAGGTGGAGCTTCCAGACCAAACGACTTGGAAAAGATGGAATGGACGTTTTATATGGTAAATATCAGCCAATGCTGGATTTTCAGCACCCTCTGAATAAGCCTTGTATTTGTATATTAACGATGTATATTGTAACATAAACGATAAACTAGATTTTTGGCTTACGATATTTTTATGAAGATTAGCTTTAATATAAAAATGAACGTAAATTTCGTTAGTATTGTGTTTGTATATTACATACATTTAAAATCAAACATGTTTTTATCGTTTCGTTTTTTAATATAGAAAGGCAGCAACAGTTAACTTTTTACTCGGCAGTACGTAGTGAGTGTTTCTCAACACTGAGATTATACAAATTCAGGATGAGGTATCTAAATGGACATAATGCTATGTAAAATTTTCGAAACCGAACAAAACGATTTAAAAAAAAAATTTCAACACTTTTAACCCATAATCAATTTTATATTGTTTCAGGAGTAAAATTTGGTTTTTAAATATCTTACAGAAAACTAAGTGATAGTGAAGTATTAGTGAAAGAATGGTGAATATTTCCGAATGATTAAATAACTAGTGCCGATAAGGAAGTTTCACCTCTGCGCTACCTGTTGGGTTTTGCTGTAACTAACATGTCGATAAAGCAGTTACATTATTCATACTTAGCAATTTAAGAAACCAAGTGTTCAGAATTGAATTTGAATATTATGTACCCACAACAATGGCAAATGTAGATTCAACCACAACACTGACTTTTGTACCCAGTAACCAGACACAGTACAGTTAATACAAAAGAACGTAGCCAGGAAAAATGTTGGGAGTTTCAGACAATTTTTGTTCCTTAAATCGATCTTGACCCGTTTCTTTGTTGAGGAAGATCTTTCAGCAGTACATGTCAGTAATACTGAATTATTTAAGTAATAATAATCCTTTACTAAAAAAGTAATTCAAGAATCTAAAATTCGGGGGGTCCGAACCCCTTGGACCCCCTCGTTGGCCACGTCCTTGTTAGTACATCAGCTTCAGTAGAGCAGTTCCTGCTGACGCGTTACAGTGTAACAAACTATACTTATAGTATGCCTCTACTACATATATCTCATCGCCGGTTAGTATTTGTGAACCGAACTTTGGTGTTATGTCGAGTGCCAGCTGGGTGAGGCGTTTGTTTAAAGTCAATATTTACCTACGATAATTGTACATTTTTAATTTTAACGAATTATATTGAGTCTTTATTCCCTTGCCAAGTTCAAAAATATAATTTTAACTCTACTTGTTTTCTCTTTGTTTTTAATAAGCAAATTGCATTCTCCATAAGAGAATAATAGGTCGTAAATTATTAATATATTACTTTTCAAACCACGTAAACTGTTAACTGCGGAGATTTAGTTTAAACGGATTCCCCTTTAAGTAAACCCTAAAGCAGTTGTTTAAAAAAATGTCAACACTGTAAAAACACACAGAATCTCAATCTTGCTGTACATTATTTTTAAGGTCTTTATATCCTAAACATTTTGGCGAAAGAAAAATGTTATTGTCTGAATTGGTTTCATAACAACGGTGTATAAAACCAGTGCTTTTATTTTGTTTTGTTTTTTATTGGCATTCCTGTGGTATAAACCTACAATAAAATATCCTTTTTTCAATAATTCATGACAACCTTTCAAATTATACTATGCATTGCTGTATTTTTTAAATATTTCCTACTACTAAAAAGTTTTTGTTATTGAAATGATAAAATCCCAATATCTCTCTCTCTCTCTACAAGTAATTAAACAATTAATAAGCCAAAAAATAAAATAAATTGTTAAAAAAGCTTTATTTACTACGTAAATAAATAACACTTCAACCTGCGTTAGACATTAGGTACGGTTGGTCTGAAGCACTCTGTACACACACACATTCACAAATATCTAGTTTTTAGTCTTTAAACGTATAAAATGTAAAATAATACCAATTTTCTCTTGACTTAACTTAAAACAAAGCCTGGTTACTTAATCACACCATTTATAACCCAAGACTGGCTATACCGAATATAATGAATAATATAGATTGGATACGTCTCCGCCCTTAGTAGCAGAACAAATTTTAAAATATCGTACAAATTCATGAAAGAATCATATAAAAAGAGAGACAAAAATATATTTTTATAAAACAGTATACATTGAAAGAGCCTGTTAAATGTTATTAACTGTTCTGTTTAAACATTGTTCCATGACAGCATAACCGTATATTTCATTTATTTAACCACTATTTTAAATTGGTTTACATTTATATTATTGAAAGTATAGATTAAGTTTGATAGTACCAACACGCCTTTTATATAACCACTGTTGAGCACAAAGTGAGAAAATATCCAGATGACAAATTTTTAAGTTCGAGTAAAAATGTACTTATTAGTAAATATTAAGTATGCAGTGCTTGGTCAGTACTGCAATGCAGATTTCAAAGACAAAGTTACTATCTAACATTTACCATAAATTTAAATTAAATTATAAAAAATACATATGACACAAAGAAAATAAGATCTGTATTAATTACAATGGTCATAAATATGCACTTTTGACATATTTTCTTGGTCGTAACAACAAGACAAACTCAACATAGGCGTCGGAAACATAATTCACTCTAACCTGAAGTGCCTTAAACATGCAAAAGCCAACGAAATTGCGTGCGAAGCCGAGGATAACTACTAGTTACATCATAAATACTTCCACCAAGATTACTACGGACTTCATATTCCTCCAGTCTGACCAAAACATTACAAGTGTTTCAATTGATGGAGCTATTCCTTCAAATATAAAGGAATGTTGGAGAAATTTGTGCCTACTAATAAAATCTGTTTCAATCTCCAACATTCATGACATTTATTCAATTTAAAATTCTCACATTTAGGAATTTGTATTTTTATAGCGTGTTAAAATTGTTTTTCAATAAAAGTGTTGCAAATCATAAGAACGCAACATAAAATATGGATAAATTGAGAAACGATTATTCATTACCTGTTTGAAGATCTTATTCTAGGATTATCTAATTTACAAGAAAAATAAATCTGGCCACGGAGTTGCGTCATCTACCGGTTAAAATTCGTAACATATTTTAATATAATGTTTAGCCTTAAACAATACACTCAGACCTCACACACACACACACACACACACACACACACACACACACACACACACACACACACACACACACACACACACACACACACACACACACACACACACGCACGCACGCACGCACACACACGCGCACACGCACGCACGCACGCACACACAAGTGCAGAGAATTAGGGTTGGGCGAATATCTACCTTATTAGTCACCTACTGCACTTTTCCAATTCAAACCTAGACCTTTTGGTATTTTTTTAAATGTTATCTTAAAGTAAATAGTATGTACAGATTTTAAACATGATTAAATTTACTTTGGTCCTAAATTATTCAACTCCTCGAAACTAGGACGCAATTTGGTCGGAAAGGGAATTTCCACTTTAGAATAAGGTACATGTTCGTGTACAATGGCTATAAACGTACACTTTTGACAAAGCAAATCATACATCGGCGTTGGAAATATAATTCAGTTGAACCAGAAGCGGTAAGCTTACGAAAATTGTGCGAAGCAGCGGGAAACAGCTAGTATTTTATAAACATTAAAATCTCTACGAAACCCATGACCAGTTTAGATGACATGGAGACTCACTACTTCCTATTTCACTTCTGAACTTCGGTTCCCACGGGAATAATCTCCTGGTATCTCTAGCACGTCGCCTACATCTGGTTCTTTGTTGGTTCGTTCCTCTCCAGTCACACCGTCACACCGGAGCCTAGGTTCAGTCTAGTCGTGGTTATCTAGTTGATAGGCATCACCAAGGTTACTGTTGATTGAAGTTGTACATTGTTAGTGTGTAAACCAGCTGTCCGTCGTTCTAATAAATCCATTTATTATTTTCTTTCCTTAATAAGCTAATCTTTTAAAAAGTTAACCATCATAAGAAATCTGAATATTTGACAAATTAATTTTCATTATTACTCTGTTTTAAATGATTAACGTAAATGTTTTATAAGTAACTACCATATCTCTTATATCTTCAAAATGGTTAAGTTAAAATTAAACGTGTCTCTCAGAGTACAAAATTTATGACATAATGTTAAATTAATTTTGAATCAAAGTTACTCATCATTATCAATCAACCAATTCACCCACATTTATAAAAAAATATAAATTTTTCATTGTTGCAACTTATTTTATTATCGTGAAAAATGTAATTGTTTTAGAAAATAACGGTACACTAACTTAGTAACTATACATTAATACTAGGTTTCCAGCTATATAACAAACTCAGTGCCAAAGAAATTACAAGGTGATTATTAGGATCTTTTAAAAATCCTACGTTTATTACAGCGCTTCGGAACTGTAATTGTCTTAATTGATCATTTAAAAGTGAATTTGTGAAGTGATAATCTACAAGAAATGGATTACAATCTTGATATCTTCTTCCGTCATCTAGTAAATGTAAGTAATTAATTTTTGAACGAATTACAGATTTTACTGTACAAACTGTCTCACACACCATCTGACTGACGGGTACAATTACTTAACGGTTCTTGATTTTAAACAGGTAATTCTCATTTTTTATGATTGAGTCGACAATTTTTCCTCTCGCTGAACAATTTTGGGTAACACTTCCCAAGAAAACATTGTCAAATGAGTGCTCACAGAATGTTAGTAATAGGAAAAAAATAAAAAATTTAATTTCAAAATTATTTTATTATAAATTTATAGAAGTATCTACACCTTAATGAAATGTAAACGTTTTCTTAGTACTAGGGATATTTGAAATATTTATAATGAAAACAGTTTTACAAACACATTAAAACCTTTATTGAACATTATAAATATTAATAAATGTAAATAATACATAACATTTCCAATTTATTTATTTTTCTGCGAGGCCTTCCAAAACCTAAGGTTTCCTGATGAGGCGACTCCACAAATAAATGTTTACATAATTTTTATAACAATTAAAATACCATATGGTGTAAATATGTAAATACAAATATTTTTGAATAAAAACTTTATTGAACAGTTTAATATTCAGAGGTTATGAAGAATGGTTAACGATGGCGTAAATATGTAAACGACATTAATTGGCGTGCATTACAACAGCTAAAAAGTTACTTACACCTGCATTGTTTCTTCGCCGATTTGTCAAATGTCATTGTCAAATGTTTGTAATTAGATTTAGCAACTTTTAGTATTTAAAAAATGTAATATATGGTATTACATTGATAGTATTAAGTTTTAAACCTTCGACCATCCGCTATACTGAAATGTGATATGATAACATTATGATATTTAATGATTAATTAAAGATGAAAACATAACTCTTCTCTTGATTTGAGACTGCAAAAAAATAGTTGTGCCGAGTTTGGGGTTTTTATATTTACTTATTTCTGAAATAAAAAAAATTTAAAATCACATAAATACAGGCAGCCGCTAAACTAACCATTTCCGGCACAATTGTACCGGTATACAAGGATTATATTTCTACATTTTTTGTTTGTCTTTTCCAAATATTTCCGGAAGGTCCGTAAACACTATGTATATCATAGGCAGTAATGGTCATGAACGCATTCAGATCATCTCTTTGAACGGTTAATTTGTAATAGTCTTAACATAGTTTTTGGCAAAGTTGTTTGCGCTAGACTTGTATTAGTGACTTGTGTTACTAATAAATACTGATAGTGGTAGTAGCAAAACAAATTATTTTGAGTAGTCCAACTTACTTAGACTACTCATTTACACTTTACCTATGCTCTACAGTCTACAGGATGTGCTGTAACTCTCAGGACATTTTTGTACCGTTGTTTACCAGGTAAACATATTCAAAGTATAAATACATCTGGAGTCTGACTCTCTATGTGTCTTCTTTTAGTCTATGTAACTATTAAAATTATAATATTATCCTTTCTTATTGACACTCAGAATGTGTCAGAATGAAATTATTGTCGTACAAAATGATTTTATAGATTTATAGGCCTATCTTACGGTATTCCAATTTTTAAGCTCATTTATCTGTAATATATCCCATGAGCAGACAGACACACAGTCGGATAAGCCATAAACTTCAACAACACTCATTCTAACCCTATTATAGAATTTATTCTAATCTATGCAAAAAAAGTTAATTAATGCAAAAGTATACAGATGATCTACTGGATATTCTTGTAAACAGTTAACCTACATGTTACTAAGTTACACGTGTTCAGGTTTCTTAGAAATTGATTTATTACAATTTTCTCGTTGCCATGATGGTTACCTATAAGACGAATGTAAAAATATTCGCTAACGTTCAGCCACTCCATGGAATGGACATACATCGTCATCGGACTCGATAACGCCTGTATAGAAATGAATTTTTATGCAAAACGTTATGTCTGTAGGTAAGTTCGTACTCTTGATATAATCCAGAAAGACAGAAAGAAATGAAACTTGACCAGCATCTTCACTAACGCTCAGCCACTCGTTCTGCCAAACAAGTTAATCGTTAGTTTATGTGAAGTCAACCTAGAGAATATCGTTGGTGTTTTATGTACAATTTTAATAACGATCTAAGCAGTTTAATTTCTGTATGTATATTTTAACCCTTTGCGCCTCTAGCGTCACTAATGATCATCCCCAGATCTGTAAAAGCACTGCGTAGTTGCAGGGCCGGCACTCGCTTGTGCGGGGCCCGGTGCAAACATTTAATGCGTGACCTTTCAACATGACACCCATCTTGAACCTCCCTTCACAACTACTATAATTATGTTTATATTACTAAACGCAGAATGAAAGTTAATTACAAACGAAAACGTATTATTATATTAATAATATTTACATGTGAAATAAAAAATAAAATTAGAAAACAATTTTGGCTATTAATGAATGAAACAAGCTTATTATTGGTAATTTGTTTGAGTGTAATATTCGTTTGTGTTTATATAATTTATGTGCTTTTCGAATGAATATTCGTAACAAAAATCCATAATCATTAGTTATATTTGGTGGTTCGTTAGTGTTCGGTTCTGAGACGCAAAATGTATATATTATGTCAAGGTACAAAATTACCGTACACTATAACTTAAAAAAATTACCTGAGAATTTTCTAGCTAATTTTCAAATACTTTAAAGAATTGTGCGCCCTCTTTACGGACGTCCTCAACCATTGCGGACAAAATAACCACGGAATACTGTGCAGGCTATCCTAATATAAACAGGCGTTTGAGTCTGTAAAAACTTTATTTAATATTTTATCATTCATCTAGCAATGAATAAACCGAAACGCCCGTACGATCTTACCTGCCTGGACGGTCTTTAGTTGTTCTGTTTTACAGATATACACAGATTAACGATAATGCTATAGCAATATCTTTAGACTGGTCTAAGCAAGATAGCTTTTGTTTTGTGGGTCAAGTGGTCAAATGGCAGGCTGTGTGTCTGCGCAATATCTCTTTTTGGTTTTGCCAAAGAAACTTGAAACATGGTACGTGAGTACGTCTTCATCTAAGTAAGAAATGTATTGATTTTGAAATCACTAGAATAAATGGCTGTCCGATTGTGTGTTATAAAACTTGATCGAAAGGTTCTGGAGACTTGAGTTGAACATGGTACATGTGTTTCTCTTAATTCAAGGAAGAACTCTGTTAATTTAAAAGCACAAGGTCAAACTGCTGCCCGTCCGCACACTCATCTGTGCAAGAATATAGGTTACTAGGTTACTCTTGTACCAAGGATAAGCTTTATTGACGTTAGTGTAAAAAAGTAAAAGGGAAGTTCATCTGTCTGTCCATATGTAGCCTACGCTACTTCTTTCACTAATTTCTGTCGAGCCCTTCGCTGTTACGCGGTACCTGTTTTTAAACATTATTGGTTCAACGTTATTCTAATCGATAAAATATGTATATTCAGGCGGGCACACTACATAATACTGTTGGTACTGGAAAATAAAATTGTTTCATTTCAACTCATTTGAATAAGAAGGTGCCTAAGAATTGTTCATTTGTATTGACACAACTGTAGTTCCACTACTAAATAAAGTGTAAGTTAAATGTATTTTTTAATGCCTAATAAATAGTATTATTTAAACCGTTCAGACCATGTTTTAAGTGCGCTGCTGTAGGTATAGTTTCTACTTTAACATGTCGTCTTCGAGCGCCGATATTCTTATAAATTCTAAAATTGCTGTGCAAATCGATACTAATTAGGTATTAAATTGTGTTTTACAACTCAAATTTCATTTGTACAGAGGCTAGCATGTTTGGAAACATCGCTTTTCCCAAGACAAAGTGTGATTATATTTGCGATTATTTCCTCCATCTCTTGGTATAGACTTACAAATAAATTGACAGGAAGCAATGAGACTTCAATTTGTCAATAGTTTGCCGGAAACAATCAAAAATATCACAACCCCGAAGGGTTTGTGATATTTCTGAGCTCGCTTTGGCTTCAGAAGTGTTTTATAGTGTACATGAGTTTAAGGCACATAATTGGGAGACTCTATGATTGGGTAACTGATCTCGGAGGTAAGGATTCCCCAAATTTGTAATAACTCTATTATTATTATTTACATAATTCAGTATTGTTGACACGTTCTGCTGAAAGATCGTTCTCAATTAAGAAACGGGCCAGAACTTTTTAAGGAACAAAATGAATCTTACTCTCTGTCCACTACGGGAAAATATCAGTTGTCTGGACCCCCCAAACATTTCTTTCCTGGCTACGTTCTTGGATAGAGGAGAGAAGTTAAGGAATGAACGGTAACCGGGCGAATGAATCATTTTGCATGAATCTGAATGAGGCACTGAAAAGAATTAATGCTACAACTTTAATTGTATTCTATTAAAAGGATAAAAATGTAAAAAGGAATAAATTATTCACATATAAGTTGCCATTAAATTTACCTAATTCTTCCGACTGAGCTGGAAGGACTATTAGTTCTAATACGGATTCGTTACAGGAAGGTTTTTTTTGCTAATTTGTAATACGAATTGTAATAGTTTTGTAATACCTCGTACTAAAGTATATTTTAAGAAACAAAGTCGTGCAAAGAGGCGTTGGTAATAATAACCTTCATTATGGATCATTTACTAACATGTGTTGCAAGAATCCACAAGTAGGGTAACCACACGTAAATTCCTAAAATAAGAACTTTTGGGGTGAAAAAGGAGGACATTGAGCAAAAAAAGGACAGTATTTAACATTCTTATACACTTTGCGAAATACATTTTTTGTATATATTATTAAAAACGAACGTTATAAATTATCTCTGTATTGCTTGTAATGCAAATAAGAATCTGAAATTGGATTTGCTTCACATATGAATCGAAAATTAGACGTTATTCATATTAATAAAGTGTATGTTGATGGGTAATATTGAAATTGAATTAATTGTTGTTAGAATTTTTCTCTAATTGATTTTTTGAGGGGTAGTAAAAATGAATTTTGTGTAATAATTGGAATTAATTCATTACATTAAACATTGCGTAACAGAAAAATGTATAATATATTACAACAAAATTATTTTCATTCATAAGACAATACTCAACATACAACTGCATCTAATAGCACATCTAATGCCATAGCTTTACGTGTGCACTGCAATAATGTTTCATGGCCTATCTTTGGAATTTCGAAAATCGGAAGACTTTTTTAACGTGATGCAACTATTATTTAACATTTAAGCGTTCGCCAAAAAACCAGACATTTTACTTAATTTTAAAGAACCCGGAAGGACTGGAGGACAAATATTAAAAAGTAGGACATGTCCTCCTGAAGCCGGACGTCTGGTCACCCTGTGTGCACAAGTAACAAAAGCTGCACAACACAATCTAGACATGTTGTATTTCCCAAACAGTATTTTTCACTCTTTAAACTATAATGGACTTGTCACTTATAGAGGAGGTAGGGACACGAGGAAACGTGAGCGGTGAGCTGACTCTCTGGGCGCCGATTCGACGCCTGGGAGCCTTTGATCTGGTTTGATCTGCCGCGCCGACCGCCTTCCATGTATGACTACTTGATCGCTAGACTACCACCCTCTAGACGCCAACCCGCGAAGCAACGACAGTCGTGTCCATTTCCGGTAGTGCTGTGTCTTACTCAGTAGCGTAGCCAGAAATTTCGTTCGGGGGGGGGTCCGAAACCGGGGAATCCGGGGGAAGTTTTGTGTGTTATTTGCCAATGAGTTCACTGGTAAAAGGTAAATACCAAAAATATGGGCTTTAGTAACTACGCCTTATAGAAAGTGTAAAGATGTAATAGGCAAATTTAACTCTCACAGCAACTCTAGTACCACAAATTTTCTTGTATAGCTACAGAAACTTTACAAAGTTCGATTCTGTCCGAGTATAAGGCACCAAAGTGATGTTGGATTCACTGGATAAGAAAGAAAAAGAACAAAACAGAGCTTCACTCAAGCGAATAATTGATACAACTATATTCTGTGGAAAAAATGAAATACCCCTTCGGGGACATTGGGCCACTGACGGCCGAAACCCTTTAGAAAAGGAGGGCAATTTTCGAGCGTTGCTCGGGTACAGATCAAACTAACGGTCGGAAAATGCACCGGAAAAACTCTACTGATTAGAAGTTCGGCTACTTTGGTAAGCCGATTGAGGTATTTATGAATGAGTTATAATAACAATTTTTTGTATCATTACACTGTAGACGAGTAGTATATAATTATCGGAAAAAATCCAAAAAATCACTTTCGGTCGGAAATAAAATACACCTGAAAAATTCTAATGATTAGAACTTCAACTACTTCGGACTTCAGTTAATGAGGTAAACGTGGTATTTTTGATTGAGTTAGGACGACGATTTTTTTGTTATCAGTAAACTGTACTCGACTACCTATATAATTATCGACGAAAAATCACTTCCGGTCGGTAAATACCGAAGAAAAGCTCTACATATTCAAGTTTTGACGATTTTGGATTTTACTGGTTGAGTGGTTGAGGTAAGAGTGGTATTTATAATTTTGTTAGGACATTGATTTTAGGTATTAATTCAACGCCGACTAATACATATATAATTATCGAGAGAAAAAAAAAACAAAAATAATCACTTCCGATCGGAATATACTAAGGAAAATGAAATAATACCTCAGTCAGTGAAATCCAAAGTAGTCGGAACTTCTTATCAGTAGAGCGTTTAAAGTGTATTTTCCAACCGAAAGTGATTTTTTTATATTTTTTCGATAATTATATACACGTCTACAGTTTAATGACACTAAAATCAACGTCGTGACGACTCTAAGCAGCCATTTTACTTCCCCAAGACGAATTTGAACGAAGTGGTCGCTAATTTAAACTGTCCAAGTCCAAGTCGGGTCGCTAGGATGGCCTCTGGGCGCTCCTCCTGGTCTGTGTGCAGTATCTGAGCAGTTGAGCTCAATGACTTTCCTGTCAACTGGAACAATTTGCTCCTGCAGCAGTCTAGCAGCTGGTCGGTGTGCCACTGAGGGCCACTGCTTCATTGAAGAGCCGGGTGAGGGCGGTCAGCTGCGCAGCTATTTCAAGACGGCTTGTAGGCTGCGCTGGGCGGGGGCGGCTGCTTCTGCTGCTGCATCAGCTGCTGGTGCCTCCGTTTGTTGCGGCGGAGTGGCTGGTGTAGGTGGCCACTGTAGTTTCTGCCTGGGAGTCGCCCTGGCCTCTGTGTGACCGGAAGGTCAGCCAAAGATGCTGGCGGGCGATGAAGT
This sequence comes from Homalodisca vitripennis, assembly GCF_021130785.1. Taxonomy (NCBI): domain Eukaryota; kingdom Metazoa; phylum Arthropoda; class Insecta; order Hemiptera; family Cicadellidae; genus Homalodisca; species Homalodisca vitripennis. Next base: position 106,721,814 of record NC_060214.1, read on the forward strand.
CAGTTGGCTGGGTTCTGGGGTTTCCTCCGGCGCTTCTCCTTCTGCGGTATGTCGTCCTCAGCTTCACTCTCCGATACGGAGTCCGCTGGTGATTCGTCCCGCGCTGGTTGCTTGGGCGGCTGGGCCGTTGATCGCCTCGCCGCTGGTTAGGTTGGTCTAACTGGACAGCTGCCCCTCTGGCCTCCTTGTAGGCTGGACACCCACGATAGTTGGCGTTGTGATCGCCGCCACAATTGCAGCAGTGACCCTTCTCCGTCGAGACTTTGGGGCAGTTCATCTTCATATGATTTTCCCGGCAGCGGACGCATTTTCTCGGCCTCCCGCAGTTTCCGGAGCCGTGGCCAAAACCTTGGCACCGGTAGCACTGCGGCGGGCCGACCGGCTTCTTGTAGACAGTGACTGAGACCCTGACGTGGAGCAGGCTTGTCACGTTGTAGATTTGGCAAGCCCGCTTGGTGTCAGGGTTCTCTCGCTCACTGTCCCTGGTCAGCGTGATCAGCCAGCTCCTGGTAGGTCCCCGGGCTGTCCGAAGTCGTGCAACCTCGTCGACGGCGAAGCCCTCGTCAGTTAAGACATCGAAGAGCTCCACATCATCGGTGTCGGGCAGTCCGCTGATCACAACCTTAAGCGATCTTTCACGTCCAAGTTTGTGAGTGTAGAAGAACAGCTTCTTGGAACATAGGTACCGCTGAATTGCCCTGAAAGCCTCCACGGTGGTCACTTTCAAGCGATAGTGAACACCGCGGAACGTTGTCATCAGGCCGTCCCGCGCCAACTCCTCCAACTTCTTGGTGTAGGTAGGCCAGTCCGGAACACTGTCCAGGAATAGCAAGGGTATCCTGGGCGTAGAAACCGAAGCCGTAGGTTGGTCAGATGTCACAGTAACAGTGGTGACGTTGTGGCCTTTAAAAAGGCCCTTTGCTGGAGCAGCGATCTTCTTAGGCGCCGAGCTGGCAGGTGGAGAGCTAGGCCTCTTAGCTGATTGCCCGGGGCTTCCAAAGGCACGCTGTCCCATCTTCTTGAAGATGTCACTCATGTTGTTCCAGGAGTTGTTGACACAACGAGCGCTTGATGTCGAATGTTCGCCGTATTACAATTTAGGTTGCTTTGCGACGTCACATGACCGCGCTCTATAGCAATACCGTGATTATACTACACTATCCGAAAGGCCGAGCCCAAAAGTATCCTTTGATACTTTATGATTTAAACGAAAGGACAATATATATTTTTAACAACGGTCACTTTAATCAATTAAATCAATCAATTTAATGTTTGCAGACAAGAGTAAATGATATGACTCCTTTTTTCTCCTACTCCATACTTTTTTTACAATATGTCTTAAAATTTCGGGGGGGGGTCCGGACCCCCTGGACCCCCCCTTCGCTACGCCACTGGTCTTACTCTTGCTTTATTTTATTGTTCACTAGCTGACCCGGCAACGGTGGTTTGCCTTATAAATTGTTTAAAGATTATTTAACCAGAAAGAAATTAACAAATTATTTTAAGTATGTGATGAGTTGTGTGAAGCACGGGGCGCTGTAAATGATGACGGAATCTAAAAATAACAAAACCCTAAACATTTGTATTTTTATTTATTAAAATTCATTTTTTACTAGCTGTTTCCCGCGGCTTCGCACGCCTTTCGTAAGCTTTGGCCGTGTATAACTTAAGTACTGATGGTCTAAGTGAATTATATTTCCAACGCCGACGTAGAGTTTACCTTGTTGCCACGACCAAATAAATCTGTCAAAAAAGTATGGTTATAGCCATTGTACACGTACATGTACTTTATTATAAAGTGGTTTAACACTCAAGCTTTAAGTTCAATCAGAAGTTTATTTTAAAGACAAATATATATCATAACTTGGCTCCTTCAAATTGTATTTGTCTGTTTAATACACGCCTGAATTGAAGCAAACAGGATTATGCCAGCAATTTGCCATCGTTAAGTGCCAAAATCCAGTAACACTACGTTTCGAGATCTGCAATCTGGTCTCTTCTTCAGGTAAATAACTAACCTAACACATATTTACAAACTAGGTTAAAAACAGTCTTGTATCGAGTATAAGTCTTGTGAGTATACGTAACTGGCTTGTAATTGCAGTCTATAATGTGCAGGCGCTAATTTTTTTGTTTGTAGCGCCGCCTAGCGGCGAGTTACATAATTGGGTATAGCATATAAACCTTCTCCGTGGAAATATACATATACATACAAATTTTCATAATGATTGGTCAAATATTTTACGATTCTATAAAGGACATAGAGGCAAACATTCGTCTATATCACACTTTAAACTAATTACTTTTACTTATTTTAGACTTTTTTTTGTTTTCCTCGAAACCCAGATTTAGTATAAAAATAAAAAGGGGATTTTAACAATGGTATTCAAATGACTGTAGAAATCATTGGTACGCCATCTTGTCTCTCTATAAGTATTCGGCCTGACAAATTACTCACAGCTAGGCTGTTAATAAAAACCACGCTTTTTCTTCAAAACTGAATTAAAATTTAATTAAATTGCGAATATTACAAATTATTTTCCCACAACGTGACTGGTGTTAATGTTATATTTTCTTAAAATTGTCCGACTTTAATTATTTTAACATATTTATTATAATTAAATCAAGGTACACAAAATTAAGAGTGATATGTTAGACATAGAAGAAAACTGTTTAAAATCTGAACTTATTATGGACGACCGTTAAAATCTATTGTATTTCACTTATAAAGCCTTTGAAGCTTTCAAATGTCTTTTACTGTACATATAATGTTGACAACGAAAAACAACGAAATTAATTTGTTACATTATATTTATAATATTAAAAACAAAATTGTTAATTTTAACTAAAATACTTAATTGCATGAAGATAAAATAACTTACTAAATTAATTGCTTATTTTTAATTGGTTTATTCGATGATCTTAACGAGCAGACGGAGTGAGTGACGTCAGTGATATGAATGGTCTGAAGATTCAGCTCATGAACCGGTTCATTTCAGTGATCTGATCCGAATGAACCGGATAATTCCAAAGAACCGTTCTTCCCATCACTAAGGGCGCGCGCACTATAGGGTGAGTGACCTCTCCAGCCTCCTTATCTCTGCGGACGCAGTGAGAATTGTGAGATGCGTTTCCTCAATTTCCGGTTACTCATTTCCGTATCACAAGCAAATTTCTTAGGATTTCCTTTTTGTAATCTCCTATGTTGATTTTTCAAGGAAATAATTTTCTAATCTTCCTACATTTCAGGCATTGTTCCATTTGTTTCGTTTATATTTTTAGATTTGTCACCTCTACAGATGTGTTACTCAAAGCAGATCGACCCCTCTTCCACAGCCCGCCTTTGCTTTTATAATTATTTAAATCCGAAAGGTTTTCTTCAAGATTCGCTACACTTATTCGTAGATGTTTAGGAAATTGATTCTGTATGTGAACAGCTGGCAACTGGTGAACGCCATATTAAATCCACCACCTTCAAATTTTACACGATATTAAAAAAAAAAACTAAAAATACCGTTACTTAAAAGAATTTCTTAAAACATTCAGTAAAAAACATTAAATCTTAATATCATCATATTGTACACCTGCCCGTAGACTACATTAATCGCACTTTAAAATAGTACTTATAAAAAGTAAGAAAAACACATATCAATTAAATAAATAAACAGTTTTTCAGGAATAGCTGTAATTTATAAACTACAATTGTTTATTTTTAAAATGTCGTGTTCCAAGGTAAACTTGATTTCACATACTTTACTTTTCTTCCTAGAGTTTGTCAACTGACATCATGTTAAAAGAAAATCACTTTTTAATTAATTATTGTCTCGAATTTTCTTGACAAGGGTTAATTAAAACTTAGGTAAACAAGTTTTGAGTTTCGAAGTTTCCATCTTTTCTTTTCTCTACAGGATAGACTTATAAATTGGATGATTATTTTGGACGTATACACATACCTATAATTTAATTACACTGTACAAGTTCTGTAGGCTAACCTTTGTTCATTAAGCACATATTATGCAATATAACTACAATATAAACACAAAAATAAAAACACAAAGATTTAAACTCGAAAAAAGCGAAAGAACAATTAAAGCAATAAACGGCAAGAGAAAACCTTGTTTTACATTTTTAAAGTATAGGCTTCTAATCGTGGTTGAATAACATTTTTTCTATTGTTATTCGAATAGAAAGTGATTACATTATTTCGAATTTACAATAACAGCGGGTTTTGATGTATTAAACATTTATGGAGCCATACATTTAGATTAAAACTGAATAATGTTTTTGTTGACGTGGGTGTTGAAATTCATTCCTCTACGAAAGTTAGGTCTTTGGATATTTTTAATTATACAAGGTGTAAAAAATCCCTCACAAGCTTAATAATTCCCGAACGATTACAGAGAAAGCAATAAAACTTGGTACATCATTACTGCAGATATAAATTTACTTTTTGTACCATACTAGCTGTTTCCCGCGGCTTCGCACGCGTCTCTTAAGCTTTGCCCGTATATTTCTTTGCCTTCAAATAGTGTTTGGATATTTTAATATACGTAACTACTGTGTTGTAATTGCAGTTTATAATGTGCAGGCGCTTTGATAACTTTTATATCTTGCAGTACAGCCTGGTGGTTAGTTACATCAATGGGCATTGCGTATAAACCTTCTACATAGAAAAATACAAATTTTCATAGTGATCGGTCCAATAGTTTCTGAGTCTATAAAGGACAAACACACAAACATTCATTTTTATATATTATGATTGCAGAAACAGTTTAAACAAAATTTGTCGTTTCTCTTAAGCTTACTCTATGCTTTAAAACTATAAGTGTAAAGAAATTTTATATATAAATATATTTTTTGTCGCATTATATATGTTTACAAAGAACAGCTGATTAAAAATTTGAAAAGACTCTTTCACTTAATAACATATGTTTGCTGCAATGCATTTCTTACGGGTATTTCTGTAACCAGTGGGGCGGAATCCTGAATCGGGAAAGGGATAAAAAGTATCCTATAACCTTCTACAGATCAAGACGAACAAATTAAAAAAAAATTAGGCGAATCCGTCCAGCCGTTTGTGAGTGATGCTGTTACACACGAGCAGTTTCATTTTTATATATATAGATTTTTGTCATGCGAGGGGGATAGCCTGCAAGGAGTCTTAAATAAGACCATAGGTCGAGTAGTAAATAAAATTAAAGGTCTTTATTAGTAGAGTATAATGCCGCAAATCCTACCTCAAAGGGTTTATTCTTTAAAAATTTATTCTGGTTTAAAGTTTGAAACATTTACAATGTAGGTCCTGTTCTAGGTGGTTTAATATTCTTGTATTAGCTCCAGTTGTGAAAGTTAAACTTAGTAAATGAATACTGGACTGGAAATAGTTTTTAACGTAGCTAGTGGCTCTTCATATCCAATGACGGTCTACAAGGAGTTCGGCAAAAAAAATATTTAAAAAGATTTAAGCATAGTTCAAGTTGTACATTGTTTAAAAGTATAATGTAAAATGTACATAAGATAAAGCCCAAAGTATAACCTAAAAATAAGAATTTTATATTATAATAATTGATACTAGTGTTTTCCCTTTAACATTCATCTCTGCTAAACACCCCTTTATAATGATGTACATCTGGAGCTAAGCTTACGGTAAAAACCCTTTCTAGACCATTCTCAATTGGATTTCTACCACCTTAAAAATTAATTATTAAGTCCATTATAAATTTACTAAGTTTAACTTTCACAACTTGAGCAAAGACAAGAGTATTAAACCATATACAACAGGACCTATATTGTAAATGTTTCAGATTTTAAATTAGCGTAATCTTAGAGTAAACCCTTTGAGGTCGGATTTATGTCATTGTACTCTAATAATAAAGACCTTTAATTTAATGTACTAATCGACATATGCTCTAATTTAACATTTAGACTCTTTTCAAGCCATTCCCTTGGCATGCCAAAGATGGTAGTTGCTTCAAAAAAGTAGATGTATAGGTGCAGTAATGATGTACCAAGTTTATTGCATTACCTGTAATCGTCCGGGAGTTACCAAGTCAGTGCGGGACTTTTACACTATGTATATTGGTAGCAAATGAAAAGAAACAAACAAAACAAAATTACAAATATTAGAAAATGTAACACATTTTTGGAAACTCGTGTGGCTCCTTTGTACACAAATATTTTTATAAAATTGTTCAAACCGTATCTTTGAATAGTCTCAATGTATACCTGTAGCTTGGTACGTAGATTGTATTTTATAATACAGTACGGCATCAGAGTATTTAGAAACTGTAAGTCTTCCACTCCATCAACAGAGTTAATAATTTGTTCACGTGAAATGTCTCATGAGAACCGAGGTTAAGGTGTGTAATAAACATATTCAAAGTTTTCGTAACTTTCTTAAGTTATTGAGTTATTTCTTGAGAACCAGAATTGTATAACTAAAATCGACACTAAAAGACAAAAAGCAACAAAAGTTAAAAAAAACGTGCATATCAATACGACAGCCAGTCAACATTTGCATATTCATTAGGGAGTACTTATGATTGAACATTTAAAACTATTAATATCTTCATTATGACAAATCAAGATGACTAAGATATATGAAATCTATCTATTAGTAATATTTTTTTAATACATCTTATATTTAAATGTGTCTTCTGAATCAAATAGAGGAACATTTTATATATAACTCTCTTTTCATACTCCGTACAACAACTTCTAATAATAAGACACCTATATAAATTCAGTATTGTCTAATAGAATTCGCAAAAAAGAATCAACTAAGAAAATAGTATTTGATGGTCTCTCCTTGTACATGGCTTATCTAATTCTCTAAATTCAACCTTCTCCAGTTTGCAACAGGGCGACGTGTACTACTTGATGTGTACACTTCTATACGTACGTAAAAATTTCAGAAATACGTAAAATGTTTGCACTCAAAATGTTACAAAAATATAATTAAACAATTTGTTGTTATTCGGTTGGCAGTAGCCTAAACTAGTAATGTTATTTCAGTTTGTAGAAATGTATTTCCTTACAAAATTTGGCTCCGTAAAATTAGTACTAACAATGAAAAATTTGATTGACAAACCCTACAATTAATATTGCAACGTAATAATATATATTTATATAAAATTGGCTTTAGTTTTAAATTAACGACAGTACTCTTCGTCAAATTTCAAATGAAATAATAGTAGTGACAGTTTATATCGAAAACTGACATACGTCAAAATAATATACTTCTTATTTGAAACAAAATTTACAAAAAAATTAATGCTCAAGAAAATTAATACAATTCTCAAAACAGTAAAGAAATCCATGGGGATGCAGAAGCACTGCTTCGTTAAAAAGTAATTTTAAATCACATTTCCAGAAAAATTTAAACTTATAGAATAATATATGAAACTATAAATGTAGTGTATTGTGAAACGAATTCACAAAACCTGAGAAGGGTTTTTAATTGAGATTTAGTTTCAAATACTTAATCGTCTTTATAGTTATTTTGGATCTAATTATAAAGCTCATACATAGCTGACTGAAAACCCATACAAGCAATATATTATGCTAATCGGGATACATTTTTATTAAGTAGGCTAAAACAAGTTTTAGAGTTAGATTTAGTAAATTTTTAACAAACAACAGATACTGTATAGTGCAAAGACCACGGTAAATTTGGTTCGAAGTAGGTCTAAGACAAACTGTAATTAAAATTGACCATCGTCCATGACACTGGTGTTTTTATAAAAAAAAACCCCGAACGTCACTAACAAAACTAATTTATAAGAATTATTTAGTGGCAAAGAAAAACTAACCTCATTATTAAACTGTATCTCGTCAACACTTCGAAAATAGGAGAAAATACATAATCAAGTAATCTTTCATTTTGGATGGTAGAATTAATTTCTTTTTGCCTTAAATAATATATGAAACTATATATGTAATGTATTGTGTGAATCGAGTTGATAAAACCTGAGAAGACTTTATTGATAATTTGTTTCAAATACTTTATCGTTTAAGCTCATACATAGCTGATTGAAAACCTATGACAGCAATATATTACGCTAATCGGGATACATTTTTATTTAGTAAAACAAATTTTAGAATTAGCTTTCGTAAATTTTAAACAAACAGAATATATGGAATAAAGTAACTTAAACATACGAAATACATTAATATATTGTGAATTAAAATAATGTAAAACTTATCATATTACGTTCAAGTAAAAATTACATGTTAGCCACAGAAACATCTACGATGGGGAAATTCAAATTATACGTCTAAATTATTTCAACGTAGGACAACATTCTCCTTTTAGTAGTTTCAGCGAGGGATGTTGGTAGTTCACCTTGCACACGTGAGGGGCGCACCGAGCGTTCAACCGACTTCGCCAATCGCCTCAAGCTGGACTCTGGAGTCATCAGTCGTATTTCGTAACCCCTGGACGAAGTGGCCGCTGCGGTGGTGTGTTGAGGTGTTTTCCCGGTTCGCGCCATTATTTGACATTTCGTCGGGCGTGTGCGCTGTTGTTTCGTTCGCTATGTTCTCTCCTCGGACATTCGGAAGGACTTATATTTTTGAAATAAACGTGGAGCTCAACCATGAGTGGGAAGAGATCAACTTCCTGATATGGGTAAGTCCACATTTTCTGGCGATGTTGAGGTTAGGTAATTTCACCGGTTCCCGCTCTTCTTGTGTTGCAATAGACCGTCAGTTGAGTCCAGTATGCTGGTGTTTAACCTTAATAATGAAAAAGATTGTCTCGTCCCTATTTTATTTACCGATTACTACTGACTAGCGTGGTATAGCCTATTCATTACTATTTTCTACTTGCATGCATGTCTATGTAGCATTATAGTTGTAATTTCGTATTATTATACAATGAAGTATTTATTTACGTCGTATAAATTTGTATAACGTACTGTGAAATCGCTGAACTTCCGGTTAATAACAAGGAACTTTGAATTAATTAGCGTTGTTAAAATAATCGTTTAATTGTATCACGAAGTTTTATACTAAAGCTTCGTAGGTGTAAAAAACGAATTAGGTACTCGATCTAAATGTGAACACTTATTTAATAGTTTATTTAGCCAGGTGGAAATAAAATCACCTCATAACAACCCCATCAATTCCGAGAATTGGCTTAATTTGTAAGATAACATTCATTTACTCGATTGTCCACAGATATTCAGACTATAACGTTGTTTATATGCTGTAAAAATAAAATAATTGCGGTAACCCAAACATTGTTAACATTCATTTCTGTATGTTTTAATACGATAAATTGTTCTGAGATTACTTGGAAGGGATGGCTTAGTTTTAATACCATTCTTTGTTTATTATATGCGTACCTAAATACAATGAAGCATTACAATCTTTTTTAAGGTAAAAAGTATTTGAACGATAAAGTATTAGAAACAAATTATCAATTAAGTCTTCTCAGGTTTTATCAACTCGATTCACAATACATTACATATATAGTTTCATATATTATTTAAGGTAAAAAGAAATTAATTCTACCATCCAAAATGAAAGATTACTTGATTATGTATTTTCTCCTATTTTCGAAGTGTTGACTAGATACAGTTTAATAATGAGGTTAGTTTTTCTTTGCCAGTAAATAATTCTTATAAATTAGTTTTGTTAGTGACGTTCGGGGTTTTTTTTTTATAAAAACACCAGTGTCATGGACGATGGTCAATTTTAATTACAGTTTGTCTTAGACCTACTTCGAACCAAATTTACCGTGGTCTTTGCACTATACAGTATCTGTGGTTTGTTTAAAATTTACTAAATCTAACTCTAAAACTTGTTTTAGCCTACTTAATAAAAATGTATCCCGATTAACGTAATATATTGCTGTCATGGGTTTTTCAGTCAGCTGTGTATGAGCTTTAAAATTAGATCCAAAATAACTATAATGACGATTAAGTATTTGAAACTAAATCTCAATTAAAAAACCCTTCTCAGGTTTTGTGAATTCGTTTCACAATACACTACATTTATAGTTTCATCTATTATTCTATAAGTTTAAATTTTTTCTGGAAATGTGATTTAAAATTACTTTTTAACGAAGCAGTGCTTCTGCATCCCCATGGATTTCTTTGCTATTTTGAGAATTTTATTAATTTTCTTGAGCATTAATTTTCTTGTAAATTTCGTTTAAAATAAGAAGTATATTATTTTGACGTATGTCAGTTTTCGATATAAACTGTCACTTCTATTATTTCATCTGAAATATGACGTAGAGTACTGTCGTTAATTTAAAACTAAAGCCAATTTTATATAAATACTGTATATGTATTACGTTGCAATATTAATTGTAGGGTTTGTCAATAAAATTTTAATTTTTAGTACTAATTTTACGGAGCCAAATTTTGTAAGGAAATAGATTTCTACAAACTGAAATAACATTACTAGTTTAGGCTACTGCCAACCGAATAACAAACAAATCGTTTAATTATATTTTTTGTAACATTTTGAGTGCAAACATTTTACGTATTTCTGAAATTTTTACGTACGTATAGAAGTGTAACACATCAAGTAGTACACGTCGCCCTGTTGCATACTGGAGAAGGTCGAATTTAGAGAATTAGATAAGCCATGTACAAGGAGAGACCATCAAATACTATTTTCTTAGTTGATTCTTTTTTGCAATGGGTCATAGGTTTTAAGTAAGCTATGTATGAGCTTTATAATAGATCTCAAATAACTATAAAGATTAAGTAATTGAAACTAAATCCTAATTAAATCGCCTTCTCAGGGTTTGTCAATTCATTTCACAATATAATACTTATATAGTTTCATATATTATTCTATAAGTTTAAAATATTTTTGGAAATACAATTTAAAATTACTTTTTAGCAATGTAGTGTTTCTGCATCCCCATGGATTTCTTTACTATTTTGAGAATATTATTAATTTTCTTGAGCATTTCGTAAATTGACTGTTGACGGTTTTATAATTTCTTGTAAGTTTTGTTTAAAATAAGAAGTATATTATTTATACGTATGTCAGGTTTTGGACACAAACTTTCACTGCTTTTATTTTATCTTGAAGTTGACGTAGAGTACTGTAGTTAAATTAAAGCAAATGTTATATATGAATATATTACTTTACAATATAGGTGTGGAGCCCGTCAATCAAGTTTTAACTTTTAGTAGTAATATTGCGAAGCCAAATTTTGTAAGGAAATAGGTTTCTACAAACTGAAACAATATTACTAGGTTAGGCTACTGCCAAACGAATAACAACCACTTGTTGGTATTGTTTATTGTATTTTTTGTAATATTTTGAGTGCAAACATTTTACATATTTCTGAAATTTTAGATATAGAAATGTAACACATGTACAATGTACACATGAACAACATGTAAAATGTACACAGTACACGTCGCCCTGTTGTATACTGGAGAAGGTCGAATTTGGAGAATTAGATAAGCTATGTAAAAGGAGGGACTAACTACCCTTAAATACATGTTCTTAGTTAATTCATTTTTTCAATTTTATGAGATTAGTTATTTAGGTGTCTTATTATTTGAAGTTGTTATACGCAGTACTAAAATAGAGTTATATGGACAGTAGTCCTCTATTTTATTTAGAAGGCACATTTAAATATAAAATGTATTATTAAAAACTACAGAGACATGATATAGGAAGATTTCATTTATCGTTGTCATCTTGATGTGTCATAATACTTTAAAACCCACCGTCTTCAAATTTTACACGATATTAAAAAAAGTTTGTAAATAGCGCTATTAATAGAATTTCGTTAATTTTTTCACACGACGTTTATCGACCTACGGTACTTAGAATAGCAGCAATATCAATTTCATAATGTGTAAGAAAGAAGAAGGGTCCGCCATTGTGTGTTGCGCTAGGCCTGCCAAAGGTGACGCCTGTGTGTTTACCTCTACGCCGCCAGAGCCACCGGCGGGCGCCGCGTGTGCAACTCCTTTACTCTTTTACCGATTCCCTGACAGGGTTGCTACAGGAGTCCAATAATGAAATTCACTGACTTTTCCCTGATTTCCAGACCAAATTTTTCATTTTTCCCTGACTTTTTCGACGCAATCCCCAGGGTTTTTGGCAATTAATGGGTGGAAAAAAGCGGTGTTGAGGCTAACAGGGTGGCAAATATAAAAAAGCAAAAAATAAAGTGAACACAGTTTAATACGTACAAAAAGATTGACTTAAATGATCTTTTACAACACAGCTGCCTGCTTCATGCGCCGCGTCGTCTGCAGGCTTGGACTCGGCGCGGCGGCAGTAAGTTTATTTGTGTAAAGGGATTTTATATTTTTCCCTGACCAACGTCAAAATTCCCTGACTTTTCCCTGACTTGAGACCGGATTCCCTGACTTTTCCCTGATTTCCAGTCCTGTTTTTTCCCTGACTTCCCTGATTTCCCTGACCTGTAGCATCCCTGCCTGAACCTAGTTCTCTCCTCCCCACAGACCTGGGTTTCCTCACCTAAACATATTATGCATTTAAAATGTGTATGTATCTGGCAAGAATTTCATTGCTGCCATTCAAATATTGTTAAGCCTGCAATTAGATCAGAAATCATTTACGCAAATTTGTATGATAATTATAGGCATAGATTACACTCATAATAAAACGGTGAGAGGTATATTTGAATAGCAGCATTGAAATTCTTGCCAGACAAACGCATACACATTTTTAAATGCATAATATAATTTAGGTGAGGAAACCCAGTTCTGTGGGGAGGAGAGAAAACTAGGTTCCGGGAGTCGGCAAAGACTGAACGAGTCCCATACGCGGCGCCCGCCGGGGCACTGGCGTAGAGCGTAGAGGTAGACACACAGGCGTTACCTCTGGCAGGCCTAGCGCATCACATTGGCGGACCCCTCTCCTTTCGTACACATTATCAAATTGCTATTGCTGCTATCCTGAGTACCGAAGGTCGATAAATGTCGTATGAATAAACAAACTTTATCATTTCAACGTAAATATCACATGTTATAACAGTTTAACCCTAATTCAATTTGTTTTGGTATTTAGTAAGTTTAAAATTAATATCATGGGTGTATCTATAGGGGTTCTAGCCCCCCCCCTCAATGTTGAAAGAGAATTTTAAAATTGCAAATAGTAGTTTTTAAACTAGAATACATTTGTGAGGTCTTAATTTATTTAACAGTGCCCCTATTTTTGGAAGCTATTTTCTATCGCCTAAACCATCCAGTGTATCAGGTCTCTAGCTTGCTGCGCTCGCTTATTTTCTGCGCTAACGACTACTATATGCTGCCCAACAGCGTTATCTCTTTTGAAATCTTAAAAAGTTGTTGAAAATTCAAACCTGGTCTTATCTTTCTTGATTTCCCATCTGTACGTCTGGGTGAAAATTTTAGAAATATAAAACGGTTGAAGATACATCGTCACAATTTAGCATGCATATTTACCTCACCGTATTGTAATGCTTACTGATATAATTTTATTATAAAACTTATATAAAGTTTATATCAGTTTTCATAACATATCTGATATAGAAACAGAATAAAAATAGTTTGACAGCGGACGTAAAAACTAGGTTTTAAACATTATATCGTGTATTATTTGTTCCAGCTTCAATAAAACAAAACTTGGAATTACATTTATTTCATGAGGAAAATGCAATATATCACAACAAATGAGCCGGAACAAAATTTTGCCTTTTTGTGAATTAGTAATTATTTTCCTTGAAAATTGTTTGTTCTTACAACGACAATTTCTGTCAGATTTGAATTGGAAGTGTTTAGACCGTTGCCATTTTAAAACTGGTAATAATTGTATTATTTGTGTTGATAATTTTTACAGTAAGTTATATAGACTATTGTATTCAGTAATAGTGATAATTTAATATGTAAATTTCATTTTTAGTTTAAATAATTAACAGCCCTTTAACAAGCCATGGGGTAATTATTATTTTTAAAATTATATATTTGCTAACTGTTCAAATTGAATTTACCTCTTTGTTTCCAAATTTGGAAAAGGACGATGCAATAAAAATAAACGTAAAGAGTAAAGACTTATTTTACAAGTTATTCATCTTATTTTTTTCTTGTATTTTAAAAGCGATGTATTAAGTCGGCAGTAGCGTACCTAAGGGGAGGTCTATTGGAGGTACCCCCTTCCCCCTCCATGAGATTTCAAATTATGGGGATTCCAAATTATAGTTACTAAAGATAAAAGTGTATTGGGCAACATTATATTTGTAATGTAAAATAAATGTTATCTCTGAATATAGTGTTTTACGCTGCGTACTCGCCTGTGTAAATATTCATATCAAATAACATCACAACAATACAAACAGTTTTACAGTTGTCAATTAATCGGTACTGTCTGAAAGAAAAACAGATTGACAATTTATTTTTTGCTTGTTTAAACAAATTTTGTATGATATTTGAATCTGTGCCACACCTCTCTTGTAACACCCCACAAACAAAAGCAAGCCGCATGATAGATTATAATTGAATACAAGTTCTGACAACTGTCTTGAAAAGCATGTCCGTATCTAACACCTGGGACAATAGTACTTTCGGGATGTTGGTTTGATGTTCGAACATACTTTTAATGCGCATGTGTGAGTGTGTGCTAAAGCATGTCCGTATCTAACACCTGGGACAATAGTACTTTCGGGATGTTGGTTTGATGTTCGAACATACTTTTAATGCGCATGTGTGAGTGTGTGCTAAAGCATGTCCGTATCTAACACCTGGGACAATAGTACTTTCGGGATGTTGGTTTGATGTTCGAACATACTTTTAATGCGCATGTGTGAGCGTGTGCTAAAGCATGTCCGTATCTAACACCTGGGACAATAGTACTTTCGGGATGTTGGTTTGATGTTCGAACATACTTTTAATGCGCATGTGTGAGTGTGTGCTAAAGCATGTCCGTATCTAACACCTGGGACAATAGTACTTTCGGGATGTTGGTTTGATGTTCGAACATACTTTTAATGCGCATGTGTGAGTGTGTGCTAAAGCATGTCCGTATCTAACACCTGGGACAATAGTACTTTCGGGATGTTGGTTTGATGTTCGAACATACTTTTAATGCGCATGTGTGAGTGTGTGCTAAAGCATGTCCGTATCTAACACCTGGGACAATAGTACTTTCGGGATGTTGGTTTGATGTTCGAACATACTTTTAATGCGCATATGTGAGTGTGTGCTATCATATATTGGCATTTAGTGGTGAAGGGTAAAGCGATAACATTTATTATTAGTCCTAAAAGGGCCTTGTGCTGCTTCCGGAGTGACAGGATATTCCTGACCGGTAAGATTGGAGGGTAGGGGCCGCCTCCTGTCGAGATCCATGAGGAAGGACTTTGGGTATTAATTAATCTCAGTCTTGTCTAGAGGTGGGCTAAATTAATACGGACCTGTAACCGCTACTTTTGATACCGTTACTCGGCGAAACCGAGTACAAATACTGGTTTAGATACTGATTTACCGAATATACCCATTCTGATAAGTATGAGACTTTAAATCGGCAAATTAAAATTATAAATGCGCATTTTCCTAGTAATCTGGTTAGAAAAGGCTGTCATAACTACAATCATTTAAAGTACAATTTTTTGAAACTATATACAAACAAAATTTATTATTATTATCCGAAATATACGTTTTTTAGATATCGTTAATTTTAATAGAAGTTGTTCCTAGATTTTATTACGCACACTAGGTATATTTTAAGGCTATATGAATAAAAATATACTTCATTAGTAATTTTAATTTATTTTGTGTACTTTTGTTACGTTAACACAGTTTTGTATCATGAAAAAACTACAGGGTGTAAGAAAAGTCACGCACTGGCTTGGTAACTCCCGACGATTACAGGGAAAGCA
The DNA here is from genome assembly GCF_021130785.1 of Homalodisca vitripennis. Classification (NCBI taxonomy): domain Eukaryota; kingdom Metazoa; phylum Arthropoda; class Insecta; order Hemiptera; family Cicadellidae; genus Homalodisca; species Homalodisca vitripennis. The sequence continues at coordinate 106,737,661 of NC_060214.1, forward strand.
ATAAAACTTGGTACATAATTACTGCACCTATAAATCTACTTTTTGAAGTAACTACCAATTATTTTGTCATGTCAGGGGGATGGCCCGCAAGGAGTCAGAAGAAAATCTTAATTGAGAGCGTAGGTTGTGTAATACATCAAATTAAAGGGTAGAGTCATTAGTCTTGCAACATTTTATTGATAATAGAAAAAAAACTTCTGTTGCAGAATTTTTATGAGTACAATCTGTCATTTTCGTTTTATTATCAGATCTGAAGAATAAATGGCAGAGGCCAAGAATACACTAAATACTAAGTCAAATCTAAGTAAATAACCATTTAGTTCTATTGATGTTTTTGCTCCCTTGGTTGGACCCCTCGATTCCCCCCATGGGTCCATCCTAGCTACGGGCCTGTTTAAAGAATATTAATTATTCATTGTATCGTACTTAGTAATCCCTTATATCTAAAATTATTATATTAATTTGTGATAAAGTGAATATTATATTAATTTACTGCTACGATTAACAATAATGTATTTAAATATCAACGATCATAAAGATGTGGGTAATCATATAAAAAGATTTTTATATCATTGAAAGAGCCTGTTGAATGTTTCATCTGTTCTGTGTAAACATTTTTTTGACAACACAACCATATGTTTAATTAATATAACACTATTTTCATTTTGTAGAATCTTGGAGCATTGGAAAAAAGGTTTATTGTACTACCACTAGTATAATTGAATTCAACAGTTAATTTGTGTGTGTGTGTGCGTGCGTGCGTGCGCGCGCGTGTACGTGTGCGCGCGTGAGTGATCGAGGAAGCAAGGCAATATAATGGCACAAAAATACCAAGAGTGAATAAACGACGATAGCTTTAAATATACACTTTTTGACGTATTTCCTTGATAGGAGAAACAAGGCATTGTGTATGGTACAGAAAATACCAGGACCGGAAATATGATTCACTCGAACACAGGAAGTGCTCATAAAAGTGCAAAGTCTACGAAATTGCGTGCGAAGACGCTTGTAATTGCTAGTTTTATGCTAAAAAATAAAACTTGGCCAGGCTTGCAGTTAAGTATCCGGTACTATATATAGCAAATAGTAAAAGTCATCTCTACTGTATAGGCATATAGAAATATTGTATTGTTATTCATTTTTGCAATAAATAATACTGACATAGTAACAATATAGCCTAAATTGTTTGTCTGAAAAGTACTATTATCTTGTAAGTGAGTTGTAATAGTGTAATTGGACAACTAGATATCGGTTTGTATAGCCTATCGCCAAGTGGACAAGAGGATGAATTATCTCAAACCGGAAGTGGCCAGATCTCTCCCATCGGGATCTTGCAGGTGTCAGGTGTTTGGTGCAGATAAAGACTTCTTGCCCTCGGTCCATTTCCCGCGAATCCGGAGGTGATATTCATAGAAGTCACAAGACTGTAAGTGAAGAGATAAAACGTTTCTATGCCTCGTTTGTTCGAAAAACATTCAAAATGATCCTTCAAACTATTTCAATGTCCATTTAATTGTAGAGATAGAGTATCGTAGTGAGACGCCTACTCAGATTTTTATTTCACTCAGTAGAGTATATCAGTAAGTAAGTTTATTCTAAATAATTAAATACGAGTCTAATGAGTATAAATCTTAATTAATATTCGCATCCAGTACGTAATGTATCATAGTCTATTCAAAATTTTAAAACGATAATTAAAAACCGATTTATTAAGGATTTACAAAGAAATTAATTTCGCGTTTAATTATTAACTTAAAACTCTCAATTTTTGGTATGTCGTTTTTCAAGAGACATAACAAATACTGCATAATAATTTTTTTACTGTCATTACTTTCGGAACAACGATGAGTTAAAGCAAAGAACGCTAAATTTTGTATAAGAAAACCATGTTTTTCTCCATATTTTTGATTATTTCAATACACAATAACACACAAATATATACACATACATTTTTTTCTTTTACTAGAATACATGGATGCATACTGCCTAAAAAGTAAAAAAATGTTCCCGAGGTAATATAGGTGTTTATTTAAATGTGGTAGACGTTTAAAGTTTTATGTTTAGCGTGTGGGAGCACTGGGAGGTCTCCACCAGAGAGTATGTTTAGAAAAATAAACTATAACTCGATATTTTCAGAGATGTTTGTTCGCTACTTATAATATTCCTTCTGGGTGAATTTTAAAATAATCCCCCTCTTTCCCAGATAGTGATAGTGATAGAAGCAGTTCCAAAAATTGGTCATTCCATTTTAATAATTATCCTTGAAATTCCTCTTAGAATTTACATATAACATGTAGAACTTCTATAAATGTTCTGAAAACTAGTTTTAGTATATTCTTGTAATTAAATTAAGATTCCTAAACCTGATGTACATTACAATTACATTGTAATTTTAATTTGCTTTAGTTATTTTTATAACAACTGTACCGATTGTATTAAATAATAATTCTGTGGTAACTGGATTACCGGTGGAAGGAGTAGGCCCAGATGAATGATAGGGACTGGACTATACAAAAGAGGCTGCTATCGGCGAGGCGCGCATCGCAGATGGCAGTGTTTGATAACGAAATTGAGAGGTTGAGTGAGGTAGACGTACCGTACCTCCGTCTCAGTTCATCGGAAGTTATAGTAACGAGTAGAGTAAATAGTGCTTAGAGTAAATCTTTTTTGCTAATCGTCATCGAACCTGCGGATGCTTTCAGCAATTTTTTTATTTATTAAATCTCTAACACTGAAGAATTTTTTATTTTAAATCTCTAACACTGAACAATAATTTTTAAAGTAAAGTAAAGAAAATTAGTAACAATATAAAAATTTAATTTTGAAGATAAATTAAAGTGAAGAATTGCCAGATCAGATTAGAGTGTGGATGTTTGAATTTTGAAAATTGAATAAAAGACAAGCTGTAAGAACTTTGTACATTTTTTGAAAGTGAAGAATATATTACAAGTTTGAATTTATAAGTCATCAAGAAGTTTTTATTTTAATTTTAATTCCAGTTATTATTTTTAAGAAGAAGCTTTATTTTAGTTTGAACTGTATTTATTTCAGAAGATTTACTTTTATTTTTAAACCCTCACAAAAGTTTATTTTAAATTTCAAAGCTAACCCCTCATGTGCCAGTAAAATGGTACACAACAAACAACATTTATAAGAACGAAAAGTGTTTAAAATTTCGAACCATGAGAGAGTAAATTTTTTTGGAAAAGGCATGTATCAATTGGAAAATTGTTGAATTTTAAATCAAACTGTTCAAGTGAAGGAAAGTACCTTAATATCAGCCATTTTAGAGGTCTTTCGTCTTTAGCCCCAAAAAATCATGTCCTTCATTTTAACAGTTTTGGAATGATTTTAAGAAAGTCCCAATTAATAAATTAATAATTCCTCGCCCTATGATCAAACAGTGTTTTTTATTTTTTTGAGGACTTCAAAAATGGTATCTCAAAGTTTTTTAAGGAAGGGTTATGGCTTTTTTCTTTACTGAAGAAACTTGACCAAAACCAGATTGAACCCTATCATATCATATATAGGAGGTAGAATTTAATTATATAAATTTCAACTTTTACAAAGTTGTACGTTGGTGCCCGTCATGATGGCGATTGTCTACCACACAGGTCAACCTGGTGGAGAAATAAAGCCTTTAAATTTTGTCTGGCGCATTTTGTTAGTTTGATAGAGATCGATTTATTATTAATCACCCCACAGGACCTTTTTAAATCGTGCCGATGTCCGTCCGTCTTTGCTAATTACTCTTGTCAGAGAGCTCATAGAGACTAGAAACTTGGAACATATGTTACTACTATTGGTTCAAGGAAAATTCCTTTTTTTGTGATCAGAATGTCACAGAGAAGTCCGACAGTACCTCTATCGGCATGCCTGTAAATATGTGCGATAACTATTGATAGAAATGTAGTAGAGAATTTAAACTTTGTACGTAGGTTCCCCATTGTATTCTCTAGCGCTAGCCACAAGAAAAAGCTCTACTGAATTTATGGTCGTACAGTAATAGGCTAGTCCGTCTGTAAGGAACCTTGGGGGACCTCAAATCTTATTTCAATATGTATTAGAAAAAGTTAAAAATAACCTTTACGAGCGCTTGCGTGATCTCTGCTTGAAATTACGTACTATTTCGAGGAGATTTTACTTCTTTCGCCAGAACGATATGGCACGTGATCTGAGGTCGACAAAGTACGGGTCGGAAATAATAATAATAATAATATAACTTTATTGTGGTAACAATAATAAAATTACATACAAACTTCACAGAATATTTAAATAATAAAAAGGTAGGCCTACACTTTCACTCACGCACACAATCGTGCCCCTGGAAATGCCCCTGGCAATAAGTTGCCCCCGGCAATAAGTTGCCCCCTCTTACGTGTGTCGGGTCCTTCGATATTCCGTTGTATAAGTTTATTACTTATCAATTATGTAGCGAAATTAAGGTCGCTTTTTGTCTTTATGACGACAGTCCTCGACGCTAAAATTAACACCGATGCTATGTCTCATGCCGAGCCAGTATTCTGTCAATACTGACAAACACAGACCCCACACGTAATATGGAACAGTGTGGTCTGATGGCAGCGTACTCGTCAGGGTTGGTACGTACGTAGGTGAGTCGGCTCGACCAGAGGGTCCGTCTGTCGAGGGGGGAAGACGTAACACCCGACAGACAGTTCAGTTCAGAGTCCGCCACCCTGCCGCCAACGTCAGAGCACTGACTCACCTCCTCCGATATGGCTAAACGTCTTCAAATCAGCCACTGGTTACATTGGAAAAGAGCTTTAATTAATTGTATTGAAATGTTTTATATGTGTAACACAGCAAAGGCCTTTTCGGCAAAACGTGGATCAAGAAGGGTATTAATAGGAAATTATATTTTTATGTTTAAATTTTTTATTCCTCGAATTTCCAAACTTAATATAAAATTTCATTTAGATAACTAGAAAGAAAATTGGAAGTGAATTGTCACATTCATCTAATTATTTTTTATTTATTAAACATGTTTTACATATTTTTAATTTTAATTTATTGTAAAATCGATTGGGAATATTAATTTAATATTTTGTTTTCATTTTTTGCTATATAAAGCAATGGTAGATCGAAACTGATTACTAATCGATGATGTAAAATTTAAGAAATTAACTCGGATATTTGCGATTTCTATCAGCCTTCACGGAACTTCAAAAAAATATAATTCTGTTTCTCATCGTACGGATTTATTACAATAGGTAGAAGAATACTGCTCGTCCATTCAAAAGAATTTTCATTTTCATGCGTACAGTTCTTTTAAATATTTATTTCAATAATAATATTCTCTATGAAATCCCACTGTTCTTTGTCCCTTCAATTTTAATCGTTCAACAAAGAGACCTAAACCGTATTTTCATTTTTTTACCACTATCGCAGTATGAGGAACGGTGTGTAGGGATTATGTGTTGTACTGTCGGGTGGTACTCGAGATCAAGAACGTAGCCAGGAAAAAATTTGGGGAGGGGTCCAGATAACTGATATTTTCCCGTAGTGGATAGAGAATAAAGTCCCATTTTGTTCCTTAAAAAGTTCTTGACCCGTTTCTTTGTTGAGAACGATATTTCAGCAGTACATGTCAGCAATAATGAATTATGTAAATAATAATAATAGTTTAGTAAAAAAATAATAACATTAAAAATTTGGGGGGATCCGGACCCCATGGACCCCTCGCTGGCTACGTCCTTGCTCGAGATGGTACTTACAACTAGACAGTATTGTTAGGTCTAGTCCAGTAGGCTGTGCGCAGTGCAAGCACTGAATCAGTACGGTAATCTCCCGCGCAATGCCGAACAAATTGGCGGGAATTTGAGTCAGCTGATCAGAACAGCTAATTCAATAACATTAACCACAACACAACAATACTCTACTTGATATGAAGACGGAATTCTATGACCCTTTCAAAGTAGACTAATGTGGAATGCGTGATTGATTTAAGTTTGTTATATGTAACACCATTAAATTTGAGAACGAACTTCAGAAACTCGACTCCTTCCGACTCAGTCTGAAAATAAATATTATGTTATGCTCTTGGTATCTATCTACACGTTCTCAGTATCTCTATAGACCAACTGTTCAAGATAAAAAGAATTGTGTTACAAAAAGTTTAGTAAATGTTTAATCATTTTAACATTTTTCTCTATCCTTACAATTAACGGAGTTTTGATTTTTTTTATGTTTGAGTGGCTGCTATATTGACAAAAATTGCTTACTAAGGTTGCCAACGATCGTAGCTGCGTATTTATAAAAAGTGTTGGTCTTTTTTTGACATTTTTGACGGTAATCGTTACCAAAAGCCTCGTTATATAGCATATAATTATGTTCTGGTGGCCATTTTCGGTGAAGTTGTGTAGAAAGTGTTGTAAGTGTTACCATGAAGACAATTGCGATAGGCTGATTTTGTACTCATATTTTGCCTAAAATAAATGTTCTTAATTTTTTAATAACAGTTTTTTAACATGAACAGATTGAAAAGACTATTAAAAAGAGCACTTTGCGGAACCCTTTGATCGATCATCTAATAATTCTCCAAAAGCTTTTTTGTACACAGCTATGTCAATATTGTTGCCCGACGCGTTCGGTCAGATGTCCACGGCTGAGGAAGTTACGTCAGCTCACGTCACCCCACTAGATGTTTACTAGAGTCAGCCTCTTCACTGTTGATAATGTTCCGGCTGAGTTAAGAGGACGGGTTCCGAGAGCAGGAGATTAGACACTACGGGTGGAGTTCAACGGATGTTGAAGTAGCAGGCATTAGTTCGTACATAATACCGGAGCCCTTGGCGTGTTAACCCTGGATCTGGTAGTTAAAATTCCTTTTATAATAATGGTAGGAACTATTTTGCTAGTGTCGCTCAAACCTATATATCATGTTTATTATTGAAGTAAAGTATAGACCAGTGGTTCCCAACCTTTTGTGTTTGGCGACCCACTTCCAAATGCATTTTCACATTCGCGACCCATCACCTCACATAATAATATACATATGTGATTTTATATATACATATGTATATTATGTATATATAACATTAATATAAAACTACACATGATTTATATTTATATACGTGTATAGAAAAAAAAAATTGAAAAATGTAAATAAATATAATATACACAGCTTAGTATTGAAAACATAGAAAGAGTTTATTGATTATTCAAGATTAAAGATAATTTTTCTATAATACTAGTGTGACTTCTAGCATTGTTTTGACTGAACAAGTAATTCAATGTCAGGATTAAAATTAGATATTTTGAGGCGTAAATCACTTTCAACGTCCACACCAGTCTGTTCCTATACTTATTCTTGATGTGAACCAAGGTTGAAAAGGCACGCTCCACAAAGATATGTTGTCGAAAAAACCATTAGGAATCTCATTGCCTTTTCATACAAAACTGGATAGCTTTGCTTAGCATTCAACCAAAATGAGGTCAAACCTTTCTTCTTGAACATGGTTTTCATGGTGGAATCACAGGACAACTCAATTAAAGCATCTTCCTGAAAGAAGAAAAAATAAATTTTTTTATAGAAAGTAATTTTGCAACGCTTAAAAAACTGAAGCTTGTAGGTCAACCAGTTGTCACATATTTCTGAAAGAGTAAATTTTTTCCCACAAGAACAAAAATAGCTACAATTGAAAATTTAGAAAAATTTGATATAGTGCGATACTTAATTACAATAAAAAAATTATAATCGGCATTTAAAAATTCTGAATAAAAATAAAATCTAAGCAAAAGTTCATGTAAAAATGTGTACATACATCAAATGCTGCTAAGTTGACGTTCTTTAAATTATCCTCGTCGAATGGATTTTGTATCCACTTATTAGTAGCTGCTATTGGTGGAAAGTGTCGCCTCAGTTCGGATGACAAGCCTTGTAAGTGTTCAATTATAATTTCTGAGGTTACTGAATCGACTGTCAGCTCCTTGAAATCCACAAATTCGTTCATCAATGGGAATGCATCAAATTTATTTGCTTGTACCTTTTTATGCCATCTATAAATTTCCTTAATAGTAGCATCCACTTTATCTTGAACAAAGAATCGATGTACATCTTCTCCTTGTAATGTAACATTAAGGATGTTTAGAGAGCTAAAAATGCCAGCTAGGTATGAAAGTTTTATTAGCCAAGTCTCATCATTGAGGCAATCGCAAAGAAAATGTTTGGCATTTTCTTTGCCATCGTGTTCAATTTGAACAAAAAACAATCTAACCGTCTCGAAGTTCAAACAATCTGGAAAGCACCTTTCCCCGTGACAACCATCGCACTTCACAATGTAGAAGTAACTGCTTATGGTCGCTTCCCATTTCATCACACAATACAGCGAACATCCGAGAGTTTTTTTGATTGTGCTTTTATTAAGTTCACAATTTTTACGGCGTCATCAAGAGTGATTTTGAGGTCTGGATTCATTCCCTTAACCGCCAAAGCCTCCCTATGGATGCTGCAGTGGGTCCATTCAACTAACGGAGCTACTTCCTTGACTTTACCCACTAGGCCCGTATATTTTCCGAGATAGCACGAGCTCCATCGGTTGTAAGCCAGACACATTTCGACCTATTAATTCCATGTTTGCTAATAAAACTAACCAAAGAGTTGAAAATGTCTTGGCCAGTTGTACTGGTCTTTAGTGAGTGGCAAAATAAAAATGTCTTCTTCAACTGATCCATTGAGATTAAACCTTACAAAATATAACAAATTAGCATTGTCAGCAATATCTGTACTTTCGTCTAATTGTAAAGAATAAAAAGTCACTTTCTTTCACAGCAGATATTAAACCTCCTTTAGTTAGCAGACATTTCCTCAATTCTACGTTTCACTGTAGTGTTGGATAGGGGTATTTGAGACCTATCTGTTGACCTGATTTTTCATCAAGCAGAAGTGACGAAATTATTTTTGCTCCGGGCAAAATAAGGTTCTCGCCTGCTGTGTGCGGAGCGCTCTTTTTTGCTATTAGCAAAGACAGCTGGTAAGAGGCCATAGTAATTTTTTATTGCCTTGCCAGATGACACATTCTCCATATTTGACGAGTCGAAATAAGTTCTTTTTTTCTTACTTTGAAAAAACTTCAAAGGTTTTATTCAAGCATTCTGGATGTTTTGTTGAAATGTGCCTCTGAAGTTTTGAAGGCTTCATACTTTCGTTTGCCAAGGTTTCGAAACAAAGTACGCATTGGGGTAAAGGTTCTTCTTCCGTACCTATGAACGTAAATCCATATTAAAGGTATTCAGGACGATATTTTCTAAACATTTTTTTCCCTTTCTTAACATTTGAAAATACTCGAGGCACTATAACGTCATTGCTAGTAGACGGACGATTAAGCTTACCTTCAGCAGTAGATTCCAGTTTTCTCTTAACACAAAATCCAGTTTTCAGCCAATTCTCCATCGTAAATAGATGTAACAGTCACAATTAAAAAAAAATAAAAATAAAAAAAACAAAAAAACCAAGCTAGAACGAGTACCACGCCACTGACGTCTGTTCTTTACTCGGGCAAGAGTGACAGTCACGCCGCGACCCCACCTTAAATCCGCCCGCGACCCACTAGTGGGTCGCGACCCACCGTTTGGGAAACGCTGGTATAGACTATTATATATTTTATTTTTCAGTACAAAACAAGGAAGATGTATATGCAGTTTTATCATTTTTTTTATTTAAATTTAGGTTCTTGTTTTTCATTATAAGTGAGAAAAAAACTGAAAGTAAAACAAAAATATCCAAAATTAGAGGAAAATAGAAATCTGCATCTGTTTATTTTTAGGGTCTTTTCTAGTATGTCCCCGCATTATCTATTTTAATTTCTATAAGTTAGATTACGTTACTAGAGCTACAAATGTAATTTCTAAAGGTAATTGAGGTTAGGTTAAGCTAGGTTTTTGACAATAATTTGCAAAAACAATTGAAAAACGAGTTTATTAATTTGTACGAAAAAAACACAAATTAGTAATGAAAGATGTTTAAAATAATATACTATTCTGGTGGCCAGAACGCTTTTATGTCCTCCAGGATTTGTTCGAACAAATCTGTGTTTTGGTGGCGATGTTTCCACAGAAACTCACACAAATAATAGTCTAGCAAGTTGCGACTTGTACCGCATTCGTTCCTATTACGCCGTTTTGCCGACGCCCAGAGCGATTCGATTCTCTGTGTGTGTGCTCCTGTTGTAGGATCAACAAAATTTTCAGAATGGGTTAGATCACGCCATGCTTGCCCGCTACGCAGCGCTTCGCGCTGCTTGCTCTTTTAGAAAAAAAGTTAACTCGAGCTTGCAAAGTCCAAGCCCAGATCAAGCGGCGCGCGTTTATCACTGATATTTAATTACGATCTTTGTGAATGCGGGGACATATTAGAAAAGACCCTATTTTTATTCATGACAGATAGAGTTCGATGATGGTGCATGCGATTTGGCTGAGTGTTGCCCTTCTGAGTAAAGCCCAAGGTGATATCTCAAGAGGTATTTTAACTACAAACTTGTTTTGAAAATATACTATAATTAAATATTCTGGCAAAATTCCTCTTCTTATTATGTGTCTATATATACAACAACTGGATATCATAACAACGAATTAAGCTATGGCCTTGACGTTTTGCATGTAGCTTAATTTCTACATGGTCAACGTCGAGTTTGATAATGAGCATGTTCTTCTATAGAAATTGGGTAAGTTTATGCATAGCGTAACAATCACGAGAAAGATTTCATCTATAGATTTTCTGTACACATGGTCCATATCCTTCCATTGTTAGGAGTGTCATTGAACCCTATCACTCAATAGGCTGGTAAAATTTCTATCCGTCTGTATGGGACTGTCCAAATGTCGGTCTGTCCGTCCGCAGGACATTTTGAGAATTAATTGAGCTGTAAACTGTGACAGAGTAGGTTGATAATAGCGAGGTATGATTTTTATCAGTTTGAATAGAGCTATAAACTGTGACAGAGTAGATTGATGATAGCGAGGTGTGGTTTTTATCAGTTTGAATAGAGCTATAAATTGTGACAGAGTAGATTGATGATAGCGAGGTGTGATTTTTATCAGTTTGAATAGAGATATAAACTGTGACAGATTAGATTGATGATAGCGAGGTGTGATTTTTATCAGTTTGAATATAGCTATAAACTGTGACAAAGTAGGTTGATGATAGCGAGGTGTGATTTTTATCAGTTTGAATAGAGCTATAAACTGTGACAAAGTAGGTTGATGATAGCGAGGTGTGGTTTTTATCAGTTTGAATATAGCTATAAACTGTGACAAAGTAGGTTGATGATAGCGAGGTGTGATTTTTATCAGTTTGAATATAGCTATAAACTGTGACAGAGTAGATTGATGATAGCGAGGTGTGGTTTTTATCAGTTTGAATAGAGCTATAAACTGTGACAAAGTAGGTTGATGATAGCGAGGTGTGATTTTTATCAGTTTGAATAGAGCTATAAACTGTGACAGAGTAGATTGATGATAGCGAGGTGTGATTTTTATCAGTTTGAATAGAGCTATAAACTGTGACAGAGTAGATTGATGATAGCGAGGTGTGATTTTTATCAGTTTGAATAGAGCTATAAACTGTGACAGAGTAGGTTGATGATAGCGAGATGTGATTTTTATCAGTTTGAATAGAGCTATAAAAAACTGTGACAGAGTAGGTTGTTATCAGTGTGAACCTAAAGGCCTATGTGTATTTACTATATTTCCGTGTTCGTGTGTAATTCTCTATTTGACGTCGATTAAATCAAATGATGGAAAAAACCACACGCCTCAAGATCGTATGATGACCATAAAAAGATTCTAAGCTGTGGAATTCCAATAAACAAGAATATAAACACAAGAATAGTACTATGTACTTGTATATTGATATTATGTTCTGGAGGTATAAAACGAATAATGGTTACTTGTTAAACTTGTACTTCTCCGAAACACAACCACTGTTTTATTCACTAACATTAGGTTACAAAATGTATGAAAATAAAGTACACGTATTGTATTTCAACGGCGAATTGGACGTGTAAACGTTCATATAGAAAATTTCCGAGAATTTCCCTTTGATACGCAATCATCGTGATCGCTATTCATGCTGTAATGCATTCGCCGAGTTGTGTTTATTCTACCATCAATTCGTGTTCCTAAAACAATATAGTTTTGTATGCAACACTATACCATTACTGTTCATAGAAACGTTTTTCACGCGTAGTCTCCTATTGAAATATTACAATTGAATTATTTTTTATAATTTTCACAACATGCGGTAGGGTACGATAAGCGGACAAACGGTAAATTCTTTATAATCCCACACAGGCCAATTGGCAAACGATATTTTTTAGCTTAATCATAACCATCGAATAATCAATCGATACTAATAAGAAATAGACTTATTATTTATGGAGAACGATTAACGAATTTGGTATTTAATGGTCGTATATCAACGGCTGTAGTTAATAGTCAGGTATGGCATATATTACATTTACACGTAGGATATATATTTCAATTTTACATAAGTAATTCTGATTATTAAAAATGGCAGTTTCCAATTTTAGAAACTGTACATAATCTCCATACAAGGCGAAGGATTTCACGTGGTTTAAACTCTAATTCTATGTTAACAAAAATCGTACCGATTCAAAACCCATTATGTGTTTTTAAATTTGTGGGAAAGACATTTTAACTGTAACTTTTTAGAGGTTATATCAAACCGAAATAATATGGACTAGAATAAAATTCAGTGACTATGTCAACTTAAACATCTTTGCAACTTATAATAATTTTGTATAATACAATCACTGTAAATATTATGAGTTCATTGTATGAAGAATTTAAAACGAATTTGTTATTTAATGGTCGTTAATATTGGCAGTCCTTTTATATCGATTGATAGTCTAGGCATATGAGATGCGATATATAAAGGTATCGATGACTATGCAAATTCAGTTCTAATATTGAATTACAACGGGTCCGCTTATCGTACCCTACCCTGTATTTTTTATAATCTCCAACATGGGGTAGGTATGTATCATAAACTCTAAACAATTTTTAACAATACAATCACTTAAATTTTTAGGTTTTTTTTATTATTAATTTAATGAGTTTTTGGAGGTTACATCAAACCGAAATGCTTTAATGGACTAGAATAAAATTTTTGAGTATGTCAACTTAAACATCTCGCAACTTATAACTTTAAGTATGAATAAGTTTATAATAGACTTTTTGTTTTTGTATGGAGAAACGATAACGAATTTGGTATTTAATGGTCGTTAAATTGGCAGTCCTTGTAGTTAATAGTCAGGTATGGCATATATTACATTTACTGATATATAAAGGTATGATATTTCATGCAAATTCAGTTCTAAATATTGAATTACTACAGTTTCCAATTCGTAAGAAACTGTACATAATCTCCATACAAGGCGAAGGATTTCACGAGTTTAAACTCTAATTCTATATTTTTAACAAATATTCCGATTCACTTACATATTTTTAGGTTTAATAAGTTTACTAGTTTAGACACTTTAATGAGTTTTTGGAGGTTATATCAAACCGACAAATTTTATTAATGGACTAGAATAAAATTTTTGAGTATGTCAACTTAAACATCTCGCAACTTATAACTTAAAGTATGAACCAGTGTATAATACAATCGTATGTGTACCAGTGTGCAATACAATCGTATATGAATCTTTACTGAACTATTTCGTTTCGTATCAGGTTTGTAGGGGGTGCTCAACGTAGGCCCCTGCGCTATTTTCGGTATCGAGCAAGGGTTGATTGCTATCACGGGCGGACTCTATTATTTGCCCGCATGATAACAGAGGTATGCAGCTAAAGAATTATACTTTCTCCTGAAGCTTCCAGATTTGTCTGTGGCTAGAAATAATTCAGTAAGAGTCTCTGTCGATGAAAAACCTAATGTTTGGAGACTGAATGCGACTCCGTTCCAGTTATAAGGGGAACGCCTCCATAAACGTAAAGTTAATAAATATAGGTATAAATAAATTTTATTTCTTAAAATTATTGTAACACTTTATTTTAAAACATTTATTATATTCCATGTTACTAACATATCGTAGGTTTTGTTTCATATTGGGGTCTAATATAGCTGCAAGTACACTTTTTATTGAAACTCAACAAAACCAAGAGTTCTGTAAAAACGAAATTTGCACCACTGGTTCGCTCACTTTACTAAAAATTTGACATATTTAAGAAATTTCGAATAATTATTTTTCATTCCTATTTGTTTTACTTTTATCACACAACTATTATTTCTGATTTTTCATTTACCTCCCGTGGGTGGACTCTTATTTGTAAAATGTTAAGCAGCCCTTTCCAAAAAAAACGAAGTTTTTAAATTTTGTAAATTTTCATGGGTTTATGGTATTCTTTTTAATAGCCTGGTATAAAATATAGCATAAGAGCATGCGTAAAACTATTTTAATACATAATTATTGTACATTTTGAATAGCAGTTGTCCGAATTTAGGTATATTGTATTAAAAAAATAAATTGTCAAGTTTTTATTGTATAAAAGCGTATAACAAAAAATAACTCTTGCAGGACGTTTATAAGTGCCGTACTTATCCAACTTATATCCTGTAATTAAAACCTTTACGTTACTACTCACTGGTACAAATGACCTTTCCTACAAAGTACAAATAAAAAAATTGTATGTTAATCTTGTATTAAAATATACTACTATTCTTTTTTAGTGAGAAGAAACGTACTACGTAGAAACGTACGTACTACTCACATTGTGCTTAAATGTGAGTAGTACGTAGTCACTTACAAAATCATTAATAGAGAAGTATGACACTATAGTAAAGTAACTTCCCAAGATGATTAATTTGGGAATAGAGACAACATTGTGATGATAATCAAAAAGTAAAGTTTTGTGCCTTGCAAGGGTTGCTGAATTTGACACCAGATACGCCCTCGTAAGTGTGTGATATCGTAGCTCTTGGTTCTTTCATTCTAGAGAATGTTGGCCAATTCCTATTATAGTTACAAACCACATGACGTGTTTAGTTCCAATTTTTTTCCGAACAAATAAATTCTAAAAAATGGTTTGAGAATTACATTTAAAGTGGGAATTTTAGGCAATCGTGCAATCAGGTCAAAATAAAAATGTGAGTTTTTTGTCGCGTGTACATGAGCTTTAGATATCTTCAGGGAATGCCATTTTTATTCATTAACGAATGCTGAAATTCTATTTTAATTACGTAAAAATACATTTTTTCAAAAATATTATTTGCGGAAATTGATTTTTGATAGATAAAAACATGTCACTTCCTTCTACAGTTTTCTTTTAGGCCTGATTATATGACGTCCTAAAATTCTGCTTATAAAACCGTACCTCTCCTCCTAGAAATTTAAAAGAATGTTCTCTATTTTTCCTGTCTCCACTAATGCTTGTGACAAAAATTATCTTTGAAAGTTTCTAAAATATAAATCTAACCGAAAACCGACTGAGCATTACCTTCATGCCTAAAATGTGTCCAACGTACTTCTCAAGTGCCTTCGATTGTAAAGCTGTGATTCCTGCAGGTTGTCTATGCATTGCTGCTGCATCATGTTTTAGAAGGAGCTATTTCTGACAACACTACCACAATTTATTATCTTAGTTCTAAGTAGTTTAAATTATTTTCAAAACCAAATGAGAGTTATAGTGTAGGATTTAAAATACCTCGATGTTGTCTTTTTATTTAATTCAATTACCAATTTACTCTGCATGTAGTTTAATATACTCATTTGAGCAATTGTGGTTCTAAAATCTGGGTAAAAAAATCTATTACCTTAATACAGAATACAATATCGAATTTCAATAATATAAAGTACCAAATCGCTTCAAGCAGTGGCGGAGCTAGTGAGGGGGCAAAGGCCCCCTCCAAGATTTTTCATAAATAATTTATTCTTCTCCCTTTTTAATCATAAAAATAAATCAAACAACGGTACTAACTAAACTTTAAGTGTCAGTTAATTACTTCCCAAATATTGTTAGTTATTTTTGTTCTATCGAATGCAAAACCACTTGTTGCAGCAAAGATAACTTACCAAGATGCCCCCACTCCCCCGAAATTCCGTACAAGATCATTCCTTGATACCAGTCTACTTCTAGTCTAGTATTTTAACCCTTTCTCATACTTGAATGACTTATTTATCGAACATCCTGCAAGTCTTGTAACTTGAATTCTTTAATCAAGCTGTAAATTTGAAGTAAAAAACACAAAAAGGCAAACCTAGACATGTTAAATTACGGAATAAATTCTAATATATTTAACATTTGGAATGAAGTATCTACATCGTTGGTTTATTGAGTGAGTTTTATAAAGTCGGTAAGTAATATCGACTCTATCGTGAACGATAGTTGTTTATTTCAGAACACAGACCCCTGATAGGTTTGGACCTTATGTATCAATTTTTGAGGAATATCCGGTAAGTTCTTTGAGGGAACAGTGCCTTATAGCAAGATCACGGTAGCTATCGGAAGCTGCAGGTGCTGCACATAGTCTTCATCTCCTTATCAGTTGATGCAGCCAGGTATTTATGGTTATCAGCGAATTCACAATCATTCAATTCTTGTCGTATTTCTACATTTTATTTTATTTTTATTTGATAGGTGATGGCGAAAATTATCAATATTTTTGAGATTTAGTTAAATGGTTAATTGTTTATTTCTATTCAGTTTGGAATTTTTTCCGGGAATATTTTCGATTTCAGAAAACTTGATGAACAAACATTGAAAATACAGATTTATTTTTTATTTATTTACTTATTTTCCCGATTTGTTTGGGCGCACAAGCCTCTGTAGCCTATGTGGGACTAATTTGAATTTTGATTTGTTTTTATTTAGTTGTGAAAACAGGAATGTTCTCGTTTACAACACAGTTTTGATTACGACAGGTTAACAACAACTGGTTTGCCTAATCTTTTAACTAAACCGTTTTGTAATAACAGATCTAACGTAATAGCAACAGAGTTAACATTCAAAGACTATTTTCATGAATATTTTTCTTTCCAGAAAAAAAAAACTTTTACTACTCTTACAAACGCATGACTTTTTTGCATTCTTAACCTTAAAATTTGACCTTCGGATTCAACGCCGACAGAAGACAGCAGAAACAACCTCAAAACGTCGTGTTTCTGCTGTAAAAAATTGTGATGACAAATGGCCGTAACCATGTTATTTTAAAACGACACAAGGATAGGTATAAAGGACACTATTTAAGATACGTTCCGCTGGGAAATGGGCAGTTTAGCAGGTCTGTACCATCCTCTTCCATTAAATCATGGGGAGGGGGGGTGTACTTACACATGATTAGGCTTGAAACCCCCTAAGGGCGACCTACTACAACAGTCATCCTTAGGTAGTAAATAGACCTATCGATCAATCCTTCAACTCCAATATATCAACATTTGGTGTGTGCCGCTTCTGGACATCCATATGATTCCCCGGATAGACGTTACACAAAAGGTCTGATGTTTTCAGCGCATTTTTACAGACAGATATAGGACCAGCCTGGGGTGGATCATTCTGGGGAACTTAAGTGAGATTTAATACCGTACTGAAGTTATTAGTGAAAATATACATACACTTGTTATAATATTTTTACTTCGCTGACGTTTGGGAGGGAGTCCAACGTCCCCCTTCCTTATGAATACGCCACTCCTCACATTCTATATAGTTTGGAAAGGAAATGTGCGACTGGCAAACTTCCTTATTTTGCATCAAAACATAAATTCGTCTCTAACACACAATCAATAATAGGCGCACAGTGTAAAGTCCATCGAACACGTGCATGTTCTATTGTGGATTCCAATGGGGCAAAATAGAACAAATTTTTGTTGGTAAATAGAATCGGCCCACCATTTCACTTCTGGCCGTGGCGGTCATGGTGCTGGGAGGGGAGCCTCAATTATAGCCGCCATTGTGATTGGTCGTGCGGTCTCGTATGATGTCCCCCCCCCCACAACACTCGCACCAGCCTCGATGTGTGCTGACTGGATCCGGAGGCTCTATAAAAAAGGGTCTGTTCCATAAATAATTCATATTTTCCATACCTTTTAATTGTGACGAAAGACGGTTAGATTCGGTGCTATTGTAGGAGGTACCCACAAACAGTCTGATATATAAATGGTTCAGTACCTATTAAAAATTAACAGATCTTCGAAAAAGCATTATTTTGCACTGGTGGTTAAGAGTTAGCGAAGCCTATCACTCGAGTAGGTGGAGAAATTCAGTTCTCTCTGGCTGGCTGTCTGTCTGTCTGTCTGTCTGTCCGTCCGTATGTATGAAGTGTGTGTTTTTATGTCTGTCAGTCCGATAGTTCGCATAATATTTTGATAAAAAAGTTACCAAAAAAGTGTACTGGAAATTTGTATGAAGCTTAATTTATAGTTAGGCACTATCAAATTTGACGATGGTGCATGCCACTCCATGGGATTTTGCTGAGTGTTAATAAACATTCTTACATTGGTCTTGTTTTAAATCATCATGGCAATGAAAAATCTCAATTTGTAAAAAAATTAAAAAACTGAGTACAGTTATAAAACATTCTGTCATGTTGGTGTTGCTTACTTCTAGTCCAAGCAAAGAAAAATTACCTATTTGGGTGTATTTAAAATAAAATGTTGTGTAGTGAAACCTCATTAAGTTGGAACCGCGGCCGATCCGACGTAACGAAAATCCCAGTTAAACAGAGAATCTTTAAAAAATTAAGAACAACGTGTATAAACAATGCAATATTGTTTACTGCGGGAAAACACTTCAACATGCATCACGATAAAGCATAATACGGTTTAATTTTTCTGAAAGAATTTTGTAAATTTGAGTTGCGTCAGGTTTTAACATAGATTACAATAAGACCAATTTGGTGGGTTTTAACGCCTTTTCAGTACCGTGCGCTCACTGATCCTTTTTAACACGAGAAGCGGTTGTTGTCTCTACTTGTAATAAACCATTAGCTCGCCCAAATTTAGTGCTGCTTCTGCATGGCTTATACTGCAAAATTTTCAGTGTCTTCTTCATCAGTAATCTCCCTGTTATCGGTATCTTTATCTCAACAAGTCGCAATACATGTAATAGCAGTAAAAGTACCGTACCTACCGTCGTTGTCTGCCTCCAACCAATATTTATTGTTTCAGTATCATTATTGTCAATGTCTGAGCATCCATAGACGTTTTTGCCAATGGACTAACGGATAGAAGTGACACAGTATTTAAGTAATCAGTACTTTGTAACGGTTACTGAGAACCAAAAATACTCATGACAGATATTTTTCATCTACTACTCCATAAGGTTACGATACAGATATTTTCACGAACTGATTACTTTACTAGTCCTGAAGTACTCACCCTA
The DNA here is from genome assembly GCF_021130785.1 of Homalodisca vitripennis. Taxonomy (NCBI): domain Eukaryota; kingdom Metazoa; phylum Arthropoda; class Insecta; order Hemiptera; family Cicadellidae; genus Homalodisca; species Homalodisca vitripennis. Next base: position 106,757,017 of record NC_060214.1, read on the forward strand.
ACTGATACAGAATACTAAAATACTTATTTAATGCTGACAAATACAAAATAAATACCGCGATCATAACGTTCCAACTTCAAACTTGACAATCTAAATCACTTATCAACCCCGGTGTCAGTGCGATATTCTTGAATTAGTTATTAAGTAATAAATATAGTTTTTCAAAGAAAACTAAACAGGTTATATAAAATTGATTTAAAGGTGTTTTATTATGTAAACTATGATTAGATATTTTATGGTTTTAATTCAAATTATGAGTAATACAAAACTGTGTTAATGTACGAAAAATGCACCAAAGAAATTTAAATTACTCAAAAAGTATAAACTTTTTTATAGCAATAAATTATGTTTATACTTTTGACGTGACAACGTCTTAAATTAGGTTGCGGCTCGGAGTCACTCATGAAAAAGTGTAACGCCCGGTAACGTTACGATGCCCGTCCAGTGGGTCCGCCGCACGGGATAAAGCAGATAACTATGTTTATTCGTGAAAATGTGGAGTGCTTAGATTCGTCATTTACAACAACTACAACAATAAAGGTAAATAATTGTACACTGATATTTCATTATCGTAAACTATGATTGATTGATTAATTGTTAGATTGACACAAAAGTTGAGAAACTGAGTTTATAGGTTATGTCATACTATTGACAAATGTTGATAGTGTTAAGTAAATTATTAGTTTAAATCACTCTGCAATCAATCGTAATTCAGTCGATTGAGAAGAAACAGCGCGTATTGCTAGTCAAACATTTAAAATAACAAATTATAACCTCTAACCTGTCATAACAGTGCGACCAAACAAACGAACTAAACCGACCAATCACCACGCGCGGAGTTAGAATTTAACAGTGTTTAGCAAGAATTTCAAATTCCAATTTTAGTAAATGTTTTATTCAACTTTACCATTTACAATAACAAATTTTAATTAATTTCAAATTATGTACAATGTTTTAGTAAACAAAATATATTTCTATAGTTAAAATTTGTGCAATTCTTATTTTCATTCAATTCCTTGTTCCTATTGTGCAATTTAATAATATTCATATCAATAAATATTCTACCGAGAAAAAGACGTTGTCACGTAAAATCTTCGCCCGTAAAACCGACTTTACAGGCAACCATAATTTTTTACATAATTGCTTTGTGCTTTTGAATACTATTAATTATTAATTACATCAAAGCTTTTACAAATACTGTGTTTTCGGTATTTATTTCAAGTCTCCAGTATTTAAAGCTTTACAAATACTGAAATACTGATTTAGAGTATCTAGTATTTAAAACGCTACCAGTACTTCGTATCCGGTAGTTGTAATAAGATTTGTACTCAGTATCGCCAAGTAACGTTATCATAAGTATCGTTATCAGAAGTAACGTTATCAGAAGTAACGGTTACAGGCTCGTATTGTTTTAGCCCATGTCTACTAACGGAACAGGTAGGCTATTCCCCCTCTCCCCCACGTTATCAGCGTCCGGCTGATTCTCGAGTTCTACGAACAGTTACTGATAAACATCCATCCCACGCTCGGCAGTTTGGACGGACAAAATTTAAAATTTCACTGAACTGATACGGGTTACCCAGCGATCCGACATAAAGGGGTCCGATTTAACGAGTTTGCACTGTATTTTAATAAGACCAAAATAACAAACAGGGGTATACACTCAAACATAAGATAGTATCGCAGTAGTAAATTGCAAATGTATGTATCTCAAACAAACTTTGCATTTGGACATTTTCAGGTACTCCCAGTCCCCTCTTGAAAAAACATTCTCTTAAAATACCTTTAACGATATTTTTAAACCACTGAAAGGCATGGTAGCTAAATAACTCAGGAAAGGTATTCAATCAATCATATTTTTATTGCTTTCAAACAATGTTACATTGTATTTGCAAACGTCAATAAATAAAGCTAAAAATCCTGCAATTTGCTATTCTAAGATTCATTCACTGCTCGCATACAATGCATTAAATTACATTCTCCCTCTCATTCATACATGGCTTCAGTATCGGTACTGTTACGAAAATTTAGTGGTCCCAGCGGCGTAACATGAACTCATCTACAGAGTAAAACACTTCAGACACTAAAAGGTCCTTTAATCGAGCTTTATACAGGGTTGGGTTGTTGACATTTTTTATGCTCTCAGGGAGATTATTAATTAATCTGACACCAGCTTGTGAAGGAAGTTGTTCAGATGCCAGTGTTCGATTCGCAATGACTTTGTAATATCGTCCTAGTTATTATAGCATCGCTAAGTTTGCTAAAATAAATAGTTTAATTACTTTAACGGTGTATTTAAATATTTACATCCATTTATATAATTATCATAGAATCTTGGTGAACGTCATTGTTGTTACACATTCTCTGAACAAAACATCAGCTGAATCGTATTTTCAAAACATTTAACTCAAAATTAAAGATCCGTTTAAATTTTAAATCAATTTAGATTGAATTAAAAACTATAGCAGTATCAGGTAGTTATGACTCATGTTGTCGTACGCCTTTTTGACACTCATTTGTTTTAAGATGGCGGACGGTTCTAAAGAAATCTTTAGTATGGGTTATGACTTACTCACACGTCTTGGAGAGGTTCTTCAGACAACCGAATTCTAATTAAGTAAACAGTTTCAATATGGCTGCCGTCCCCATTCATCCGAAATGTTTGCAACACTCTAGGTTATTGTGCACTATAAATTCAAACTAAATTTTTAGAAACTGTAAGCAAATCCTCACACAATTTTAAATATTTCTTACAGTTCCAATATGGCGGTCGTTCATGATTTTAAAGGAGCTGTAAATCAAAACTGGAAAGGGTTTACAATTCTCAGATCATTTGAAACCAGCGTCCGTACACAGTTTTGAGAAGTATACAACAAAAACAGTAGAACTACGTATATGCTGAATGTCAGAGAAAACCAGGAGGATGTTTTTCATACATGCTTCCTCAAGGTCATGGTGGTGCATGTTACTGCATGGGGTTTGGCCGAGCGTTAGCGAACACTTTTACGTTGCTCTGATGGGTGAGAATCAGAAAATCGATGAATGAATACATTAATACAAACTAAGCACAATCATGTGAGATAGTAACGCATGTAGCCTAATGAAATGAGCTGTAACTAGAAATGCTGCATGCAACCTCAGTGGCTCAGTGGAACTTATTTCGCGACACGTGGTGTGGCGTACTTCTACATTGTATAGGCCTTCTTATATACGCCAAAGAACTATACGTTTTTGGAAACTTTATAGCAATCTATAACGAATTGTATTCTTAATATTAATAATTTTGTGATAATTTTTTTCCGCAATTTCCCTAATTAGTTATAAAATTTGGAATAATAGTATACAGTACAAATGTATACTGTACAATATTTATGTCTAGGTTATTCATCATATATATTCTTAGGTAAAATAGTGTTTAGAAATTTTTAATTTTTGTAAACTTTTCATTTGTTTAAAAATATTTAAATTTAAAAATTGCTAAATAACTCGGCTTCCAAATTATTGTTAACGTGGCAGCCACTACACAGGGTGTAAATTAAGACCTAATACGCCTGGATATATTCCAAACGATTGAGATATCGATGTAAAATATTTACCATGCGTATTAAAATACTTATTTGGACTTTTTAGAGGGTAAAATATCCCCCTCCTCCTTTTAAAGGAGGTAAAGGGGGTCTCTTTAAAATTTAAAATTGCATCCCCTATCTTGAGACCTGTTATTTTAAATGTCTATTAAATAGAAACACAATAAAAATTACGCCGATTCTAGTAAAAGTTATGGGCAAATAACCCAACATAACACATGTTTTAAATAAAAATATACTATTGAATTAATTGTATTTTCACTCGTATTGTTTTATTTGTTTTCTTCATGAGTTTTTTTTTTAAAAAATACACTTAATAGATTTTAAATGAGTGGCTAAACTGCGTCACAGAACTGCATTTGTATTTATTGATTTATTCACACATCTTCACATAGGTTTATAGTTTTTAGTATTGCTGAAGACAAACGTGTGAGCTTTTAATATTTCAAATTGAACTAATAATCTAGAGAGAAATAGTTGAAATCTTTTATAGAGCTTAGTGAGCGTAGTCTCAAAATTCACTGATAAGTAAATATAGTTAATCATTTAAGAATTCAAAGGAAGTTTCAAAGACATTTATGGAATTCTCACTCTTCAGATTTGGAGACCATTTATTAGGCTTGGTGTATCATGTTGAACTCTTCCCTAGAATTGCTATTTAACCTATGATCTTATTTTTTGTATTTGTTTCTCATCTAAACGGAGAAATCCCAACATGCGCCAAGTTCCCCACTCAGTTTTGAGGTATTTTTGGTTCGTTTATTCCGAAAAACCCTGTCTTTTTGAAATACTCGTTTATTTTTTGAAATACTTAAAGTACTCAATTTAATAAATCTGTAAGATAGAATATTTGGAATTACATGAAGTTAAACTCTTGCTCGTTAGATATGTTACCAATTTTACTTTGGAGCAAATAATTTAACCCATGTTAAATATAGTTATATATCAAATTATTGAGGATGTATATAACATATAGCCTATGTATATAACAGATGTTTTTGATGATTTGTTTGTTGCACAGTAGTTAATTTTGTTATACTTAAATTATAAAGCTTGGATTGTTCTTGTATTTCTTAAATGGAAAAAAATATTAATAAATCGTACGGGACATTTTTGTAGCAGTTATAAGAAATGTCCCGGTTTTGTTACAAGTCTGATCTCATTTTACATCCACAATCAGTTACAAATTCCTTCCCTATTGCACATTCCATAAACTATTGGAATTCCGAGCGCCATCACAGTCTAGAGGTATGCAGATAGCCCTGTATTTAGTTGCTATATCTGAATGCTCTCCAGAAGAGACATGTTTGTAATCTGACAAGATCAGTCGAATTATTTGGTTATCGATCGATCATACTGGCCATCACTGCTGTGCGATATAGGCATTGATCACAAAGTGTAGGCTAACTGCTGAGCTCAACTTATTTATTTATTTTCAGTGTGCCACCATACGGAGTTAAACAATACGGAGTGGCTATATGCCCGGTCACCGGTCTTGGTTTCAAAGAACGGGAACGACTATGACGTCATAGACTGTGACGCCAAAGGTTTTGAAGTAGCTCTAGCACTGTGCATTGTTATTAAAATGGCGCGTTGTAGAAAGTTTAGTTCTTTTGACCAGTTGAAAACTTTTATCGATAATAAAGAAAATACGGATCATATTCAATTAAGAATAAGTGATTCGAGGTTTGCTATATACTTTAAACTGTACCAATATCCCTTCTATAAGAACCTACAGTCCTGATAAAGTCCGATAATAGAAAGAAAGAAAGAAAGAAAATATTTATTTCCCAAAAATAAAACATAGTTAATACATAATAAACAATAACAGATATGGTATACAATAAAGTCCTTGACCTGCCAGGTGTCGACCAGAAAAAATATGCTTATAAGATTTACACTAAGATAATTGAAGCTCACAAAATTAAAATATGAATATTTACATAGACATCAATATAATCTAAAAGTTTAACATTGACTGTTTTCCTAGAATGTACTACAATTAAAATAAAAAATAAAAAAAACACGTTTTGGTTAACTAACATACTTAAAATACTCTCCCCCCAGCTCTAAATAATTCATCTTTTTTTTATATTTTGGAAATATAATATACCTCTAAAGGCAAGCCTGTGCAGAGGTACATCTTCTACATTGACAAAATATTATAAGTCGAGCATAATAATTAAATAAATAATATAGTAGCTTACTCATTATATAATTAATAGACTACAAATAATGATAGGAAAATATTCTTTTTAGGTGCTGATCATATGTCCCTAATTTTGGCCGTAAAAGTTTAAATGTGTCAAGAAAAAAACTAAAAAAGAAGAAAAAAATAGAAAAAAATGACTTTGTCTGTCTGTAGGTTTTCGTGATTTGAGCAGCGTTTTGTGTGGTGTGAGTGTGTGTCGGTTTATGTGTTGGTATGGGTGCATTCTTTACTTAGATAATATTGTATGTAGGTGTAAGTGTACGAATTGTTGTGAATGTTGCTGCAAGGTCGCCACTCAGACTGAAGCATCCATCCTCGCCACTTGCTCCATCATGCGGCTCTGAGCGGAGACACTCCGCCCGTCAAAGCTCATCCATGCATGGAAGGCAGTAATGCGAGGCGCCCCAGCCACAAGTCACGCCTTAGCCCACTACATTGAATAGGTAGTCTATACTGTCTTGTTTGAACAACCAGCTTCTTAGACTGCGTAAAAATAACTTTAAACTTGGTAAAGCTTTTATATTTCCAGGAATAACGTTATATATACGAGGAGCTATAAAAATTAAATGTTTTTCTAAAATAATCTATATAGGGTTTCGGGACACAAAAATTCCTTCTATTTCGCAATGCTATACTATGTAAAACCTCTTCTCTTGCGGCATATTTTATCACAATTTATGTGGAAAAATTTCAAAACTTTAAAAACATAAATATATCTTGTGAATGTTGCTGCAAGGTCGCCACTCAGACTGAAGGCATCCTCGCCACTTGCTCCATCATGCGGCTCTGAGCGGAGACACTCCGCCCGTCAAAGCTCAGTCCATGCATGGAAGGCAGTAATGCGAGGCGCCCCAGCCACAAGTCACGCCTTAGCCCACTACATTGAATAGGTAGTCTATACTGTCTTGTTTGAACAACCAGCTTCTTAGACTGCGTAAAAATTAACTTTAAACTTGGTAAAGCTTTTATATTTCCAGGAATAACGTTTATATACGAGGAGCTATAAAATTAAATGTTTTTCTAAATAATCTATATAGGGTTTCGGGACACAAAAATTCCTTCTATTTCGCAATGCTATACTATGTAAAACCTCTTCTCTTGCGGCATATTTATCACAATTTATGTGGAAAAATTTCAAAACTTTAAAAACATAAATATATCTTACTGGTAAAAACTTTTGTTTGACTAAATAATGGAAAAGATGGCTCCCTCGACTTAGATTCATTAATTATACGAATGAATTGTTTTTGTAAAACAATTAAAGAATTTAAATTCGTTGCATAAGTACCACCCCAGGCTGAAATTGCGTATTCCAGTTTGCTGTGAACAAGCGAAAAGTATACGGTACGTAACACTTCACTGCTGCATATATCTTTTAAGGAAATAAAAAATTCTTAGATAATTGCTGAGCTGCCCTACTAATCTTGATACATGTATTTTCCAATTTAAATTTTCATCCAAAAATATGCCAAGGTATTTAATATTGTTACATTGTTTTAAATTTATACAATTCTGACTACAGGCCGTATATTTTATTAAACAGTCAACACATTTATAAGTTACAGGATTTAAAAGTATACACGTTTTGTCTTAAGGAAAAAATTCAAATAAACAGTTTTTTTCAGGACTTAAAATCATTTTATTAACTGCGAACCAATATCTGAGAGCAGCCAAATCTGCATTCATAGCTTCTTGAATTTCCACATTACTGGCCTTTGATGTAAGTTATAGCTGTATCGTCAGCAAATGATGTTACCAACCCTTGAAATTGCCATTACACAAGTCATTTATGTATATTAAAAAACAAAATTGGACCCAAAACTGAGCCTTGAGGAACCCCATACTTAATTATGGCACTTTCGCTCAGTACGCCATTTATTCTAACGCGTTGTCGCCTATTTCTTGAGATAACTATGAAACCAATCATACGCAACGCCTCTTATTCCACTCTTGTACATTTTTTTTAAATAAAATGTTGTGGTTGACCGTGTCAAAAGCCTTTTTGATATCCAAGAAAAACCCACTGACTTTTCTTCGTATTATTTATCCCTTTGTTTATCGATTTAACAAGATTAAGAATAGCAGATTCCGTGTTTAAGCCCTTCTCTAAATCCATATTGATTTTTGCTAAAAATTTTGTTTTTTGACAACAAATTTATGAGTTTTTGCTTCATTAATCTTTCAATTATCTTAGAAAAGGTCGAAACTAGGGAGATAGGTCTGTAATTGTCACACGAGGTTCTCGAGCCTTTCTTATGTAAAGGTATTACAATAGATTCTTTGAGGCACTCAGGAAATTCACCCAGCGTAAAACTTAAATTAACTATATGTAAAAATACTTGAGAAATGAGTGGAAAAAATTGTTTTGATTAAAAAAGAACTATAACCATCAAATCCAGGTGACTTGCCATTCCGTAATGAATTAACAGCTAAAGTCAAATCATCAGGCAAAACAGGTCCTACGAAAAATGATGATAATTCGTCCTTAACTACAAAAAAGTTTGCTAATTCATTCGGTAAATTTTGTTTCTCCGCATCGTCCTTGACAACACAAGCCTTCCGCAACAGTCAAAAAATATTTATTGAATTCCTTTGATACCAACTGTGGATCAGTTATTAAACCGTCACCAACTATCAAATTAATATTGCTCTTACTTTTTTTCCCTCTGCCTGGTTAATTCGTTTACTCTTTTCCAAGTTTCCTTGGAATTCCCTTTACACTGTTCAAAAATATTTTTGTAGTACGCTTCCCTTGTTAATCTTATATCTTTTTGTAATTTATTTTTGAAACGGGTGTAATAAGATTTTAATTTAGCATTGTTCAAGTTATTCTTAATCTGTTTATATAAAGTATTTCGGGTTTGAATTCGAGAACATAGTGCGTCTGTCATCCAAGGCTTTAATTTCTTTTCAGTACGGTGCAAAGGTCTGTTTACAGGTTTCAAGCTCTGATCAAAGTTGCTCTGTAAAATTGAAGAAAACTCGTTATATGCAGCGAAACCGTTTGCGCGGCGTACAACGGGCGCCCAGTCAGCTGATTGCAAGCGGTCACAGAGCGCAGCGTAGTCCGATACGGCGAGGCGGGCCAGTGTCGGCGTCCAGGCAGCGGCAGGCCGACCCTTGACCCCCAACACAGCCACGCACAGGCTGTGGTCCGTGATACCCACGTCCACCACGGCACACTCTACGCTCACAATTACGCCTATCGCTAACTCGAGCAAATACGTGATCGATACAAGTCCTTGAGATGATTGTTTCCTGTCTGATGCTATCGAAATATGTACCTACTCTAGTCGGGATATTTATCAAAGATTCTAAACCATGGTTTGACATTTTAATTTTATAGTTCTCAGTACTCGGATTGTTATTTTAGTATATCGATATTTATGTCACCGATTATGAACAGATTTTTTATCGAAGTTTTACTATTTTCATCTAGGCTTAAATATTCATCTATCTCTGTACAAAAACTGCCTACATCGAAACCATGCAATCTGTATATCGCTAATATATTATAGTTTGACTGAATGTAGTAAAGGTTAATTTAATCGCATCTGCTGTTACCCATATCTAATCCTGTAAAATTTACGTTAGTAAATACATTATTTTTAACATAAACTATCACCCCACCAGCCCTATAACTATAATTAAAACTACCTGCCATAGTAAAAGTTATTTAACTCATAAATACCTTTTTCACATTCATATATCCAAATCTCTGTAAGTATAATAATGTCAGGTAAATATTTTTTCTCCAATAATTCCGCTACAAATAAATCAAAATTTTTTACGAAGACTTCTTATATTTTGATGGATTACTAACAGGTTTGATTCATCAACAATTAACTCTGATATAACACTATTTTACATTCATTTATAAAATAATGAAAGTACTTTTTAAAATTTAAAATAAAAATTGGTTTTAACTTCAAAATAACAAAAACGCATAAAATTAAATAAAAACTTACCACATAAGTGATTAATAATAAAACTATTTTTAATCGGTAAATGGAAGAATTAATTTTCAAATATCTCAAGACGAGAGATTAATTTCCCTCTTACCACTTACATACAATATACAATGAAATCATAACCATTTGAGTGTTATTAGTAAATAAAACAAATGTTCCAGTTATTTTATGCTATTAAATGACATACATATTTAATATGACAAATTATTTATAATTAATTATGATTTCTCTTAATGACTATTAATTGAAACATTCCAGTAAAATTGCGAGAAACAAAACTATATCTTAATAAACTACGAAGAGTAGATTCTGGTACGGTACATGGTTAATTTTTAGTTGTATATTTCTTCTTTTTAATTTATTTAAGCGTACACTTTTATTACATTAACGTTCAATACATTAGCAATGCATAATATGCAATTAATAAAATAGTCTACAAATTGTGTTTTTTATATTTCTAAGGCACTGGTGTAAGGTGACAGTTATGGCTGCCCTTTCGTTACGTCACGGTTGACGTCACCACTCATCGCCCGTCTGTCTAATCCACAGACGGTAGCCGGCCATATAGCCACAGCGTAAACAATAATGCATGGTCAGGCAAAAGTCTGGAAACACCTTTTTAACTACTTTAACCAGTAAAACTAACTCAGTATAATTATCACTTGTGGGGCTGTAAAGAATTTCATTTCTGTCTCTCTCTGCACGATATCTCGAAAACGAACTGACGTATTATAGACTTGAAATTGTGCATGAGGTTACTCTATTTGGGGATTACTGAGTTCTATTATGGTGCGTGTTATTCTATGGGATTTTACTGAGCGTTAGCGAATATTTTTGCATCGGTCTTGTGGCTCAGCAAAACAATGGAAACGAGAAAACAATAGAATGAATAAATTTGTAAACAAACTCTGTACACACATAAAAGGTTCAAATATGTGACACACGTAGCCTCATTCCAACACAAACATCACCTTATAGCGGCTGTTGTAGGCTTGTATTATTTAAACACTGACATGAAAACCAATTTAATGAATAAAAATGTGAATGTATCATATAGCAAGATATGTCGAGAAAGATCGTAAATGTAAACTTTAAATGTTGCCTGAAAGTTTATTTCTACAAGAATGAGTTCTATGACGCGCCGTTTTTGTGTCGACTTCTTTAAGATCGTCCATCTTGAGAGTGAAATGGCCTGTAGGTTTGAAATTTGCATGCAATCTTAGCGAAACCTGTTAAGACCCGTGGTGTGGCGTACTCTACCTTCGCCTTTTTTTCAAAATGGGATATTTGAGGGGTAGTTACAAAATCTCTATGGAAAACCCCATCAATTGTCTTATGGACACCTCATTTTAAAATTAGTGGTAAAGAGTATGAATAGTGGAATCTACAGGTCTATCTCTATCTCATTCCTTTAAAGAAATAAAGTTTCGTAATTCGTTTCGTCTGTTAAAATTTCAAATAGATGCCAACTGATAACAAATTATTGGGGCTACCTACCAATAATAAATATAAGTAATAGCCAGTGTTACTAGAACAATATTTTTAATAACTCACTACGTTGCCAAGTCTAATAAAATGTTCTACCCGAAGTCCTCCTATTATTTAGCAGTGAGAATAGCGTAGAGTGAACTCCTCTCTCGCGTTTTGAAAACTATAAAGTGGTATTTGCAGGGCTCAACAATCCTGTTTCTTAAATCTTCAACGTTTTCTACAGCTGTTTTGTAAATGTTAATTTAAAGACGATTAAAATGATGACGACCTATTATCTTACATGGGAAAGAGGTGGCGATCTCTGTTTCTCACCATTATTTAAGTTCCTTTATGCTCTTCAAAATGAGCTGTCTCTTTAGGGGGGTTAAAATTTGAAATTTTTGAGTTTTCCCCAAAATCCCGAATTTTTGGGGGACACAAAAAATTTTCAAAGTAGTCGAATGAATGTTTATTTTCACATAGCACCAGTACCCAAAAGATATTCCCTTATAATTTACAAAAAATAGAGGGAGTTCCTGACTTGGTATTCACCCTGTCCATATTAAATATAAATAGTAAAGTAAGAGTGAGCTTTATCTGAAAAGTATCAATGAAATCAAACAAATGCATACAAAGCGTAACGAAAGTCTAACGAACCGAACTCATTTCAGGCTATTATTAGCGCCTTATAACTGGGAAACCCGCAACACCAATTGTCCGCTGCACTGCGTGTATTGCATAGAAACTTGGCTTGGCTCTTAAAACAATTTTACGTTTTCCCTGAACCAAGAGTACTTCTCTGTGTACCATGTATCAAATCTCTAGGACCTTCAATAAAGACTTTTCGCATACGTGGATTGACATATATAGAAAGTTAACGACAATTATCAGACGGTTTATTATTACCTGTTAGAATTATTATTACTAATAACGTCGGAGTATAATTTACTTCATAACAAAATATTACTTTACATCTAGTGGATGATCTGCTTTTATCCGGGAACATGCACAACTTTACTTCAGTCTAGACTCAAATTGATTATTTCATACCGTGCGAAAATATTGTGTCCGAATCGGGATTCGAACCCGGATCCCTAAGGTACAACCTAAGGCGCTTACCACTCAGATACCTCAGCAGGGAAGGCGATATCAATCATTGTAAAATCTTTCTTAGCAATAGTTTATTGATTAAAAATATCTTTAAGAGTTAAGAGTGAGTCTAAATTGATTTTTAAAATTGAATGACTATTAAGAGTAAAATATTTTTGGTTTTGAAATCACAAGGTAGCTCGGTCATTTAACAAGATATGTGACATAAACTGTTAAAATACTAAGAGTACGCACATTCTTTCCGTAACAGGCTTCGTGGGGAAAAATTATATACCATGAACGCCAAGCGAATGTTTACCATGAATGCGAATGTTTAAATTGCCTTCTGCTTAGTGCAGCGTGCAATTTGACACTGTCACAGACTTGAGTTCTGGAATCTGTAGGCCACGTTTAGAGTTATGCAAAAAAATTTGGCGATGAAGAAGTTCAAAACGAGACACCTGGACAAAAGAGGTCTGTCTGGTTCTTGCACCATCAGGTGCACAATTGGGTTTTAGACACGATCCCTAAACACGGCTGAGCAACCAAATTTTCTATACTTCTCCTTCTATGAGGCGGCCTAAAGCCATGCACTTAAGCCTCAAGGGTTTTTGCGCACCACGGAAGCACACCATGAGGCCTACCATCCTATGATTTCAGCAGTTTCACAAACCGCCGAAAACAAACTATCAGGTCCTCCTAGGGAAATTCACCACCCTTGTCCAAACTACCAAAGATGGCGTACCGCTCCCTTTTCAAAGAGCAGATCTTCAGCGGTTTTCTCCTGCTCATCACACATTCTTCAGAGCGGATCCTTCCGTTGGATGCTGACTCTGTGAAGATAGTGTACCTGTGTTTTCTCACATCTTCATGCCTTTACAGTTTATGTGACTGTCTTTAGCAGAGTTCCACACAAAAAGGCTGAATATACGGGTATAATGTTTTTGCATTGGGTATGTGAAATGTGACTAAGGGAGCAATATTATTTTTATTTTTTTGAATTGTAATCTGCTTACGTAATAATTTATTAAAAACACAATATTTTCTGCGCCTCACAATAAGAAATTTGCAAAAGCAAAGGGATTCCGCCTTCAGAAAAGCTAAACGTTCTAAATCCACTCAAGATTGGGAGGCATATAAACGTCTTAGGAATCACACGCAGCAGCAGCAAATCCGTAACGCCAAAGTTAGATTTTACCACACAACACTTTCAGAGCCTCAGTCCACTAAATCACTGTGGAGTAAAATTAAAGACCTTGGTGTGGGTAAATCCAATATCAGTCCCACCTGTTCCGTTTGACCTCAATATTATAAATGATTACTTTATTAATATCCCCTGTTAATATATCTGCAGCTAGCGATTATTTTGCGCTGAGCTGGAGGCTGCTCCTCGAGAGGGCTGCTGGCCGCCAGTTTTCTTTCACACCTGTGAGTGAGGCTGATGTGCTTGCTGCTTTCGCGAGGATGACCAGCAACGCAGTTGGGGCTGACAACATACCTTTGCGCTTTCTGAAAGATACATTGCCAATCACCCTTCCTGTTTTAGTAGTCATTTTCAATTCTCTTTAAATTCCTCTGTCTTTCCCTTAACCTGGAAGCATGCTCTAGTTCGTCCGTTGAGAAAAGTGTCTAATCCGCAATCCCCTTCTGACCTACGTCCAATCAGTATTCTCCCTTGTCTCTCCAAATGCCTTGAAAGAGTGGTACATCAACAAATTTCATCTTATCTGAATACCTATAACATCTTATCTAAATACCAGTCTGGATTCAGGCCTAACCACAGCACCACCACAACCCTAATTAAAATCACCGATGATATCAGATTGGCAATGGACAAGAGACTAATCACCATTTTACTGCTTTTTGACTTTTCCAAAGCCTTCGACTGTGTTTTATTACCCCCTTCTCCTCATCAAATTGAAGAAGTATATGGTTTCTTTCTCCGATGAGTGTGTTAACTGGGTCAAATCGTATCTTACTGGGCGACAGCAATGTGTCAAAGAAAGGGAAAAAAATATCTGAATGGAAAGCCGTAACACGGGCTGTTCCACAGGGCTCTGTTCTTGGACCCCTATTGTTCTCAATTTATATTAATGACGTCACATCTATTATAAGGCACTCTAAGTTTCATCTTTATGCCGATGATTTACAAATTTACGTACACTGTTCGCCTGATGAATTGAGCACATTTATGGTTCTACTCAATCAAGACATTGAATCAATTGCTTGTGTGGGGCAAATAAACATGGGCTGAAATTAAATGAAGACAAAACGCAGGCAATGGTATTGGGAAACCCAAGATTGATCGACCGTTTGGACTTCAACGTTGCACCAAAAACTTGAACTCAATAACCACGTACTAAATTTTCAAAACAAATTAAAAAATCTTGGTCTTACTATGAGCTCAAGTCTTAAGTGGAATGACCAGGTTACGATAACGTGTAATAAGTATTTGCTGGCATTCACAGTTTTAAAGCGTTTTGCTTTAATATCTACCATTCAGTGTCAAGGTTATGCTGGTTAAAACTCTCATACTGCCCAACACTTCAACTACTGTGACGCTGTGATCAGTGACATGACTGTTGAGCTTTCGGACAGGCTTCAACGTGCTCAAAACTATTGTATCAGATTTATTTTCAATCTCAGACGTTATGAGCATGTGACTCCATTTTTCAAACAGCTATCACTTCTGAAACTTCAACAACTTCGCCAACTTCACATTCTTTCAACTCTACATTCAGTTATCAGAAACAAGTCACCTGTTTACCTTTCCGAAAATTTCAAATTTATTTCCGATATAAGTGAGCGACCTACGAGAAGGGGATCCACGTTACTCTCAATTCCTGTTCATCGATCGAACTTCTTCAGTAGGTCGTTCACTGTTCAGGGCATGTCGCCTCTGGAACTCTCTTCCTGATGATAATCCGTATTATAGAATGGTCGGGCTCGTTTTGGGGCGGGGGTCAGGGACTTGTTGCTGGGCGGTCTGTAGGGGTGGCGGATGGCGGTGCTCGTGGCGTGCTTGTGGTCAGGCTGTGTGTTTGAGAGAATGAATGTAGCAATAACAAGAAATTATTTAAAAAGTAAATTGTTAATTTTAAGTTTTAGTTTATCTTTGTTTGAAAATGTTCTACATATTCAGCTGATAAATTTGATTTTTAATTATTACATAGTAGTATATATTTTTGGTTAAATTTAAATTTAAAATGGAATTTGTTATAGTTTTTAAGGTCATTAAAATGTAAATATGTATATAAATATATATATATATATATATAATATATATCTGTATATTATGTGAGTTGAGTGGTAGAGAGGGCTAAATAGCCCTAACTCCGCCTCTTGAATAAAGGCATATTTCATTTCATTTCATTTCATAGTGCGCAAATATTAGCGAATATTTTTGCCAAACATGATAGGCCTACTGTTCGTTACACTAAATATTACTTGACACGAAAACCTGTTTGTCGTACATATTATGCTGTGAATTCAGCGTTTGATGAATTTTCAGTGTTTGAAAATTGATGTAGGAACTCGTCAGAATCCCTTTTACTGTCGTTTCTGCTGCAAATATTAGTGATCAGCCCCACCAATGGCGTTGACAATAGTGGCAGAAGCAGTTATCAAGAAGACTCTAGGATTATAGTGGTGCAGATTTGACAGCGGACTAAAAGATAGTTACACAAAATTTACTTAAATCGTCGATTTTGAATTGCTAATGGCAATAACAGGTCCTAAAATTTCAAATCCAGATACTTTGTTGTTTTTTTATCAATCCCTCCTTCATTTCCATTTACCATTTTTGTATAACATTAAACTCTAATTATTTTGTTTGATGTCTATTTGGACATCGTTATACATTTCATCGCTATCTTCCTTCTTCTTGAGATTGCACTGTAAGGCAAGATCTTGGTGAATATTTGGATTTTCTCTCTTTTTTTCAATTCTGATTTGAAATTTCTTCTCAGCATTTCTTTTCCTCTCTCGTCTGTAGTGTACTAATAGAATGTCAATTTTCTTCACTGCATTATCGTCTGTACCAGTTTCTGTTTATTACGTCTGTTCTTCATTGTGTTACTTCCACTCATAGATTCCATAGTAAACTGTTCATATAACTTAAACACAAAGAACAGTTATTTGTCCGTAAACTGTCCTGTTTTCATTTACAATTATATTACGGTGTACATAAAACATGAAATTTCATAAGGGACACAAAAGGGTTTTTCACCGAAGCTCATAGGGCGAACATTTTGCTCGAACAAAATGCCGGCGTGCTATCCACAAAAATATTTGTGTTCGCAAATACTTTTTACAATTGCATTGCATGCGTCATAAAATGGAACACAGTATGTCATAAAGCACACAGCATGTCGTAAAGATATTATTCGGTCTTCATTTGTCTATATCAGAACCGGGTTATGTGTTAATAATCTTGAATAACTTCATTAATTTCTAATGTTTTCATCCCAGCGGCCCATTGTCGAAGTCAAAGTTCGTCCAGTGTTGACGCATCTTTTAATTCACTAAAAGTAACATTTTTTTAGATAAAAAATATAAGAATGTTTTTTTCTATTCTCAGGGTAGTTGTCCTAAAGGGAAAATACTCTAATACTTAAAATATTACGTAACCGAAAACTGATAAGACGGATGCCATATTAGGATTTTCAGCTACGGTCCAGTGTTATTATATTTAGGTAGCTATAGAGTAGCTAACAAAGTGGTTGGGTTATACACTTTTGCATTTAAATTCTAATTATAGTTTTGTAATAGTTTTGATACATGACGTACAAGAGATATAGCTAGGTAATTATGAGCATGATTTATGTGTGCAACTTTAAGGCTTGTGCAAATTAATCCTAAAACCTCTAATCACAACACGAATATGACTTTCCCAATTTGAGGGAATCTTACATTGTTGTATAAGTATTTAACACTTCTTTATCGATCCAAATCTCGTACTAATCATTGTAGACGAAGGTTGATTTTCATACTTATACCGTCAACAGCTAATAAAAGGAAGCAAAATTATGTTTAAGAGCTTATTAGAAAGTAATAGATTTACCAGATTAAAAGCCACAGTCTACGAACATGTTTTTAAATTTTCTATCAAAATAGTATTCGACGATTGGACAAATTTCCATCCATTCCTCGCAAATCCTTCAATTTTCCATTCATGAGTTCATCCTTGAAGTTATTTTCTGTGACAGATAGTGTATTTGTTCCGGTTTGAAAGTCATCGCCAACATTGTTTATTCAGTACTCTATGTAATTTCTATGATTGGTCTTTCAAATTTTCGATCTTAATCAGGTGATATTGACAATTTCACCACGTTGTTGTATAATATCAACCTGCTTTGTGAAAGTTCTGTAAGTTGTTCAAGAAATAGGGTATTTAGCCTGATCCAAACCAAACCATATCCGATTAGAGAAGATAAATGGTGCCGATGGCGAGCGTGAGTACCTATTTTTCTGCAAAGTCGACAGGGGCACCGACGCGCAGATCTGTTATCGGCGACGGGCCCAGTGTGGTATCGAGCAAGCAGCAAATTTTACACGAGATGTTAAAGAGTGTTAAAAGTGTTCCCAGTGGTATTCCAAGTCAAGGTCCCGGTAAAGAAGGAATGGGGGATGGTGGAACAACTCTGCTTTTAAAAAAGCCGGATACCGAAGAAAATTGTTTATGTAACGAATTCAAAATGAGAATAATTCCAAACCGTGAAGAAGGGAGTGGTCTAAAACAAAATCCCTATTTTATATTCGAACCCGTGACTAATGATGTACGAACCCCTAAACCCCTTCGAGATACTGAGTTTCACAGCATATCTGACAGACGCTTCACCGGTCTCTCTGTGGCACGACCCCTCACCGCGCGCACCGATAGATCTGGGATACCGGGGTCTCTGTCCGCCACCAGCTTACACTCCATGCCTTCCATGTACACCATATCCCACAGGAGTGTCGCCAGCC
Source organism: Homalodisca vitripennis (assembly GCF_021130785.1). Lineage (NCBI taxonomy): Eukaryota > Metazoa > Arthropoda > Insecta > Hemiptera > Cicadellidae > Homalodisca > Homalodisca vitripennis. The sequence goes on from NC_060214.1 coordinate 106,775,310, forward strand.
TCACGCCCACTATACACAGTATGGGGGTGTTGTCCTTGGGGGAGATCTCGTTCTCGGCGATCGCCATACCCAGTGAGGAAGAGGTCAGGAAAGTTCTCACGCTCGGTGAGAGAGTACCTTCGATGTTCAGGCTTAGAGAGGACCCGCCGCCTAGAGTCGCCAAGATCCCCACCGAGTTCAAAGTGACCCTGACCGAGACAGAGACCGTGTTCATGTTGGTGATCCCGACCCAGTGTGACTCACCCGATACTGGCGAAGGAAGGAAAACATTGAAGGATAACCAACTGCACGAATTTAACTTACAAGTGAACAAAACCCTGTCGCACATAGCCACTCAGACCCATCAAAGTGCCGTCAAGAACAGCAAAGTCAATGTACCTCGAAACGATAGAGCGAATTCGTCGGCTTACGCTACTTCTTGGGACATCTACGACACCTATGAGGATCTAGAGAAGAAGAGGTCGTCATCGGTGGTTGGGCACGATGACGGTTTCAGGAAATCGACAACATTCGACCTCGCGGAGATGGCTCATGAAGAAGAGTACATGGAAGAGTTTTACTATTTGGGACACAAATTTAACGTGCGGCTGTTGAATGCTCTGATGATAATGGAAAGGTTGATCGCGAAGAAGAAATTCCGAGAGGAGCAACTAGTCTTCCAAGGTCTTCTGGTGCAGGATCCGTTTTCTTTGAGTTTTAAATGCAACTATTCTCTGACATACTTGTGGACGTTCTCGTATGCTCCTACACAAGGCAGGACAGTGACTTCCATCTGCTGGTCCCCCAAGATTGAAAACGTCCTGGCAGTCGGCTACGGCAAGTTCAAGTATTCGGACCACCACGGTGGACACGTCTGTATCTGGAACGTGAAGAACCCCCAGGAACCCGAACGATACTTCGGGTTTAAAGATCCCGTTACTTGCGTCACCTTCAGTGAATTCCGACCGCAAATCCTCGCCGTAACATTCTACAACGGCCTCGTGATGTTGATCGACATCATCGGCCGCTCCCTGATGACGAAAGCCTCGAACAGACACTACCCGCTTTATTACCCCGTTTGGCAAGCGGTGTTCTACCCGCACGAACCCTTACAGTCGGGGCAGTTCCTGATGACGTGCACCAAGAGTGGGAAGCTCTACAATTACAGGAAGACGAAGTTCATGATGAGCAAGCAGATGATGTCGATGGGGCGTCCCCATGGGAGAATCCAAGGGGTGCATCAGATGAGGAGGTGTTTCGCCACGAAGACCCCCTCTTGTCGCAACCCATCGGCGGAGGTGATAGTCCTGCACCCCGCGGACCCCATGTTGTACTTGGTGGGCACATCGGAGGGATGTGTCTACTTGTGTTCGGTAAACCACAGACACGACCACGTCGAAGTCTTCTTAGCGCACGACGGCCCGATCTACAATATCCAGTTCAACCCGTTCTGCAGCAAGGTGTTCCTCACCTGCGGGGCAGACTGGTGTATTCGTATCTGGGCAGAGGGCATCTACGACCCTCTCGTAACGCTGGAGAGCGGCATGATCTCGGTGCAAAGCGCTCTCTGGAGCCCACTACACTCCACCGTTGTCGTCAGCATCACCGGCGCTTACGTCGAGATGTGGGACCTCCGCAGGAAGACCGTCGCCCCCAAGTCCTGCACCCTGTCCCCGACCAACTGCATGAACACCGCCATCGCTTTCAGCCGTAACCGGTACAACCTGAGCCTGGGCGATGTTGACGGAAATGTTCACATTCTCGGACTCTCCGAGATGCCCTTCAGCCCCTCCTTCCAGGAGGAAGTGTTGGCCCAGTCCCTCCGCAACTGCCTCATCGCTCACCCCCAACTGCTCGACCGGTTACTCAAGCTGGGCTATCCCTTTGCCCAGCTGACCTCTAACTTGCAGACGAAGCTCTACCATAAACTGGACAACTTGCAGAAAGTCATTGAAATATAATATATTGTTTTGTGAATAAACTGATAGTTTTATAGCTGGCTTCCTTACTGATTATAAATAAGTCTACTAATAATTATATCAAACTTCAAAATTTGATATGTCAGGTCAAAATAAGTAAGGAATGCCATATATAGTCCTTGCTTAGTTAGCCTTACATAGCCTTTTACATTTTTAGGAGAAACTAGCTGTATCCCGCGGCTTCGCACGCTTGCCCGTGTATGTGCACTTCTGGTTCAAGTGAATTATATTTCCAGTGCCGATGTCGAGTTTGCCTTGTTGCCACGATCAAGAAAATCTGTGTATGTTTATAGCCATCATACACTTACATGTAATTTATTATAAAGTGGTCTAACACTCAAACTTTAAGTTCAATCAGAAATTTATCTTCAAGACAAATATACATCATAACTTCAATATAGTGTTTGGTTATTTAATATACATAACTGTCTCGTAATTGCAGTTTTTATTGTGCAGGCGCTTTGAAAACTTGTATCTTTTCCAGCACTGCCTGGTAGAGAATTACATCAATGGGCATAGTATATAAACCTTCTCTGTGGAAAAATACATACAAATTTTCATAATGGTCGGTTTAATAGTTTACGATTCCATAAAGGACAAACACACAAACATTCATTTATATATATATATATATATATATATATATATATATATATATACATATAATTTCAATAAACATTGAATCGCAAAAAGTACTTGCTCCGCCGGGATTCGAACCCGGATCTCTCACTGGCCGGGTGAATGTGCTACCATTACACCACAGAGCGCTTACTTTTTCCGATTCAATTATTTTGTATTTGGCCGTATCTGTGACATATGTGTTTAAATAAGCAAACTAACATATGATCGGAAGACCAAATACCTGTCAAACGACTTTTATTTACATTAAATTTGTATAAATGGCAATAGCCATATATATATATATATATATATATATATATATATATATATATATATATATATTTAAATATATGTATATATATGTTGAACTTAAGAAAATCTCTAGTCTAAATAAGATCGGGGTTTGAAGAAAATCAGACCCATATAACTCGGTGTTTGTTCTTAAATTAAGCATTAGATGCCAGTAAGAAGAAGCTGGTAGAATGTATATAATACTGTGTTCGAAAATGGTGGTCATATTTAAAATGTATTATCAATTTTGAAAAGTTTATAATAATAGTGAAATTTGGGTTAGCTTTTCACGATGACTGTGATATGAATTTCATTTCCCTACGGCAAATAATAATCGAGTAGCTTTACTGAGAACCATTCTTAACTGGAAATACACTGGTTGAGTTATTATCGTGGTTTAACTGTTGCTTTCAAATCAGCTGATTGTTTTATTTAAAGATGAGATTACTAGCTCGTTTTTGTCATTTTGAAAACTCGTTAGGAAATTTGTTCGGATTCGTTAAATGTTGTTTTTTCGTGTGTTGTTTCCTTACTTACAGTTTGAAATTTATTGATTGGATTGTAATGCAGTCCAGGAGTTAAGAACCAATTCGCATTGACAAAGCACATAACCTGTTTTTTTTTCTTGATTGAGAAATTATTTTCCACTGCTTTCACGATCCATTTTTTTCTTAGGAGAAATTGCTATACCGATTTCAAGAAAGAAAAACCAATTTCAAGAAAAAAATAGTGTGTACTCATACATTGCAATTTGCCTATCGACTTTTAGACTATAATAATAGTACAAATGTCAAAAATTACGCTCGTTTGGTAAAGCAAATAAAATTGAAAATATATAATCGTAATTTAATTTCTGCGGAATTAACAGTGTGGTTGTTTAGCAAGCGCTAAATTATCATCAAATGTAAATACGTATATGAATTTGCCATATAATACGCATACAAAGCGATAATAAGACAGGTTGTTATATTAAAAGCACGTTTGTCAAATTAATGACTAGGTATTGCGTAGGTAGGGTATATAGAATCTTAGTGTGGTAATTTTGTAAACCCAATATGTGTTTGTGATTGTCATCTTCCTTTAAATCATCACACTAACTGATAATGATCAGTTTTAGTCCAGTCGACCGCTTTTTAAAATTACAAATTACAAAACTTATTTTTTTATTAAAAAATATCAATGTTGACTCCTCACATAATTAATATAAAATCCACGCATGAGTATGTTTAAGTTAAATGTTCATAGATAAATACTGTATTATGTAAATATTAATAATAGTTTACTAAAAGAGTAATTTCAAATTTTGAAAATTGGGGGGGGTCCGGACCCCTTGGACAATCTTGCTGGCTACGTCATTGAACTAGTAACAATCTTGCCAGTAAGAAAATAACACGGATATTGAATTGTTTCATAGCTGTCAGTAAAATAACCTTAAATTAGGTAAAGATGCTTTTCATTTTGTAATTGGTTAGTGTATACGCATTATTTATTCAGTCTTTACAATTAATTTCAAATACTTTTTTCATCGATTTTTTAAATTTTATTCATCGATTATACTTATTTTTAGTTAAGATATGAAAGTGAATTATATTTGAATCTTAAAAGGCTGTAGGAAATACAATATTATTTCAGCTGCAAGTCGATGGCTGTTTAGTGCTACACCCTGGCGGAGAATCGGCAAACCAATGACAAGTAGTACAAGCTTTGACCGTCGTGTAGCGCCACTAGTATCGTTCATGGCTGGAGTGGAGATGTATTGTTCAAATTAACTGGAATACTGAATTAAATTACATCGTCACAACACAGTTACGTCTTTAAATAATTACTAGACATTCCTTAGCCTTAAAATCAATTTCACACTTCTTATTCGATGTTACAGTATGTCTCAGAAATACATTTTGTATCATAAATAAATACAATTAATGAATAAAATATAGTTTTAAGATTTTTCAGATGACTCGTTAGTCTTGGTAGTCAATTTTCTTTTCTTTATAAATTGTTCATAAAAAAAATTTGTCGAAGTGGGTAGTTCTGAATAGTGTAAATGTGTATATAAAAATCAAGCGTGTTTTTCATCCAACGTCCAGTGCAAAGTGTATTAAAAAAATCTGTTACAAGTTTAAAAATAAACAATTTTTGGGTTTCATGTTTGTATTATTATTATCTTATATCATATTATAATCTTTCCGAATTATAACCGATACAATTAAATTTGGTTTACCTTAGGTACATCTCTCCACGATTGAATAATTAATTGTTACGAATTAAATTTACTGCTTGGACTCTTAACAATCCAATTAATTATATTTGGAAAATTTGAAACATTTTAATCTTTTAATATTAAACTAATATTAAAGCAACACTGCTCATAGTAGAATAACATATCCAACTATTTATACTTATTGTTCGTGTTCTACGTTGATTTAACACTGAAATAAAGTTCATAACATATAAAAGGCCGCAACTTTTAAACTCAAAGTTGATTATTGTTAAATAGTATTGATATCATACTTAGGTCTAACTAACGTAGCAAGAGTATGATTTTCAAATTGGAAGGCCCAGTGAAAGATGTTTTATATCTTTATTTAACTAATTATTGGTAATAATAAATGTCAAGAAAGTGTTAATGTAAAATGGCATAATCGTTACAAAGTATTACAAAAACACATTATTTGGAATTAAACTGCTGTTTAAAGTAACTGTCTAGCGGTGTTAACTCGTTCTTTCTTTGTAATTTGTAAAAAACGTTATAAATTACCTAAAATTCGGCTTTATTTATGTTTTTAAAAGTTAGATTTGACAATAGTACAGAAAAGTATGTCGAAATAATATAAGAAATATTATTTCCTTATCTTATTGATTTTTTCCCTTACTCAACGTGGTAATGCTCTTATAGTAGTTGATTGCGTAGGGATATGTACAAAAATGTGTAAGGCACTCAAGATTCTTATTTTTAGCCTAACTGGTCCCATAAAAACACCATTTTATATTTCGTTAAAATTTATTTTGAACTTTGAAAGGTTATTTCTTCTACCATGTTAAACCTTGTAAGATGAGTGACAATGAGGGTCATCCGTCTCATTACTTTATCTATAACAACTTCCCTTTACCTACGATTTGTAACTACTTAGTTACGTACGGCCTTTCTTATCTTCATATTTGATGTTTCTTCCACGGACCACCTTGTAACTAATGTAAAAGTCTTGTAACTCATATAAGTACTTTGTGTTACCCTTGTCCACCCCAAAAAGAATTTAGTAAGTCGGCCTGATGAAGTGACCACGCTTTGATCTTGATTTAGATAAAAAAAATCTGTGACAGTTTCTGCCTACAATATCTTGGGTCTTTATTGGGTGTCATCTACCCAATCATGAAAAATCTGTAGTTCACGTTTTTGGGTGATAAAACTCGGAATTCTTGTGAAACTCGAAACGAAAAAGGCCTGTAATCGGATATGAGCAAGTAAACAAGGTGGTGAAAAAGAATAAAAAATCATATTGTTCTTATTTTGGACTGAGAAAAGAATCCCAGAAGACTTAAGTTACGTTAGGATGTAATGAACTGTAAAAATAATGCAAAAAAGAGCACTGCTCACAAATTAAATTAACATTGTCTCTAATTTGTATTGCGTATTGAAGGTAATTGTTTTGTGCTTGTAGGGAGGATGTCTTGTTTTTATGATGCAGACGATATATTTACAAAATTGCGTAACAGGCTTCTTGCAAAATTTAAAGTCTATTGCTGAATATATTACTATATCACATGTTAAAATACCATATGATTTTACTCAGTGTATTTAAATATTTATCTAGTCTGTGATTTTCTTGTTGTCATCAAGGTTACCCATAAGATGAACGTAAAGGTATTCGCTAAAGGTCTACCGAATGCAATGGATTGACTGCATCTGAAAGTGCTTTAAGAATATTCTAATGCAGTTTCATTTGGGAAACATTAACTTTAAGACATAAATAAAACAGAGCATATTAACCAGAAATAAGCATGTAAAGCCCGTCACCACGTCATATTTCATGTTTAACCCTAAATTATGTGCGTTCAAAGCCTGGGAGTGGGAGAGACATATTCGCTAATCCAGGCAACCAGAGCGAGGGTGAATCCTCTTAGCGGAATCATATTATCAATTATAGTAATGAGTTTGCTCTTGGTATTCATCATATTTTATGTTCTAAATTCCATGCGAACACACACAACATTATTTATCACCCTGATTTATATCATCAGGCTTGTATTATTTGTTTAGTTGACCCACAACACAGAGTGATTTGCAAAAACAAAAACAAACCTTTTCATTCCGAAGTCTATTCCGTACTATACTTTAATTAAACAGAGTTGGCTACTAATTTTTCAATATCTACAAGATTATTCTAATTTGGATATATGAGGAATCTGGTACGCTATTGTTACGTGAAGTAATGTGAGACAGAAATTCGTAGTATGAAGGAACTTTTACATATAAATTAATGGGGTAGATTACAGAATTTAAAATATAGATAGGAACATCTCTATATTAAAAGCTGGAGCCAAATATTTTTATATTATATTATTGCGATATCATGCTGCTCCGCTAAAATTTTAAATTCCATTGACTCTGGTTTATAGATATTTTGCAAAAATATAATTGTATTGCGCTTTCATTTATTGTCATATACTAATATAAAAAGGGTGTCGGTAAGATAAAGAGGACAGCGAAAAGTAGTTCTTTAAATAATCACGTGATTTGCAATACATTACAAATATGAATAGTGATTGCAGTGTGAGTAAATCGCGCTAACAGCAGTGAAATCGATTGAGGAATTTCTCGAAACAAATAAATTGACCACCAGCTGAGTTTTAGGTTTAGTTGGGGGTCGAAATGTGGAGTTATCGAAACGATAATTTTTCACAGATTATATTTTTTAGCTTCATACACTTAAATCTGACCGTGAAACGCATGAAAAATAGTAATATCACCATTAGTCTATAGTCCATTAGATAAAGAGAATAAAGTTGCCTCTTGAGGGGTTTACAAGCATACGGTTAGCTGACTGACGGTTGGTTTTAAATGTGTTAAGCTAAAAGATATATGATTTGAAAAAATCACTTTTATCTCATATTTTAAAACTTTTTTATTTCGATCCCCACCACATCTTAGCATCCTGACTGAAACCATTAATTCTGAGGAATAGCAGATATAACGGATGCTTTAGATTTATTGTAGCAAGGAAAATACAATAATTTACATGTAACATGAACATATAATTTATTGCCAGAATTAGTCAAAAATAGTAGGAACATAAATATATTTTCTAAAAAAATTAGAGTATGGTTGATAGGTCAAAATGATATTGAGTATATGTTTAAGATAATAAATTAGTGTATGGTTAGTCTTGTCTGCTAAGTTATAATAATATTTAAATAGACACGGTAGAGCATTATGAAATAATAATTTATGATATAAATATTTAATGTTACATGTATAAAGCCTAATATTTTTAATTGTAAGTCATGCATAAATCCTTTTTATTTAATACAGCACAATAGTTATACTAAATTTAAACTTTGAAACATAACAGTACATTATTTACTACATAAGCTACAATAACTCATTTTTATAATTTCATTCTTGCTCGTTTCCGCTATTTTTATTTTTTACCCTTTTTGTATATAGTATCCCCAACACAGGCACAGCCTTATGGGGTACCTAAATTTCCCTTATTGTATAAATTTATTGGCCTAATTATTAGTTTAAAAAAGAAAGAAAAACCTAAAAGGATGTAACCTACTTTTTATATTTTATCACTCTAAGTACATAAATTAGAAATGAAATAAGTAGAAAACATTTTTTTTTGTATTTATTATTTACTGCTATTGTAAATACGTTATGTCATAGTATTATTTATTATCAAGCACTGGCAATAATATTTGTTTGTAATATCCAGTTTGTTATTTTGGGGAAATAAATGATTTATTATTATTAAATATAAAGTTTAAACAAGTTTAACTACAGATACGCTAATTTAGGTTCATAATGCTGGGTGGCTGAGCGTAAGCGAAGCGACTGACTTCCTGAATGTCTGGTTACCGAAAACAAACTGAATGTCTGTCTGCCAGCATGGCTAACGAACAATTTCACTCTTAGCGATATTTGTATGTCGATTAAAGAGAATCGTAGTTATATACTCGGACCTTGGCTTCTGAACTATAAATAATCCATTAGGCTTATTAATTTTTATCAGTCAGCTGATTATTCGACTCTAAGAGTAAAACACCTTACGCCAATCATATACAAAATACCTTGACTAGAGCTCCTTTCGGTGTGATACCCAACTAACGTCCTATCGAGGCAATAAGAAATTAATTATGGCCCGGACACCATAATATGTGAATGAACTGAATCTATTTATAGTCCCTGAAATGTTTAATAAACTAAAAATATGATATTAGAACTAATATAAACTATGATATTGTCATAAGAGTTCCAAGTTGTACATGTTTCACAATAAGGTATCTTAATCAAGTGTTTTAAAATTGATAATGTTCCACACAGGATTGCCAAAGTTAATAATTATTAAAAATAACTCATACACAAGCATTATAATAAATGAGGAGTATACAACAAACAAAAACAACAGAGACTGTACACCGACCACACATCACCACCATGACCGGATGGACAATATACGTGTTGCAGCTGTTGCGTCAGTCCTCTTCCTGTTGCGTTCTTATCTTTTCCGTTATCAGCTGATAATAAGTTACTCACTTACAGTCCAAAAATACTGAATGCTTGTATTGTAAGGAATGTCCTCTAGATTAGACTTAACTATCCAATGTTCGTGTAGGGATTTTACGTACATTTTACGCTTTTAATGATACTGCGACAGTTGCGTGCATTTTAATTTAGATTGTTTTTAAGTTACTCTTGAAGTTCTTAACGAGATTTTAATATCTTTGAATGGTTCCTATTCATGTTAGATAATGGTGAATTAATACTGTATCTCAAATGTTTTCCGTTTCCATTTTCAATATATATATATATATATATATATACAGGGTGAGAAGAAAATAACTGGTTAAAATACTTAACACAAACACACAGTATCTTTACAGTGTGTTCTTTTGTTCAACAATGAGGCGACATAATATGTCATCTAATAGTAAATTCCAAGCTGATTATTTATTATTTAAAAATGTTTAAACAGCTGTTGTTTAAATGATTAATTATTACCAGCTGTTACCAATCAGATACTCATTCCTTATTATAAAACAGCAAAAGTTTGCTGTGTAGTGTAATACGTGAGGAGTCAATTTCATAACTTTTTTACACATTTAGTTAACTTTGCTTATTATGTTTGTTTTCAGAACTAAAGTCTCTACAATCTGTATTAGGAAAAACAATTTGTTTATTGGTCATTTAACAATGTTATTGGACATCAAACATTTAAGACGGTATTATTGTTAATAGATTTTTGGCAAATTCCATACTTTTTCTCAAAAACTGTTTACACTACAACCTCTGGAGTGGTTTTATTTGATTTTTCAGGTGATTTTCCATATAAATCCACCTTATTTGAGTTAAAAAGTAAGAAAAAAAAACATTTCAGAATCACTTAATTTCACCAGGTGAACTGAAAACAAAGCAAAATCTTTCACCAGCCATTAGTCACTAATGGAGCGTTTCCGGACCTACCTTTATATAACATATTTTTCTAATTTTTAGCTCTAAAATCACGTCTTAAAATATTTTACCATATTTCTGACTCACCCTGACTCAAATATATATATATATATATATATATATATACCATTTGGTCTAATAAATTGTATCACTGTATATTCCTTTCAGATAGCGAATTAACTCAAGAGAAACTGTGTATAAATTAATTAACTAGCTTTTATTAGTACAATATATATATATCCTCAAATGATTATAAACAACTAGACCTACTAACAATAAAGGTTATACCTCAGTTCACTTTCCTCTTAGAGCAGCATTTGCAATTTGACGCTGCTGTCTCAGTCTAGACTCCTAAAATCTATATTCGTGTTCGTCTGAAGAGATAAAAAAATAATCATCAACGAAGAAGCTCAAAATGAACTGCTCACATCGTTTCGACATCAGAGACACTGAGACTATAAAATAAAATGTCATCTAGGTAAAGAGTTATTCTCATTGTTTCGGCACGAAATTTTTTACCTCTTCAGATGAACATGACTTCAGATTCCAGGGAGTCAAGTCTGTGACAGCGGTAGTTTCCAGGTGCTGCTCTAAGTTTAATCTGAACTGAACATTTACATCGAATCAACCCTTCCCACCATAGCTTCATCATGTTGGAATGAAGGGTAGTTCAATTTTCTACGATGAAGACTTACTTTCATTCTAAATCCTCAGATTATAGTTTGAACTGACGGAAGGAAAGTCACGTTTTTTTCGGTAACCGAGTTAGTAGCTTCGCTTACGCTCAGCCATCCAGGGTTATGAACCTAAAACAGCGTCTTTGTTGTTAAACTTGTTTAAACCTTTTTTTCAAAATAATTATTTTTCTTGATAGAGTAAACCCAAAACGATGTGAAACTTTGATGCCTGACACATCTGCTATTCCTCAGAATTAATTGTTTCATTCAGGATGCTTTAGGACATTCATTCTTTGGAAAAGCGGTTCATTGAGGCCAATAAAAATTGAAATTTTTTATGTTTACCAATTAAAAAGTATTTTTGAAGGGTATTACTTTCATCAGTCGTCATCATTATTTAAGAGTTTTTATTATTAATGGAATCATGAAACCAAAATTGGACTTTCTTCAAAATCTTCAAATATTACACCTCAGTTTGAAAACAATGGACAAAATTTCAAATTAATAAATACATTCCCAAAGTAATTAACTGACGATAATATACTTGTAACTTTATTCCTTTTACTACTTTTTAAAAGGTGTGCATTACTTAATTTGAAGCATAATTTGATGATAAAACCAGCGTGAGTAATTTATTTTAAAATTGATCCAAAATTCAAATCTATTTTATTTGGAATGTATTTACCGAAAATCAAATTCCCAACTGAATAAACGTCAATTTAATTAACTGAAATTAAAGTCAATGTTTTAAGAAGAACACTTACAGAAATAAGGCAGTCGCGTCTCGAAGTTATTTATGGAATCCAGTTAGGAGCTATATTCCTGAAGTGGGATAAAACACTGAGTCTCGTTCAGAGATTGAATTACATCAGGCATCCAGCTGACGTCTGCACTGTTATTACGATTTTACTTGGCCTTCTTTGTATTTGATGGCATGATCAAACTCTCTTTAATGTTCCGTTCCGTTTCATCTTGTAAATAACTTTAATAAATAATACATTTGGTTTCGCCTAGTTTATAACAAATGTTTATAGTTAAAACCCTTCTTATATTAGCAGTCTAAAGCCAATTTTCAGGGAATTTTCCAAGAACGAAATTAATCAGTGATAGATTCTTAGACAACATTGTTGATTTGACGACGTGTTAGATTAGGCTATGCCTTCTGCAATTATAACTTACATTTTACCTGCCGGATAATAGCATTTCCAACTTTAACGCATAATTTAAAGATAAAACCAACATGAATTATTACTTATTTTGAGATTTATCAAACATTCTAATATAATTTATTTGAAATATTTTTACTTAAACATTTATTTTTAAACAACAATTCATCTGTCGTATACATTTTAAAGTTATTTGTATTTTCGATCAGTAATTTATTTCATTCAAAAATTGTTCTTAGGCATTCATTTTATTTTGTGCTCTGTCAAATATCAAATTAAAGAAAACGGGCATTGAACACTTAACGCTGTTTCGGTAATAAATCAAAAGTAAAATAATTAGTAGGCCTACAGTAAAAATCACAACATATAAACTATATCGAAGAATATCAAATATTTTTACTTTCCTTATGGAATGCGGGGGATTAATTAGTTCTTTTTTGTGTTAAATCGCGATATTTTGAATTTTTAAAGAACTCTATTTTAATTATTACGAAGGATAATTCGTTAATTTAATTACGAGTGAATTGTGTAAGGTTTCCACAGAGATTTCCACAGATTATTATGATATTTTATGACTCCCTTCCAGCAGCAAAATTTTGCCAACGCACAAAATCGTACAATTTGGCAGTAAAAGGGTCAGATTTAATCGGTTTGGGTGCGCACCGTAAAAAGGCTTATTAAATTGTGAGCCGCAGCGTTGGCAGTTGTGCTGAACAAGTAAGACCCAGCTTTATCCGGGTCGACAGGTGATTTAGGAGGTCATTATTCTGGTAGTGGAGGGCAGGCGCGAATGACAAGGGTAGTAGCGGGCGGCTGGCCGGGTGCCAGGCTAGGTGAGGGTTGGCAGTTTGCCGCAGTTGGTACAGCAGAGCGGCGTTGCGGGACTCTGATTGCCAGAGTTTGTTACACAAGGCGGGAACTTGCTGATTGTCCCGCTCCGCTTTGTTGATTTCACTTCCAGTTCTATTTGGAGGGTTTACAGAAATATTACAGTACGGAAGTACAGTCGGTGTTAATCGATTATTGTAAAATAGTCTTTTAAAACGTCTTTTCTGAAGGAAGGGACAACAGAAAGTTACTTATAATTTATCGAGGACTTAATAATTTTTATTTAAAATTAAATAAAAATTCTGTTATTAAAAAAGTTGTGTTAATGGAATATATTTTTCTTCTACTATTATGTTCTTAAAATATGTCATTCCTTAACTCACAAATCAATATAAAACATCTCAAGTATTCGAAGTTATAATTCATATAAATATAGTACAACATTCACAATACTATCTTAGGCCATATTAATTTAGGGCTCATTGCGAAATTGCCAAAAAAAACCCCACTCTTATATGTCTGTAACTCCTTGTAGAACTAAATAATTTTGACGACTATAATTTAAAAAAGAATATATATATAACACGAAAAAAACTATTAAACTGTAAAAAAGCGGGTTAATATTATCAGAACAATACTGATCTCTTATAATGTGAAAGATAAATTACGAGAATTACCAACCCGAATAATAAAACGACTTAATAATTTAGGACTTCTTCACTATTTACAATTTTTCGCAGAGGTTTGTTTGTTGAGATTTATTGATTTTATTATCTCTCACCATCTGAGCTATATTGTATATTTATTCTTTCGAAGACCAGCTGTATTCATTTCAGTCATTTAAAGTTTATTTACTAATTACTAATAATTTATAAATAAATATTGAATAATGTCTGTACGGTGGCGCTACTAGTAGTAAATGCGTGAACTAAGGGAAGCCAGTGGTAGTTGAGTTTATTCCCGCTAGGTGCGTTGGTACTCACTGGGCTAGATCAATCCAGCACGTCGTGAATTTTTTTCGTTTCAGAAATAGTCATTAGTTTATTAAATATTAAAATGTATGAAAACAACTGTATTTAATTGTTTTACGGGATAATACACTAGCATCAATGACACCAATCCACCTTCCAATGACAGTCTTATCGGTAGATCGAAGAATAAAGAAATAAATCAATCTGAGACTCATACATCTAACACAGCATATCTTAATTAAAATGGTCTTGAAAGCTTAAATAAATTAAAAACAACCCACCCATATGTAATAACTCGTATGATGCATTAAGTTCTCCTACATATTCAGTTTTAGAGATAACGGTCTTTTAAAAATAGTAAAATGTCATCTACTTAGAAGAGTTTACTCATATTTTACAACTTTTATCAAGTTAAAATTTTAAAGCCTTGTAAGGTTTCAAAATAGCGGCCGTACAATTTAGAGAAGTACAAGTACTAGCATAATATAGCAACAATGCGGTTGGAAACGATCATTACATAGATATATCTGTAACACTTACAACTATGTGCTTAGTGATCTTTTTTATATGAATTAGTTTATAATTATTGTTCTATACTTCTCAAAATGTAGAATACTTAAGTACAATAATGTAAAATAATTGTGATACGTACACATCAATACGTCATTATTATCAAGACAAAATATGAAATAATTTAACTGTATGTATTGCAACTGTTTGCCTACTTTATACAGACATAGAATGCTGGGGTTCAAATATTTGGAAACGATATACTAGATTGTATGTCATACTAACACATTTGTTTAAGTTTATGGTTTAAACAAATAATGCATCTTCAGTTTAGGTATTTCCAGATGAGAGCTTCCATTAAATATGTTCTCCTTAGGCTGTGTGGAAATGTATACCGGTATTATAATTAAAACTTTTATTAATTAAACCTTAATAATTTAGATGCTTATATATTCATTTAGCATTGTTATCAAAATCACTTATGGAGTCACATGTTATTAAAATAATATGTTTACATGTCTTCTAAGCTTGTGGGGATCCAAGTTTTTGGAAATTATGTACTAACACACCAACTAGGTGTGCCATAGCAACAAATTTTGTTTTAATATAAGTTAAATATTTCCAGATGAGAGTTTCCATTAAACATACCTTTCCCATGGCTTGCGGAAGGGGATAGTATTATTAAATCCTTAAAGGTCCTTCTTACCCATATACACCCAACAGCTAGTGGATTTTACAAGCCATCTGGAACTTTCTGGAGTTCCCTGCTACCCCAATATTGAAGTACCCTGTAGCCTCAATATTGGAGTTCTCCGTTACATCAATATTGGAGTTCCCTGCTGACTCGATATTGGATATCTCTGCTGCATCAGCGTTGTATTTCCCTGAAGCCTCAACATCGGAGTTACCTGTTGCCCCTCCAATATTGGAGTCCACTACTGCCTCAATATTGGAGTTCTCCGCCTCAATATTGAAGTTCCCTGCTGACTCAATATTGGATATATCTGCTGCATCAGCATTGTATTTCCCTGTTGCCCTAAAGTTGGAATTCCCTGCTACCTCAATATTGGAGTTCCCTGTTTCACCAATATTGGAGTTCTCCGTAGCCTCAACATCGGAGTTACCTGTTGCCCCAATATTGGAGTTCACTGCTGCCTCAATATTGGAGTTCACTGCTGCCTCAATATTAGAATTCCTTGCAGTCCCAATATGGGAGTTTCCTGCTGCCTTAATATTGGAGTTCCCTGTTGACTCAATATTGGAGTTCACTGCTGCCTCAATATTGGAGTTCACTGCTGCCTCAATATTGGAGTTCACTGCTGCCTCAATATTAGAATTCCTTGCAGTCCCAATATGGGAGTTTCCTGCTGCCTTAATATTGGAGTTCCCTGTTGACTCAATATTGGAGTTCACTGCTGCCTCAATATTGGAGTTCACTGCTGCCTCAATATTGGAGTTCACTGCTGCCTCAATATTAGAATTCCTTGCAGTCCCAATATGGGAGTTTCCTGCTGCCTTAATATTGGAGTTCCCTGTTGACTCAATATTGGAGTTCACTGCTGCCTCAATATTAGAATTCCTTGCAGTCCCAATATGGGAGTTTCCTGCTGCCTTAATATTGGAGTTCCCTGTTGACTCAATATTGGAGTTCCCTATTGCCTCCCTGTTGTCCTAATATTGAAACTATGGTCATATATGTCTGTCAGTATGATACATTTTATTAGAAAGTGACTAGAGGCCTTAAACTAGGTACCTACTTAGCCCAAGGCAGGTTTCTATATTGAGTTAACCTACAAAGGTCAGCAAAGTTGCCCTTGGGGAGGTGGCATATGGATATATATATATATATATATATATATATATATATATATATATATATATAAATTGTTATTTATACAATTTAATGCTGTACCATGTTCGTTACCATATATGGATATCGCCGGAATATAAATAAATGTATAATAAAGAACATACACGTCAAACCATAAGGTGTTTTGTTATAATTTTACTAAATGTTGCTTAAATATATAGTTGACATTTTAAATGTTAAAATGTCTTAAATTAATTTACAAGAAAAGGAAACATATACTTTTCTTTCTAACAGACCCGAGATAAAAATTCACAAGTGAGATAATAAGAGTAAAAGAACCATTTTCACATTGTTAAGTAAAAAGGTGCGCAGAGACGAGAACAGCGCACCGCAGTGTAAAGTCCTGGTTCAGTGGGACACGAGTGTGCACTCAGTCGCTGTTTATGCTCATTAATTCTCTTGTTTATGTATATCTCTCTGCTGTACGTTCGTACCTTTACAATTTGTCTGCGAGTTAGAAGGAAAATTCAGCTTACAGTATGTCATACAGAAAACATTTTTATATAGGTGGACAGTAAAATGAATCGTTTCACTGAATACATAATATATTTTAAAGGGTCCATCTCAAGTCACGCTCGTACCCTAAGCTGTACCCTTGATGTAAAGGAAGTTGACTTAAGTAAACTAACATGTTGACATGGCGAAAAAATAACACTGAGTGTAGGTTGAATTTGAAAATTCTGGTTAACTGTTACATATTTAATTTTGTTAATGTAAGTTTTACTGTTTAATATGTTCTTTACTTCAAACCTCAAAATCAAAGCAATATGAATTATAATAAGATAGAGTTAGGCGCATTCCCATCGCCCAAACCTTCTTCTTGCACTCCACAATAAAAAAAAAACAAAAACAAAATGGAGGATGAATGGAGGTTACCTTTAAGCTTAGTGCTTACCATCTTCAACCAAGTCAAGTGATATAATACTTGAATATTTATATGATCTGATACGGTTTTTTTGTTCTCTTAGCACAAGAAGCTTAGAAATTGCACCTAGTCCTATAAGGACCTTAGCGCTGCTTCCGGAATGACAGAATATACTGCATGGGTAAGGTTGGTAGTAGAGGCCACCTCCTGTTGAGGAAGAATTTAGCGCACTGAACTCAAGTCATGTCCCCTTCGAAAATGGAGAGGCCAGCTCTGAACCAGTTTCTCTAGACAAAGCGGGCAGGAGGTGGCACACCCGTATGTCTAGGCTAGCAAGAATCTTTGACTCTTGGGGAACAAACCCCACCATCTCCCGCAGTGGACTAGAACTATCGAATTACACTTGCATTCCAGAATCTCGACATTTGTGGTTAGTGATGTGCCGCTCCTGGACATTCATAAGGTTCCCCTGATTTAAGTGACATATCGGTTTTTGATGTACCCAGTGTTGGTTAAACTGGAATGTTTTAACCACCCAGAAATGACCCCTGCTGAGTGTCTGATGTGGTTACTATCACCTCAAACTAGACACCAGATAATTGTAAAAATGATGTACTCAAACTGGGATTCGAACCCGAGTCGCTGGGTTGATAAGCTGCAACGCTAACCACTCGTCTATCGGGGACGGAAAAATATAATACTCTCGGCACAAAACCGTTCAGTGAGTGTCACGTGCCATCGTTATGAGACTACCCGCTGTACCTCGGCAGATGAATTGTATGGCAGTGGTAAAAAAAGAAAGAGCAATTGTGGGGAATTTGTTTCCAATTATTAAGAATAAGTTTATCGTTACATTGTTATTGCTTGTAATGACAAGCAAGTTTATATATTTTACAAAAATAGATTTTACGTTTGCAGATATTGATGATGAATGTGACGAATCCCAGTAAATGCATTCTCTGTCTATTTATTTTTCATGAACTTATTCAAAATTGCTGACCTTCTACTCCAAACATTAATTTATTTGGTGGTAATTTTTAAGCAACAAAGGAAAAGTCCTCTTTAAGAAGACTCGGTTAACAGAAAAGATGTTTAGATGATTTCGAATTGTGAAGAATTTTAGTTGTCAGTGAAAGTATTCTTCTGAGACATCGCCTACAAGTTGCTTTTGGAAAATGTCTGTTCATATGTTTTTGAATACCATTGAGTATGGACATCGGCCGAGACCAGAAGAACATGAT
This sequence comes from Homalodisca vitripennis, assembly GCF_021130785.1. Lineage (NCBI taxonomy): Eukaryota > Metazoa > Arthropoda > Insecta > Hemiptera > Cicadellidae > Homalodisca > Homalodisca vitripennis. The sequence continues at coordinate 106,793,980 of NC_060214.1, forward strand.
TTCACTTAATTTACGATACATATACGTCATTAATTAGCTTTATTTGCATTTTTTACATTTATGTTTTTGGAATTTTATTAGAAATCGTGTTTCCTCAGATAATGAAAATTTCTTAATACATTTTACCGTGTATCATTACGTTTTTAGTATTTTTGACCAATTTGAGCTTGATAAAGTACCTAAACACTACTTTTGAGTAAATAAATACGTTCTATATAATAAGGTGAGAAACAAGGGGCTGAATCCTCACTGATTGTGCAGTTGGATGATACCCCCTGGAAATACATGGAGGAGGCTGAATAACGTCTGGATGGTGGTGGACTGTCCATCATTTTCAGACAGTATGGAAAAAGTGATATGCGATGTTTTGATATAAAGGGACTTTTGTTCTATATCTTGACGTTAATAACGTCCAGAACTTTGTCCAGAATCGTGTCACCGCCCGTCCGTCTGTGCGACAACTCATGAGATAATGTCCAAGAGATTTTTAAATTTGGAACGTAGGTTTCCCTTGATCCTAGGAATAACTCTATTGATTTTGGGATTAAAAGAGCAATGGGCACTCCATCCGTCTGTCCGACAACTCATGAGATAATGTCCAAGAGATTTTTAAATTTGGAACGTAGGTTTCCCTTGATCCTAAGATTAACTCTATTGATTTTGGGATTAAAAGAGCAATGGGCACTCCCTCCGTCTGTCCGACAACTCATGAAATAATGTCCAAGAGATTTTTAAATTTGGTAGGTAGGTTTCTCTTGATCCTAGGAATAACTCTATTGATTTTGGGATTAAAAGAGCAATGAGCACTCCATCCGTCTGTCCGACAACTCATGAGATAATGTTTAAGAGATTTTTTAAATTTGGAACGTAGGTTTCCCTTGATCCTTTGATTAACTCTATTGATTTTGGGATTAAAAGAGCAATGGGCACTCCATCCGTCTGTCCGACAACTCATGAGATAATGTCCAAGAGATTTTTAAATTTGGGACGTAGGTTTCCCTTGATCCTTGGAATAACTCTATTGATTTTGGGATTAAAAGAGCAATGGGCACTCCATCCGTCTGTCCGAAAACTCATGAGATAATGTCCAAGAGATTTTTAAATTTGGTACGTAGGTTTCCCTTGATCCTAGGAATAACTCTATTGATTTTGGGATTAAAAGGGCAATAGGCACTCCATCCGTCTGTCCGAAAACTCATGAGATAATGTCCAAGAGATTTTTAAATTTGGAACGTAGGTTTCCCTTGATCCTACGAATAACTCTATTGATTTTGGGATTATAAAAGCAATGGGCATTCCATCCGCCTGTGCAGTAACTCCTTCATTACGTCCTTGTCGCAGGACCCACGATACTCGGTTACGTGTTTTTTACAATGGGGAAGCTGTTCGCATTGTAGCACTCATATTCTATGGAAATAATTTGAACCCATCAGGCTACGTACATGACAATGTCTTGAATGCATAACTTTTTTCATTCTAAATAAACGTATGTGTGTATTCAAGTGATTACGATTTAATTATAATTTGTAAATGTATTTTAGAGCTCTCAGAAATTGTCAACATCATCGCACCCGAAAACATCCAATGACAAGTTGGAAGTATGAAATAATATATTTACTAAAAATTAAATGTGGATCAGTGGATTCACAATCTTCTCGTGATTATATTTACTAAAGTTCGAGTCAATAGGTTTGACAAATATTTACATATTATTTTAGTTACTGCTTATATACAATGCATTGTAAAACTAGGATACTTATTATTATTATCATTATTCATTGGTAAAAGTTATAATTTTTTAGGTTCAAATAATTATTATATGATTAATTTTGCAGCATTTTACCCCTCAATACATTTTCTTCCTTCGGATTACGTACAGATGCTTTTATTTTCAAAAAATGTAGGTGTCCCATTTTTTGCAACCCAGAGAAGTTGGGCGAAATAGTAATATAGAAAAACACTACTAATAGTGAAATAAAAAATACTTTAATATTTTGCATTTTGTAGTCAGTTCCTTTTCTCTACCAAAGTTGTAGAAAAAATGTCTATTAACTTACTTGATCATTATGGCCGTTATTTTATTTGTGTCGAAACCTTTCTTCTGTTCTACTCATAAAAATCAACTTCAATATGTACTAAAACTATTTTGTGGTTTTTAAACTTACATAAATTGCCAACCTTTTGCAAATCTGTAAATACGTAGCGTAAATACATTTTCAATTTTTTTATTTAAATGTTCAAAAGAAATCAAAACAATGGATACGCTATGTAGAGCTAAATGTTAGTCAATTTATTACTTCAAAACTAATCCTCTTATTTTAAAATGATATGCGCACATCCATACAGTAAACATAGTTATTTAAACAATAGAAAAAATGTCCCCTTTTATTCCAAGTGTTATTGTCATTCCAAGCTCTTCCTTGATGAGATCTGTATATTGAGATGTTATGGTCAGCACAGTATTGTCGTGACAAATGAACGGTACTCCAACAAGAACTTAGTCTCTACAATTCATCATGATGATTTAGTAACCGAGTCGACTCTGTGGGTTTGTTCCCCAGTTAGTGATTGGTCAGTGGTTATACATTATCAGCTTCGTAACAGCTACTCCGTTATCAGAGTTAACTATTATCATCACTGTGTAAGCACACGCCTATGACGCGTTTACACCATAGTTGACAAAAAATTGTTGTAGAAAAAGTTACAGTTGCTCTTCTCAAATTAGAGCAACAAGTGGAAGATTTTTTTGTAGAAAACTAAAAGTTGCTCTTCTCAAAATAAGAGCAACTAGTGAACAACTTGTTTCCAAAGAATTGGCTTGGAAAATGAATTGTTATCTCAGTTGTAATAGTGTAATAGGCTACATCATACAAAAGAGTTTTAAAATCCCTTTTAAGACATTTGTACAGTTAGCTCCGTTTTTGCAATAACTTTTATGCTCCGTTTTCAGTTGTAACGTTTTGGGTAGGAAGTAGGCTGGACAAAAACATTGTGGAAATAATAGTGATAATTTCAATGGTCATAATTTTTAGTCAATTCAATGTAGACTTTACACTTAAACAGAACATACACATTGCTGGAATAAGTTTCTTAGTCCTCCCAAACATTAAACTGGTTCAAGATTCTTTGTTTGGAGTTTATTTTTGACAATGGAAGGATTGTGAAGGAACCAGGATTTTTCCGGACGTTTGCCATCGTTCAGTGAAACAAAAAATCAGAAATACAACGTTTCGAGATCTGAAATCTGATCTCTTCTTCAGGTAAATAACTAACCTAATTCATAATTACAAACTAGGTGAAAATAAACAAATCATACTAAAGCATTGCGACACGCTTAAGTTGGGGATTACAGCCACCATGTTGTAAGTCAACTTCACTAACTCTAAAAAATGCACTTATTAAAAAACCATACACAACAGTAATCATTAAAATTGGACTACAGAATCAAGTCACAATATGTCTGCATTCGTCTACCAACCACTTACGACTGGTTCAAGATGGCTGCTATTCGGATTCGTGCAAAAGATCTATCTCTATTGTACAACATAAACCAGAATAGAAATTTTTGTTAAATAGTCATTCAGTTTGAAAGAAATTTAACTCTTACACATTTTTATAAGTTTTACGTTTCAATATGGCGTCCGATCAAAAGTTTCAAATTTTTTCGTTGTAAGTGAATACGTTTACAGACTTAAAATTCTCTTCACAAGTTTCCTGTGTACACGGATCACGTTCGATATTTTGCTTTCAATTATTTTTATTTTTATTTTATGTCCAGTTAAGGAGAACAATTCCCTAGCATAAGCAAGAGCTTGGAATTTTAGTTTATATTATTTTATAGAGTAATATTGTAGGTTATGAGTTTTTATGTTTGTTGGGTGTGAATTATTTCATACCTTTTTTAGTCTTAGTTTATTTTTAACTCTTTTATGTCCAATTACGCAGTTTTAGTTTAAAATCGTGTCACCAAAACGGAGAAAATGGTTTATAGTTCTTTTTTTGAACTTTCTACATACATGATATAATTTAGGAACTAAATAGTACAATAAAATTTAATTTAAAAAGCTAGAAGCACAACATATATTTCTCGACAGGCATATATCACTGCTGCCAACTGCAGGTAGCTCGTGTATAAATCACGTGACGTTGCCGAGATGACAAAGGCCTTGTATGTCTTCAGCTGATAATGCGCCCTTTTGTCTTCCTCATAAGCCTCTCCGAGCTCTTGTTGAGATTTTACCTAACTCGCTGAACGTTGTAGTATTTTATTTGTCAATTACAATTTCAAGCCAGTTTTCTCTTAAAAATGAGTGCTATAAAACAGCGCCTTTCCATTAATTAAACCATAAATATATCAGAGTGATAAGAACACGTAACTTTAATTAATTTTGTCTAGCCCGAAAAATATTAATAGTGATAATTTGTCTACAATCATATAATATCACGTATAAGCGGTATCACAAACTATTATAAGGTAGCAGTCCGCGATATTTCGTGCCGCGTAACACAAGATTGCATGCCACATTTTAACTCAGTAGCTTATTTCATTGGGCTACATTTGTTACACATATGCCATATGATTGTACTCAGTTTGTTTACAAATTTATTTATCCTACGATTTACTCTTTTCCAAGTTTAAAGTGTGGTTAGCAATAAGACATAAGTAAAAATGTTCACTAACGCCCAAACCCTGTAGAGTGAAATGCAACAACATTAAAATGCACAACTATCGTACAAAATTCCAAGTCTATATGCCAGTTCGTATTCTAGATATGGTGGTCAAACAGAAATATAAACATACAGGCGGACAGACAGACACACAAAAACTAAATTTATTCAGCCCCTCCAGCGATATACTTAGCTGACGCTCATCCGATAAAAAGATACCACTTGATAGAATTTATACTTGCATTTCAACATTAATTGTTTTTTCTAGATTTTTAATACATTCTTAATCACACATAGCAAATATTATATAATTAGCGATTATTATTTATAACTCCCCTTCAAGCTGTCATATAGTCCTTTCGTCTATCAATTAATAATATGGAAGTAGAAGGAATTAAAATTTTATGGGCCCAGATCAAAACAATTATTTTATTGCCACCAAACAATGTGCTTATGTGCAGTAGTCAATCTATAATACTACAATTTACAATAATAAAGTTCTGTTATCCGCATTAAGTTGGTATCTGGTATTACATAAGGAAATAATAATAAATAAAAAACAATACAATTTTTTAATATGGTACGTTTTGAAATAAAGGAAGTGTTGTCATGGCGAACTGGTATGCGTTTTCATGTCTGAAGTCAGTATTCTTTAGAGTCTGGGTTATGTTGAAAAACGTTTTTAAGTAAACCTTAGTTTCAAATATTAAAAACTCTAAGAAAACAAAATTTAAGAGTTACTGTTCCCTGAACAGCTAGCTACATGAAGTCTTATTGGGTTCTCTTTGAGCCAAATATGGTTCGATGTGTTTCTTCTGCAGTCAAGAAATGATTTTGGTCTTAAAATATTGTTATTTCTCTACATAATAGGAATTGCGTATTTAAAATAAAAACATTGATAACACAGTGTTGAAAAACATTTGAGTGTGTATATTGGGACATTTTTAAAATTAGAACTAAACGTAAGAGCTAAGCGTAGCAGTTATTTTCTTAATATAGATATCAAATTTGAAACTATAATCATGGCTCAGACCCAAGAATTAATTGGTTCTGTTCTAGTTTTAGTTGTATGAGTACCTAATTCACGTACCGTAGTACGCTGAGGTCTGAGGGAATTTTCAGTTAGTCCTGAGGTCTGACACTACACTCGGTTCCACGTTCACTGTGCAGTACGGAGCGGCCATAGGCAATGTTATTCGAACGGCAGTTCCAGTGGTACTAGCCGTCCTCAAGTCATCGACTCACCGAGCAACGCTCCGTTTAACACACTGGATTGAAACGTTTATTTCGGTTATACTGTACAAAATGTTGGTCCGTCTCATACTTATTTCTTTAAGAATGAAAAATTAGACAACAAATTGTTCAAGAAGATAGTTATTTGTTCCAGGTATAGGTTATGTAAACGTTACTTTTCAGTTAAATGAAAGTAATGTGATAAATTCCAAGTAATAGCATAGTTATTCATAAAAATATCTTAAACCACAAAATTAATTATTTGTGTAAAAGTAATAAATAAATTAGTATTAAGGTAAGATTACTAAGGTAATTTAATTAATAAAAAAATTATACTACAAAGTACTTATTTGTATTAAACTTCACACTGAAACGTAACGTTTATTTTCTTTCTAAAAGGACCGTCGTTCCCACTAAACTTATGAATACTTTGACTTACTGTATTTAGTCTTTGTGTTTACAAGCCTGCCTTATCCGCAGACATATGTTATTGTTGTGTTTAAACTGAGGGATTCTAATAAGATAGATAATCTGAGTCGCATCAGATAAGGTAACATATTCTTGTCCTTATGTCCTGCCTTTATCCTGTCGTGTTTTGAACCATGACATCCTAGTTATTGGCAGATACAATATTTAATCGTAATAGATAACACCTGTTTGTATCTAGAAAAATGCACGTGCAAATCTAGAACAATTTTAGTGTCTCTGACATACAAATTACTTCTTAAACACTATCATTACAAAATACAATTTTAATGTTTTAGAATTTTAACTTCAATTTGATGTAAATTATTGTTGCGTTATAAGTTATATTTTACTTTCACACCAATATTGTTATAATCTGTACTGTGGTACTTTTATACCGTAATAATTTTATAGTGTTACTAAAATCTCATGTATATGAAACGCATATGAAGTTGAGCTAAGGTACAAAAGGTAGGGTAAAGTAAAATCTATTTAAGCGCCTTCGAGCGAGTCGCGATGACAGTTGACGCAACCCGCATGACACTATGCGTGATATTCTCAGTAAAAGTAAAAATATCTCCCATTAGACCTGTACTGCACGGTGAACGACTATAGCCTACACCGTAGAGCAGCAAAGAAGACGATTGGGATCCGGCCAATAGTGGTGCGGTGCGTCATCGCTGGAGGATAGATTTAATTCAATAAAGGCTTCAACCCCGTAATCTAACGTAGTCTCCTCCCTAACAAAGTTCCTTTCCTCTTCGGCTGATATCCTCTACCATAGTTTCCTTTCATAAAGGCGCTCAGATTATATAAGTGTACGTCATAGTGTACTTTGAAAAGAATTTATTCTTTTATTCTGTTGTGTATTTTCTCAGTCCGAGGTCTCAAGAGCGGGTAAAGAGCCTCTCCTCGCGCCGTGGCGCCAAACAATGGCGGACGGAAGTTGCTACGGAAACTCCAGTAATTATAGCCACCCCCACTGCCACAATAGCCCTATTATACTGTTAAAAACAAAGGCCTTACTGTAATTATGTCCCGTTGTAGATAGTTTTATTGTCCATTACTACACAACGAAGACTGAGTAACTTCGTTCTGGATTTAAGTTTAACATTATTTTGCCTTAAAATTATAAGTATTTTAAAGAAACCCTCTTCCCTTGTTTTCTTAAATGTAAGCCTTAGATATGTTTTTCTTTGAATTAAGGTAAGGTATAATTGAGTTGTTACAACCATTGTTTAGTTGGAACAAAATATATTTTTTTACTTTTACCTTCAAAGCTACAGTACTTAACTGAATATGAATGAAGTGAAAACTTTGATCTCATCAAAGAAATTATAGTCATTTTTTTAAAGTAAGACATTTAGGCACGTAAGGAAATTGTATATATTGTAATTTAAGGAAAGTAATTTTATTTAATTTTTTCAACTTTTTAATATATAAAAATATGTTTCTGCCCCTAGTCATCTATCATGTTATAAGTTCTTATCCTTACTTAAAAAGTTTTTCATTAGACCAAATTCAAGGCCACCTTAATATCTGCCTAAAACACCTACCACTCCTCGTAGAGTAATAAAACCAAATTCAGTTTTTTCTGTATTCAGAAATGCTATCCATCGGGTTTTGATTAACATTTTCATTACATATTTAAAAACACGTTATCCGAAAACCGATTATGAAACCTTATGCAATATAAGCTCATGATGGGATATATATTTCATAAAGAAGGATAAAAATATTTATTAACACTTTTTGAAATCAGCAATTCAAGTACTGGGATCATACGTTTTAAATAATCGCGGATGAATTTATATAACATAAGCAAGTGTTAAATTCATATTCATGCGTTATATATTTAACTATGTTAGTTATATAAAAAATTATTAGTGATAAAGGGGCGTAAATAGTATATTTTTAAATCAGTTCACTGATCCATACAAAGACTGACTGGTAAATGTTTTACCTATTTATAAGATTGGAATTGCTGCTTTTCCATGTTTATTTACACAGAGTATTATTAACACACTGCGAGTTTAATATTAACACATAAATACAGTGCGCAATATTCTCTTTGTTATGAAACTCATAATGCCGCTCTCTTGTTATAAGATTCTTTCTGCAGTCCTTTGCTCTGGTGACAATAACGGAATGAAGTAAGTACTTTAGAAAGATAAGTGCAAAAGGAAAAACCCTAAAATGTTTTGCAATGAAGACAACGTATATGGGGAAAATAAATCCGTTAAAAGTTCCGCAGTTATAAAATAAACGAGTAAAGTTGTATAGATGAAACAAGCACTCATTAATTAGTCCTCATCGAACTCTACTTTTCATTGAACTAGTTTCATTGGAAACTGTACTGTACACATTTTTATGACAGTAAGAGGTTTGATCTTGTTAAACAGCTATTATCATGTACAATATGTCAAAACGTTATTTTAATATTATATAGTAAAAAATAGTTTTTAAGTTAAATCACTTTTTAAGAAAAAAGTCAGGGAAAAATGAAAAATTTGGTCTGGAAATCAGGGAAAAGTCAGGGAATTTCATTATTGGACTCCTGTAGCAACCCTGCAACTAGTAAAAAATCGTTTTTAAGTTAAATAACTGCTCCTTTAAAATTACTGAGATTGATTTCGGAGTACCCTAAGGGTCAATACTAAGACCCATCTTGTTTCCTTTGTCCATATACAATATTGTTTCATATTTGAACCATAAAAGCGCTTTTATAAATACCGAGGAATTGTTTTTGTCTTTGAATTATTATTTAGAGGGAATACAATTAACATTAATACAAGTTTTATCCCATGCATATACAGTTTTTCGATTAGTTAAGACCCTATTTTCAATAAATAAACGTTACTATAAACAAAGATAATCAAGGATAAGGTTATTATAAACTACTTAGGAGTTAAATAGAACGTTTAGGTAGTTGTTAGAGACTGCGTTATGTATGCAAGATGTGGCGTACAACATTTAGTCGTTAGTTTGCTCGGAATGTGGGAGCAATAATAATGTGGAGAGATGGTATTTACGCTAAATGATGTAGAGTATTACTACTTCAGGATGTATGACTATCTAATTATATGATCTAACATTTAGGTTCTTTCATTCATTCATCTGTTTACCTACATTATAATATCCCATATAAAACAAATGTTAAATTAAAAAAAAAAAACTATTTAGATACCTTCTAAGGTTTTTGGGGCCCACGTTTTTGAAAATTACATTCGCATGTCGACTAAACAAATAATGTACCTTCACTTTCCACTATTTCCAGATGATATCTTCCATTCCCATGACTGGGATGAAGGGAATATTATTATCAAACCCTTAGAGGCCCTTCTTACCCTTATATACACAAGATTAGAAAACTTTAGAAGGCACCAGCAACTTTATTACAAAGACCAGTACAAATGGAATGAGGGTCACCCGTATTGCCTGTCAACTAATCGACGGCCTGTATATTATTAAGGATCGGACGAGTCCTTAAGAACCACGTTATGTTCTGTCGAATCCTTTGATAATCCTTTGTATCAGTGTATTTATTTATGATTTCGAAAAACTCTGTATTAAAGAACAAATGTACATCAAGCTATAAGGTGTTTTATTATTATCTTTAAATTGTTATATTGCCTTAAATTAATGTACACAAAAAGGAAACTTGTAGTTTTCCTTCCTAACAGGCTCTAGATATAAATTCACAAGTGAGATAAAAAGAGTAAAATAACCATTTTCACAATTTAAGTAAAAAGGTGCGCGGAGTCGAGAACAGCGCACCGCAGTGTGAAGTCCGGGTTCAGTGGGACACGAGTATGCACTTAGTCGCTGTTTATGCTCATTAATTCTCTTGTTTATGTAGAACTCTGCTCAGCTTTTATCTCCCTGCTGTACGTTCGTACCTTGACAATTTGTCTGTTTGCGAGTTAGTTGGAAGATTCAGCACACAATCTGTCAATACACATTTTTATAGCTGGACAGTAAAATAAATCGTATCACTGAACACATGCAATAAATTATGAGCATTTATAAAAGTACATTTTCGTTCTGGCCTTATTTAAGTCCGCAGATTTCGTATTCCGCATAAATAAAATTATTTCCTTTTGTGGTGGAACTGCGCTTCAGTTTAATTTTAAACTTTGCAGAATGCGCAAGCAGTGCCTTTTCCTAATTGAACTCTGACTTGGTATGACAAAGCGCTTTGTCCTTTATTACGTATCCATCCCCTTGTGCAAAATTACTTAGCACCGTCAACCCACATCTTCCTTCTATCAAAGGCAGAGGTAAGTGGGTGCTGTAGGCTATATTGATTTAACTTTATAAAAACTTATCATTAAGAACCTCAATTGCTTCTATGACGTTCTCTTTCTCTCAGTTTTAGGGTTTAACTAATACGTATCCAAAAGCCTTTTATTCTGTTAATGTACTTTTGTTGGCCATTCAAAAGAAATCTAAAATCTCAATTTATTTAATGGACTGTGTTTGAGTACATAAAATGTATAAACTTTACAAAAAAATCGAAAAGCGTTTGGATGCGTATTAATGCTATCTTTAAAATGAGTCATGTCGCATAAATGAATACTAAAATAAAGACGAAGAACTGTTAGAAGTTTATCATTGTTATTGTCCTCCTCCGTAGACTAATGGTTATAGTCTCTGCTCTCTAATTGAGAGATCACGGGTTCAAATCCCGGAGAGGGCCAATCATATGTAGACGAAGATTAATAAAACAGTGTATTTCAGAGCGGGCATAGCTAACGCTGAGCCTTAAAGAGAGAAAAAACTTTGTTTTATGGAATAAAACTTCTAAAAGGTCGTTACATTACAGCCGGCTCTTAAGAGGATCGATACCAATTTTGAAAAGATGTAACGAAATTTTTAAATGTCTTTGAATTATATTAGATGGACTATGGATATCTATGCAGTTGGATTCGTTTATAATAAATAGTCTCGAGGTTAATCTTTGTGGGGGAGGTGTGGATGAAGATTATATGTTTTAGCCAATAATCGATCACCATATCACTTTAAGCCAATCTCAGATAATTGTTCACATGTAAAAATGCCATAACCAAACCGGGATTCGAACCGGGGTCCCTGGAGTGATAAGCTTCGACGCTAATCACTCGGTTATAAGGAGCCACAATATTGGGAAGGAAGAAAGAGATAATACTCTCGGCACAAAACCGTGCAGAGAGTCAGTCACGCGCCACTGTTATAGGACTATCCGCTGGAGCTCGGCACGGTAATTGCGTGACGGTGGTAAAAAGGGGAAAGGGTAATTGTGGGGGAATTGTTTCCCATTATTAAGAAGACCTTTATTGTTTTATTGTTATTGCTTGTTATTAGTTTTTATGTATAAAACAGGTTGTACGTGGTTAGATTAGATGTAATGTTAGCTACTTTCTAGTGTATTCAAACAGAGGATGATTCTAATAAAGTGCTCAAATTTGTATTGTAGACAAGGGTTTTAGAAAGGTACATTGTAATAAACTGGTTATTATCATTGAATTATTGTTATCTAGAAGATTGAAACTGAAGCGAATCGATAGCAAGAATTCAATTTATTTATATGCATCCTGTTTGTATTTGTACGTTTTTTCGTGTCCAAACTGGCCTCAGAACATAGTCATGTTTTGTTTTTGTGCGCTTCCGGCAACGTCTTTTTCTATTTTCTTTGTCGTTTTTTATGGGTAGCTGTTCAGTGTGTTGCGTTTTGTACAGGGTTTTGTCGACCACCAGTCACTAAGATGTCTTCTGCGGAGAAGTGGCCTATGAGATCTCCTGACCTTATCCAGTTTAACTTTTTCTTTGGAGCTACTTAAAAGATATAGTGATCGTGACACCAGAAGACGAGTTAGAAATACTCGTAGCTCATGTAGCTTCTCGCTTCTGTCACGGTAGCAGAAGTGGAGTATACCAGCATAATGTTTGAAAAAGTTTAGGAAGAGCTCAGTTTTTATCTACGCAATCCAATTATTGTCCGTCATCTATACAATAGCTCTTGATAAGAATTTCCCAGTGATTTGAAAATGTTACATATTATGTTTCTCTTGGTGCCAGGAAGAACTTTATTGATTTTTGGGTCGAGAGGACTAAGGACAGTCCGTCCACCTATGTGATAATTCTTCCCTAACATTTTACGGGGCCCTTCGTTATTCCGTTGGTTTATTACCAAGTGGAAACGCTGTTGGAATTGTAGTACTAACATTCTATGGAAAACTTTGGCTCCGCCAGAATACTCGGAGGACAGGAAATATCTTAAATGTTTGACTTTTCAGGGTTTAGAATAAATGTATGTTTTACATCGCTGGTAAAATTTGTTTGAAAATTTCAGTTGGGGCTATCAAAAGTGTTTTGCATGCTCACAGCTGAAATCGTCCGACGGCTCAAGTTACGTATACATCAAAATTTTAATTTGGATCACTATAGTATAGTGGAATCATTGGAGGGGCTAAAAAATTTCATTTCTGTCCGTCTGTTTGATAATACGATATCTCTTAAATGAAATGACCTTGAAATTTTGCGTGAAACATTATTCGTATAAGAATGAGTTCTATGATCGTGCATGCTACTCTACGAGATGTAGATGAGCGTTGGCGAATATGTTCACATTGTCTTGGGTAACCATAATGACAACGAGGAAAGTGAAAAGAAGAACATTTTTAGACTCCGTAACTCCGTAAAGTTACGTGATTTGAATATGTCACATTTTTATGCTTAGACTAAAACGAAAAATTAATAAGGTCAATGCTAAAGTCAATGACAAAATTTGATTTTAGCACATTCTTGCGTTGTAGTACTCTTCTTAGGTCACTTGGTTTTTATTTATTTGAACATTGCTATGAAAAGTAAGTTAATATTTTAATGTATTATCTGGCACGATATCTGGAGAAAGATTTCATTTTTAGACATTATATTTTACGTAAATTATATTATCTACATAGACAAGGAAAGTTCACTTCTATTTCCAAGATAAGTGTCCCGATTTCTATCCCTCCATGTTTATCCTTAAAAAAACTAAACAGAGTGCATCCATACTTTTATATAATTATAATTTGTATAATTATTCATTGGTGGAGTTTTAAATTTGTTAAATAATTAATTAATTAGGTAATTTTGGGTGCAGTTGTGTTTTCTGCTCTTCGATATATTTTAATTTTTAGAATTACATATATATTGTTTATTTTCAAAAAAAAATCCACGTTTTCCAGTTTTTAGCAATACGTTACATATAATCTCAGAGGATTTAAGCGTAATGATTATGTCGATAATAATAAGATAATAAAATAGACCTGCATATTCTTGGTCAAACTCCCTTTTCTTATAGGAAATAGTGATAATAAAGTATCTAAATATATGTTTGATCACTATAACCGTTATGGTTTTTGTTTCGATATTCTGTTTTCATAACTATGAAAATTAACTTTAAAGAAGTCTAAAACTATATTTTTTTAAAATTTTAATATAAATTAAGAAAAACCCCTATTTGATTTTAGTTTACTTATCATTGTAATCCGTTTTAAGAACAGCCAGCCTATTACGGAAAGAATAAGCGTGTGCATTTCTTATTCAGTAAATACAGACAAGCTTCACTTTTATTCCAAGTGTTATTTATTAATTTCACATTCTCATAGTTAAGATGTGTATAGTGTTTGAGATTGGGTCCAGCACAGTATTGTCGTGACAAATGAACGGTACTCCAACAAGAACTTAGTCTCTACAATTCATCATGATGATTTAGTAATCGAGTCGACTCTGTGGGTTTGTACCGTAGTTAGTGATTGGTCAGTGGTTATACATTACCAGCTTCGTAACGGCTACTCCGTTATCAAAGTTACTTTAACTATTATAATCCATTGCAGCCACAAGAAACAGACCTACTTGCATTATAGTCTAGGTGCCAAGAGATTATTTGCTTTTTTATAAGCACACAACTGGTTTTTCTTACAGGAATCTTTCTACGAAAGAAATCGATCGTCAGCCTCGTTAGTTTTGATGGTCTAAATGGGAGGGTATCGAATAGGTTAACATATGAAACGATACTTTTTTTCTCAGATTATATATTTTTCCGAGCTTGTGCACCTAAAACTAACCGTCACACAAATAAACAATAGTCATGTCATCGTCCAAAAAACTGAAAGTCTGTTACATTCAGGATCTGTATATGACTACATTGATGCCGGTTTAACATTTATTTACAGGTCTGACTATTAGTTTAAAAGTGTCTAATTAAAAAAATATACTTTTTTATCGTTACTTTTTTGATACTTTCCCATTTCGACCACCACCAAGTTAGCCTGGCTTACAATTGATTTATTCTTAGAGAAGATGTTGCTATCAATGTGAAGAAAAAACTATTTTGGGTGCTTATACACTGCAAATCGGCTCTCAATTATTACTAGTTCTGGAATATTAGTTTGGTAATGCATCAATGGTTTTATGTATTTAAGCTTCAACAAAATCTTCCCTTCAACCCAAGGAGTCCTCTGTGGTAATGCCGTCCATTTCGGGTCAGTTAAAACAACTTTTAGTCTAGGCCTTCAACGTACACTTCCTGAACGTAGAAACAAAGAAAAAACATTTCATCCATAACTTCAAAAGGACATGTAGGCAAAGTAAAATTTTGGGTAATCTCGTCATTAGCGCCCTTCCTCCCACAATATAACGGTTTGAAGATTAACAAACAGATTTCTTTTCAGATCGTGTATAAAATATAACATTTATCAATATTGGTTATACGAGAGTGCATAACATCTCGAGATTAAGTAAAAGAGTGGGCTAAAACAGCTACAACTTCACCTCAAAATAGAGGGGTATTTCATTTACCTTTTTTTTAAATATAATTGCTGTATTGATGGGATTAGCAGATTTGTAATAAATTCTTAATATGGTTATGCATTAACTATTTTCTTAGAAAATTATCGATACAGTTAAATTTCCCAGAATAACGTAAAAAATAATTGATGAAGAAAACTTACCTCCTTAATAAGTCGCTACAACACGTTTATAAAGTTTTCTTCAAATTGAACCGCATATTTTCATTATATGCAACGAAAGAATCTATAACAAGTTCAGTTGGAAGAAGTAAATTGAAAGTTCAGTTCAGTTTAACTCAATTGAATAAATGAAATAAGAACTTTGGTGAATTAAGAATCAGGCAGATTTAACAGAAATTTAATCTCCCATAACTCAAAACTACGTTCATGTATACACTAAGAACAGTTTTGGAATAATTATTTACTGTACAATATTTCGTTATTATTACAACTTTCTCAAGTACACAAGTATAAACGTACACTGTAAAATAATAAACAAAACCAAAAGAAGAAACACCTGATAACAGACTTTCTAATTGTAGAATTTTGTTGATTTGTTGTTTTTTGTTGTTGATTTTTCTATAAAAAATATACAACATAATATAATTTTGGATTTAGGTAACTTTAGTAGATCAGAATGTAAGAATTTAAGTGGAAAGTAGCTGGAAAGTGGAAGTTATGTTAAATGTATGGTTGTTTGATTTTAATATCTGTTCTTGTGCCAATTCATTATTCCTTACATTTAAACAATTTCGAGAGCTATTTTCACAAAGTGTAATTTATGCTTATTGCTTTTGAATTTATAGCAATCCTCAAAGCTTTTGTTATGATGAATAGGATAAATGGCTACTGGTTTTTCATCATTGTGATTAATTGTAAAACGGTGACCGGTCATTCTTGCCCGCAAAGAGTTTGAGGTTTGCCCAATGTAGTCCTGGAGACAAAACCTACAGATTAGCTGGTAAATTGCATTTTGGAGGTACAATCCAATTTACTAGTTATTGGATAAGTTTTTAGTGAAGCCACCAGTAATACCACAACTTGGTTTATTACGTAGTTCACAGTTTTCTTTTTTCAACACGAATTTTGGGCCTTACAAGCGTATTCTTCAAATTGTGAGGTCTCATAAATACTATTCTAAGTGGCCTGGACAATAATTTGTCTGTTAAGGGTGAGTCTGTTAAAACTTCGTAGCCAAATTTCGTCACCTTATTAGATCTGTGCAAACCAGGATAAAATTTTATCATACAATTTTCTTTTCAGGTTGTCTGATCTGCAGGTTCAACAGGATATCCCCTGTTAGTAAGAGCTTTAGGAATTTTTTTTACTTAAGGATTTAGTTCTAATGGAAAGTCTTTAAGGTATGGATTTTATGACATGATTTGGATGGCAGCTACTTTAATGTAGGCAATTCATTTTATTAGCACTTTTAACATACATTTTCGTTTTTACAATTCAATTTTCTGGAAAAGCTAACATCTAAAACAGTGACGATTTTGTGATTATTATTCCAATTACAGTTAAGAAATGAAAAGTTATTTAAATTATCAAGAATTGATGAAGTTTCCCTAATCTATGATGGAATGCTTTATAGATTCCATAGATAGATAGAGGCGTCCTGTATGCTTTATGTGTACATACGTACAGACGTTATTAAGTATGTGTATGTATTTAGGGGCAGATTCAGTGTAACGCGAGCTTGTAAACACGAAACTGCTGTAAGTTTAATAGATTGTGGTTTACCTTGGTGCAGGCGCAGTATTTGTTGCACATCATTTGGATTAGTTCGTGAGCCAATATTTAAACCAATAAGACGTTTCAGGATGGTGGCCGGTCACGTTGTTTTACATTTCATCTCAGCTATTTTCAAATATAGACAAAACATTCGGTAATTATAATCAAATTTTATTCTTGAACTTTTATACCTTCTAGAAGTTTTAAATGGGGGGCCATTCTTCTTTGGAAATGGATTGGTTATAGCTAAATTATTTTACATAGTATAGTAACATTTTAAAATCCCTTAGTCATTTTGAATAACATTACGTTTTTTTTATATCTAATAAGTCTTTGTAGGTAGAGGCCGTACATGTTCTGGATAGTAGGCTGTATACTAACATTGCGGAAATAATGGTGAACATCGTCATTTCAAGCCAATGCAATCCAGACTTGATACGAGACAGAACCTGCACGTTACTGGAATAAGTTCGCAGTCTCAATCAATAAGGTTTCAAGATGGCAGCCATATTCCATTAGCGAAACTTTTTGACCTCTGTAATAGTACAACATAAGTCAAAATTGAACTTTTTATAAAATTGACAATTTCAAGGAACTTTAATTCTTACACATTTTCAATTATTCTCAACGTGTCAAGATGGTGGCGTTTCAACAGTTTCAGAAAAATACAACATTTTCGTTGTAAGCGAATATGTTGGTATTAGATATAATTTTGGATCGATGTTACGTAACTCGAGTACATGATTAACGAACAAATTTATTTTCTAACAACGAAATTTATCTTGTGAGATTTATAAGTATTTGAGTATGTTAGAATAAATTGGATGTCAACCTTGGGATTCACCGTACCATCAGTGCTGTGCAAATTAAATTTGTAAACTTATGTTCAGTTCAAGTTTAGAAATTAAAACTATATGTGAAGTATACTTTTCTTCCGGCGAAGCCAGTAAATAATTCATGTACTTTTTGAAAGAAACTACTAAAATGATTATCCAAATTACTATGGTAGTGTAAATCTAACCCATAAAACACGGTTTAAAAACCAGTAAACGGGGTATGTGTGTACAAGGTTACCGGTAATATCATTTTTTAATAATTTTATTTAAACTTAAAATAAATGAAAAAAATTAAATATAAAATGACTTAATATGGTGAAATTAGGTAAATTGCATTGCGGTGTTCAGTATTCCACGCGCTGGTGTAGTATTTTGCTTTTTTCCCGACTTGGATGTTTTATAATTGTTTTATTACTTTCTACAGTTTTAATATAATTTTAGAAACTAAATACTTTATGAAAACTTATTTAAAAAGCTAGAAGCACAACATATATTTCTCGACAGGCATATATCACTGCTGCCAACTGCAGGTAGCTCGTGTATAAATCACGTGACGTTGCCGAGATGACAAAGGCCTTGTATGTCTTCAGCTGATAATGCGCCCTTTTGTCTTCCTCATAAGCCTCTCCGAGCTCTTGTTGAGATTTTATCTCACTCCCTAAATGTTGTAGTATTTTATTTGTCAATTACAATTTCAAGCCATGTTTCTTAGAGATAGGAAGTAATGATTTCTAAAATAGTGACTTTCTATTAACTATAAAATATTATTTATCAAAGTAACTTTTTATTTATTGGCTGAGCGTTAAGCTATGTTTGTCGCTGCTGGGCCTGGAAAGATTTAATTGCTGTCTATCTGCCTGCCCGATATCTTGAGAACGAACTGACTACATAGTTGAATTTTTGCATGAAGCTTCATTTATATAAAAACTAAATCGATTTCGATGATAGCGCATGTCATTCCATGGGATTGAACTGAACTAGTGAATATTTTTACATTGGCTTTATGGGTAACCGTGATGGAAAGGAGAGAATCAGTAAAAACAGTAAAAATAATAAGTTTGTAAACAAACTGAGCCCAGTCATATGCCATTTTGACATGTATTATAGTAACGCAATATATAAATATATTCTTGAAATGTTGCAAGTAATCTTAAACTTCGCGGTTATGCAACACTTGTCGTGCGTTTACGTTTTTGTGGCCAAAAAAATTATAATTATGTCCCATCTATTTATAATATTGGTGCTCTCCACTGGAGTTTGATACACTTCAAACCACTATAAATATAAATAATAATTATATCATATTTAGACAATAAGATAAACAAACTGAAATTCCACCACTTTTAGGGCGTTTTCCATGGCTACCGTTGAATTTTTTGCACGTGTTTCAACTCTGTCAAGTTGAAAACTATGATTGACCTTTTTGATATCCTCGATTTTGACCTCTCCTTAAACTTGTGCTGGCGACAACAGTTTTATTACTTAAGCCAAATTTCTCTATCGATTTCAAGAAGAAGTAAGCTTTGTGGTAACACAATGCAAATTGACTCTCAGCTTCTAGACTATTAATGTTACATACTTAGTTATAAATATTTCCAACTTCCTTTCTCTTTATTGATACTTATTGTTTTTTGTTTGTTTTTTTTTTCAGGTGAGTCCAGTAAAATAGGGATTTCTGATTATGGCGTAAGTAAAAATATTTCTTTGCTGTTTGACATTACTCTTAAAATTGGTTATAAACGTAACCTATTGAAATGTTTTATATATATATATATATATATATATATATATATATATATATATATATATATATATATATATATATATATTTATTTATTTATTTGCATATAGTTGATGAAGTAAGTATGTGTATAATACTTTTTGTAAGTATTTTTCAGAATGTTTGGCATAGCTGAAATTCTTTCAAAATGGCCTCCAAGGGCGAGGCTCTGCCAGCTCTCTGATATTAGTATCTATCTCATACAATAATATGGAAGTAATGCAATTAAGAAGGTAGTATCTGTGTGCCCAGTATCCCCCCTCCTTTAACAAGAATCTTATTCCTGTTCCGTTTATATCCCCTATTACCATCCTTTTCGTTCATATCAGCAGTGGAAGCACATCAAAATACATACTTTTCTTAAAAAGTGTGTTCTTGTATTTCATTGCGTATTTTCTGAGTCGGAGGTCTCAAGAGCGGGTAAAGAGCCTCTCCTAGCGCCGTGGCGCCAAACAATGGCGGAGGGAAGTTGCCACGGAAACTCCAGTAATTATAGCCACCCCCACTGCCACAATAACCCTATTATATTGTTAAAAACAAAGGCCTTGCTGTAATTATGTCCCGGTTTAAATAATTTTAGTCTACTTTACTGTTCAGAGAAGACTGACTGACATCGTTCTGTTTTTCAGTGTACTGTAACATTTTGTTACCTTTTAAAGGCATCACCTGTTACAATTATTGAAAAATATTTATTTATTTATAAAATATTTAATTTTGCGTTGGATAACTTAACAGGCGATTCCTTTTTTTGAATACATCCAGGAGCGTTAGACACTCTAAAAGATTGAAAAACATTGTTTAAATTGTAATTGTTTTTAAATTGACTTGACGAGGAAATCCTCTCCCTGAATCATTCCATTTTATCTAATTAAAATTCCAACCTTGCGAATTTATTTTATTGAAATAGATAATCGTTAAACCATTAGTCATTAGCTCATGGTCTTAAATCCGTACTGTACGTAAAAGGAAAAGATTTGTATGAAGATACTTTTTAATGAGCTGTGTTTATTGCAATTTAGTACTGGAATCATAATATTTTTTAGTGTTTGCTACATGAATATGTATTAAAGTCGTGTTTGTATAATTGTTATTTATCAACTATCAGAAGTTTAATAAATATATTATTAATTTTTATATTTTATGAAAGAAATAAAAAGGTGCAGATAGTATATTTCTAAATCAGTTTTATAGTTCATTCAAAGACCATTACCATCGAATGTGCAAAATGAAATATATTTATTAGATATGAGCCTTTGTCAAGTTTGATTGAAATTGCTGCTCTTCTTGGTTTTGTTTACTCGAGTTTAATATTAACACATAAAGGCGGTGCACAATATTCCCTTTGTTATGAAACTCATAATGCCGCTCTCTTGTTATAAGATTCTTTTTGCAGTTCGTTGCTCCGTTGACAACAATGAAATATAGTAAATACTGTATAAGGATAAGTGCGAGAGAAAATCGCACCATTTTTGCAATTTAGACAACATGTGACGCAAAAATAAATGTGACAAAATTACAGCAGTTGTAAGATAAACGAGTGAAGCGTACATGACGAAAGCATACACTCATTAATTGGTTCTTATTGTACTGTGTATTTTCACTGTACTGTATTCGTTTTCTTGATAGTATTAGGTTTGCTCTTCCTAAACAGTTTTTATATCATGTGCAATGATTTCTTATGAAATTCTATGAACCTCCAATGGAAATTTAAAGTTTAATAACCACTTCTTTCAGATTACTGACATTGGTTTCGGAGTACCGTAAGGGTCAGTACTAAGATCCAACTTGTTTCTGTTGTCCATAACAAAACACTATCATCTTAAAAGTCTACTTCTATAGTGTAAGAGCTTCACGTGCAATGATTTTTAATTGTATGAACCTCCAGAGAAATTCCCTTTACCATTAGATAGTGAGTGGTAGTTTGAAGTTTAAAAACCACTTTTTTAAATTACTAAGATTTATTTCGGAGTACCGTAAGGGTCAGTACTAGGATCCATATTGCTTCACCTGCAATGATTTTTAATTCTATGAACCTCCAGAGAAATTTCCTTTACCATTAGATAGTGAGTGGCAGTTTGAAGTTTAATAATCACTTTTTTTAATTACTAAGATTTATTTCGGAGTACCGTAAGGGTCAGTACTAGGATCCATATTGTTTCCTTTGTCCATAACAAAATGCTATCATTTTAAAAGTCCACTTCTAGAGTGTAAGAGCTTTCGAATCTTCCCAATTATGCGTATAAAACAATAGTTTTAGATATCCAAAATCGCTGTACAAAAATCGAGAAATTCTTTTAAGAAAAGATTCCTTAATGTTCCAGAAGCAAGTATTTTGCTGTTTTAAGTTACCATTTGCTGACCTATTTCCCCTTAAAAAATAACATTTCGTATATTTTTAGTGTAGTGATTATAAACATGTGTGAATGGTACGATGTTTGTTTGTATGGCATGTAAAATGCGAAGGAAATAGTTAATGTGGATTACGAGTGATTGAGACCGTTTATGTAGTTGTCAGAGACAGCATTACGTATGCAAGATGTCACTCACAAGACTGAGTCGTTAGCTCGCTGTGACTGTGGTAGCAATAGTAATGCAGAGTGTTTAGAGTACTACGTGTTGCCTATTGTACGGCACGTTCTCCACATTTATTTACATTTAGATAAATGTAATCACCAAAGCAATTGCCGTGTCTTAGTTTAGTGCAAGCTTTATAGTACGGTCGAGTAAGTATGCTCTCCATTGTCATTATGTGAAGTGGGTAGGATTGTTATAACAACTTTTACACATTGTAAAAAATATGCTTATATATGGAGTATTTTGCAAGTGGTTTACAGCACCTCCAAAATCTATAGTGGACATAAATCAAGCAAAAAATTCCTAGAAACGTGTAACGAAAATGAAAAAAATGCAAAAGTTTGTAACACGGATAATGTGCACTGTTTTACTCAGGTCACAGTTACGGATATCAGCTTAAATGTCCCACATTACTAAGCTGGCATAAGAGTATGCTACTTATTTGTAACGTAAGCCGTTTACATTTCGCCTTATAGCAATTCTAAATATCGCAACTACATATAGCTTTGCTACAAACTCCAGCATTATAAATTGGTTATATTGCTTGATATGGGTTATATAGAATCGCTTAGTTTTTTCGGACATATATATATTCTATATTTTTTATGAATGTGCAACTACAAAACTACAAAATTGTTAGTATTTAATTTAATTTTAAGCTGTTAGAACGCCTTTTTATATTATTAATCTAAATTTTTATTTTAATATAAAGCCCTTTTTAGTATAATATACCAAGGAGTTTATAATAGACATTTCAGCTGATTCTAAAAATTTATATGTTTACTTTTAATTCTTCGATTATATACACTTTTTGTACCTTTTTTAAAACTACAATATACTCGAAATATTAAAGGATTTTTGTGAAGTATTTTTCTTCTATTGTTTAAAGAAGCCTCTGAGCATTTATTTTCAGCATACAGTATATATACACCATTTATAACTCGAGAACGTTTAGACCGATTTTGATGATTTTCGTGTTTTTGGATTTGTCATCGGCGGCAATAGGATAATAAGTAGTAATAATATGATATTTCATCAATAAAATTACTAAAAGAGACAAAACATGTGTGATAATAGTGATGTGTTACAACAAAACGCAATTGACAATTCACTTAATGTTCTCTATGATATATTTTTAATTAACGCCGAGTTCACAGGTAATGTGTTTGTTTTGTGCAAGAACTATTGTTACTAACAGTGCTGCGAGCGAGGTCTAATCTTTCCCGGCAAAACCGTAATGCAGTTGGGGTTGGAAACTCGCAAATGAAACCACTGAAGATGAGCAAGAAGTTGCACGAAAAGGGCGCCGCGTTAGTATAGCCACACTGCGTGCTTCTCAATCACAAGACTCGAAGCCAAGCAGCCTATAAGACAGCTCGATTGGCAATGCGAAATCGTCGAGAAAACCTCAGAGATCATCAACTAGATAATTTTCGATGTGCAAGGAGAGATTATTCAAGTACTGATTTTAATTCGCCATGAAGATAAATATACCACAAGGCCAATCCTTGAAAGTTTGTGGTCTAAATCTAGAAAATTCATGTTTTTCACATGGTCAATTGTACGTGGCATGTTCACGAGTCGGAAAAACATCTGCTTTATTTGTTCTTGCACTTAATATCAAGACGTATGTCACAGGGTGCTCCTCTGAAGAGTGAACTCTTCCTGCCAATTCCCATGTATTTTATTATATTTATATAATAAAAATTTTACCTGACTAATTTTGTAATAATTAAAAATCCTAAATGTGGCCATTCATTGAATTTTAGGCGGAACAAAGTTAGCCTAGTCCTTAGTTGAATATAAAAAAATAAAAGGAAAAGAACGAGTCATTCTTTATCATATATAAAAATTAAAAGCAAACGCATTTTTAGATCTGGCACATCAATTGGCAATCACACCTAATTATTCGGTAGTAAAAGCCAAGTCCAAAATCCTTGAACCTTTCTTGAAGTTTTTATTCTTTGAATCTTTTTAGTAGTGTTTGTATTAGTACGAGTGTAATTTAAAAAAACATTCTGCAGTTTTATGTAAGAAATTCATGTTTGTTGGCCTATTTAGTTGAAATTTTTAACGTAACATGAACTCTTCCAAATCAATGGTGGGCTTTGTCCACCGGTTAGGTCTATGTAAAGGTTGTCGATGAGTGCAACGCATGCAAAATCAAAATTTTTAATTACACTTACTGACTTATTGTTATTTAGTAATCATACTAAATTTTATACAAATTATTGGAGAATAATCAAATTAATGGTGGTTCGCATCGTAAAACCATATTTTTTAAAGTAATCCACGAACTTTAACCAAACTTTAGTAAAGTTTTTATTTTTTTGTAGTCATCAACTATCGAATCATATAGGTGGGGTATGGTTTTTGATACGAACAGGCACAATTGTTGAAACAAAGGCGGTAGTGAAATTATATAATTAGTGGGATTTAAATACTAAAATACAGACAATGCTCATGAGTAGATGTAATGGTCTAAATAGTCAGAGCAATTGACCCAACCCTGATTACCCTTATCATAGATTATATACGGTAAACAATTCTGCGTGAGATAAGAATAACTTGGACGAGTCTCGTGATCGTTTTGTGATAAGCGATTCTCAGTGCAGTTCTTTATCAGTAGCGGTGAGTCCACATCCGGCATTCTTATGTGAAAATATAAGACATAACCTAGCCTACTTGTTTTTATACAGTAATTACAATGCAATCGTGTTTTCCAGCGTCGTAGTATCCTGGATTCTATTGCGTGCCGGTGATTTAATAGTGGATAAATCCTTTAGTGCAGGGCGTAAGTTTGTGGCGTAGTTTTTGTTTTCGTACCAGTTATATGCAATGAGCCAAAGCCCAGGATCTGTCAGTAAGGTAAGTTAATATAATCTCCCAAAATAAATTATATTTCGAAACCATGTTTCGGTGATTGTATTAGTACGGGACTATACATTCAGGTACACGTGTCTGTTCTCGGAAGGAATACTCGTTTGTGTGCTCACCATAGTGCTTTGGTTAAATCGAGAGAACACCTTTGATTAACTGTTCAGCGATACCTCTTTTGCTTTTAATTTGATATTAATTCAGTGCCTCATCATACGGTATATATTTTAAGCGTAGAATTTTTGGTTTTTACAGTAATTAGGTAAGAATTTCCTTATTTTATCTATACAATTCGTCCATATCTAATTATCTATTGAACTAAAGCTTTTTAAAGAATATTTGTATTACTGAAGGTAGACTTATTCCACATTTTACAATAAATGAATGCAATATTTTATGCAAAGCTAATACGTGATTTTTCCATGTATCAATCATTTATAAACTAATAGACCCAAGTAAATTTGCACTATCTCCAAATCTTTTTTTTTTCAATTAAAAAGCAGTTGAATTGCAATTAGTAATTCACAACCTTGATTTTTAATAAGTACTTCAATACCAAATACACAGTATTAAGTTATTGAAGCCTTTTATATTTCAAAGGTCATGGCATTTATTTCGGCTTTCGGAACAGAGAGGTCACGGTTTCGATCTCGGGGAGGGTCAAGAAATAAAAGTTAAAAATTAAGTTGGACCTTTTTCCCTTAAAACGTTTAAACTTATTGACATCCCACTCCCCCCTCCCCCCTTTAGAAAAGTATTTCTGTAACATAGCTTAGAACTTAATATAACTGCAGTTTTCTTATTGTATGTTTAGCTGATGTGCTTGGGGTGTATATTTTAATGGCTATTAGAGAGTCAGCGATCGTTCAATTCTTTTAGTTGTGATTTAAATTTAAAAGGAGGGATTTTTACAAGTATTCTTTCTTGCCTCCAGCAAATTTTATTCCTTTTGTTCGGGCACTATTATGAAATAATTATTGTAGAAATGGTCTACAACATCCAATGCTCTGTCGACACGTATCAATATACATGATGAGGACATATATGAGTGAATCAATCAATATGTTGCATAGACGATTAATAACTATATAATACATACATATTTATATTCATATTTATATTAATTATTCATATTTAGTCACCTTGTTCGGTGACTATACAGATCCTTTTAGTATTTTTTACACTACTTAGTGTAATTGTCAGTAATTCAAAACATGCTCATTTAAAACATATCTGCTAAAAATGTATTACGTTTTCTAATATATCCATGGTTTTTATCGCCTCTTCGCCACCCAAACTTATCTGTGTGACGGATTGTTAGAGATAGAACACATCAGTAACACTACGTTTCACGATCTGGAATCTGATCTCTTCATCAGGTGAATAAACGTAATTACTAGCTAGATTAAAATAAGGAAATTATACCTAAGCGTTGTGACAGGCATAACACAGGAAACAAAAAAACCATGTTGTATGTATGTTTCCAGGCACACTAAATCTAAAACATGCACTCAATAAAAACAAAACACTAATTACCTAAACTGAACTACAGAATATATCTACATTTACAGGTTCGTCGTTGGTGGGACAGACGAACATATAGAACTGACATGATTTGTTTATTTTAACCTAGATTGTTCTTATGTGTTAGTTTAGTAATTCACTTGAGGAAGAGATCGGATTGAGGATCTCGAAACGTAGTGTTACGAATCGTTTGTTTCACAACAATGGAAAATGTCTCGAAAAATATTGTTTGTTTCAAAATCCTTCCACCGTCAAATCAAACAGCAAACTTCAAACATTGACTTGTTTGAGATAGTTGGTTGACATAAGTTGTTGACTGAACATTGTTCTTAATACAGGGGCCGAAATATTGCAAGATTGGATTTATTATATCATTTTTTTCTATGCGGTTTGAACCGGAAAACATTGATAATTATCATGGTACAGGCTTTATAAGCCTAAGAGATAAGACTATTTTATCACTAAACCTAAATATAATTGTCTCGCTTTATCTATTGTTGATAAGGTTCCCGTTAATCAGGTACACTCATATAATTAATACCATCATGCATTAAAATGGACGTCTCACACAGAAAATATATTTATACAAATATATACAGGCGCCAGGGGCAGGTGACTGAGGTAATGAAATCTTGTATGACTAAATGAAATCTTTGTATGCCTCTTTTTATGGATTCTTAGATTGTATTAGTTAAACGAGATATAACTCATAACACGAACAGCAAAAGTTAAGATCTTAAAGTTAATCAATATAACGTTTTAAAACATGTGAATACGTCATACTGAAAAATAACTGGAACTGTTTTAAATTTGTATGCGCTGATCAGTTTTGCAGGACGGTTGACATATTCAGTTGACGGTATGGTACAGTCCGATCCCAAGGGTATTAGGATTGATGATGCAATCAATGTTACATGACGCAATCAGGATATCAGTGCAGGACCGGTACAGTCGCGTTCCCATACAATATGTACAGCTCTGGCAATGGATTCAATACAAACCTGTACACCCACACTCTCGTGTTGGCTACTAACGAACACTAACAGTGGTTTTTATTTAATTTTTACATTTTATAAATAATTGTTTCCTGGGATTCGGAACAAGATTGTGTTTGCTATTTTACTGATTAATCCTAAAAAGGGGGGATATCAAGGTTAGCCATTTTTGTAAAGGCAGTTTTAATGTTCTATTCCTTAAACTGTGTTACTTTATCCATTTACTTGCCGAACTGCCGCTTGCCATTATTGCGCAGAAAACATTTATTTTTTCATGGGTGATGTTTTCGTTTGCCATATTAGGGCCGCCATATTAGGGCCACCATTCTGATAGCAGTAGTTTTAAAACGAAAATTTTTGGCGTTGTCTCGAAATGTTTTAAGAGTTTGGTATTGTTGTCGTATGAAATGTACTACAAATTGTGTGTTAAGTTAGGAATTTAATGTGTTAAGGAGGAATTTAAATATCACCCCATATATTAATACATATGAAACCAAAAACTATACCTAAAACTACCTACTTAGGTCAATTTAGAAATCTTCAATCCAACATCCTTTTACACTGCTGCAATCCATAAAGGTTTTGTTTTACTTACTTTATATTTATTTATCAATGTAAAAGCTAATTCACATAGAAGGTTTCTGAAATTTTCCAGTGCATGAAATTTTGCAATGCAAGTTTGCTCATCCTGTAACGGAAAGAATTAATCGTCATCCTAGTTGCTTCAATAGGACGTTGAAATGAGGACCTCGAAAGTTTATCATCATGGACTATCGCAGAAATACAATTCTCAGAAAGAAAAGACTGAATAAACTTCTTAATTGAAAATACAATTGACCAAATGCTATGGAATTCACAAATATGCTACAATCCTGTGTTTTCAACAGCAGGAATAAGTCGTTTTACAGAGTATTTTCGGTTTCAAAATTCGGTACAGAAAAAACTTTGAAGCGCGTAAGGAGGTAATTTAGAAGATATTCTGAAAAGTTATTTGGATTTATATATTCAGAAATAAAATTGCGCCTTGTCTGTAAATTCAAATATTGCTCATAATCTATTTTCTGTGCTCAGACTGTTAAATAATATTTGTAACTGATAACTGGAATAACGAGAACTGGAATAAATTTACTACAGAATGGTAATTTTCTGTAAGGTAAATAATAATTATTTTGACGTCAAATTATCGTATTCAGTTCCTAATTGTATTTCAATTATTAATTTAAATTTGTGAAAACTTATATAGTTTTAGCAATAGTAATCTAATCTATTTCCCAGATGGATAAAGTTATCAACAGCTGTTCTTCAAGTTGAGGAACTAATTTGCATAGTATAATCACAAAATCTGGTTTTTTTATGAAATCGATATAGAAATGTTCTCTAAAAGGACTATATGTTGTGAGCTATGCTGGTGTTTATGGTGATTAAAATGAGATCAATACCCTCAAATGAGGGTATCAATATAGTTTAACATTTGTAACGCTATGTCTTTCTTAGAAAATATTTTTCCTAGATTTATACACTTAAAAACCGACGGACAGACAAACAAATAATAGTTATACTACTGTCAGATGACTTTTTAAAGAGACAAACTCACTTGTTTATGGTTATACGACGCTGATTTATTATATACACGTCTGACGGTTGATCTTAAGTTAATCAAGCAAAAAAAGTAATGTCAGAAAAAATGACATGTCGTATTTTTAACCCTTTTGATACCCTTCCATTTCGACCTACACCAAAACTAACACGGCTGGCTAGAGGTAATTTTATTTCGTAGATATAATTTTTCTTTCGATATCAAGAAATCCAGGTTGCGTGTCATACAATGTAAATTCACGTCCACTAAAATCTGTTTAAAATACAAACATAACATTGGTTGTAGGCTTTTGATTAAATTGTGTTATTTGAAACAAAAGTTAATTTTCGCTCTGAAATAAATTGAAGTTCTGCTAAAGCTATTCTGAAGTCGGATTCGTATTTAATACAGTAATAAACTACGGCTGTTGCCAGAAGCGCCGAGATGACCGTACCGTAAAATACACAAATACGCGCAATATTTTTTGTAATAAACGGGGCCCTACCGGATGTAAACGGTGAAAGGATCGTTTCTGGAACAGTTAGCTTTTATTTACCTCTTCCCTACCGTACATTAGGAAAGCAACGGGAAGTTAACCTTTACTGTAGGCTTCATAACTGTTCTTCGTAACGGAGTTGAAAATATATAACCGCCTTTGTTTTCATACATTTCTTTGATATTGTTGGAGCTTCACTTTCGGTGCCTGGAAGACTTCTGAAACTGTTACTGCTACGTTTTGTGAGGGCTTATGATAGTCATTACAAATTATTATTACTGTTGGACTTTTATCCTTTGAACAGGCTGTGATTGTATAGTTAAGTTTAACATTGTGGCAATTTATAGCATGGAATTAGATAGGTGTAATTTTCGGCAGTGAATTTGAATGACCATTTCCGTTAGATGGATTAACCTTACCACCCGATATTCAGCGGCTATACTTAAAGACGTAATCTGTCAAACTCTTCTACTTTTACCTTTGTGAGACGGGCGAAGCAGACTTTCTAGGTACTATCGTTTGTCCAGACATTCCATTATAATTAATACTCTCATATAATAATGGTTTGATTTATTTCATTTATGTTTTTACAATGCAATGCTGCATACTAAATCCAAAACCCAGGTTCAGGCTTATCACGATTTTGGTGGCGAACTTGAATGCGTTTTAACAGTATGATTTGAGTTTCAAAATCACTCATGACAGCAAAAGGACTAGGAACAATATGTTAGGACAGGTGGCTCTACTATGAACATAGTGGAAATGTAGAGAGCAATAATCACAAGCGGTGCGAATGTAATGAGAACAGTAAATAGTCCTGCAACTGACCAACATACAGTACAGAGTATTACAAGCACAGGTGGCTCTACTATGAACATAATGGAAATGTAGAGAGCAATAATCACAAGCGGTGCGAATGTAATGAGAACAGTAAATAGTCCTGCAACTGACCAACATACAGTACAGAGTATTACAAGCACAGGTGGCTCTACTATGAACATAATGGAAATGTAGAGAGCAATAATCTCAAGCGGTGCGAATGTAATGAGAACAGTAAATAGTCCTGCAACTGACCAACATACAGTACAGAGTATTACAAGCACAGGTGGCTCTACTATGAACATAATGGAAATGTAGAGAGCAATAATCACAAGCGGTGCGAATGTAATGAGAACAGTAAATAGTCCTGCAACTGACCAACATACAGTACAGAGTATTACAAGCACAAGTGGCTCTACTATGAACATAATGGAAATGTAGAGAGCAATAATCTCAAGCGGTGCGAATGTAATGAGAACAGTAAATAGTCCTGCAACTGACCAACATACAGTACAGAGTATTACAAGCATAGGTGGCTCTGCTATGAACATAATGGAAATGTAGAGAGACATAATCGCAAGCGGTGCGAATGTAATAAGAATAGTAAATAGTCCTGCAACTGACCAACATACAGTACAGAGTATTACAAGCACAAGTGGCTCTACTATGAACATAATGGAAATGTAGAGAGCAATAATCTCAAGCGGTGCGAATGTAATGAGAACAGTAAATAGTCCTGCAACTGACCAACATACAGTACAGAGTATTGCAAGCACAGGTGATTCTGCTATGAACATAATGGAAATGTAGAGAGCAATAATCATAAGCGGTGCGAATGTAATGAGAACATTAAATAGTCCTGCAACTGACCAACATACAGTACAGAATATTGCAAGCACAGGTGATTCTGCTATGAACATAATGGAAATGTAGAGAGCAATAATCACAAGCGGTGCGAATGTAATGAGAACAGTAAATAGTCCTGCAGCTGACCAACATACAGTACAGAGTATTACTAGCACAGGTGGCCCTACTATGAACATAATGGAAATGTAGAGAGCAATAATCACAAGCGGTGCGAATGTAATGAGAACAGTAAATAGTCCTGCAACTGACCAACATACAGTACAGAGTATTACAAGCACAGGTGGCCCTACTATGAACATAATGGAAATGTAGAGAGCAATAATCACAAGCGGTGCGAATGTAATGAGAACAGTAAATAGTCCTGCAACTGACCAACATACAATACAGAGTATTGCAAGCACAGGTGATTCTGCTATGAACATAATGGAAATGTAGAGAGCAATAATCATAAGCGGTGCGAATGTAATGAGAACAGTAAATAGTCCTGCAACTGACCAACATACAGTACAGAGTATTAAAAGCACAGGTGGCTCTGCTATGAACATAACGGAAATGTAGAGAGCAATAATCACAAGCGGTGCGAATGTAATGAGAACAGTAAATAGTCCTGCAACTGACCAACATACAGTACAGAGTATTACAAGCACAGGTGGCTCTGCTATGAACATAACGGAAATGTAGAGAGCAATAATCACAAGCGGTGCGAATGTAATGAGAACAGTAAATAGTCCTGCAACTGACCAACATACAGTACAGAGTATTACAAGCACAGGTGGCTCTGCTATGAACATAAAGGAAATGTAGAGAGCAATAATCACAAGCGGTGCGAATGTAATGAGAACAGTAAATACGCGGCATGTACTTTATATACGCTTGGTTCATAAGGTAGTTCCGGTTGTGCTATTATTTTTTCTACAGGTTAACCACTAATAGTTTTACTTCCGCTCTCGTTTAGCATCTTTATGCATTTTAGTCGCTTAGGAAATGAAAATACCCATCCAAGCTTTATTATCTTCGTTGTTTTCAACCGTTGTTTAAAACTATTATTTTAAACCCTTGTTGTTTAAGTTATTTCGTATGTTATTCGTAGGTTATTTCACATTTTAAAACTTTGACATACACCATGATTCTAAATTATTAATTATAAGTGTTCAAAAATGTTTGAAGATAAAAATTAATTTATGGGGGCCAACTCAAGTTATTCGTATGCAAGAATAAATAATACTTTAAAGCCTCATCAAAGTCTTAATTTTGACTCGCATTTTAAAATTAAAATGTTGGTACTACACATTGTTATTTTAATCGTGTATGTAACACGAGTATCACAGAAACATCCAGAAAAGTATTGCGTCGCGGAAAGTTTGGTCATCATTTTGGCCCGTATGGTAGATTTTTTACACGGGTTTAAGAAGGCATTCCCAATAAAGTGGCGACTAAGGAGCTGAGAGCCAGCTTGCTTTGCAAAAACTTATAACCTGGTTTTTTTTCATTAAATAAATTGAGACATTTATCCGAGAATGAATAGATCGTGAGCCTTGCTAGGGTTGGTTGGTTCTGAAATAATGTAAATTTTAGGTTGAAACACATAATACCAACTGTTAAATGCGTCATTATTCGGTTATATCTCGTCGTTCAACGATAAGAAGAAATTTAAATTCGCCACTTTTTGTCTAATAGTCGACCTGTGGGACGCTGATCTCACATTAATTACCTCTCTTAATGCCAGTTTTAAGTGTGTCATGATAAGAAACATTTGATCTGAGAAAAGTCTCATTGGACCCCCACCATAGCTAGCATGGTCGAGGATCAATTTATTTTTTGATTGAATTATGTCTATACATTTTACATACTGGATTGTGTCCTTATACAGTACAATATAAATACTCTCTAGGTTCCTACAATATTATAGTGTATTAGAGAATATAAATGGCTGGTGATTTCGCTTTACTGGTAGGTCGAGACATCTACTTTTGCGAATTGCCAACATGTTGAGGACCTACAGTAGAAGAAGTGACTTTTTATATATAATTCTAAAAATTTATTGTTTTCAAATTATTTGTGTTAAGTGCTGACAACATGAACGATAAACGACACGTTGTAAGGTTATAAACAATGCAGCCTCTGCAGCTCTGTTGGAGGATTTTATGCACATCTGTAAAAGATCTGTATGTCACTCTCTCAGTCCGCTAAATTGTTTTCGTGATTTCTCTAATAAGCAGGCGAGATTAACTAAGCACTAGGTTATCTTATACGATGGACAGATGGTGTTATTGGACACAAAAATCAATATTTAATAATAGTAATATTAAAAAAAAGAAGAGGCATGTTTAAGTCCTGTACTATTCAGGTGGCAAAATCGGTCGTTTGGTTATTCGTTACGAATTTAGACAGAATATGATGAGAGAAAGAATATAAATTATTTATCAATATATAATGAATATGCTTACAGGCATTTCAAGTATGATAATTTAAGTAATTCGGCAATCAGGCCCATTTAAAAATATTGAAGGTGACCAAAATAGCTGTAACCAAATACGATTTGTAACTCTAAAACATCGTCATAACAAAAACCGACTGCACTGCCTAAATACGAGATAACGGATTTGGTATTTTCACCGATACTGGAACCTAAATACAGCTTTGCTCTGTTGAACTGAAAATAAAAATTTATATTATTTAGGAATTTAGAATTTATGGAAGACATGTGACTACCAAAATGATTATCTGATTAGATTATTCTATGTAGAAACTGCTTCGTTTTTTATATAATCAATTAAAACCCAAATTGTTTCAATTGAGTGGTGCAGGTGAAGTAGCATGTCCACTTTTTTCAATGTTGTGATAAAAAGATTTTTTTTTTAATGTACTTGTGTTTTGTTAGCACAACCCTGAAGAGTTACTATAGGGTGAATATCGTCGACTATTGAGTTACAGAGGACCAAGTGGGTTACCGAATCCGTCTAGGATGTGTTGCTGGCTCGCTTATTTATTAGTGTAACTGAACATTGTATGCATTATGTTTGCTACCACGACACAAACACAACGTCAACTCATTTTGACCTCCACAAAAAGTAGCGTGGTTGACGATCGATTCCCTTCATAGGGAAATCATCCTCTTCAAGAAAATACTAGATTGTGTGCATATACAGTAAAATTTGACTTACCCATTAGACTATAATAGGTGGTACATTCAAGTCATGGATATGTTATAAGTGTATCTAGAGTGTGAAGCTAATGTACGGATGTATATACATATTGTCTTATTTACACATATGCCTTTATTTTCAACGCAAAATCTTGTAAGTCATTAGGTAGTGCAAGTTATGGCTTTATTACTTGTGCACCAAAGCAGTAAATATTAGAAGTATTCGATCTTTACGACATTAAATCTGGTCAATGTAATAAGTCGTAGATGTAATAGAGTAGTCGTGTACGTCGAGAGTAAAGTTCAAGCTCGTTTAAGTCAGGGAGGTAAATATGAAGTCAAGGGGAAATAAACTGTGCACTGCCTTCGTCGTTAATACCAAACATCTTTTCTAAACTTATGGTTTTTATTGGTATATAATGTAAGTAAATGCATGTCTCTCTAAATGATAACTGATATGTTCAACATCAAATAAGGAATTCAATAAAGGGAAGGTCACATTGAAACAATATGTTAACATCAGCTAGCAGCTCAACAATGACAAGGTTTAGAAAACATATGGGTCTCACAAATAAGTTTCAAAGGGGAACAAAGTAATTAAATTTCTCTTCCTGTACGTAAAAATATTCTTTATTGCTAGTTTAGTTGTTAAATTAAGTCAAACACCAACTTTAACTTAAGAGTAATTAAAATTAATTATCCTTACTAAAGAACGGATTTACATAAAAATTCTAAAAATGACCTTAACAAATAAGACCAAGTGATAAATCTGTCAAGAATAAGACGCTAAATATAACTAAGTGGATTTCAAATTAGTTCACAAAATATAACACTATACTGAAAAAATGATATACTAAAAATTGTTTTGAATAAATCTTACTTAGTAATAAACTTTTATTACTCTACACGTATCAAATTTTCTTTCTTGGTAAATATTACTTCATTGCTGGTTTACTTGTTAAAATTTATTAAAACATTAGTACGTACTCACGAGGAAAAAGAGTATTTATCCTCATTATAGAAATTATTGACATTAAAATTCCACAAAGTGACCTCAATCAATAAATAATACTAATTTATAATAAATCTGGCAATAATAATGCCCTAGCTAGAAATAAGTGGATTTAAAATTAATTAACAAAACATAACACCCGTTATTGGAAAATACAGTCCAAAAAAATGGAATAAAACTTATTAATAAACCTTTTTTACTCTCCATTTATCAAATGTTCTTCCTTGGTCTTCTCTCTGGATTGAAGCAGATTTTCTAGGAAGTTCTCAAACAGATTCAGTAGATTGTTGTAACACAGCACTGTTGTAGTTCTCCAGCGAACTTCAGAAGTCCCGGCTGTGTCTGTTGATTTATGGAATAGTTTGGGAAAGTTTAACCCCCACAAAATCAACTAAGACTCTGTGACAGCCAGAGAGGAAACACTGGTGTAAACGTTGAGAAATGCGGCAACAGTTTCAGTTATAGGCGTGAACGTTTCTAGTCGAGCAGTTCGGGATCTTTTCTTTTGTAGAACAGTCTAAATATGTGGTAGAGTACATTATGTATGTCCGTTTGGTGTACATGTAGATAATGTGAGGAACAACACGAATTATTCCAATAAAAGTATCAATAATCGATGTATTACCTTTGGTTATATTAATTACTTAGGAGACAATTCGTTCATACAGACTACTTGTGCAGTGGTCCGGACGTTTAGTTCAGTTAGTTCTGCGGGCGCTGCGCTACGACTGACCTCCTTCTATGATTTCGCAAGCTTTCAAGAAAAAACAACAGTTTTTTCTTAATAAATTATTAAGTGTCTTGACGGTGACAGCGGTAACACGCGGTTCTTCATCCCTCTTCTAGCGTTAGTAGCGCTGCACTGTAAGTACGATTTTAGTGAGGCTACTCGAAAAGAGGCATCAACTCATCAATTTCTACCTCATCAACGGAGCGACTGAGAGAGAGGATAAGTTCGCGTTACACGTCGGTGAGCCACAGAAAGCGTCGGTGTTGTCTCAATTCATAACTCCCGTTCAGGTTACCTCTAGTATAACTAGTACAATCAAGGGTAATACTTTTAATTTTGTAATTTAATATATAATATTGAATTTGCGTCAATACTCACTACGTTAGTATACGTAAATGTAGTTGGTTAATTGTCACATGTGCACGGCGAGTCCTTTGGTGCGGTTAATGGGCGACCTGTTAAGGCGAGAATACACAAAGGTGAAACGTCACGTAACGGCAAAA
Source organism: Homalodisca vitripennis (assembly GCF_021130785.1). NCBI lineage: Eukaryota > Metazoa > Arthropoda > Insecta > Hemiptera > Cicadellidae > Homalodisca > Homalodisca vitripennis. The sequence goes on from NC_060214.1 coordinate 106,830,627, forward strand.
AAGTTAAAATTTAGTGGAGTAACTTTTGGTCCAAATTTAAATAAATATATTACAGAAAGTCTTGATTGTTGTTATAATTTTACATTTAAATGCTTATCATATATGTTTTGCATGCATTGTAAGTGAAAACTATCGATTTAATCAATTATTACTTTCGTTAGTTCATCTTACTGATTATCTCTTTCAAACTGTTAGTAAGAGTGTTAATTTAATTAGGAATTACCTTATCATCATCATAAATATTTATTTCATTCAAAAATTACAAGAATATAGCACTGTGTTTTGTATGTGAGTACAGTAAAACTAATATACTGCGATTTTGTTGTATTAAAATATAAATGAAATACACTTGTTGCACTAAATGTTGGTAATATAAATTAATCCCAGCTTGTCAGAACATGCCAAGCACATCCGTTCCGGTTGAGATGGAACGTGATGTTACGTCACGTCCAGTTTGAATCGTCTTCAGAGCTTCTTGAGACTACAGGACGTGACGTTGCCGTGTGGCCGCCATTTTAGTTCCTGTTTCAGTCTTAGAAGTATGTTAACGCCGCAGAAAGGGTTCGTCTCATAGCGCGGAATTCTTTTGGAATGGAGTCCAACTTATCTGCTGATTAAGGTCATTTTGACTACAGTGGACTGAACTAGAATTATTGGGTCAAGCCCAAGTTTAGAAGCAAATTCAATTGATCATTATTTAAAATATTCTGTCTAAAATTTGAGCTTAACCGCCCAGGTCTATTTAAGTTTACTATAGGGTTCTTAGAAGCAACAATACGAACATCAAAAGATAGAATAAGACGACTATCAGAGCTGTAGAGGCTGCGTTTGGGAGAAGGAAGAATTAAACTGAATTCGATGATCCGATACACTTCTCGGTAAAAGCGCCTATTCTATCTTTTCTTTCCTTTCCTATTTATACCCGCCGTGATCATTACTATTGTTTGTGTTGTTGGCAACATGTAGATAATAATACGTCTTGATACTGGAAATAGCAGGAGAGCTTAATTTTAGTGTTGAAATTGGAGTTGCAGTAGAAATGCAGCATTTATAGTTAACACCATATTTGCTGTGTATGCAGGCCCTATGGCTTTTCAGGAATTTAGATGAGTTTCCCTGAGAACTAAATCTATAGGCAGCCGTCCTAATTTTAACGGATATCGAAAAGGAGGTTATCAAAAGGGTTGAAAACATGCAACGATAATATTTTATCTGATAGTATTTGTTCTGACTTTAAAAACTTTAAACTATTACTAATGACATAACTGAAAACATTTGCAGAATCGGATTACTTACATTTTATAAGAAATTAAAATGAAAGGGAATAGTGTTAACAAATGGATGGAATCTAGTCTGTACAAGATTTTAAATTTAAATATTTTGAGGTTATCAATCAAGTCAGTTTGATACAAGCTCTCAAACTTGTTCTTATAAGGTTGGTTAGCACTAAACAGTTTGATACATTATTCTAAATTGTTTTCGACTAATAATAATAATTTCAGTATTATCATGGAAACTATTTTAGTCTTATCGCTGTTAAGATAACGAACTAGTAACCAGATTTGTAACTGCACGCAATCGCCGTTCCGATCTGTATGCTACTTGTATTTATAATATACTGTAGATAGATCACGTGGCCAATTAAAATTCTGCGAAAGTCTTGGAGGAATATGACGAACAAAAGGATTAAAATCAGGAAGTACCTATAGATGTTTTATACGTAAAATATATCCTTATAAACATTCCTGTCCAGCAAAACGGTAACTAAAGTATAGAAAAAATATTGTTTTCAAAACCTTGTATTTTGAAAACATGATGGGTCAAAGGAAGGCTACAGGAAAAACATAGTTTTTTCATGGATGCAAATACTTAAATTCAAATGTTTAAAGGACATTTTTTGCAAAACTTTTTTACATTGTATTGCAATCGCCAATATGGTATAAATATAAAAATAGCAATTTCTGTTACATACATATAAACACACCATACATACAAACACATAACCACATACATGATAAAAACATTCACTCACTCATTACACTATTATCGGATCCAAATTTTATGGGGCATTTAAATGTCCAAGCTGCGCGTCAGAATTTAATCAAAAAAGTAATACACACCTAACACCAAAAGTCGTTTTCAACGAGCTTTAAATGGAGTAATTTTCAATTTCAGGAAGCCCGTTAAAAACCGGACACCGAATTGTTTTGGGAGCTGAGCAAAAGCTGTCGTTCTGTGTTGCTGTAGTCAATAGTTGCTCCTACCCTTGTATCGTAATTGTCAACCTCCATATCCCTCATCAAAAAACACTCGAAAAGGCGGTACAGAATCATCTCGAGAATATATAGGCTTGGTTAAGTCAGGAACCTCGCCTCCCTAAAGCACCTCTACATGACTTTCTAAATTGTAAACTTGAAATGTTTCTATTGGCTTTCTTTCTGTTTTCTGTATAAACGCCATAATTTATTAAGTCTTGTACACGTTTCTGTGGAGCAGTAAGCAACTAAGATGAAAGCAATTTCAAGTGTATGTACGTGCTCTGAGCTGCCACACTGTAACAGTTCTGAAGCAGTTTTGACACAACGTGCACGAGTCTGCACGTGATAGTTCCGCCTCTCACGTGCCGCGTACTTGAAGCGTTGGTATACCGCCGTCACGTGATCTTGAGTTCGGACCAGTGTTCCTTCTACGTACGCTACGTACGTAAGTCGTGTACATAAAATCCTTTAATGACGTGTTTAATAATTTTGTGTACTATAACCATAGAATTCGGTCTAACGATATAGTTTAGACTGCTTTAATTCTGAAATTCTAGAGAAGTCACTTTTGTTTAACTTAAACCTTTAACCTATTGTTTAAAGGAGCCTGTGAAGAAATAATAGAACATGACCACCATATATATAGTCAAAATATCTAAATTTTTAGACATACTTGCGTTTAACGATCAGAGCATTCAAGAATTTGGAGATACAGAAGCACCAGCTTTGGGCTCTAAGATTTTACCCCCATATACAGGACACCTGAGAAACAAATTGTGCTTTCAAAAATTAAAAAGAAGGAAAAGTAGAGACAAAATTATAAAGTCGTTAGCGAGCCTGTTATTGTAGTGCTAAGGGATAAGAACGTAAAATATTTTGGTGTAACATTCTCAGAGACCATATTTATTTTATTTATGACACACCATAACCAATATATTGATCTTCAAAAACTATTTCATAGTCGTATAAGGAGAAGGTTGTTTTTTTCTTCAAAATAAAATTCAGTCACTCAATAAACTAAATAAAACTCACCTTGTTCTCTAAAACCTTTTTTAGTTTTTGAATATAACTGAAAATCTTAATTCGTCTGCAATTAACTACAGGCACCATATTTTGCTGCATTCTAAATTGAATATCCCCATACATAACATTGAGTCCATTTAGTCGTAGTTGTAATAATTCTATGTATTAACGTTTTCCTAAAGCCTTTCTATAATTAAAATTATTCGTATAAAATATCTATTACTTTTCGTACTTTCTTTAAAATTCACAAATTAATAAAACATTTCGTCGTCCCACAAAAAATGACAATATTGTTTTGTCGTAACGGGTATATGTTGAGTTACCAATGATATTGTTGTTTTAAGCGTTGCATTAGAAATGATATACTACATTGTTATACTATCAGAAGTAGCAATGATTAATTTCTTGTGTTTTAACGTGTTATAAGAGTCAGTGACCGAATTCTTATATTAGTTTAACCAATGGGATTAATAATGATAAATATTCTTGTATGTTTAACGCGGAGTAACTATCATAAATACTCAGTAATGAATAATATTTGTTTAACTTAAAAGCTGTAAATGATAAATATTACTGCATTTTTCAACGTATAGCAGTAGCAAGTATTACGTTATGGAACTTGAAACGTGTTGAAGAGATAATGATTAGTATTGTTGTATTCTTAACGTATTTGAGTACAATTATCATAATCTTATACTGATGTAACCAGAAGGAACAGTAATTATTCGTATTGTTTTATTTTTAAGAAATTTGATTAGCAAAGATGGGTTATATTTGTATATGTAAACACACAAGAACACAAAAGTTTATTAATCGACTCTAATTAGTTGCTCATGGCACAGCAAAGATAAATATCGAAATGTTTCAAATCTCGGGCACAACAAAATATCCTTGTGCCTATGTAAAGGAACAATGGTTAATGTAGTATTATATTATCTGAAAGGATTACCAGTGATACATGTGTTATAGCTGCTGAAACAGCGGTGGTAAAATATATCTCACAGGTTGTTGTTTTTAGTCTCGGAACAACAATGATAAACTATCTCAGGTTGTTTTAACTCACGGTACTTGCATATGTGTACTTATACCTCTGTGAGACCCTTTGTTTTATGTTTTTTAGAGCAACAATTATAAATATTGGAACTATTAACATGTTGGTGGAACAACCATGTAAAATTTCTTATATTGTTTTCTCCTATTGTAGCAGTATTATCATCAATTATAGGCATTCTTCTATCGTTTAAACCGCAGAACCGGCAATGATAAATCCAATTCGTCGTTTTATTTTCGACCAAGAAGTAATAGGTACATATTTTTTGTTGTAGTTACTGTGACAAATATTATGATATAGTTTTATTCTTATAAGGCTGCGCTCCCTTTGTTGTATTCGGAAGGCCATGAATAATAATTCATGGCACTTAAAAAACTGACAAAGGTATTCAATACCGGATTCTGTGTGTGAAATTACAATGGAATATGAAATTTTGTACGTTAAAAGCCATTTGATTCGAGGTAGATGGCCAGATAGCCAATGATGGAACCAAGTCACGGAAGTCGAGTTATTCATGTAAATGTATTCTGCTTCCGTTCAAAAGGACCTTTTATTGCCCGCAATGCCCTGCGGATATATTTGCCCTGCGGTGGAGGTCGACAGCCATTCACAAAAGGGATGGACGCCGAATAAGAACCACGTGCCAGCAGTAAAACCGGAAATGTCGATACATGGATGATGCATGCTTCTATTTCTTACGGTCGCCATTTGGGTGGTGCAAAACAAATACTGACTGATATGATTTGCAATCTCAAATTTTTCAATAAAATTTAAACTTAATTTTAACGCTTCGACTGTAAAGCGGCATAATGGCTGATGTTGCGAGCTTAGTACCTGTCTATGTTTTTTAAACTTTAAGTATCAAAAGACCCAACAGAATTTGACGGAAATCGTACCAACTAATCCAAAAAGGTAATTTCATCACGTGTCCTAACTGTCAAGATTGTACTCGGTTTGTTTACAGTATTGTTTTTTCTGAGTTAATGTTACCTATAGGACGAATGTAAAAATGTAAAATTATTATTTTTCCGTTTAATCGTGGTTTTTTTTTAACTCAAAACCAAAAAAGAGCTTCCTTAAATCAAGAATTTTCTATGTACCAAGTTTCAAGTCTTTAGTCCCTTTTAAGCATGACTTATTGCACAGACAGACATAAAACGTCTGTTTAAGAACGACCTGTTACATCGTTAATAATTAATGTAAATAATAAAATTAAAAAAACTATGATCAAGTTGAATTATAGATAAGAATCAAGACATTCTGTGTAGCTTATCTAATAGCTACTTGCATACGCATACGGACATAGTTTGTTTTAATATTCATTGGCAATTAGCAAAGGTATATATTACCATAGAAAGCTTTAATAGACGCAGTATAACAGTGACAGGATAATAATTACATTCCATATAGTTTGTTTCCTAAAATATATTTGAAAATGTATCCTACGGCCAAAATTGTAAATATGATGGCGATAAAGGTGCGACACTTTACATACAAAGCCGTAAACCTTCGTCTCCATTCTTGTGTTATGACACTTTGCCGTCATTTTTACTGTTAGGAAAAAAAGAACAGATGATAAAGTAATATCACTCCAGGCTCGTTCAGTGAGGGATATGGGGGGTATAGGAGTATTTGTTTATTATATATTCACTATTGGATAGCCACCATTATATGTTTTCATAGTGTCTTGGACTGGATAGCCGCTTGTAAATGTGATAATATGTCAGGGTTATCGAAATGTGTTGGGAAGGTTTAATAACCTATTTAGAAACTGAAATTGCACAGGAATATATGAAATCTTTTGTGTCTTATATAAGTCAAAGCCCTGAGAGCCATCGTATGACTACACAATCTTAGTTGTATGCCATAGTTATATGTTACAAAATTAGAATTTCGAATTTTTTATTATTTAAATCTACGCTCTTCCTCAAGTGTCGAAATCCATTCGTTCAAAGTCCATTAATTATGTTTGAACGTAACTAGCCTGTAACCGTGTAGAAACAGTTTAAAGCTGAGGGCAGAACACGGAATTTAACAAAATTAAGCAGATATAGCCAACGTGAGAATATTGAAATTTTACGTTTAAAGTTCGAAATCAATTTTGATATTTAAGTGAGATAATATTTATACTACATTATCATGTTCAATGGCGTAAGCAATCGAGTTTAGACTAATCTTTCAATTAAACTGATTTAATGTTCAGTTTTTTATTAATTTTTACGCATCAATATTTTGTTGTTTAATAATTGATTTTTGAACTTCTCATCATATGATTATGCATAGTTATCGACGTCAAGAATAATCTGTCTGCTTAAAAGCCACTGAGTTCAAGGTCAATAGAAGGGCAAGTGTAAATGATGGGAAATGACCGTATTACGTAGACGAATTGCCCCATCGTCTAGCGCCTTCCGCCATCGCTGTAATGTCTTCGGGTACTCCGTCATCTGAGCGTCTCCTAAGTGTACTAAGTGCTCAGATAATGGTAACCTTCGGGTGGGGTTTTATAGTTTATGCGCCGTTGGCTTGTGTGCGCTTTGGTTGTCAGTTTTAAACACCTGTGTAGATTAATTTAACACATTGCAATTAAACTCCAAATTAATCAATGTATTATTCAATAATTAATCTCCAAATTGATTTTTACGCGTATACTATTCATCTCTGACTTGTAATTATGCAAGCTACATAAGAATATAAATTTTTGTATCTTATATTGTAATTTTGTAAAATTAATATAGTTATCTTATAAAAACAAACTTTATGAACGTAGTTTTTGCTTACGTATTTACCTTATACATACATTAAATTTGCATGAATGTAGTGCAGCTTGTTTAAGTTTTATTTCCTTAAAGGTAAATCAAGTCAAAGAGGACTAATTACGTGGTACTTGAACTCAATTCTCTCACTCGCCGGGTGATCATGGCAATTATCATACCACACGACCCATTAAGTAATGCAAGATCATTAATTATTTTGTGTATGTTTCATTATGTATTATTTATCGCTCGGGTTCAAGCAAATTTGTGGGTTATGTATGCTAAGAAAATAGGGTATATCGACCGTCTACTTTCTTTACAACTATGTCGATATTGATCAAACCGCGTCTATTGTCAGCATTCCCTTTCTGAAAACGAAATTGATATTCAGAAATAAGGACGTATTTCTTTAGAAACTGAAGCATTGTAGTCAAATACAGTTTTACAAATATCCCTCTCGAAACCGGCAAAATTAAGACGGTTATTTGTAGAAACTCGTCCACCTTTGTTAAAAATTGGTCTGACTTTCGCGATATTCAGGAGCGAGGGGAAAATTCTTTGTTTAAAAGACAAATTGACTATTTGTGATAAGGACCTTACAATATGCTTTGAGTATTGTTTTAATAAGGCATACGGACATCAAATTAGAGTCGTTTAATTGTTTTAGCTGGGAGCTGCTGGATGATTTTTATAATCTCTTCCTCAACTACAGAAGCCAGTACCAATGAGGTTACTGGATTCTGTTTCCGCGTAAGGGTTGCTTGCGGAGAACAAAGGTAGGGATTTTGCTCAAAAACAAAAGATGCACAAAATCTTTTGAAAACTCGTTCACAACCTCAGTCGCATTCTCCACCAGTGTATCCCCAATTTTGAGCTTGATTTCGTTTGAACATTATTTTACACTGTAAGATCAACTATGTGCTGTGAAATTTTAAGTTTTCACCATGTCTACGAGGTACTTATATATGCTAGAAGAATATAAGATTAAAGTATTGTTTTTTATAAGTTATGCTTTTGAAGCATTTTCCCCTGGGTGCAGACCCGGAGCTGGCGGCCTATATTGAGAGCTGTCCCAGGTAACGGAGGTGCGGACCCTGACAAATGCCCTCATCTGTCGCGTGTTATCGCCTCTCTTGAGAGTGGAGAGGACAGCGTTATAGCCTTACTGATTCTGCTGTTTACTCGCTGATAGCGGTATTACTGTACCTATTATAGTTTTATAATGATAAATAACCTTAGTTGTGTGGATAGTTGGAAATAACCCTATCAGCACTGACAGTACTATTTTCTGCAAATAGATAATTTATTACAATTCATTTTAATGTACATGAAAGTATTATATTATTTTTAATACATATGTAAAAATCTATTTTTTGTAATTATTTGTAAATCTGAAATCATAGATTGCCAATGAAATTTTGGTTAATAAATATGGAGCAGAGGATTGGTAGATTTAGTTATTATTCTTCTGCAAATGATTTCCAATTCAACCCTTGTCAGTTTTACATGGTTATATACAGTTATGTATATATGTCCTCTATTCCCAAATATATTTATGTGAAAGAAACCTGGACTAAATTTTTGTGTCCGCAAGATAGAGATGCAATCAAGTTATGGTGAAAATTATGTGGAATGGCCAATGGTGTAATTGAATTGTAAGTCTCGGGCAAAACCGTTCTAAACATATGATACGGCAGCCACACCTGGCCTGGTCATTCAATTATAGTTCTGTCAGGATTAGTTGCGCATTAGTTTAATATTAAACCATCCTGACCACTACGCGTGTCCTTTTTGCCTTGAAGTTCTGTATGCCGCGATTTGTAACTTAATCATACATGTGACAATAGGGAACGCCGCTGTTTAAAGTGATTTATATTCTTTTAATGAACTAGTAGACTAAAGATTGGGGTAATAAAACTTGTAGTAGGTCAAACAGTCAAAACAAAGGATTTCTTTTATAAAACAATGGAGTCTGCAAAAAAGTAACATAAACCAGAGAAATTAATCCCTGGTGTTTGTTGTAGACACAACTCAACGACGTCAGCACAAGGAGGGCACGGACAATATTCAGCTTTTAAGAGGAAAAAGAGTCTAGAAGGGTGCCAAAATTTAAAAAATAATTTTATAATTATCTTTTTTACTTTAACGAACTTTATTTCAGGTCCATACATTTCTTTTGGTCCTCATCAATACGGTTTTATTCTTTTCAAATAACAGGTTGGTTAAAGTTTACGAAATAGGAATTGTTTTTGCTTGTCTTTGTTAGAACAGAATGTCTCTTTATTTTGAGGATCATAACGTAATCCAAGATCATATATGATCCAAGTTAATAACTATTTTAAGGTGTGGACTCTTCTTGAATTCTGTGAACTATATTCTCGTGTGAATACATCTTGCTTGAAACTATAACTTGTGTTTTTACATGTTTTTGGATTAGCTAATCCTTTAATAACATCTGAAATGTAATGAAGAACACCGTGCTAGTTTATGTATCTCATTGTATGTATGTACTTATTAGAACTTGTTGCACTCTCGGCCATTTTGATCATAAGAGCAATGTGCCAATTCTCCCCCCTCCTTAATTTTACAACCAGTATTTTTAATCGTAGAATTATTAGAGATGTCTCATTTGAAATATATCAATTATACGCATCCAAACGCTTTTTACTTGTTTCAATATTTATATACGTTATTCAGAAAAAAGTCTCAAATTATTTAATATTTCATTGTTTAAATATTCAAAATATATATCCTTTACAAATCAAACACTGCGAAGTTTTTGGATGCATATTTATTTTTTAGGATTGTAAGTGAAGATAAAAGCACAAACAGTTCTGGAGTGCTTACTCTTTTATTCTTTACACGTAATCGCGGTAATAGATTGTAGAATATTTTTAATCTCAATTTGAGCGGTAGCTAATCTCAAATTGAGTGATCTCTTCCTTAGTCACGTTGGGTCCATTCAGTTTTATTGTAGCAATGACTGCGAAGTTAAAAGGGAGATACAAGTAATACAAGGAATAAATAAGGAAAATCACATGTAACATAGAAGCCAAAGCGAAATTTATAAGTGAAGTAAATTTAAGAGGTTTCCTAAAGTAACTGGCTCATTTAAGAGCTATGTTAAATGTCAGGTAGTGCAAATTAAATTACAAGAGGATCCCTGGCGGTGGAAAAGTTTATCGCGAACTTGCTAATAGTAAAGTTTGACCAGCGAAGTCAATCAGCAATCGCGTCAAGAGCTATTTGTTCGTGAGTTATTCCGGCTCAAATAAATATCAACACTGTAATTGATTTAGTCGGATATTAAGTTTGGGCTGAACTGAATGCCTGCCATACTCCAGTTACGTTATTGAAGGATATAAATACCACACAAGTGATACCATCATTACCCACACCTGGGTCACTTGTACACGTTGCAATGTAATTTAAGTAATGTAATATGTCGTAGTGTATTTGATACTATTTAGAAATTACTTTGTTTCCAAATTTTTTTCAATATCAACCAGTACTAAATCGGTTTAAATTTTTTTAGGTTTTAGGTAATGATCAAACTTTAAACTTTAGGTTTAGGTTTTGGCTTTTTGAACTCCAAACTAGTTGCCATAGTTCCTCAGGTAAAGTACAAATGATTAGTGTACAAGATTAAAGATTTAAACCTGGACCCTTGGCGTGCGAAGCTATGTATGTAAAACATAGCTATATATGTAAAACCTACATGTAAAACATGTAGGTAAAACTCGGTTACTTTTATAACTGCATAGATTCATGTAGTAAAACGTTTTGTGTGGAGTTGATAATCAAAGTAAAGGCAGAGTGGGTACGTAGCATTTCTGCAGGGTTACAAATTTACTCCTTTTAGAAATTATCCCGCACTAACCATTAGGAACTACTAGGAATAGCACTTTCTTAAGCGTCAGATACATCAGAATTATATTAATAGGTCGTAAAATTCCCGTTGGTCTTTTCTGTTTACCACGACTTATAGCTACAGAATTTCATTATCACTTTTGCAGCAAATGGCTCATGACACTGCTGACACTGCTGTGCTCCTATTACCACACAAATGGTTGCTGCCCAGCCCCGGGGTACAAGTAGTTAGGTGTGTATGACGTTAGGTGACAAATACCCGCATCTGTGCCACGTTATCGCCGACACTGGAATAAGGGTTTTATGGCGCTAGTTTGTCTTACGTCCTTGTTCCATGATCCGGTACTTATGAGTGGGTCTTGCTATGTCGCATAAGTTAAAGTTGTAAGTTTACACATAGAAACGTATTATACGCATAGCTATATTTTAATTAGTTTCCCAATGAAAAAAAAAACAATTTCGTGTGGATACACAAAATGTATTATGTTCTTTATTTAAGTAAAAGAATAAGTCATTTAAAATCATTAAAAATTAAAGTTTTTCTTGAAGTATTCTTGTTCTTTTTTTTCAAAATTGAAAAGTAATAAATTATAATAAAAATAATAGATAAAAATACTTAGTTTTATTTTCCAGATTAAGTTATGATTAGATTGTTAGTAATATTTCATTTTTCTAATTACCACCGATTTATCTCTAGGCTCATATACTTTGATTTTTCCAGACTATGAAGATATATTTTTCAGGAATAAAAGAAATTTTAAATTTGTGACAATGAATATGTTTTGGTACGAATTTTTAATGGAATTAAATTAAGTACTTTAATGCGAAATTTAGTTCATTTGGTTCTAGGAAATATCATCGCAAAGAGAAAGACTCACGTTTATACTTTTTTTTTTAACTTAAATCCTTAGTGCCAAATATAATTGTTCATCACAAGTTTATTGATAAAAAATTGTTGTTCCTATAAGGAGGGAAGTTTAATCATATATGTTTATCACAATGTTAAGTACACATTATTTTTAGCTGTAGAAGTTACAGATAGGGAGCGGATTTTAGTCATAACGAGGTAACATTTACTGCGATGCTAAACTAAAACCAGCAGAAGACTGCGAAAGGAAGGACATTCGTACCAAAGTACAATAATTTATCGTGTGCTAACCTGGCCCCAACCGGGACTTTTTTTTCTTTTTTTTTTTATTTTATTTTCGGTTTTTTTTCTTTCTTTGTGTTTTTTTTTTTTTGTTTTCTTTTATTTTTCGTTTTTTTTTTTTTTTTTTTTTTTTATTTCTTTTTTTTCCTTTTTTTTTTTGTCTCTATTTGTTGTTTTTTTTAATTTTTTGCTTTTGTTCTCTTCACTTTTTTTCTTATTTTAGACTGGTGGTTTGGACTTTTTTTTTTTGTTCTTTTTTTTTTTTTTTTTTTTTTGTTCTCTTTGTTTTTTTTTCTTTACTCTTGACTTTTGACTTTCTCTTTTTTTTTTTTCTTTTTTTTGTTTTTTTTTTTTTCTCTTACCTTTTTTATTTTTTTTTTCTTTCTTTTTTTTTTTTTTTGGTCTTCTTTTTTTTTCGTTTTTTTTTTTTTTGTTTATTTTTTTATTTTTTTTTTTTTTTTACTATTTTTTTTCTTTTTACTTTTTTTGTATTTGTTTTCATTTTTTTCTTTTTTTTTTTTTTTTCTTTTCTTTTTTTTTGTTTTTTCTTTTATTTTTTTTTTTTTTTTTTTTTTTTACTTTTTTTTTATTTTTTTTCTTTTTTTTTTCTCCTTTCCTTACTTTTTTTGTTTGAACTTTTTTTTTTTTTCCGTTTCTTTTTTCTTCATTTTTTTTTTTACTTTTTTTTTTTTTTATTTTTATTTTCCTGTTTTTTCCTTCTCTTTTTTTTTTTGTTTTTTCTTTTTACTTTTTTTTTTTTTTTCCTTTTTTCTTTTTTTATCCTTCTTTTTTTTTCTTTGTTTTTTGTTTTTTTTCTTTATTTCCTTTTTTTTTTTTTTTTTTTTCTTTTTTTTGGCACGTTTTTTCTATTTTTTTTATTTTATTCTCTTTTTTTTTTTTCTCCTTTTTTGTTTTTTTTTTTTTTTTTTTTTTTTATTTTTTTTTTCACTTTTTATTATTTTTTTCTTTTTGTTTTTTCTTTCTTTTTTTTTTCTTTTTTTTTTTTTATTCTTTTTTGTTTTTTCTTTTTTTTTCTTTTTTTTTTTTTTCTTTCTTAGGGGGGGAATTTTTCCTTTTTTTGATTCTTTCTTTTTTGTTATTTTTTTCTTTTTTTTTTCTTTCCTTGTTTGCTAAACTTCGGTCTGAAGGATTAACGCACGCGCTTTGTTTTATATTGTTACGCCAACATAATTTACAAGTTCCCTCGACAATTTTTGTACTAGAAGCTGTCAATCGACCTCAATTATTTTGAAGTTAGTAACTTAATTAAAAATTACGGCGAACCCTACATTACTCCACATATAAAAAGTTTGTTTACTGTAAAAAATGCAGGTAGATACTTACTCGCATACAAAGTCATACTGATGCAATGTGAATGAGCTCTTGCCATTATACGCGATTTGTTGTTTGGCGTCCGCAACACCAGAGTCGCCATCGTCGCTTCTTTCTTTGCACATTCTATGTGAAAAGACTCGTTTGAGAAAGAGGTAAACTCGGTTACTTTTTAACTGCATTGATTCATATAGTAAAACGTTTTGTGTGGAGTTCATAAACAAAGGAAGGCAGAGTGGGGACGCAGCACTACTGCAGGTACAATTTACTTCTCCTCAGAAAATATCCTGCACCCGACCCCCCCACGCTGGTCCCCTGCAGTTTTCGTTACATTCGTCTTCTGCTGTAAAATGGTTCCGACAATCCACCCGCATGTGCTTTTTTTACTTCCTTTACTTGTTGATGGCATTATTGCGGCTGCACCTCATTACACCCCCCCCCATACAATCGCTTTGCCTTAATGCTAACCACTGATTAAGACAGAGGCAAAAGATCTTTTAAATCCTTCACGTAGATACTGAAGAATATTTTCTACTATAATCCTAACTCTGAACCAATATCCCCATTTCATTTTTTTGAACCGTATTCGGCTTACAGTGGTCAACAGTCATTCAGGAGCCACAGCATCGTCACATATTTTTCTAACCACTGAAGGAAAATATCCTGAATGTAAATCCAAAATTAAATTTAATAATAACTACATTTGTAAACTTTCAAAACAACAGTTCAACAATCAAGTGTTTTTAGAGTTTTAACATTGCTTGCGTGCCGTTTATAATGCACAAATATATTATAAACATAAGAAACGTTTGAGGGAAAGTTGTCTAAAAAGTGAATAAGATTCAGGTTATCACAGGATTCAAGAGTACGAGAGCTACCAGGGCAAGCTTGAGGGTTTAAGGCTCATATTGTTTTTTATAAGTATCGGCATTTGAAAGCATTTTCCCCTGGGTCCAGACTCCGGGCCTGGCGCCATATTGAGGGCTGTCCCAGGTAACGGAGTGCGGACTATCTGACAAATGGCCCTCATCTGTCGGTGTTATCTATCCCTGTCTTGAGAGTGGAGAGGGCACGTTATAGCCTTACGAATTCTGCTTGTTTACTCGCTGTATGGGTATTACTGTACCTACTTGAGTTTTTTATAATGATAAAATAACCTTAGTTGGGTGATAAGTTGGAAATTAACCCTATCAGCACTGACAGCACTAGTTTATGCAAATAGATAATAATGACAATTCATTTTTAATGATGCATGAAAGTATCATATTATTTTTTGTACATATGTAAAAATCTATTTTTTTTGTAAATATTTGGACAACCTGAAATCATAGATTAGCCAATGAAATTTTTGTTAATAAATATAGACCAGAGATGGTAAATTTAAGTTATTATTCTTGCTACAAATGTAATTCCAATTCAACCCTTGTCATTTTTACATGGTAAATACAGTTAGGTATATATTAAGTTCCTCTATTCCCAAATATATTTATGTGAAAGTAAACTGACTAATTTCATTGTGTCCGCAAGATAGAGATGCAATGAAAGTTTAGGTGGCAAATTATATAGAATGAGCCAATCCTGTAATTGAATTTGTAAGTCTCGTGCAAAACCGTCTAAACATATTGATACGGCAGGCCACACTGTCCTGGTCATTCAATTAATGAGTACTGGCAGGATTAGTTTCGCAGTATTTGATATAATACCATCTGACACACTACACGTGTCCATTTTGCCTTGAAGTTCTGTATGCCGCGATTTTGTAACTTAATCATACATTTGACAATAGGGAACGCCGCTGTTTTAAAGTGATTTATATTCTTTTAATGACTATGAAGTAGACTAAAGATTGGGGTAATAAAACTTGTAGTAGGTAAAACTCTCAAAACAAAGGATTGCTTTTATAAAACAATGGAGAACATTGCCTTTCAAGTTCCAGAGGTAATATTTTCTCATTTATTTGTGATCCACGTAGAAGGAATTTAGTCTCACGGGAACAACATTTTATAAGTAATAGTAGTAAATTAATTTCTGCCATAAGGTGGCTTGTTTAATTATATTGTCTTTAGAGACCTAAAGTCATAAAATTGCAAACAAGTCTGAAGAAAAGTCAGGTTCTATGATTCGACAGTCTTGGGTGAGTCGATATGTCATCAATTTTTGAGTAGATAAGTAATTATAAAAAAGAAAACAACCTGGATAAAGAATGTGTATATCAGGGTGAGCTTAGTAATAAAATCTTACTCGGTTGTACAGTCTTAAAAATGATTCAGATGCATTTGAAATTGGTGCAAATATGTAACATAAACCAGAGAAATGAATCCCTGGTGTTTGTTGTACTAGACACAATTCAACGACGTCAGGACAAGGAGGGCATGGACGATATTCAGCTTTTAAGAGGAAAAAGAGTCAAAAAGGGTGCTAAATAAAAAAAAAAAAATATATAAATAATTTTTATACTTTAACGAACTTTTTTTTCAGGTCCATACATTTTTTTTTGGACCTCATCAAAAGGTTTTTATTCTTTTCAAATAATAGGTAGGTTAAAATTTACGAAATATAAATTCTTTTACTTGTCTTTGTTAGAACAGAATGTCTCTTTTTTTTTGAGGATCATAACTTAAACCAAGATAATATATGATCCAAGGTAATAACTATTTTAAGGTGTGGACTCTTCTTGAATTCTGTGAACTATATTCTCGTGTGAATACATCTTGCTTGAAACTATAACTTGTGTTTTTACATGTTTTTGGATTAGCTAATCCTTTAATAACATCTGAAATGTAATGAAGAACACCGTGCTAGTTTATGTATCTCATTGTATGTATGTACTTATTAGAACTTGTTGCACTCTCGCCCATTTTGATCATAAGAGCAATGTGCTAATTCTCCCCCCTCCTTAATTTTACAACCAGTATTTTTAATCGTAGAATTATTAGAGATGTCTCATTTGAAATATATCAATTATACGCATCCAAACCCTTTTTACTTGTTTCAATATTTATATACGTTATTCAGAAAAAAACTCAAATTCTTTAATATTTCATTGTTTAAATATTCAAAATATATATCCTTTACAAATCAAACACTGCGAAGTTTTTAGATGTATATTTATTTTTTAGGATTGTAAGTGAAGATAAAAGCACAAACAGTTCTGGAGTGCTTACTCTTTTATTCTTTACACGTAATCGCGGTAATAGATTGTACAATATTTTAATCTCAATTTGAGCGGTATCTAATCTCAAATTGATTGATCTCTTCCTTAGTCACGTTGGGTCCATTCAGTTTTATTGTAGCAATGACTGCGATGTTAAAAGGGAGATACAAGTAATACAAGGAATAAATAAGGAAAATCACAAGTAACCTAGAAGCCAAAGCGAAATTTATAAGTGAAGTAAATCTAAGAGGTTTCCTAAAGTAACTGGCTCATTTAAGAGCTATGTTAAATGTCAGGTAGTGCAAATTAAATTACAAGAGGATCCCTGGCCGTGGAAAAGTTTATCGCGAACTTGCTAATAGTAAAGTTAGACCAGCGAAGTCAATCAGCAATCGCGTCAAGAGCTGTTTGTTCGTGAGTAATTCCGGCTCAAATAAATATCACTTTGTGCTGGACCATATTCCAGTTACGTTATTGAAGGATATAAATACCACGCAAGTGATACCATCATTACCCACACCGGGTCACTTATAACACTTAATAACACGTTGCAATGTAATTTAAGTAATGTAATATGTCGTAGTGTATTTGATATTATTTAGAAATTACTTTGTTTCCAAATGTTTTTCAATATCCTTATATATGTATATGTATATGTATATATGTTTGTTTTGGAAACCTCGTCTCCTCCCGGCATGACTTTTGCAGTGATAGTGTTATGCACCTGAAAAAACATTTTCTTTTGATGTAGAAATTGACACCTGGCTCATTGTAATATGTGTATATATTTCTTTCTTTCTATTTTTTTCCTCTACTCTTTTCTACATGTATACATTTGATTCTTTTTTTTCCTTTTCATTGTTATAAATTATTCCTACGTAGTATATGTGTAAGTGCAGATGGATGTATATTTGATCGTATAATTACTGTTACTATTTATTATTGTTGCTATGCTATTATTGTTATTTTCTATATAGTCTATTTTATATGTTATTGTTATGTTGTAGCAGTTTACTTTGGCATTGTTATTAATTTATAATGTGGATCATTTTTATTGGCTCATTGTTGAATATAAGAATATCTTATTGTTTTTTTTTTTACATGTACTAATGGTGTTACCGTAGATAAATAAATAAATAAATAAATATCAACCATTACTAAATCGGTTTAAATTTTTTAGGTTTTAGGTAATGATCAAACTTTAAACTTTAGGTTTAGGTTTTGGCTTTTTGAACTCTAAACTAGTTGCCATAGTTCCTCAGGTAAAGTACAAATGATTAGTGTACAAGATTAAGGATTTAAACCTGGACCCTTGGCGTGCGAAGCTATGTATGTAAAACATAGCTATATATGTAAAACCTACATGTAAAACATGTAGGAAAAACTCGGTTCCTTTTATAACTGCATAGATTCATGTAGTAAAACGTTTTGTGTGGAGTTGATAATCAAAGTAAAGGCAGAGTGGGTACGTAGCATTTCTGCAGGGTTACAAATTTACTCCTTTTAGAAATTATCCCGCACTAACCATTAAACTACTAGGAATAGCACTTTTCTAAGCGTCAGATACATCAGAATTATATTAATAGGTCGTAAAGTTCCCGTTGGTCTTTTCTGTTTATCACGACTTATAGCTACAGAATTCCATTATCACTTTTGCAGCAAATAGCTCATGACACTATTACCACACAAATGGTTGCTGCCCAGCCCCGGGGTACAAGTAGTTAGGTGTGTATGACGTTAGGTGACAAATACCCGCATCTGTGCCCCGTTATCGCCGACACTGGAATAAGGGTTTTATGGCGCTAGTTTGTCTTACGTCCTTGTTCCATGATCCGGTACTTAGGGGTGTGTCTTACTATGGCGCATAAGTTAAAGTTGTAAGTTTAAATATAGAAACGTATTATACGCATAGCTATATTTTAATTAGTTTCCCTAATGAAAAAAAAAATTTGTGTGGATACACAAAATGTATTATGTTCTTTGTTTATCTAAGTATTAGATTGATAAAAAGTAGAAAAATAAGTCATTTAAAATCATTACAAATTAAAGTTTTTCTTGAAGTATTCTTGTTCTTTTTTTCAAAATTGAAAAGTATAATTTATAATAAAAATAATAAATAAAAATAGTATAGTTATATTTTCAAATTAAGTAAGTTATATTGTTAGTAATTTTTCATTTTTTAATTACCAACCGATTTAATCTTTATGGCTCATATACTTTGATTTTTCCAGACTATGAAGATATTTTTTCATATAAAGAATTTTAATTTGTGACATTGAATAGGTTTCGTACGAATTTTTTGTGGAATTTAATTATATACTTTAATGCGAAATTTAGTTCATTTGGTTCTTGGAATATCATGCAAAGAGAAAGACTCACGTTCATATCTTTTTTTAAATACTTAATTCCTTAGTCCAAATATAATTGTTTATCACAATTTATTGATAAAAAATGGTTGTCCTATAAGGAGGGAATTTAAGTCATATATTGTTTATACAATGTTAACACACTATTTTGTACACAATGAGTACACATTATTTTGAGCTGTAGAAGTACAGATAGGAGCGGATTTACCATAAGAAGGGTACAATTTACTGCGATGGCTAAACTAAAACCAGCAGAGACTGGCGAAAGGAAGGACACGTACCAAAGTACAATAATTTATCGTTGTGACTTTCCCTTTAGTTGGCAAAACATCGTTCTGAATGATAACGCACGCGCTTTGTTTTAATATTGTTCGCCATACATCGCATTACAAGTCCCTCGACAATTTTTATACTGGAAGCTGTTAATCGACTAAATTATTTGGAAGTTTGTAACTTAATTAAAAATTATGGGCGGACCCAAATTTACTCCACAATTTATAAAGTTGGTTTATTGTCAAACTATGCAGTAGATAAATGCCTGTAATAGTAGCCATGTGAATGAGCGCTGCCATTATACGCGAATTGTTTGGTTTGGCGTACGCAACACCAGAGTCGCCATCGTCGCTTCTTTCTTTGTATTCCTATGTGAGAAAGACTCTAATATAAGAAGCGAAACTCTGTCACATTTATAACTGTATAGATTCATATAGTAAAACAGTTTTGTGAGGAGGCGATAAGCAAAGTAAAGACAAAGTGGGGACGTAGCACTTCTGCAGAATTACAGTTTTACTCCTTTTACAAATTATCCCGCACGCTGCCCTGTAGTTCTGGTACATTTGTCTTCTGCTGTAAAATGGTTCCGCAATCCACCCGCATTGCTTTTACTTCCTTTACTTGTTGAAGGCATTATTGCGGCTACCTCATTACACCCCCCCCTCCCATCAATCGCTTTCTTAATGCTAACACGTGATTAAGACAGAGGCAAAAGGAATCTTTTAAATCCTTCACGTAGTTATTGAAAAAGAAGAATATTTTCTACTATAATCTACTCTTGAACCAATATCCTCCATTTCATTTTTTGACCGTATTCTGGCTTTACAGTGGTCAACAATCATTCAGGAGTCCACAGCATTTCACATATTTTTCTAACCACTGAAGGAAAATATCCTGAATGTAATCCAAAATTATTTTAATAATTACAACATTTGTAAAACTTTCAAAACACAGTTCAATCTAGTGGTTTAGAGTTTTAACATTGCTTCGTGCCGTTTATATGCACAAATATATTATAAAATAGAAACGTTTGAGGGGAAAGTTGTCTAAAAAGTGAATAAGATTCAGGTTATCACAGGACTTTCAAGAGTACGAGAGCTACCGAGCTGAAGGGTTTAAGGGCTCAGGGCTCGACGGGGATTTTCCTCCTGTTCATCTCTTTTTATGCATAGATTATTTTTTCATCCTCTCTCTTCTTTGTTGTAGATGAAATTTATGTCGATTTATACACACGAATTATTTTATTTTTTGTTAATTGCTGAAATCCAACCTTTAAAATACTTATTGATATTTTTGAATAGAATACAGTTAAAGGTATTATTGGCTTAAATAGAAATTGTTTAAATTATGTAAAATTACCATGAAAATTTTTGTCTTTTTTAGCAGAGGGTTAATAAATATAGAGTTATAAAGAAAAATGTAATATACTGGAAAGTCATGTTCAGATTTGATTCAATGCACTATTGTGTTGTACATACTCTCCGGAAATTGTAAGTCCTAATTTCTGGTAAATTAAACCGAGCAAAAATGTAGTGCAATATTATATTGATACTGCCAAATAATAGATATAAATCTATTGCCTTTGGATTTTAAACATGTTGCTGCAATTTTTTAATGCAATATATTATAAACATAGGTACACGTTAGTTGCCATACAACGTAAAATTAGTTAATTAGTTAAAAGGACAAAGGCATTTGAGCCTGTAAGTATCATAAACATAGTTTGCACTAAATTACATTATTAACATGAATAAATTTGGCAACTTATAAATTATGATAACATTTTACAACTTAACTTAACAAGAACCGTAGAGAATGTAAATATTAAAGCTTACGAAATTTGACATTCAGTATTTTGCTATTGATACTGCATTATAAACCTATGGCTAATCAAAAACAGTTGCCTCAACTAGCGCTCCTTGCGAAATAGTACCCTACTAGCCTTCTTAGATGAAGAAGTAAATCACTTCATAAACTTTATTCTTTTAAATCTGTTAGACTCTATAAATTAAACAAACAGAGTATTTAATTACATCATTGGCAATGATTTATATTAATAAAGATATTAAATTAAACGTACTCTGTGAATAGTGAGTCAGAAATCAGAAACCACTTTGCAAACCATGAATAACAGTAGTGGGGTCTGTATGGGTCTACGGGCATTCTATTGTATAGTTGTGCATTCGGGATTGTTTAAATAGAGTTTACAAAATTACAACTCTGAAAAAAAACCATGTTGGCCGACTATCTTTCAAAGCCTTTTTTTATTTTATTACATTGGTGACTGCTAAGATCGGGGTGGTAGGTCGCGGTGACCAGTACTGTAGGCAATGAAAACGTCACAACATCCTTTGTGCACAACATTATTATAATATTATTATTGTTTCAATTATACGAATTTACTATTTCATTTGGTGGTCAAACCATTCTTCTTGAACATTATTTTAAGACAAAAATATGAATGTATTTTTCATTATTTACTTAAGTTCTATTAATATGACTGTAATTATTATTTTATTGTGGGTTACTCATATGTAGGTTCTAGCTGTGGAAGTTGTTTACTTGGTAGTATCTTCTTTGTTATTGTTTTACTTTGCTTTCCGCAATGCTTTTTGTTTGATTAACAAAATGCTTAATGATTTAAAGGAAGTAATGCAGAATAATTATGAAAATGAAACAAAACTATTTTTATAGGATTTTATGAATAATAAAAATAATATAAAACTCATAATCAAAACAAGGCAAATTATATTGCGAATTAAATTTGTTCGAAGCATTATAAATGCCGCTATGTATGAAATTTTGTTCATTCAGCAAAGAATTACTTTACATATATATTCAATAAAAATCCAACAGTACATTAATACGGTAAGGTATGAAAGAAGAATATTGGAGCATTATAAAAAATGTTTAATTTACTATCACTGGTAAATAAATACAAATATTCCAATATTTATTTTTTATCGGAAACTTTTTGAACATATTGGAAAATTAGTATTTATTTACGAGTGGTAGTGAATGGTGAGATTTGAGCAATAACTTCCAGGTCTGATTGCTGACGTTGACCTGGCTATAAAGCGAGTGGTGCAGTCATAATTTGTTTCATTACATTCTTGCTTTACTGGCTTATTGTAACTTTCTGTGCTGTTATTTATACGTTCTTGTTTATTTTTGAGAAATAAAGTGTAATAAATACAGCATTATAAACTATTTTTTATTCCAGACCACAAAGACAATGTAACATCTACTACTCTTCAACCACTGTTGAAGAGCGTCAGTTAATTGTTTTGTCTACGTATGTAGGTAAATTATAGGCGTAAATGATATACGTAGATGATATGCGTATACCGCATTGACTTGTAAACAACTTATTAATATTCTACAGCTCGCGTGGCATGACAGGCTTCGCTGAAGGTGCTTGGACAATTTCAAGTCAATAGTTCAGTTTGTTCTTTCATATACACTGTAATACAGAAAATATATATTTTTTAACTACCGTCATACAAAATAGTAAAGAGTATTGTAAACACAATTAGTTCTGCTATGAACGTATGGGACACGTAAAAATCAATTATTACAAGCTGTGCGAATGTAATGAGGACTGTAAATATTCCTGTAACTGACCAACGTACAGTACAGAGTATTACAAGCACAGGTGGCTCTGCTATGAACATTATGAAAATTTATTCATAATAATCAAAAACTGTGCGAATATAATACATGAATGATACAGTTTGTTTTATTGTTATGTATGTATATATTATTTGTATGTTTTAACACACCGGAACACCAATAATATAATTAATCCACTCTAGTTAGTTACTCATAGCTCAGCAAAGATAAATATCTAAATGTTGTATCAAGTCTCGTGTTCAAAAAAAACATCTCATATGTATGAGGAACGATCTATGGTTAATGTAGTTTACATTATCAGAAAGGAGTACTATTGATACATATGTTGTAGTGCTGCAACAGCGGTTGTAAATATTTCTCACAGGGTGTTGTTTTTACTCTCGGAACAGCAATGATAAACTGCCTCACGTTGTTTTAACTCACAGGGCTTGCATGTATGTTCTTATCCCTCTTATTTATGTTATTTTGAACAACGGTTATAACAATGGTTATTTTTAACGTGTTGGAACAACTATCTGAAATATCTATTTCTATTTATATTTTTCTTCTATTGTAGCCGTATTATTATCATTGAGAGCTATTCTTGTATCCTTTTAACAGCAGAAACGGCTATGATAGATGTTATAAGTTTTTTTAATTTTTCGAGTAATATGCACATATATTTTGCCGTATTAGTTTATGGTACTAACTGTGGTAAATATTATGTGGTAAGTTTTATTCTTATAAGGTTATTTCCTTTGTTGTATTCGAAGGGATATCAGTAATAAATGGCACATAAACAACTGACTAAGCCTTCAATACCAGAGTCTGAATGTGAATTTGAATTGGAATATGAAATGTTATATGTTAAAAGCCATTTGATTCGAGGTAGATGGCCAGATAGCCAATGATCGAACCAAGTCACGGAAGTCGAGTTATTCATGTAAATGTATTCTGCTTCCGTTCAAAAGGACCTTTTATTGCCCGCAATGCCCTGCGGATATATTTGCCCTGCGGTGGAGGTCGACAGCCATTCACAAGAGGGATGGACACCGAATGAGAACCACGTGCGAGCAGTAAAACCGGAAATGTCGGTACATGGTTGATTCATGCTTTTATTTGCAACGTTTGCTATTTGGGACGTTGCGAAAAAAATACTGACTGATATGATTTGCAATCTTACATTTTTTCAATAAATTTTAAACCTAATTTCAACGCTTTACTGTTAAGCGGCATACTGCCTGATGTTGCAAGCTTAGTACTTGTCTATTTTTCAAAACTTCAAGTATCAAAACACCCGATATAATTTGACGAAAATCCTACCAACCAATTCAACAAAGTAATAATTTCATCACGTGTCCTAACTGTCAAGATTGTACTCGATTTGTATATAATATTGTTTATACTGCGTTAATGGCACCCGCAAGACAAATTTTGAAGTTTTAGAATTTGATTTTTGGCTTTATTAATAGTGTTTTAAACTCAAAATCAATAGAGTTCTTCCTTGACTCAAGACTGCTTTTTGTACTATATTTCAATTCTTTAGAAACTTTTCAAGCATGAATTATTGCACAGACGGACATACAGCGGTACATTAATTTAAGAAGGACCGGTTGCATCCTTAATAATTAATGTAAATAATCAAAAATCTATAATCAAGTTGGATTATAGACAAGAATCACGACAATATGTGGAGCTTAAAGCTAATAGCTACTTGCATGCGCATACAGACAGAGCTTGTTTTAATATTCATTGGCAATTAGCGAAACATGTATTACCATAGTATAACAGTGACAGAATAATTGTTACATTTGCATACAGTTTGTTTCCTAAAATATATTTGAAAATGGATCCTACGGCCAAAATCGTAAATATGATGGCGATAAACGTGCGACACTTTACATGCATATCCGTAAACCTTCGTCTATATTCGGGTGTTAGGACACTTTGCCGCCATTTTCACCGTTAAGAAGAAAGAACTGAAGATAAAGTAATATCACTACAGGCTCGTTCAGTGAGGGTGATGGGGTTATAGGAGTATTTTGCATTATATGTTCAATGTTGGATGGCCATTATTATGTGTTATCATAGTGTCTTGGAATGGACAGCCGCTGGTAAATGTGGTACAGCAGGATTATCGAAATGTTTCTGAAGGGCTAATAATTCTTTTTAGAAACTAAAATTACACAGAAATATGTGAATTCGTTTGTGTCTTATTAGTCACAGAGCCGAAAGCCAATTTGAATTTTATCACTAGATAACCTTTATTTTTTTTTATCCATATAGAAATAACCCCAGAAAGAAATTTATTGCCATGCCTATTGTTCATATAATTTAGGAAATTTGCCATAGCTATATGTTACAAAATTAGAATACGAATTTTCGATTATTGAAATCTACGCTCTTCCTTGGGTGTCAAACCCCCCACAACACAGCTAAGGAAAAGGTTAGGTTTTAATACTTGCAGCTTAGTGTCCTAATTTTTTAGTAAATGTCCTAGTTTTTTTTTTATCATCCCGTGTTAATAAGAAACTTTACACAAACGTCAGCTATTTTTCGTAATACTCTTAGGTATTAAAATATCTAAGTTATAAATCTTGTGCAGGTCAGGATTTTAATCTTTTCACGTTTAAAATTATATAATTATACATGTAAACAAAATTTAAATCCCAATTCCGTAAGCTTTGCCAAATATGATTTAACTAATATTAACTAAATATTTTACTAATATTAATGCAAACAAAAAAGGCTTTGTGATTGTTTGAACAAGGTTGGAAGGAATAGACTATGACGTTACGGCATAACATTCTAGAAGTTCTGATTATACATTCCTAAACAATATTTAAATCAATTTGTGTTGCTTTATTTCTATAGAAACAAGCGGGAGTTACACAGCTGGGCTGACCAGTTTACAATAGCGGGAATGTGCACAAGGATAAGCCATTTTAATCGTGAGATAAGTTGGGAGGAGATGCGGAATTTGTTCACTAACGACAGTAGTACCTCGGCAATGTTTAGAATTATAAACCTATAATACCTAGGAAACAAATTTTCACTACTTCGGTTACATTCATGCATGTATATGAATGAAATTTTTATTTTCAAAGCCAATATTGTTACACACTATAAAGTGCGATAATATATACACTAAATTATCATACTCAATGACGTAAGCAATCGCGTTTCGACTAATCTTTCAATTTAACTGATTTAATTTTCAGTTTTTTTTTTTTAATTTTTTTTAGTTACGCATCATTCTTTTGTTGTATAATAATTAACTTTTGAACTTCTCCACATTTAATTGTACTGTAAATAGTTTTTGATGTTAAGAAAAATCTGTCTGCTAAAGAGCCATTGAGTTCAAGTTCGCTATAAGGGCAAGTGTAAATGATGGGAAATGACCGTATTATGTAGACGGATTGCCCCATCGTCTAGCGCCATCCGCCATCACTGTAATGTCTTTAGGTACTCCGTCATCTGAGCGCCTCCCAAGTGTACTAAGTGTCCAGATAATGGTAACCTTGGGGCGGGTTTTATAGTTTATGCGCCTTGGCCAGTGTGCGCTTTGATTGTCAGCTTTAAACACATTTGTACGTTATTTTAATACATTCAAACGAATCTCCAAATTGATTTGTGTACTATTTCTATATGACTTTTAATTATTCAAGCTATATACGACTGTAAATTTTAGTATCTTATATTGTAATTTTGTAAAATTATTATAGTTATCTTATAAAAACTAACTTTACTAACGTAGTTTTTGCTTACTTTTTTACCTTATAAATACATTAAACTTGCATGTATGACTACAGCTTGTTTAAGTTTTATTTTCTTAAAAGTAAATCAGGTCAAAGATTACCAAGTACTCATTACGGAGTACTTGAACTCAATTCTCTTACTCGCCGGACGATCATGACAATTATCTATCGTACAACACAACCCATCAACTAATGCAAAATCGTTCTTTATTTTATTATGTTTAATTAGGTATTGTTTATCGCTCGGGTTCAAGCAAATTTATGGGTTATGTATGCTAAGAAAATAGGGTATATGAACCGTACACTCCCTCTACAACAATGTCGATGTTAACCACCACTGCGTCTGTTGTCAACATACTCTTTCTAAAACCAACTTAATCCTTACAAAGAAGGTTCTATTTCTTTAGAAACTGAAGCATTGCAGTTAAATTAAGTTTTTCAAATATCTTCCTCAAAGCCAGCAAAAGTAAGCCATTTATTTGTAGAGCATCTATCATTTTTGTAAAAAATGTTACTGATTTCCAGGAGCGAGGGGGAAAAGACAGATTGACTAATTTATGTAATTGCCTTACAATGTACTTTGAATACTTTATCCCCAATTTTAAGTTTAATTTTGTTTTGAACATTATTATACACTGTAAGAGCAGCCACGCGATGTCAAAAATTTATATTTTCACTATGTCTTCAGATTAGGATAAATTAATAATTCAACGTTTGTTTTACATGAACATAAATTAAATAAATCAACTTTTCACTTTCTATCACACTGACTTTAAGAAGCAGATTTTTTTTACTAAGTCTCTAATGATATTTTATTGAAACACCTGCTACAGTACTTATGTATGGTAGAAGAATACTTTAGTATAAGTCGAGAGTAGTTTTTTTCTGAATAGACGCATAGAAGTATTGTTTTTTTTATAAATTATGGTTTTGAAACATTTTCCCCTGGGTGTTTGTTAACCCGGAGTTGGCGGCCTATATTGAGGGCTGTCCCAGGTAACGGAGGTGCGGACCCTGACAAATGCCCTCATCTGTCGCGGGTTATCGCCTCTCTTGAGAGTGTAGAGGACAGCGTTATAGCCTTACTGTATCCTGCTGTTTGCTCGCTGATAAGGGTATTACTGTACCTATTGATTTCGTAATGACAATATATGTAAGTCGTGTGAATAGTTGGAAATAACCCGTCCATTGTAAGCTGAGAAAGATAGTAACCACTTGTTTTTTGGCAATAACATTAATTAAATACGATAACTATAAGATTCAATTTTAATTGGCATAAATGTAACTATGTTGTCCCAGGTTTTCTTTTTTTTTATTCACAATAATAATCAAATTGTATATGACAGCTGTTGTGAGTTAAGGTTTGTCAGGTTATTAAAAACGTAAATAATATGCAATTTTTTGTAATGTATACATAAAAATCTATCGTCTGTATTGAATTAAAAATGTGAAATTATAGGTTTTCAATGAAACGTTGATTACTAAAATCGTAATATAGGATTTACGGATTTAGTTATTTTGTCAAGGTATGAATTGAAATTGATCTTTAATTCAACCCTCCTTAGTTCTAAATAGTTATTATATATAATTATCTATATTGCATAATTATTGTGTTTTATATATATATATATATATATATACATATATATATATATATATATATATATATATATATATATTTAAAACGTAGAAGCCAAAGCAAAATTTATAACTGGAGTAAATTTTAGAGGTTTCCTAAAGTAACCGTCTCATTCTAGAGCTATGTTACATGTCGGTAGTGCAAATTACATTACAAGAGGATCCCTTGCGGTGGAAAAGTTCAACTCGAACTTGATAATAGTAAAGTTTGACCAGCGAAGTCAATCAGCAATCGCGTCAAGAGCTATTTGTTCGTGAATAATTCCGGCTTAATTAAATATCAACACTGTAATTGATTTAATCGGATATAAAGTTTGGGCTGGACCGAATGCCTGCCATACTCCAGTTACGTTATTGAAGGGTATAAATACCACACAGGTGATACCAATATTACCTACACTTGTGTCACCCGTACACGTTGCTATGTAATGTAATAACTCGTGGTGTATTTAATATTGTTTTGAAATTACTTTTTTTAATTTTAGTATGAACCACTACTAAATCGTTTTTAATTTTACCTTTAATTTTTTTTACGATCTAAAGCGTTGTGAACTCGAAACTAGTTGCCACATTTTCACAGGTAAAGTACACATTATTAGTGTACAAAAATAAGGTTCTTATTTCAGGATTCGAACCCGGACCCTTGGTCTGCGAAGCTGAGTCTCTTAACTATTACAGTACCAGGAATGGCACTGTTTCCAAGTGTCAGGTACATTACAACTTTATAATTGGTTCTTAATAATAATAATATAGATTGCCGTTGCTGTGTTCTGTTTACCAAGATTTATAGCAATAAAATTCCATTTGCACTTTTGCAGCAAATGGCTCATGACACTGCTGACACAGTTGTGCTCCTATTTCCACACAAATGGTTGCTGCCCAGCCCCGGGGTACACGTAGGTGTGTATGACGTTAGGTGACAAATACCCGCATCTGTGCCACGTTATCGCCGTCACTGGAATAAGGGTTTTATGGCGCTTGTTTCTCTTACGTCCTTGTTCCATGATCCCTTACTTAGGAGTGTGTCTTACTATAGCGCATAAGCTAAGCTAATTCATGAAAAGTTTGTATTGATACTCAAAATGTATCATAATTGTTTTTTATGTATAAGTAGTGAATTATCGTTATTAAACAAACTAAAGTTTTTTAAAACTGTTTTTACTTTTTTTTACAATTCTATTTATAATACAATTGTATCAATGAAAATTTTACAAATTAATTAAATTACTTATATTGTTATAATTAGTTCGTGATTTTATTACTGGCTGTTTTTTTACCTTTAGGTTCTGTATAATTTGCTTTTATGAGACTCTTTTTGTTATATACATTTTTTTAAATAGTTAAAACCATGAATAGGTATTATACGAATTTCTTGTGAACTTTCTCCTGCGATAATAAAATGCTGAATGCAATTATAAATGTAAATGTAAAATGTAATTCAAAGGGTTCTTGGAATATCATGCATACAGAAAATAACGTCTATACCCTTTTCCAACAATGTTTAGTCTAAATATAATTATTTATTACAATTTATTACTAAAAAATAGTGGATTTAATATAGAAGAGATTCAGTTTTATATTTCCTAAATAATTACAAGTACACGTTATTTATACATAGTTTGTTTTAATAATCATTGGCAATTAGCACCGGTATATATTACCATAGAAAGCTCTAATAGACGCAGTATAACAGTGACAGGATAATAATTACATTCCATATAGTTTGTGTCCTAAAATATATTTGAAAATGTATCCTACGGCCAAAATTGTAAATATGATGGCGATAAAGGTGCGACACTTTACATACAAACCGGACACCGAATTGTTTTGGGAGCTGAGCAAAAGCTGTCGTTCTGTGTTGTTATAGTCAATAGTTGCTCCTACCCTTGTATCGTAATTGTCAACCTCCATATCCCTCATCAAAAAACACTCGAAAAGGCGGTACAGAATCATCTCGAGAATATATAGGCTTGGTTAAGTCAGGAACCTCGCCTCCCCGAAAGCACCTCTACATGACTTTCTAAATTGTAAACTTGAAATGAATCTATTGGCTTTCTTTCTGTTTTCTGTATAAACGCCATAATTTATTAAGTCTTGTACACGTTTCTGTGGAGCAGTAAGCAACTACGATGAAAGCAATTTCAAGTGTATGTACGTGCTCTGACCTGCCACACTGTAACAGTTCTGAAGCAGTTTTGACACAACGTGCACGAGTCTGCACGTGATAGTTCCGCCTCTCACGTGCCGCGTACTTGAAGCGTTGGTATACCGCCGTCACGTGATCTTGAGTTCGGACCAGTGTTCCTTCTACGTACGCTACGTAAGTCGTGTACATAAAATCCTTTAATGACGTGTTTAATAATTTTGTGTACTATAACCATAGAGTTCGGTCTAACGATATAGTTTAGACTGCTTTAATTCTGAAATTCTAGAGAAGTCACTTTTGTTTAACTTAAACCTTTAATCTATTGTTTAAAGGAGCCTGTGAAGAAATAATAGAACATGACCACCATATATATAGTCAAAATATCTCAATTTTTAGACATACTTGCGTTTAACGATCAGAGCATTCAAGAA
Organism: Homalodisca vitripennis; assembly: GCF_021130785.1. NCBI lineage: Eukaryota > Metazoa > Arthropoda > Insecta > Hemiptera > Cicadellidae > Homalodisca > Homalodisca vitripennis. The sequence goes on from NC_060214.1 coordinate 106,861,442, forward strand.
TTTGGATATACAGAAGCACCAGCTTTGTGTCCCATATACAGGACACCTGAGAAACAAATTGTGCTTTCAAAAATTAAAAAGAAGGAAAAGTAGAGACAAAATTATAAAGTCGTTAGCGAGCCTGTTATTGCAGTGCTAAGGGATAAGAACGTAAAATATTTTGATGTAACATTCTCAGAGACCATATTTATTTTATTTATGACACACCATAACCAATATATTGATCTTCAAAAACTATTATAGTCGTATAAGGAGAAGGTTGTTTTTTTCTTCAAAATAAAATTCAGTCACCAGTAAACTAAATAAAACTCACCTTGCTCTCTAAAACCTTTTTTAGTTTTTGAATATAACTGAAAATCTTAATTCGTCTGCAATTAACTACAGGCACCATATTTTGCTGTATTCTAAATTGAATATTCCCATACATAACATTGAGTCCATTTAGTCGTAGTTGTAATAATTCTATGTATTAACGTTTTCCTAAAGCCTTTCTATAATTAAAATTATTCGTATAAAATATCTATTACTTTTCGTACTTTTTTTAAAATTCACAAATTAATAAAACATTTCGTCGTCCCACAAATGACAATATTGTTTTGTCGTAACGTGTACATGTTGAGTTACCAATGATATTGTTGTTTTAAGCGTTGCATTAGAAATGATATACTACATTTTTATACTATCAGAAGTAGCAATGATTAATTTCTTGTGTTTTTAACGTGTTATAAGAGTCAGTGACCGAATTCTTATATTAGTTTAACCAATGGGATTAATAATGATAAATATTCTTGTATGTTTAACGTGGAGTAACTATCATAAATACTCAGTAATGAATAATATTTGTTTAACTTAAAAGCTGTAAATGATAAATATTACTGCATTTTTCAACGTATAGCAGTAGCAAGTAATACGTTATGGAACTTGAAACGTGTTGAAGAGATAATGATTAGTATTGTTGTATTCTTAACGTATTTGAGTACAATTATCATAATCTTATACTGATGTAACCAGAAGGAGCAGTAATTATTCGTATTGTTTTATTTTTAAGAAATTTGATTAGCAAAGATGGGTTATATTTGTATATGTAAACACACAAGAACACAAAAGTTTATTAATCGACTGTAATTAGTTGCTCATGGCACAGCAAAGATAATTATCGAAATGTTTCAAATCTCGGGCACAACAAAATATCCTTGTGCCTATGTAAAGGAACAATGGTTAATGTAGTATTATATTATCTGAAAGGATTACCAGTGATACATATGTTATAGCTGCTGAAACAGCGGTGGTAAATATATCTCACAGGTTGTTGTTTTTAGTCTCGGAACAACAATGATAAACTATCTCAGGTTGTTTTAACTCACGGTACTTGCATATGTGTACTTATACCTCTCTGTGAGACCCTTTGTTTATGTTTTTTAGAGCAACAATTATAAATATTGGAAGTATTAACATGTTGGAACAACCATGTAAAATTTCTTATATTGTTTTCTCCTATTGTAGCAGTATAATCATCAATTATAGGCATTCTTCTATCGTTTAACCGCAGAACCGGCAATGATAAATCCAATTCGTCGTTTTATTTTCGACCAAGAAGTAATAGGTACATATTTTTTGTTGTAGTTACTGTGACAAATATTATGATATAGTTTTATTCTTATAAGGCTGCGCTCCTTTGTTGTATTCGGAGAGCCATGAATAATAATTCATGGCACTTAAAAACTGACAAAGGTATTCAATACCGGATTCTGTGTGTGAATTACAATGGAATATGAAATGTTGTACGTTAAAAGCCATTTGATTCGAGGTAGATGGCCAGATAGCCAATGGTGGAACCAAGTCACGGAAGTCGAGTTATTCATGTAAATGTATTCTGCTTCCGTTCAAAAGGACCTTTTATTGCCCGCAATGCCCTGCGGATATATTTGCCCTGCGGTGGAGGTCGACAGCCATTCACAAAAGGGATGGACGCCGAGTGAGTACCACGTGCCAGCAGTAAAACCGGAAATGTCGATACATGGTTGGTGCCTGCTTCTATTTCTTACGGTCGCCATTTGGGTGGTGCAAAACAAATACTGACTGATATGATTTGCACTCTCAAATTGTTCAATAAAATTGAAACTTAATTTTAACGCTTCGACTGTAAAGCGGCATAATGGCTGATGTTGCGAGCTTAGTACCTGTCTATGTATTTTAAACTTTAAGTATCAAAATACCCATCAGAATTTGACGGAAATCGTACCGACTAATCCAAAAAGGTATTTTCATCACGTGTCCTAACTGTCAAGATTGTACTCGGTTTGTTTACAGTTTTGTTTTTTCTGAGTTAATGTTACCTATAGGACGAATGAAAAATGTAAAATTATTATTTTTCCGTTTAATCGTGGTTTTTTTTAACTCAAAACAAAAAAAGAGCTTCCTTAAATCAAGAATTTTCTATGTACCAAGTTTCAAGTCTTTAGTCCCTTTTAAGCAAGACTTATTGCACAGACAGACATAAAACGTCTGTTTAAGAACGACCTGTTACATCGTTAATAATTAATGTAAATAATAAAATTTAAAAAAACTACGATCAAGTTGAATTATAGATAAGAATCAAGACATTCTGTGAAGCTTAGCTAATAGCTACTTGCATACGCATACGGACATAGTTTGTTTTAATATTCATTGGCAATTAGCACAGTATAACAGTGTCAGGATAATCATTACATTCTATATAGTTCTTTTCCTAAAATATATTTGAAAATGTATCCTACGGCCAAAATTGTAAATATGATGACGATAAAGGTGCGACACTTTACATACATAGCCGTAAACCTTCGTCTCCATTCGTGTATTAGGACACTTTGCCGCCATTTTCACCGTTACGAAAAAAAGAACAGGTGGTAAAGTAATATCAATCCAGGCTCGTTCAGTGAGGGATATGGGGGGTATAGGAGTATTTGTTTATTATATATTCACTATTGTATAGCCACCATTATATGTTATCACAGTGTCTTGGAATGGATAGCCGCTTGTAAATGTGATAATATGTCAGGGTTATCGAAATGTGTTGGGAAGGTTTAATAACCTATTTAGAAACTGAAATTGCACAGGAATATATGAAATCTTTTGTGTCTTATATAAATCAAAGCCCTCAGAGCCATCGTATGACTACACAATGTTAGTTGTATGCCATAGTTATATGTTACAAAATTAGAATTTCGAATTTTTGATTACTTAAATCTACGCTCTTCCTCAAGTGTCGAAATCCATTCGTTCAAAGTCCATTAATTATGTTTGAACGTAACTAGCCTGTAACCGTGTAGAAACAGTTTAAAGCTGAGGGCAGAACACGGAATTTAACAAAATCAAGCAGATATAGCCAACGTGAGAATATTGAAATTTTACGTTTAAAGTTCGAAATCAATTTTGATATTTAAGTGCGATAATATTTATACTACATTATCATGTTCAATGGCGTAAGCAATCGAGTTTAGACTAATCTTTCAATTAAACTGATTTAATGTTCAGTTTTTTATTAATTTTTACGCATCAATATTTTGTTGTTTAATAATTGATTTTTGAACTTCTCATCATATGATTATGCATAGTTATTGACGTCAAGAATAATCTGTCTGCTTAAAAGCCACCGAGTTGAAGTTTGCTAGAAGGGCAAGTGTAAATTATGGGAAATGACCGTATTACGTAGACGAATTGCCCCATCGTCTAGCGCCATCCGCCATCGCTGTAATGTCTTCGGGTACTCCGTCATCTGAGCGTCTCCTAAGTGTACTAAGTGCTCAGATAATGGTAACCTTCGGGTGGGGTTTTATAGTTTATGCGCCGTGGCTTGTGTGCGCTTTGGTTGTCAGTTTTAAACACCTGTGTAGATAATTTTAACACATTGCAATTAAACTCCAAATTAATCAATGTATTATTCAATAATTAATCTCCAAATTGATTTTTACGCGTATACTATTCATCTCTGACTTGTAATTATGCAAGCTACATAAGAATATAAATTTTAGTATCTTATATTGTAATTTTGTAAAATTAATATAGTTATCTTATAAAAACAAACTTTATGAACGTAGTTTTTGCTTACGTTTTTACCGTATACATACATTAAATTAGCATGAATGTAGTGCAGCTTGTTTAAGTTTAATTTCCTTAAAGGTAAATCAGGTCAAAGAGGACTAATTACGTGGTACTTGAACTAAATTCTCTCATTCGCCGGACGATCATGACAATTATCATACCACACGACCCGTTAAGTAATGCAAGATCATTAATTATTTTGTGTATGTTTCATTATGTATTATTTATCGCTCGGGTTCGAGCAAATCTTTTGGTTATGTATGCTAAGAAAACAGGGTATATCGACCGTCTACTTTCCTTTACAACTATGTCGATATTGATCAAACCGCGTCTATTGTCAGCATTCCCTTTCTGAAAACGAAATTGATATTCAGAAATAAGGATGTATTTCTTTAGAAACTGAAGCATTGTAGTCAAATACAGTTTTACAAATATCTCTCTCAAAACCGGCAAAATTAAGACGGTCATTTGTAGAAACTCGTCCAACTTAATTGGTCTGACTTTCGCGATATTCAGGAGCGAGGGGAAAACCCTTTGTTTAAAAGACAAATTGACTATTTGTGATAAGGACCTTACAATATGCTTTGAGTATTGTTTTAATAAGGCATACGTACATCAAATTAGAGTCGTTCAATTGTTTTAGCTGGGAGCTGTTGGATGATTTTTATAATCTCTCCTCAACTACAACTACTTTTTTTTTGTACAGAAGCCAGTACCAATGAGGTAACTGGATTCTGTTTCAGCGTAAAGGTTGCTTGCGGAGGACACAGTACGCTCTTTAGGAAGCAGATGTTTTTGTTTGTGAATCTCAAATGATATTTATTATAACACCTGCAAGAGTACTTATATATGCTAGAAGAATAGAAGATTGAAGTATTGTTTTTTATAAGTTATGCTTTTGAAGCATTTTCCCCTGGGTGCAGACCCGGGCCTAGCGGCCTATATTGAGGGCTGTCCCAGGTAACGGAGGCCGCGGACCCTGACAAATGCCCTCATCTGTCGCGTGTTATCGCCTCTCTTGAGAGTGGAGAGGACAGCGTTATAGCCTTACGATTCTGCTGTTTACTCGCTGATAGCGGTATTACTGTACCTATTAGTTTTATAATGATAAATAACCTTAGTTGTGTGGATAGTTGGAAATAACCCTATCAGCACTGACAGTACTATTTTCTGCAAATAGATATTTATTACAATTCATTTTAATGTACATGAAAGTATTATATTATTTTTAATACATATGTAAAAATCTATTTTTTGTAATTATTTGTAAACCTTAAATCATAGATTGCCAATGAAATTTTGGTTAATAAATATGGAGCAGAGGATGTGTAGATTTAGTTATTATTCTTCTGCAAATGATTTCCAATTCAACCCTTGTCAGTTTTACATGGTTATATACAGTTATGTATATATGTCCTCTATTCCCAAATATATTTATGTGAAAGAAACCTGGACTAAATTTTTGTGTCCGCAAGATAGAGATGCAATCAAGTTATGGTGCAAATTATATAGAATGGCCAATCCTGTAATTGAATTGTAAGTCTCGGGCAAAACCGTTCGAAACATATGATACGGCAGCCACACCTGGCCTTGTCATTCAATTATAGTTCTAACAGGATTAGTTGCGCATTAGTTTAATATTAGACCATCCCGACCACTACGCGTGTCCTTTTTGCCTTGAAGGTCTGTATGCCGCGATTTGTAACCTTATCATACATGTGACAATAGGGAACGCCGCTGTTTAAAGTGATTTATATTCTTTTAATGAACTAGTAGACTAAAGATTGGGGTAATAAAACTTGTAGTAGGTAAAACTGTCAAAACAAAGGATTTCTTTTATAAAACAATGGAGTCTGCAAAAAAGTAACATAAACCAGAGAAATTAATCCCTGGTGTTTGTTGTAGACACAATTCAAACGACGTCAGGACAAGGAGGGCATGGACGATATTCAGCTTTTAAGAGGAAAAAGAGTCAAAAAGGGTGCTAAAATTTATAAAATAATTTTATAATTATCTTTTTTACTTTAACGAACTTTTTTTCAGGTCCATACATTTCTTTTGGTCCTCATCAATACGGGTTTATTCTTTTCAAATAACAGGTTGGTTAAAGTTTACGAAATAGGAATTGTTTTTGCTTGTCTTTGTTAGAACAGAATGTCTCTTTATTTTGAGGATCATAACGTAATCCAAGATCACGTATGATCCAAGTTAATAACTATTTTAAGGTGTGGACTCTTCTTGAATTCTGTGAACAATATTCTCGTGTGAATACATCTTGCTTGAAACTATAACTTGTGTTTTTACATGTTTTTGGATTAGCTAATCCTTTAATAACATCTGAAATGTAATGAAGAACACCGTGCTAGTTTATGTATCTCATTGTATGTATGTACTTATTAGAACTTGTTGCACTCTCGGCCATTTTGATCATAAGAGCAATGTGCCAATTCTCCCCCCTCCTTAATTTTACAACCAGTATTTTTAATCGTAGAATTATTAGAGATGTCTCATTTGAAATATATCAATTATACGCATCCAAACGCTTTTTACTTGTTTCAATATTTATATACGTTATTCAGAAAAAAGTCTCAAATTATTTAATATTTCATTGTTTAAATATTCAAAATATATATCCTTTACAAATCAAACACTGCGAAGTTTTTGGATGCATATTTATTTTTTAGGATTGTAAGTGAAGATAAAAGCACAAACAGTTCTGGAGTGCTTACTCTTTTATTCTTTACACGTAATCGCGGTAATAGATTGTAGAATATTTTTTTTTCAATTTGAGCGGTAGCTAATCTCAAATTGAGTGATCTCTTCCTTAGTCACGTTGGGTCCATTCAGTTTTATTGTAGCAATGACTGCGAAGTTAAAAGGGAGATACAAGTAATACAAGGAATAAATAAGGAAAATCACATGTAACATAGAAGCCAAAGCGAAATTTATAAGTGAAGTAAATTTAAGAGGTTTCCTAAAGTAACTGGCTCATTTAAGAGCTATGTTAAATGTCAGGTAGTGCAAATTAAATTACAAGAGGATCCCTGGCGGTGGAAAAGTTTATCGCGAACTTGCTAATAGTAAAGTTTGACCAGCGAAGTCAATCAGCAATCGCGTCAAGAGCTATTTGTTCGTGAGTTATTCCGGCTCAAATAAATATCAACACTGTAATTGATTTAGTCGGATATTAAGTTTGGGCTGAACTGAATGCCTGCCATACTCCAGTTACGTTATTGAAGGATATAAATACCACACAAGTGATACCATCATTACCCACACCTGGGTCACTTGTACACGTTGCAATGTAATTTAAGTAATGTAATATGTCGTAGTGTATTTGATACTATTTAGAAATTACTTTGTTTCCAAATTTTTTCAATATCAACCAGTACTAAATCGGTTTAAATTTTTTTAGGTTTTAGGTAATGATCAAACTTTAAACTTTAGGTTTAGGTTTTGGCTTTTTGAACTCCAAACTAGTTGCCATAGTTCCTCAGGTAAAGTACAAATGATTAGTGTACAAGATTAAGGATTTAAACCTGGACCCTTGGCGTGCGAAGCTATGTATGTAAAACATAGCTATATATGTAAAACCTACATGTAAAACATGTAGGTAAAACTCGGTTACTTTTATAACTGCATAGATTCATGTAGTAAAACGTTTTGTGTGGAGTTGATAATCAAAGTAAAGGCAGAGTGGGTACGTAGCATTTCTGCAGGGTTACAAATTTACTCCTTTTAGAAATTATCCCGCACTAACCATTAGGAACTACTAGGAATAGCACTTTTCTAAGCGTCAGATACATCAGAATTATATTAATAGGTCGTAAAATTCCCGTTGGTCTTTTCTGTTTACCACGACTTATAGCTACAGAATTCCATTATCACTTTTGCAGCAAATGGCTCATGACACTATTACCACACAAATGGTTGCTGCCCAGCCCCGGGGTACAAGTAGTTAGGTGTGTATGACGTTAGGTGACAAATACCCGCATCTGTGCCACGTTATCGCCGACACTGGAATAAGGGTTTTATGGCGCTAGTTTGTCTTACGTCCTTGTTCCATGATCCGGTACTTATGAGTGGGTCTTGCTATGTCGCATAAGTTAAAGTTGTAAGTTTACATATAGAAACGTATTATACGCATAGCTATATTTTAATTAGTTTTCCCAATAAAAAAAAAAAAAAACAATTTCGTGTGGATACACAAAATGTATTATGTTCTTTATTTAAGTAAAAGAATAAGTCATTTAAAATCATTACAAATTAAAGTTTTTCTTGAAGTATTCTTGTTCTTTTTTTCAAAATTGAAAAGTATAATTTATAATAAAAATAATAAATAAAATACTATAGTTATATTTTCGAATTAATTAAGTTATATTGTTAGTAATATTTCATTTTTTTAATTACTAACCGATTTAATCTTTAGGGCTCATAAACTTTGATTTTGCCAGACCGTTAAGATATTTTTTCATATAAAGAATTTTAATTTGTGAGATTAAATAGGTTTTGTACGAATTTTTTATGGAATTTAATTATATACTTTAATGCGAAATTTAGTTCATTTGGTTCTTGGAATATCATGCAAAGAGAAAGACTCACGTTCATATCTTTTTTTTAAATACTTAAATCCTTAGTCCAAATATAATTGTTTCATCACAATTTATTGATAAAAAATGGTTGTTCCTATAAGGAGGGAATTTAAGTCATATATTATTTATACAATGTTAAGTACACATTAATTTTGAGCTGTAGAAGTACAGATAGGAGCGGATTTACCATAAGAAGGGTACAATTTACTGCGATGGCTAAACTAAAACCAGCAGAGACTGGCGAAAGGAAGGACACGTACCAAAGGACAATAATTTATCGTTGTGACTTTCCCTTTAGTTGGCAAAACATCGTTCTGAATGATAACGCACGCGCTTTGTTTTAGTATTTTTCTATACACATCGCATTACAAGTCCCTCGACAATTTTTATACTAGAAGCTGTTAATCGACTAAATTATTTGGAAGTTTGTAACTTAATTAAAAATTACGGGCGGACCCAAAATTACTCCACAGTATAAAAAGTTGTGTTTATTGATAAACAATGCAGTAGATACATACTCGTAATAGTTGCCATGTGAATGAGCGCTGCCATTATACGCGAATTGTTTGGTTTGGCGTACGCAACACCAGAGTCGCCATCGTCGCTTCTTTCTTTGCATTCCTATGTGAGAAAGACTCTAATATAAGAAGCGAAACTCTGTCATATTTATAACTGTATAGATTCATATAGTAAAACAGTTTTGTGTGGAGGCGATAAGCAAAGTAAAGACAAAGTGGGGACGTAGCACTTCTGCAGAATGACAGTTTTACTCCTTTTAGAAATTATCCCGCACGCTGTCCTGTAGTTCTTGTACATTCGTCTTCTGCTGTAAAATGGTTCCGCAATCCACCCGCATTGCTTTTACTTCCTTTACTTGTTGATAGCATTATTGCGGCTACCTCATTACACCCCCCCCCCCCATCAATCGCTTTCTAAATGCTAACACGTGATTAAGACAGAGGCAAAAGGAATCTTTTAAATCCTTCACGTAGTTATTGAAAAAGAAGAATATTTTCTACTATAATCTACTCTTGAACCAATATCCTCCATTTCATTTTTTGACCGTATTCTGGCTTTACAGTGGTCAACAATCATTTAAGATTCCACAAAATATCACATTTTTCCCAAACCACTGAAGGAAAATAACCTGAATATAATCCAATATTATTTTAATAATTACAACATTTTTAAAACTTTCAAAACACAGTTCAATCTAGTGGTTTAGAGTTTTAACATTGCCTTGTGCCGTTTATATGCACAAATATATTATAAAATAGAAACGTTTGAGGGAAAGTTCTCTAAAAAGTGAATAAGATTCAGGTTATCACAGGACTTTCAAGAGTACGAGAGCTACCAAGCTGAAGGGTTTAAGGGCTCAGGGCTCGACGGGGATTTTCCTCCTGTTCATCTCTTTTTATGCATAGATTATTTTTTCATCCTCTCTCTTCTTTGTTGTAGATGAAATTTATTCCGATTTATACACACGAATTATTTTATTTTTCGTTAATTGCTGGAATTTAAACTTTAAAATACTTATTGATATTTTTGAATAGAATACAGTTAGGGTATTATTGGCTTAAATAGAAATTGTTTAAATTATGTTAAATTACCATGAAAATTTTTGTCTTTTTTGGCAGAGGGTTAATAATTATAGAGTTATAAAGAAAAATGTAATATACTGGAAAGTCATGTTCAGATTTGATTCAATGCACTATTGTGTTGTACATACTCTCCGGAAATTGTAAGTCCTAATTTCTGGTAAATTAAACCGAGCAAAAATGTAGTGCAATATTATATTGATACTGCCAAATAATAGATATAAATCTATTGCCTTTGGATTTTAAACATGTTGCTGCAATTTTTTAATGCAATATATTATAAACATAGGTACACGTTAGTTGCCATACAACGTAAAATTAGTTAATTAGTTAAAAGGACAAAGACATTTGAGCCTGTAAGTATCATAAACATAGTTTGCAATAAATTACATTATTAACATGAATAAATTTGGCAACTTATAAATTATGATAACATTTTACAACTTAACTTAACAAGAACCGTAGAGAATGTAAATAATAAAGCTTACGAAATTTGACATTCAGTATTTTGCTATTGATACTGCATTATAAACCTATTGCTAATCAAAAACAGTTGCCTCAACTAGCGCTCCTTGCGAAGTAGTACCCTACTAGCCTTCTTAGATGAAGAAGTAAATCACTTCATAAACTTTATTCTTATAAATCTGTTAGACTCTATAAAGTAAACAAACAGAGTATTTATTTACATAATTGGCAATGATTTATATTAATGAAGATATTAAATTAAACGTACTCTGTGAATTGTGAATCAGAAATCAGAAAACACTTTGAAAACCATGAATAATAGTAGTGGGGTCTAGTATGGGTCTACGGGCATTCTATTGTATAGTTGTGCATTCGGGATTGTTTAAATAGAGTTTACAAAATTACAACTCTTAAAAAACCATGTTGGCCGACTATCTTTCAAAGCCTTATTTTATTTTATTACATTGGTGACTGCTAAGATCGGGGTGGTAGGTCGCGGTCACCAGTACTGTAGGCAATGAAAACGTCACAACATCCTTTGTGCACAACATTATTATAATATTATTATTGTTTCAATTATACGAATTTACTATTTCATTTGGTGGTCAAACCATTCTTCTTGAACATTATTTGAAGACAAAAATATGAATGTATTTTTCATTATTTACTTAAGTTCTATTAATATGACTGTAATTATTATTTTTTTGTGAGTTACTCATATGTAGGTTCTAGCTGTGGAAGTTTTTTACTTGGTAGTTTCTTCTTTGTTATTGTTTTACTTTGCTTTCTGCAATGGTTTGTGTTTGATTAACGAAATTCTTAATGATTTAAAGGAAGTAATGCAGAATAATTATGAAAATGAAACAAAACTATTTTTATGGGATTGTATGAATGATAAAAATAATATAAAACTCATAATCAAAACAAGGCAAATTATATTGCGAATTAAATTTGTTCGAAGCATTATAAATGCCGCTATGTATGAAATTTTGTTCATTCAGCAACAAATTTCTTGACTTATATATTCAATAAAAATCCAACACTACATTAATACGGGAAGGTATGAATGAGGAATATTGGAGCATTAGAAAAATGTTTAATTTACTATCACTGGTAAATAAATACAAATATTCCAATATTTATTTTATCGGAAAATTTTGGAACATATTGGTAAATTAGTATTTATTTACGAGTGATAGGGAATGGTGAGATTTGATCAATAACTTCCAGGTCTGATTGCTGACGTTGACCTGGCTATAAAGCGATTGGCGCAGTTTGTTTCATTACATTCTTACTTTAGTGCCTTATGCTGTTATTTATACGTCCTTGTTTATTTTTAAGAAATGAAGTGGAATACATGCAGCAATATAAAAAGTTATATTTTATTCCAGACCACAAAGACAATGTAGATCACTCTTCAACCACTGTTGAAGAGCGTCAGTTAATTGTTTTGTCTACGTATTACATCTTTAAAGTTATTTTCCCTGTTTATCCCATGTATATTCCCTAGATGATATACGTAGATGATAGGCGTATACCGTATTGACTTGTAAACAACATATTAATATTCTACAGCTCGCGTTGTATGACAGGCTTCGCTGAAGGTGCTTGGACAATTTCAAGTCAATAGTTCAGTTTGTTCTTTCATATACACTGTAATACAGAAAATATATTTTTTTAACTCCCGTCATACAAAATAGTAAAGAGTATTGTAAACACAAGTAGTTCTGCTATGAACGTATGGGACACGTAAAAATCAATTATCACAAGCTGTGCGAATGTAATGAGGACTGTAAATATTCCTGTAACTGACCAACGTACAGTACAGAGTATTGCAAGCACAGGTGGCTCTGCTATGAACATTATGAAAATTTATTCATAATAATCAAAAACTGTGCGAATATAATACATGAATGATACAGTTTGTTTTATTGTTATGTATGTATATTATTTGTATGTTTTAACACACCGGAACACCAATAATATAATTAATCCACTCTAGTTAGTTACTCATAGCTCAGCAAAGATAAATATCTAAATGTTGTATCAAGTCTCGTGTTCAAAAAAACATCTCATATGTATGAGGAACGATCTATGGTTAATGTAGTTTACATTATCAGAAAGGAGTACTATTGATACATATGTTGTAGTGCTGCAACAGCGGTTGTAAATATTTCTCACAGGGTGTTGTTTTTACTCTCAGAACAGCAATGATAAACTGCCTCACGTTGTTTTAACTCACAGGGCTTGCATGTGTGTTTCTTATCCCTCTTATTTATGTTATTTTGAACAACGGTTATAACAATGGTTATTTTTAACGTGTTGGAACAACTATGTGAAATTTCTATTTATATTTGTCTTCTATTGTAGCCGTATTATTATCATTGAGAGCTATTCTTGTATCCTTTTAACAGCAGAAACGGCTATGATAGATGTTATAAGTTTTTTTAAATTTTTCGAGTAATATGCACATATATTTTGCCGTATTCGTTTATGGTACTAACTGTGGTAAATATTATGTGGTAAGTTTTATTCTTATAAGGTTATTTCCTTTGTTATATTCGAAGGGATATCAGTAATAAATGGCACATAAACAACTGACTAAGCCTTCAATACCAGAGTCTGAATGTGAATTTGAATTGGAATATGAAATGTTATATGTTAAAAGCCATTTGATTCGAGGTAGATGGCCAGATAGCCAATGATCGAACCAAGTCACGGAAGTCGAGTTATTCATGTAAATGTTATTCTGCTTCCGTTCAAAAGGACCTTTTATTGCCCGCAATGCCCTGCGGATATATTTGCCCTGCGGTGGAGGTCGACAGCCATTCACAAGAGGGATGGACGCCGAATGTGAACCACGTGCCAGCAGTAAAACCGGAAATGTCGGTACATGGTTGATTCATGCTTTTATTTGCAACGTTTGCTATTGGGACGGTGCGAAAAAAATACTGACTGATATGATTTTGCAATCACATAGTTTTCAATAAATTTTAAACCTAATTTCAACGCTTTACTGTTAAGCGGCATACTGCCTGATGTTGCAAGCTTAGTACTTGTCTATTTTTCAAAACTTCAAGTATCAAAACACCCGATATAATTTGACGAAAATCCTACCAACCAATTCAACAAAGTAATATCATCACGTGTCCTAACTGTCAAGATTGTACTCGATTTGTTTACAGTATTGTTTATACTGCGTTAATGGCACCCACAAGACAAATTTTAAAGTTTTAGAATTTGATATTTGGCTTTATTAATAGTGTTTTAAAATTAAAATCAATAGAGTTCTTCCTTGAATCAAGAATGCTTTATGTACTACATTTCTAGTCTTTAGAACTTTTCAAGGAAGACTTATTGCACAGACGGACATAGAACGGTACGAATTTAAGAACGATTTTTTGCATCCTTAATAATTAATGTAAATAATACAAACTATAATCAAGTTAAATTGTAGACAAGAATCACGACATCCTGTGGAGCTTAGCTAATAGCTACTTGCATGCGCATACAGACAGAGCTTGTTTTAATATTCATTGGCAATTAGGAAACATGTATTACCATAGAAAGCTCTAACGGACGCAGTATAACAGTGACGGAATAATTGTTACATTTGCATACAGTTTATTTCCTTAAATATATTTGAAAATGGATCTTCCGGCCAAAATCGTAAATATGATGGCGATAAACGTGCACCAATTTACATGCATATCCGTAAACCTTCGTCTATATTCGGGTGTTAGGACACTTTGCCGCCATTTTCACCGTTACGAAGAAAGAGCTGAAGATAAAGTATTATCACTACAGGTTCGTTCAGTGAGGGAGATGGGGTAAGACAGGAGTATTTTGCATTAGATATTCAATATTGGATTGCCATTATTATATGTTATCATAGTGTCTTGGAATGGACAGCCGCTGGTAAATGTGGTACAGCAGGATTATCGAAATGTTTCTGAAGGGCTAATAATTCTTTTTAGAAACTGAAATTACACAGGGATATGTGAATTCGTTTGTCTTATTAGTCACAGAGCCGAAAGCCAATTTGAATTTTATCACTAGATAACCTTTATTTTTTTTTAATCCATATAGAAATAACCCCAGAAAGAAATTTATTGCCATGCCTATTGTTCATATAATTTAGGAACTTTGCCATAGCTATATGTTACAAAATTAGAATACGAATTTTCGATTATTGAAATCTACGCTCTTCCTTGGGTGTCAAACCCCCCACAACACACCTAAGGAAAAGGTTAGCTTTTAATACTTGCAGCTTAGTGTCCTAATTTTTTAGTAAATGTCCTAGTTTTTATTTTTTTAATCATCCCGTGTTAATAAGAAACTTTACACAAACGTCAGCTATTTTTCGTAATACTCTTAGGTATTAAAATATCTAAGTTATAAATCTTGTGCAGGTCAGGATTTTAATCTTTTCACGTTTAAAATTATATAATTATACATGTAAACAAAATTTAAATCCCAATTCCGTAAGCTTTGCCAAATATGATTTAACTAATATTAACTAAATATTTTACTAATAT
Source organism: Homalodisca vitripennis (assembly GCF_021130785.1). NCBI lineage: Eukaryota > Metazoa > Arthropoda > Insecta > Hemiptera > Cicadellidae > Homalodisca > Homalodisca vitripennis. Next base: position 106,876,715 of record NC_060214.1, read on the forward strand.
TAATGCAAACAAAAAAGGCTTTGTGATTGTTTGAACAAGGTTGGAAGGAATAGACTATGACGTTACGGCATAACATTCTAGAAGTTCTGATTATACATTCCTAAACAATATTTAAATCAATTTGTGTTGCTTTATTTCTATAGAAACAAGCGGGAGTTGCACAGCTGGGCTGACCAGTTTACAATGGCGAGAATGTGCACAAGGATAAGCCATTTTAATCGTGAGATAAGTTGGGAGGAGATGCGGAATTTGTTCACTAACGACAGTAGTACCTCGGCAATGTTTAGAATTATAAACCTATAATACCTAGGAAACAAATTTTCACTACTTCGGTTACATTCATGCATGTATATGAATGAAATTTTTATTTTCAAAGCCAATATTGTTACACACTAAAGTGCGATAATATATACACTAAATTATCATATTCAATGACGTAAGCAATCGCGTTTCGACTAATCTTTCAATTTAACTGATTTAATTTTCAGTTTTTTTTTTTATTTTTTTTAGTTACGCATCATTCTTTTGTTGTATAATTATTAACTTCTGAACTTCTCCACATTTAATTGTACTGTAAATAGTTTTTGATGTTAAGAAAAATCTATCTGCTAAAGAGCCATTGAGTTCAAGTTCGCTATAAGGGCAAGTGTAAATGATGGGAAATGACCGTATTATGTAGACGGATTGCCCCATCGTCTAGCGCCATCCGCCATCACTGTAATGTCTTTAGGTACTCCGTCATCTGAGCGCCTCCCAAGTGTACTAAGTGTCCAGATAATGGTAACCTCGGGCGGGTTTTATAGTTTATGCGCCTTGGCCAGTGTGCGCTTTGATTGTCAGCTTTAAACACATTTGTACGTTATTTTAATACATTCAAACGAATCTCCAAATTGATTTGTGTACTATTTCTATATGACTTTTAATTATTCAAGAGTGTATTATAAGACTGTAAATTTCAGTATTGTAATTTTTTAAATTATTATATTTATCTTATAAAAACTAACTTTACTAACGTAGTTTTGGTTACGTTTTCACCTTATAAATACATTAAATTTGCATGTATGACTACAGCCCGTTTAAGATTAATTTCCTTAAAAGTAAATCATATCAAAGAGGACTCATTATGTGGGACTCAAACACAAGTCCCTTACTATCATGGCAATTATCTATCGTACAACACAACCCATCAACTAATGCAAAATCGTTCTTTATTTTATTATGTTTAATTAGGTATTGTTTATCGCTCGGGTTCAAGCAAATTTATGGGTTATGTATGCTAAGAAAGGTTATGAAAGGTTATGTATGATTAAGGGTATATGAACCGTACACTCCCTCTACAACAATGTCGATGTTAACCACCACTGCGTCTGTTGTCAACATACTGTTTCTAAAACCAACTTAATCCTTAGAAAGAAGGTTCTATTTCTTTAGAAACTGAAGCATTGCAGTTAAATTCAGTTTTTCAAATATCTTCCTCAAAGCCAGCAAAAGTAAGCCATTTATTTGTAGAGCATCTATCATATTTTAAAAAAATGTTACTGATTTCCAGGAGCGACGGGGAAAAGACAGATTGACTAATTTATGTAATTGCCTTACAATGTACTTTGAATACTTTATCCCCAATTTTAAGTTTAATTTTGTTTTGAACATTATTATACACTGTAAGAGCAGCCACGCGATGTCAAAAATTTAAATTTTCACTATGTCTTCAGATTAGGATAAATTAATAATTCAACGTTTGTTTTACATGAACATAAATTAAATAAATCAACTTTTCACTTTCTATCACACTGACTTTAAGAAGCAGATTTTTTTTACTAAGTCTCTAATGATATTTTATTGAAACACCTGCTACAGTACTTATGTATGGTAGAAGAATACTTTAGTATAAGTCGAGAGTAGTTTTTTTCTGAATAGACGCATAGAAGTATTGTTTTTTTTTTAATAAATTATGGTTTTGAAACATTTTCCCCTGGGTGTTAGTTAACCCGGAGTTGGCGGCCTATATTGAGGGCTGTCCCAGGTAACGGAGGTGCGGACCCTGACAAATGCCCTCATCTGTCGCGTGTTATCGCCTCTCTTGAGAGTGTAGAGGACAGCGTTATAGCCTTACTGTATCCTGCTGTTTGCTCGCTGATAAGGGTATTACTGTACCTATTGGTTTCGTAATGACAATATATGTAAGTCGTGTGAATAGTTGGAAATAACCCGTCCATTGTAAGCTGAGAAAGATAGTAACCACTTGTTTTTTGGCAATAACATTAATTAAATACGATAACTATAAGATTCAATTTTAATTGGCATAAATGTAACTATGTTGTCCCAGGTTTTCTTTTTTTTTATTCACAATAATAATCAAATTGTATATGACAGTTGTGAGTTAAGGTTTGTCAGGTTATTAAAAACGTAAATAATATGCAATTTTTTGTAATGTATACATAAAAATCTATCGTCTGTATTGAATTAAAAATGTGAAATTATAGGTTTTCAATGAAACGTTGATTACTAAAATCGTAATATAGGATTTACGGATTTAGTTATTTTGTCAAGGTATGAATTGAAATTGATCTTTAATTCAACCCTCCTTAGTTCTAAATAGTTATTATTTATAATTATCTATATTGCATAATTATTGTGTTTTATATATATATATATATATATATATATATTTAAAACGTAGAAGCCAAAGCAAAATTTATAACTGGAGTAAATTTTAGAGGTTTCCTAAAGTAACCGTCTCATTCTAGAGCTATGTTACATGTCAGGTAGTGCAAATTAAATTACAAGAGGATCCCTTGCGGTGGAAAAGTTCAACTCGAACTTGATAATAGTAAAGTTTGACCAGCGAAGTCAATCAGCAATCGCGTCAAGAGCTATTTGTTCGTGAATAATTCCGGCTAAAATAAATATCAACACTGTAATTGATTTAATCGGATATAAAGTTTGGGCTGGACCGAATGCCTGCCATACTCCAGTTACGTTATTGAAGGGTATAAATACCACACAGGTGATACCAATATTACCTACACTTGTGTCACCCGTACACGTTGCTATGTAATGTAATAACTCGTGGTGTAAATTTAATATTGTTTTGAAATTACTTTTTTTAATTTTAGTATGAACCACTACTAAATCGTTTTTAATTTTACCTTTAATTTCTTTTTACGATCTAAAGCGTTGTGAACTCGAAACTAGTTGCCACATTTTCACAGGTAAAGTACACATTATTAGTGTACAAAAATAAGGTTCTTATTTCAGGATTCGAACCCGGACCCTTGGTCTGCGAAGCTGAGTCTCTAACTATTACAGTACCAGGAATGGCACTGTTTCCAAGTGTCAGGTACATTACAACTTTATAATTGGTTCTTAATAATAATAATATAGATTCCCGTTGCTGTGTTCTGTTTACCAAGATTTATAGCAATAAAATTCCATTTGCACTTTTGCAGCAAATGGCTCATGACACTGCTGACACAGCTGTGCTCCTATTACCACACAAATGGTTGCTGCCCAGTCCCGGGGTACACGTAGATGTGTATGACGTTAGGTGACAAATACCCGCATCTGTGCCACGTTATCGACGTCACTGGAGCAAGGGTTTTATGGCGCTAGTTTGCCTTACGTCTTTGTTCCATGATCCCTTACTTAGGAGTGCGTCTTATTATGGCGCATAGGCTAAGCTAATTAATGAAAAGTTTGTATTGATACTCAAAATGTATCATAATTGTTATTTATGTATAAGTAGTGAAATATCGTTATTAAACAAACTAAAGTTTTTTTAAAATTGTTTTTACTTTTTTTTACAATTCTAGAAGATATAATAAAATTGTATCAATGAAAATTATACAAATTAATTAAATTACTTCTATTGTTATAATTAGTTCGTGATTTTATTACTGGCTGTTTTTTTACCTTTAGGTTCTGTATAATTTGCTTTTATGAGACTCTTTTTGTTATATACATTTTTTTAAATAGTTAAAACCATGAATAGGTATTATACGCATTTCTTGTGAACTTTCTCCTGCGATAATAAAATGCTGAATGCAATTGTAAACGTAAATGTAAAATGTAATTCGAAGAATTCTTGAAATATCATGCATACAGAAAATGACGTCCATACCCTTTTCCAACAATGTTTAGTCTAAATATAATCATTTATTACAATTTATTACTAAACAATAGTGGATTTAATATAGAAGAGATTCAGTTTTATATTTCCTAAATAATTACAAAGTACACGTTATTTATAAATTGTATATGTATAGAGATAAGAGCGGATTTAGTAGCAGGAGAATAACATTTACTGCGAGGGCTAGGTAAAACCAGCCTGGGCTGGTGAAAGAAAGGACACGTACCAAAGGACAATGATTTATCGTTGTGACTTTCCCTTTCGTTGGCAAAACATCGTTCTGAACGATAACGCACGTACTTTGTTTTAATATCGCTTTCCACACATCGGGTTACAAGTTCCTTGACAATCTTTTACTAGAAGCATTTAATCGAATAAACTATTTGGAAGTTTGTAACTTAATGGACAAATACGGGCAGACCCTTAATTATTCCACAATTTAGAAAGTTTTTGTTATCGATAAACTATGCAGTGGATAAATACTTGTAGTTGTTGTGATGTGAGTGAGCGCTGCTTATACGCGAATGGTTTGGTTGGTGTACGCAACACCAGAGTCGCCATCGTCGCTTCTTTCTTCGCATTTTTATGTGAGAAAGACTGTGATATAAGAGGAAAAATTCGGTTACATTTACAACTGCACAGATTCATATAGTAAGAATTTGTGTTTGGAGAGGCGATAAGCAAAGTAAACACAAACTGGTTACGTAGCAATTCTGCAAAGTTTCAATTTTACTTCCTTTAGACATCATCCTGCGCGCTGTCTTAAATACTAAACAGTAGTTTCTTTACATTTGTCTTCCCCAGTGAAATGGTTCCGTAATCCACCCGCATTTGCAATCTTACTTCCCTTACTGGTTGATAGCATTACTGTGGCTTACTCATTACTATCCTTCTTTCCCCTCACCCATAATCAACTATGACTGACTTTTACATCAACATCCACTGTTACATTTCTCGGTCGTATTCTGGCTTTGAAGTGAACGGCAATTATTTAGGATTTCTCAGAATTTCACACTTTTACCAAAGCACTGATTGAAAGACCACCTGAATATATTTCAAGGTTTGTTAATGATTATAACATTTTTAGAAATTTCAAAACAACATTCAATCTATTGGTTTAGAGATTTAACGTTGCCTTGTGCCGTTTAATTACACAAATATATTATGAAATAGAAACATTTGAGCGGAAATTTTATCTCAAATGTGAATAAACATCAGGTTATCACAGGACTTTCAAGAGTACGAGAGCTACCAAGCTGAAGGGTTTAAGGGCTCAGGGCTCGACGGGATTTTCCTCCTGTTCATCTCTTTTATGCATAGATTATTTTTTCATCCTCTCTCTTCTTCGTTGTAGATAAAAGTTATTCGGATGTATACACTCGAGTTATTTTATTTTTCGTTTACAGCTGTAATCCAAATTTTAAAATTCCGCATTGCAATATTTTAACTGAACACAGTAAGGGAATTTTTGACTTGCTTGGGATTTTTTAAATCTTATAACATTACCATGAAACTTTTTGACTTCTTTGGCAGAAGGTTAATAATTATGGAGTGAAAAAGTAAAATTTAATACATTGAAAAGTCATGTTATGAATTTTAATTCAACGCACTAACGTGTAAATTTTTATTGTAATATTATATTGGTACCACTAAACAATAATAATAAATCTGTACCCTTTGGATTCTACTAAATATATTGCTGCAACTTTTAGATTGCAATCATTACAAACGTGGGTACAACATTAGTTGTCATACAACGTAAAATGTTTTAATAAGTTAAAAGGAGAAAGCCATTTGAGCTTGTAAACAAATAAACATAGTTTTCAAATTTAAATTATTAACGTGAATAAATTTGGCAATTTATAAATAAATTATAGTAACAGTTGTATCTGAACAAGAACTGTAAACAATGTAAATAATAAACCTTACTAGTTTTAATATTTTATATTTTGCTATTGATACTGCATTATAAACCTTCAGCCAATCAAAAAGAGGTGCCTAAGTGAGCGCCCCTAGCAGTGTAGTACCCACCTAGCGCTCTTAGATGAAGAAGTAAAACACATCATAAACTTTATTCTTATAAATCTCTTGTAGTCTGAAAAATTTATAAACATATTGTTTATTTACATCATTGTAAATGGTTTATAATAATTTAAAATATTTACTTAAACCTACTCTATGAATCAGGAATCTGAAAAAATTTTGAAAACAATGAAACATTTTAGTGGAGTCTAGCATTGTTGTGTCCCTTTGTGTATTCCTGATTGTCTCAATATAGTTTACGAAATGGAACCTCTTTTAAAACCCCCTGTTGGCCGTCTATCTTTCAAGGCCTCATTATATTTTATTATTTTTGATGACTGTCCTGATCGTCATTCGGTAGGTTCGTATTCATTTATATATATTCAATAAAAAAACAACACCAAATTAGAACGGTAAGGTTTTAATGAAGAATCTTAGAGCATTGAAAAAAAGTGTATTTACTATTACTGGTAAATAAATACAAATTTTCCAATATTTATTTTTTGTTGGAAGATTTTTTTGTAAATATTGGAAAATTTTTGTCTATTTACCAGTGATAGTAAATGTTAGAATTTGATCAATAACTTCCAGGTCTGATTTGCTGACGTTGACCTGGCTATAAAGCGAATGGCGCAGTCATAATTTGTTTCATTACATTCATGCTTTACTGCTAACATTATATACTATTATTTATGCGTCCTTGTTTATTTTTGAGAAATAAAGTGAAATAGATACAGTAATATAAATTTTTATATTTTATATCCAGAGCACAAAGATTCTCAACCACTGTTTAAGAGTGTCTGCAAATTTTTTTTTCTCGTCTACGCATTACAGCTTTAAAGTTATTTATCCTGTTTATTAATTCTAGATGATATACATAGATGATTGACGTATACCGTATTGGCGTGTAAACAACGTAGGAATATTGCACAGCTCGCGTAGCTTGACATGCTTTACTGAAGGTGCGTGGAAAATTTCAAGTCAATAGTTCATTCATTCTATCATTTAGACAGTCATACAGAAAATAAATGTTTACATCCCCCGCCATACAAAATAACCAGCCTACTGAGTAATGCCATAGTTATACTTGTTCCATCGTAGAAGTAGGAATACAAGATTTTCAGTAAATCATACAAGATTTAAAGTACGCAGAAGAAATATTTTTCTAGATACCTTGTCATGTAACACTTTCACACTTTTGCTCGTTAAGTTTCTTATGAGTTTTTAAATAGTTATGCTACACGTATTGCTATATCACTTATTAAAAATATCATTTCATATTATTTTGTTGGGTTTCAAATTTCTTTGCTCTGCAATATTCACGTTGCCATTACAATTATAGATATGACAAGTGTAAAAGTTCCCGCTTAGGCTCCGATTATTTCCATGAGGTGGTACGTAAAAGAATAGAAATCAAATATGATCATGATGTACAAGTAACAAGTGTAATCATAAGCGGTGAGATAGTAATGAGGGCAGTAAAAATACCTGCAACTGAATATCATACAGTGAGGAATATTGCAAGTAAAGGTTGTTCTGCAATAAATATAATGGAAATGTAGGGAGCAATATTCACAAGCGGTGCAAATATAATGAGTACAGTAAAGGAACGACCTGTTGCATCCTTAATAATTAATTTAAATAATACAATTCTATAATCAAGTTGAATTATAGACAACAATCAAGACAATATTTGTGTAGCTTAGCTAATAGCTACTTACATAAGCATACAGGCAGAGCTTGTTTTAATATTCATTGGCAGTTAGCAAAGGTATCTATTATCATGGAAATCTCTAACAGAATTCTACCCATAGTATAACAGTGTCAGAATAATGGTACATTTGCATATAGTTTATTTCCTAAAATATATTTAAAAATGTATCCTACGGCCAAAATCGTAAATATGATGGCGATAAAGGTGCACCGTTTTACATGCATAGTCGTAAACCTTCGTCTCCATTGAGGTGTTATTACACTTTGCCGTCATTTTTACCGTTCCGAAGAAAGAGCTGAAGATAAGGTAATATCACTACAGGATCGTCTAGTAAGGGAGATGGGGGAGAAAGGAGTATTTTTGCAATAGATATTAAATTTGCGATAGCCACCATTATATGTTATCATAGTGTCTTATAATGGACAGCCACTGGTAAATGTGGTATTATGACAGGGTTAGCGAAATGTTAAGATTCGATCACATCACAGATAAGATCCATCACAGATTCGAGAGTCAATGTGCATTGTATGACTACATAACCTTGCCTTTCTGAAAATCGATAGAGAAATATCCTAAGAATGTAATCTGTTGTCAGTCAAGAGATTGTAGGACATTTGCCACTGTTAAATGTTACAAAATTAGAAGAAGAATTTTCGATTATTGAAATCTGCACTCTTCTTCAGGTTTCAAAACCGCGAATAGTCTAAGGAAGATGTTAATAAATTGTATACGTCAGGTTTTTTTAATTTTTTCACTCTTAAAATTATATTATTATAGGCATGTAAACAAAACTTAAGGTCCAATTCTGTTAGCTTTATAAAATCTTCAACTTTTCCGCTTGATTTTTACTGATGAAATAGTAACGGAAACAATAAAGGTTTTTTATGGTTGTTTTTAAAAGGTTAGAAGGAAATGCTTATCGCAGGGGTAAAGCCAGGGGTGCCCATACCTTTTTACCAAGGGCCACATTATAAAGCCTTTATGGCCAGGCGGGCAACAACATCCCAGGGGAGGATTTGGAACCCCAAACAAAACGTATTGCCCGGGGTTTGTTCCAGAAATCTTGTGCAAAATATGAGTTTTAAGGTTATTTGGCCCTTGTTTCCTGATTATTGTAATTTCTTATTATTTATTAGTTGTTAGGTAAAGGTTTATAATATATTATGATTTTAGGTTCTTTTAGTAGAAATAAATATAAACCCGGACTTTTGGACGTTTGCTCTAATTCTGAGGGAAACAAATAAAAAAGTCACCAATAAATTGAATACATTGATTTTAATTAATCCTACTAGGATACTAGGACATACAAATTACGTGGCGAGTGGTGACCTTGAGTTGGGTAGGGGTTACGTCGCGCGCACCGCGCGCTGTGCCGTGCTTTACGCGCGCTCTATTCGCCAGCCGGCAGCCACCACCGTAGGTCAGTGAAATCTGTCTGCAACTACTTTACTTCTTTCAACACTCATACTCCACAAAATGAATACGGCTCGTTCTACGTGAAATCGGCAGGACTGCTTGGTTTCTCAAAATTTGTATTTATTTAATATTTCAAATGCTTGTAAACAAATTTGGTTGTTTTGGCAACAAGGCGGGCCACATAAAACTGACTCGCGGGGCCGGATTCGGCCCGCGGGCCGTAGGTTTGGCAGCCCTGCGTTACAGCATAACATTCTAGAGGTTGTCATCATAAAATCCTAAGAGCAAGCTTTTTAAACAATATATGAAATCATTTGGATTGTTTTATTTCTATAGAAACAAGTGGGGGTTCCATAGCTGGGTTGATCAGTTTGCAGTCGCGAATACATTCATAATGTGAACAAGGATAAGCCATTTTAATCGTTAGATCAGTCGGGGAGTCGATGCAGAATGTATTCACTAACGATAGTAATTTCATGGCAATCTTTGGATTTGAACCTTTTATTGTCCGACACTGCGCTCTAACTCTCGTGTACAACTCTCCGACAATGCGCTCCAAATTCTCGTGTACTACTGTCCGACCATGCGCTCCAATTCTCGTGTACTACTGTCCGACAATGCGTTCCAATTCTTGTGTACAACTCTCCGACAATGCGGTCCAATTCTCGTGTACAATTCTCCGACAATGCGCTCCAATTCTCATGTACTACTGTCGACAATGCGCTCCAAATTCTCGTGTACTACTGTCCGACCATGCGCTCCAATTCTCGTGTACTACTGTCCGACAATGCGTTCCAATTGTTGTGTACAACTCTCCGACAATGCGGTCCAATTCTCTTGTACTTCTGTCAGACAATGCGCTCCAATTCTCGTGGACAACTGTCCGACAATGCGCTCCAATTCTCGTGTACAATTCTCCGACAATGCGCTCCAATTCTCATGTACTACTGTCCGGGGACAATGCGTTTCCAATTCTTGTGTACAACTCTCCGACAATGCGGTCCAATTCTCTTGTACTTCTGTCCGACAATGCGCTCCAATTCTCGTGGACAACTGTCCGACAATGCGCTCCAATTCTCGTGTACAATTCTCCGACAATGCGCTCCAATTCTCATGTACTACTGTCCGACAATGCGCTCCAGATTCTCGTGTACTACTGTTCGACAATGCGCTCCAATTCTCGTGTACAATTCTCCGACAATGCGTTCCAATTCTGTGTACAACTCTCCGACAATGCGGTCCAATTCTCTTGTACTTCTGTCCGACAATGCGCTCCAATTCTCGTGGACAACTCTCCGACAATGCGCTCCCAATTCTCGTGTACTACTGTCCGATAATGCTGGTCTAATTCTTGTACACTACTGTCAGATAATGCGTTCCAATTCTCGAGTACAACTGTCAGACTCTACAGTTTGCTTTTCTAAAGAAGGTCTCTGACGGAGCCAGGCAACTACTTTTACGTGTTAAACATCTCACTTCAAATACCACATTAAAATATAAACCAACAATACCTGGGAAATACATTTTTACTATTTGGGTAGTATTCATGCATTTTATGCAAATGATAATTTATTGCGTTTTACGGAATGTAATAACCAAAGATAACATAAACCATCATAGCATGTAGAATTTTTTGAGTGTCTTGTGAAGTACTAAAGATAGCTAAGTTAATAATTAATGTAGTAATTAGTTTTATAAACTTTTACGATATCGGTTATTAGCTATACTTTGGTGAACTTTATAATTATGCATGTTACTTCTGGTTGAGAATATTAGTTGGGATTCATACTGATTAAATTTTTTAGACCATCCTAAAAATATAAGATATTTCAAAAGAGTTGTTTGGTGTATACAAACTTGAGCAGTGGCTGTTTTCATATGCTTCAAGTACAGTCTGTGTCTTCAAGCGACATTTTTGGCCGAGCGTCATCGTTCTCCAAAGCTCTGCAAAGTTGACACCTAAGATAACTTTATCATATACATTATCAGTTCTCAGTTTTTATCAAGAGAAATCCATTAGTTCAAAGTCCATTAATTATGTTAAAGCCCTGATTAAACGTAACTAGTCTGTAACCGTGTAGTAAAAGTTTTAAGATTGGTGCAGCCCTGGGAACTTGCACAAAATTAAACAGAATCAGGTAACGAGAGGATATTTAAAATCTACGTTTTAAGTTCCAAGTAAATTTTTTTGAACATTAAAGTGCGATATTAATTATACTAAATTATCATGTTCAATGAAGTACGCAATCGCGTTTCGGCTAATCTTTCAATTTAACTAATTTAATTTTTAGTTTTGTACTGACTAAGGTACATTCCTTTTTTGTTCAATAATTTATTTCTAAACTTCTAAACATATTATAGACGCTATGAAAATCTGTCTGCTTAAAAGCCATCGACTTCAAGTTCGCTAGAAGGGCAAGTGTAAATGACGGGAAATGACCGTATTACGTAGACGGATTGCCCTATCGTCTAGCGCCATCCGCCATCGCTGTAATGCCTTTGGGTACTCCGTCATCTGAGCGCCTCCCAAGTGTACTAAGTACCCAGATAATGGTAACCTTCTGGCGGGGTTTTATAGTTTATGCGCCTTGATATGGATGCGCTTTGGTTGTCAGCTTTAAAACATGGTTAATTTAATACATTCCAATTAATCTTCAAATTTACTTGTATACTATTCATCTATGACTTGTAATTAATCAAGCTATATAAGTGTTTTAAATGTCAATACCTTATATCGTAATATACCGCATATTGTAGTTATCTTATAAAATATAACTTTATCAACGTAGTTTTGGTTACGTTTTTACCTTATACATACATTAAATTTGCATGTAGGACTACAGCATGTTTAAGATTAATTTTCTTAAAGGTAAATCAAGTCATAGAGGACTCATTATGCGAAACTCGAACCCAAGTCTTTTACTCGCTCAACGATCATGTTGATTTTCATACCTCACAACCCATCAACTAATTCAAGATCATTCATCATTTTGTGTGTGTTTTATTATTTACGATTTATCACTCGGGTGTCAGAAATTTATCAGTAATGTCTGCTACGGAAGCAGGTTATATCGATCCTCTACTCCTTTGACATCCATTTTGACGTGAATCACCACTGCCTCTTGCCTTTCTGAAACCGACTTGATCCTCATAACGGTTGTATTTCTTTAGAAACTCATGCACTGTAATCAAATACAGTTTTAAAATATCTCTCAAAAGCGACAAAACTAAGGCAGTTATTTGTAGAAAACGATCATATTTTTTTTAAATTGGATTGACTTTCGCGATTTCTAGGAGCGAGGGAAACACTCATTGTTCAACAGACAGATTGACTAAATGAGGTAATGTCCTTACAATATGCTTTAAGCATTTTGTAATATGGCATACGGATATTAAATTAGAATTGTTTAATTTTTTGCTAGGAGCTCCTGGATGATTTTTATAATCCCTTTCCTCAACTACTGGAGCCAGTACCAATGAAGTTACTGACTCCTTAAGGCTTCCGCGTAAGGTTTGCTTGAAAAGGACATAGGCTTTTGTTCAAAATCTGTTAAACTCGTTCGCAACCTCAGTCGCATACTCCACCAGTTTATCCCCAATTTTGAGCTTGATTTTAATTTACATATTATTTTAGTGATGTCTAAGATATACGATAAATAATTAATTAAAAGTTTGTTTTATAGAAATCAAAATTAAATAAATCGACTTTTCATTTTCCATTACAGAAGAAATACGGTCTTTAAGAAGCAGATGTTTTTGTTAGTGAATCTCAAACGATATTTTAATGTAACACCTGCAAGTGTACTTATATATGCTAGAAGAATAGAAGATTAAAGTATTGTTTTTTATAAGTTATGCTTTTGAAGCATTTTCCCACGGGTTCAGACCCGGAGCAGACGGCCTACATTGAGGGCTGTCCCAGGTAACGGAGGTGTGGACCCTGACAAATGCCCTCATCTGTCGCGTGTTATCGCCTCTCTTGAGAGTGGAGAGGGCAGCGTTATAGCCTTACGATTCTGCTGTTTACTCGCTGATAGGGGTATTACTGTACCTATTAGTTTTATAATGATAAATAACCTTAGTTGTGTGGATAGTTGGAAATAACCCATTGAGAGCTGTCCCAGGGACCGGAGGTGCGGACCCTGACAAATGCCCTCATCTGTCGCGTGTTATCGCCTCTCTTGAGAGTGGAGAGGGCAGCATACATTGAGAGCTGTCCCAGGGACCGGAGGTGCGGACCCTGACAAATGCCCTCATCTGTCGCGTGTTATCGCCTCTCTTGAGAATGGAGAGGGCAGCATACATTGAGAGCTGTCCCAGGGAGCGGAGGTGCGGACCCTGACAAATGCCCTCATCTGTCGCGTGTTATCGCCTCTCTTGAGAGTGGAGAGGGCAGCATACATTGAGAGCTGTCCCAGGGACCGGAGGTGCGGACCCTGACAAATGCCCTCATCTGTCGCGTGTTATCGCCTCTCTTGAGAGTGGAGAGGGCAGCATTACATTGAGAGCTGTCCCAGGTAACGGAGGTGCGGACCCTGACAAATGCCCCCATCTATCGCGTATTATCGCCTCTGTTGAGAGTGGAGAGGGCAGCATACATTGAGAGCTGTCCCAGGGACCGGAGGTGCGGACCCTGAAAAATGCCCTCATCTGTCGCGTGTTATCGCCTCTCTTGAGAGTGGAGAGCTCAGCGTACATTGAGAGCTGTCCCAGGGACCGGAGGTGCGGATCCTGAAAAATGCCCTCATCTGTCGCGTGTTATCGCCTCTCTTGAGTGTGGTGAGCGCATCGTACATTGAGGGCTGTCCCAGGTAACGGAGGTGCGGACCCTGACAAATGCCCTCATCTGTCGCGTGTTATCGCCTCTCTTGAGAGAGGAGAGGGCAGCATACCTTGAGAGCTGTCCCAGGTAACGGAGGTGGAGACCCTGGCAAAATGCCCTCATCTGTCGCGTGTTATCGCCTCTCTTGAGAGAGGAGAGGGCAGCGTACATTGAGAGCTGTCCCAGGTAACGGAGGTGCCGACCCTGACAAATGCCCTCATCTGTTGCTTGTTATCGCCTCTCTTGAGTGTGGAGAGCGCAGCGTTATAGCCTTACTGTATCCTGCTGTTTACTCGCTGATAATGGTATTACAGTACCTATTAGTTTTATAATGATAAATAGGTTAAGTTGTATGGGTAACTGGAAATAAGCCGTCCATTGTAACCATTAGGTTATGCAAATATGATAGTTATTACAATTAATTTTTCATTAACATGAAAAGTATTATATAATATTTTTAAACGTAGGTAAAATTCTATCGTTTTTATTTTTTTGAAAACCTGAAATGATATATTTGTAATGAAATTTTGATTATTAAATACAAACTAGAGGATTGGTAGATTTAGCTATTCATGTCTGCAATGATATATAGATTTTCAATTCAGCGCTTGTCGGTTTTACATAATTAATAAATTTACTATACTTTAGAATTAAGTATAGAACTAACAGTGTGTTATATATATATATATATATATATATATATATATATATATATATATATATATATTTATGTGAAAGAAACCTGGACTCAATGTTTGTGTCTGCAAGATAGAGATGCAATCAAGTTATGGTGCAAATTATATAGAATGGCCAATCCTGTAATTGAATTGTAAGTGACAGGCAAAGTCGTTCTAAACATATGATACGAGAGCCACATCTGGTCTGGTCATTCAATTATAGTTCTGGCAGGATTAGTTGCGCAGTAGTTTAATATTAAACCATCCTGACCACTTCGCGTGTCCTTTTTGCCTTGAAGTTCTGTATGCCGTCATTTGTAACTTAATCATACATGTGACAATAGGGAACGCCTCTGTTTCAAGTGATTAATATTCTTTAGAACTGGTAGAGTAAAGATTCAGGTAATAAAACTTGTAGTAGGTCAAACTGTCAAAACAAAGTAATATTTTCTCATTGGTTTATGATCCACGTAGAAAGAAATTTAGTCTCACGGGAACAAAGTTTTATAAGTAATAATGTTCTTAAAAGTAGTATATTAACTTCTGGCATAAGTTGGCTTGTTTAATTATATTGTCTTTAGAGAGCTAAAGTCATAATATTGCAACTGAGTCTGAAGAAAAGTCAGGTTCTATGATTCGATAGTATTTGGAGAGCCGACATGTTGCAGTCCCGCAAAACTCCCATAAGTGGTCTAATAAGACAAGGTCCAACCTGAAAGAAGGAGGTCATCAATTTAATCATTTTTTTAATCAGGATTTTAAACTTGAATTTGATGTAATTCTGATTTTTATAAGAAAAATAGTAGTTCATAGGTTTGACGTTAAGAAAAAGTATAAATTTTGAGTAAATAAATAAATAAAAAAAGAAAACAATTGAGAATTGTTAATTCCTTTTTTATATCAGGGTGAGCGTAATAATAATAAACCTACTCGGATGTACGTTCTTGAAAATAGTTAAGATGCATTTGAAATTTCTGGCACTTTAAAGATAGAATTTATACGCATCCAATGCTTCTATATTTATATAGATTTTTCAGAAAAAGTTTCAATTTATATTATATTTCATCGTTTAAATATTCAGAACCTTTTATACTATACAAAACAAACTATGAAATGTTTCGATTCGTATTTACATTTTACTATTTTAGAAAAAGATTAATGATCAAACTATTCTGGAGTGCTTACTGTCTTCTTCTATACATTTAATCGTGTTAATAGATTGTTAAAAAATATAAATCTCAATTTGAGCTGGAGCTAATCCTAAATTGAGTGATCAGTTGGTTTGAGACAGTGCATCCACTTAGTTTTATTTTTAGCAATCACTGCGAAGTTCAAAGGGAGACACAGGTATTACCATGAATAAAATCTCAAGTACCCAAATCAAAATTGAAAAGAGAAGTAAGATTAAGAGATTTCGTAAAGTAACCCGTTCGTTTGAGAGCTAAGTATCATGTAAGGTAGTGCAAATTAAATTCCAAGAGGATCCCTGTTGGTGGAAAAGGATATCGCGAACTTGGTAATAGTAAAGTTTGACCAGCAAAGTCAATCAGCAATCGCGTCAAGAGTTGCTTGTTCGTGAGTAATTCCGGCTCAAATAAATATCAACACTGTAATTGATTTAGTCGGATATTAAGTTTGGGCTGGACCGAATGCCTGCCATACTCCAGTTACGTTATTGAAGGGTATAAATACCACACAGGCGTTACCAACATTACCAACACCTGTGTCGCCCGTACACGTTCCACTGGGATTAGATATAGTTTTGACTGGACCGAATGCCTGCCGTACTCCAGTTACGTTATTGAAGGGTATAAATACCACACAGGCGTTACCAACATTACCAACACCTGTGTCGCCCGTACAAGTTCCACTGTGATTAGATATATTTTGACTGGACCGAATGCCTGCCATATCCGGTTACGTTATTGAAAGATATAAATACCACACAGGCGTTACCAACATTACCAACACCTGTGTCGCCCGTACACGTTCCACTGTGATTAGATATAGTTTTGACTGGACCGAATGCCTGCCATACTCCGGTTACGTTATTGAAAGATATAAATACCACACAGGCGTTACCAACATTACCAACACCTATGTCGCCCGTACACGTTCCAAGATTTATAGTAACAAAAATCCATTTGCACTTTTGCATTAAATGGCTCATGACACTGCTGACATAGTTGTGTTCCTATTTCCACACAAATGGTTGCTGTCCAGCCCCGGGGTACACGTAGATGTATATGGCGTTAGGTGACAAATACCCGCATCTGTGCCACGTTATCGCCGTCACTGGAATAAGGGTTTTATGGCGCTTGTTTCTCTTACGTCCTTGTTCCATGATCCGGTACTTAAAGGTGTGTCTTAGTATGGCACATAAGCTAAGGTACTTAAAGAAAACTTTGTGTGGATACTCAAAATGTATCATAACTGTTATATATTGACATATTGGTTTGATAAGATGTACTAAAATAAGCTGAGAAGTATCGTTATTAAACAAACTAAAGTTTTTTTATACTGTTTTAAAAATCTAGAAGATTTGTTTATAATAAAAATTGATTAATAAAATTACTACGAATTAATTAAATTACTTATATTGTTATAATTAGGTCGTGATTTTATTACTGGCTGTTTTTTACCTTTGGGGTCTGTATAATTTGCTTTTATGAGAATCTTTTTTTTCATATAGATTTTTTTAAATTGTGAAAACCATGACTAGATTTTATACGAATTTCTTGGGAACTTTCTCCTGCGATAATAAAATGCTGAATGCAATTATAATCGTAAATGTTAATGCAGTTCAATGGGTTCTTGGAATATCATGCATACAGAAAAACACGTCCATACCCTTTTCCAACAATGTTTAGTCTAATTATAATTATTTATTACAATTTATTACTAAACAATGGTTGTTTTATTATTGAAGAGATTCAGTTTTATATTTGCTAAATAATGCAAAGTACACGTTATTTATGTATTGTATATATGTATAGGTAAGAGCGGATTTAGTAGAAGGAGAATACAATTTACCGCGAGGGCTAAGTTAAAACCAGCAGAGGCTGGCGAAAGAAAGGACAAGTACCAAAGGACAATGATTTATCGTTGTGACTTTCCCTTTCGTTGGCAAAACATCGTTCTGAACGAAAACGCACGTATTTTTTTTTAATATCGCTTTCCACACATCGGATTACAAGCCCCTTACCAATAATTTTTTTTAAGCAGTTCCTAGATTAAACTTTGGAAGTTTTTAACTTAATAAAACAATTACGGGCGGACCCAAAATTACTCCACAGTATAAAAAGTTGTGTGTATTGATAAACAATGCAAGTAGATACATACAATAGTTGCCATGTGAATGAGCGCTGCCATTATACGCGAGTGGTTTGGTTGGGGTACGTAACACCAGGGTCGCTATCGTCGCTTCTTTCTTTGCATTCCTATGTGAGAAAGAATGTAAGAGGTAAACTCGGTTACTTTTATAACTGTATAGATTGATATAGTAAAAGAGTTTTGTGTAGAGGCGATTAGCAAGGTATCGACAAAGTGGGGACGTAGCACTTCTGCAGGGTTACAATTTTATTCCTCTCAGAAATTATCCTGCACGCTGTCCTGCAGTTTCGTTACATTCGTCTTCCGCAGTGAAATGGTTCCGTAATCCACCCGCATTACAATATTACTTCCCTTACTGGTTGATAGCATTATTTGGCTTACTCATTACTATCCTTCTTTCCCCTCACCCATAATCAACTATGACTGACTTTTACATCAACATCCACTGTTACATTTCTCGGTCGTATTCTAGCTTTGAAGTGAACGGCAATCATTCGGGATTTCTCAGAATTTTACATTTTTACCAAATCACTATTTCAGAGTAAACAACCTGAATATGATTCAAGGAATTTTTATAATTATATCATTTGTAGAAATTTTAAAACAAAATTTATTCTAATTGTTTAAAGTTTTAACTTTACCTTTTTCCCTTTAAATGCACAAGTATATTACAAAATAGAAACTTTCGGGCGGAAATCTATCTAAAAGGTGAATAAACATCAGGTTATCGCAGGACTTTCAAGAGAACGAGAGCTACCAAGCTGAAGGGTTTAAGGGCTCAGGGCTCGACGAGGGTTTTCCTCCTGTTCATCTTTTTTTATGCACAGATTATTTTTTTCATCTTCTCTCTTCTTCGTTGTAGATAACAGTTATTGCGATTCATATACAACAATTATTTTATGTTTCGTTAATAGCTGGGATCCAAACCTTAAAACGCTTATCGATATCTTTGAACAGAAAAACAGTTAGGGAATTATTGACTTGTATAAGAACTTTACAATTATATAACATTACCATGACAATTTTAGACTTCTTTGGGAGAGGGGTTATAATAATTCGATTTAAATAATAAAGTCATAATCTTAATTATACTGATGGAACCAATGGGAACAGTAATAATACATATTTTTGTAATTTTAACAAATTAAAGTTCCATTGCAAAGATGACTATATTCGTATGTTTTATTACACAGGAACACCAATGATAATTTATCCACTCTAGTTAGTTACTTAGTGCACAGTAAAGATAAATATCTGAATGTTGTTTCAAGTCTCGTGCTCAACAAAATATCCTTGTGCCTATTACGAGTATGAGGAAAAATGATTATTGTAGTATTGTACTATCTCAAAGGAGTACGGTTGATACATATGTTTTAGCTTGCTGGAACAGCGGTGGTAAATATTTCTCACACGGTGTTGTTTTTACTCTCTGAACAACAATGATAAACCATCTCACGTTGTTTATCTCGCGGGATTTACATGGGTGTTCTTATCTCTTGTGAGACCTTATATTTATGTTTTTTTTAGCAACAGTTATAAATATTGAACTTTTGAACATGTTGGAACAACCACGTATAATTTTTTGTACTGTTTTCTTCTTTTTTAGAAGTATTTTAATCAATTATAGGTATTCTTGTATCGTTTTAACCGCAGAAACGGTGATGATAAATGTCGTTATTTGTTTTAAGTTTCGACTAAGTAGTAATAGGTATTAATTTTGTTATATTAGTTCATGGTAGTGACTCTGGTAAATATAATGCGGTAAGTTTTATTCTTATAAGGTGATCTCCATTATTGTATTCGGTGGGACATGAATAATAAATGGAACATACAAAAGTGAAAAAGCTGTTAAATACCGCTTTCTGCGTTCAAATTTTTATGGAATATGAAATTTTGTTGGTTGACAGCCATTTGATTCGAGATAGATGGCCAGATAGCCAATGATGGATCCAAGTCACAGAAGTCGAGTTATTCATGTAAATGTATTCTGCTTCCGTTCAAAAGGACCTTTTATTGCCCGCAATGCCCTGCGGATATATTTACCCTACGGTGGAGGTCGACAGCCATTTACAAGAGGGATGGACACCGAATGAGTACCACGTGCCAGCAGTAAAACCGGAAATGTCGATACATGGTTGATTCATGCTTCTATTTTCAACGGTCTCTATTTGGTCGGTGCGAACAAATACTGACTGATATGATTTTCAATCTCATATTTTTCAATAAAATTGAAACTTAATTTCAATGCTCTGACTGCCAAGCGGCGCACTGGCTATTGTTGCGAGCTTCGTACCTGTATATTTTGTTCTAACTTTAAATATCGAAATTTCTACTAAATAATCAAACAAAGTAATTTTACCCCGTGTCCCATTGTCATGTAAAATTTAAAGGTTTGTTTATTCTGCGTTAATGTTACCCATAGCAAAAGTGTTAGAATTTGATTTTTACCTCTAATTTAGGGCTTTTAATCTGAAAATCAAGAGAGTTCTTGCTTGGATCAAGATTGTTCTATGTATCGAGTTTCACGTCTCTACAACCTCTCAAGCAAGACTTATTGTACACACGGCCATAGAACGTCACGAATTTAACAAGGACCGGTTGCATCCTTAATAATTAATGTGAATCATAAAAAAACTTTAATCGAGTTGGATTATAGACAAGAATAAAGACAATATGTTTAGCTTAAAACTAATAGCAACTTGCATACGCATACGGACATAGCTTGTTTTAATATTCATTGGCAATTAGCAAAGGTTTATATTACCATAGAAAGCTCTAACACACGCAGTATAACAGTGACAGAATAATTGTTACATTTGCATACAGTTTATTTCCTAAAATATATTTGAAAATGGATCCTACGGCCAAAATCGTAAATATGATGGCGATAAAGGTGCGACACTTGTACATGCAAAGCCGTAAACCTTCGTCTCCATTTGTGTGGTATGACACTTTGCCGCCATTTTCGCCGTTAAGAGGAAAGAACTGAAGATAAAGTAATATCACTACAGGCTCGTTCAGTGAGGGAGATGGTGGTATAGGAGTATTTTGCATTATATGTTCAATGTTGGATGGCCATTATTATGTGTTATCATAGTGTCTTGGAATGGACAGCCGCTGGTAAATGTGGTACAGTAGGATTATAGAAATGTTTCTGAAGGTCTAATAATTCTTTTTAGAAACTGAAATTGCACAGGGATATGTGAATTCGTTTGTCTTGTTAATCACAGAGCCGAAAGCCAATTTGAATTTTATAACCAGATAACCTTGCTTTTCTTGAAATCCGTAGAGAAATATCCTCAGGAACAAATCTATTGCCATGCCTATTGTTCACATAACTTAGAAAATTTGTCATAGCTATATGTTACAAAATTATAATATGAATTTTCGATTATTGAAATCTACGCTCTTCCTTGGGTGTCAAAAACCCCTGAAGGACACCTAAGGAAAAGGTTAGTTTTAATCCTTGCAGCTAAGTGTCGTAATTTTGTACCATATAACGCTGGCTAATGTCCTAGATCGTATTATCCTTTTAAATCATCCATTGTTAATAACAAACCTTTACACAAACAGAATCGTTAGCTAGATTTCGTAGGTCAAACAAAACTGAAGGTCTAATTCTGTCAGTTTCGCCAAATCTTATACTTTTTCGCATGGTATATCTAGTGAAATAGTAATGCAAATCAAAAAAGCTTTTGTGATTGTTTGAACAAGGATAGAAGGAAATGCCTACACGTCACGGTACAACATTCTAGAGGTTCTACTTATACATTTTTAAGAGGGAACGTTTTGAACAATAATAAAATAATTGGCATTGTTTAATTTCTATAGAAACAAGCGGGAGTTTTAGAGCTGGGCAGAACAGTCGCAAGTAATCTCTATTGCAATAAGATGTTTCTTTTGGATAGTCACTGTTGTCACTGTAACGTTTAGTTTACAGTGCCGATTAATTTTATAATTTGAATAAGCCGTTTCAATCGTGAGATAGTCGGGATTCGATGCGGAATTTATTTACTATCGACAGTAATATCTCGGCATTATTTAGAATTGAATTTTTACTGTTCGTCACTGCGTTCCAATTCTCGTATACAACTGCCCGAAATTGCGACTTCTTTTACACTGTAACCATCTCACTTCAAACGTGTACCACATTACAATATACACCTATAATACCTAGGAAACAAATTTGTAATATTTACGTAGTAGTCATACATGTATACGAATGAAACTTTTGTTTTGATTTGTCGATTGTATTGACTAAAAATAAGGATGAAACGAACACAGCATGTAGAAGTATTTGATTCTCTTTTTTTTCAAAATAGCTTTTTCATATACATCGTCAGTTCCAGTTTTTTTCCCAGAGAAATCCATTAGTTTAAAGATCATTAATTAGGTTAACGCCCTGATTAAACCTAACTAGTCAGTAACCGAATAGAAAAAGTTTAAAGCTATGGGCAGTTTAAATAACTTTATCAAAATTAATCAGAATCAGGTAACGAGAGTATATTGAAAATCTACGTTTTAAGTTCCAAGTCAATTTTGTTAACCTTAATGGTTAGTGTGATAGTATTTATACTAAATTATCATGTTCAATCGCGTTCCAACGAATCTTTCAATGTAACACGTTTGTTTATTTATTCCTTGTTTTATTGATGTAGTTACGCATTGTTCTTTTGTTTTTCAATAATTTACTTCTAAACTTCTCAATATATGATTGTACATAGTTTTCGACGTTAAGGAAAATCTATCTGCTTAAAAGCCACCAAGTTGAAGTTCGCTTGAAGGGCAAGTGTAAATGGTGGGAAATGACCATATTACGTAGACGGATTGCCTCATCGTCTAGCGCCATCCGCCATCGCTGTAATGTCTTTGGGTACTCCGTCATCTGTGCGCACCCAAGTGTACTAAGTGCCCAGATAATAGTAATCTTAGGGCGGGGTTTTATAGTGTATGCGCCGTGGCCTGTGTGCGCTTTGGTTGTCACCTTTAAAACGTGGTACGTTATTTTAATACATTTCAATTCATCTCCAAATTTATTAATATATTATTCTAATAATCTCCAAATTGATAAAGATGTTATTCATCTATGATTTGTAATAATTAATTATTTAAGCTGCGGAAGATTATAAAATTCCGTACCTTATATTTTAATTTAGCAATATATTTATGTTTTAAAAACTAACTTCTGTTAACTACCTGTCTTCAAAAGATAGATTAATTAACATATGTAATGGTCTTACAATAAGCTTTGATTATTTTTTTTTATAAGGCATACGGATAACAAATTAGAGTCGTATAATTTTTTGGCCTGGAGCTACTGGATCATTTTTATAAGCTTTTCCTCAACTACTGGAACCAGTGAAGTTATTGAATTCTGTCTCCGCGTTAGCTTCGCTTGCGGAGAACATAGGCAAGTGTTTGCTCAAAAGCAAAAGATGTGAAAAATCTGTTAAACTAGTTCACGATCTCATTCGCATTATCCACCAGTTTATCCCGAATTATGAGCTTTTTGAACATTATTTTACATTGTAATATCAACTATGTCATTTAAAAAAATTTAAATTTTCACGATTTAAGAGGTAGGATAATTTAATAATTCAACCTTTGTTTTTATGTGAATTTAAAATAAGAACGAGTAAATCTTCTTTTCACTTTCCATAAAAATAAATATGGACTTTGAGGCAAATGTGTTTGCCCGTTTGTTTCAAAATATATACTATTGAAAACAACTACTACAGTACTTACGTATGCTAGAAGAATACTTCAATATAAGTTAAGTTTTTTTCTGAATTAGGCGGATAGAAGTCTCATTTTAAAAGAAATTATACTTTTGAAGCATTTTCCCCTGGGTGCTGGCCCTGTGCTGGCGGCCTACATTGAGGGTTGTCCCAGGTTACGGAGGTGCGGACGCCCAGACAAATGCCCTCGTCTGTCGCGTGTTATCGCCTCTCTTGAGAGTGGAGAGCTCAGCGTACATTGAGGCCTGTCTCAGGTAACGGAGGTGCGGACCCTGACAAATGCCCTCATCTGTCGCGTGTTTATCGCCTCTCTTGAGTGTGGAGAGCGCAGCGTTATAGCCTTACTATATCCTGCTGTTTACTCGCTGATAGGGGTATTACTGTACCTATTAGTTTCATAATGACAAATAAACCTTAGTTACAATACGATACCTATTGGAATAAATTTTAACAGGTTTTGTTTTTAGTGAAATCACAATAGTAATCAAATTGGTTATAAAGGTTGTGAGTTAACGTTAAGGCTTGTCAGGACTTAAATAACTTACAATAATTACAAAACCAAGTACAATTTTAATGTAACGTATAAAAAAAGTCTCTTCTGTAATTATTTGCAAATCGTAGTAGAGGATTTATAGATTTAGTTATTTTATTAATCAAGGTCTTCAAATCTTAAATTCAATCTTCGTCAGTTATTCATAGTTAGTATACATACTGTAGAATTGTTGGTGTAAGTTTTACCATGAGTTCGAGACAGAAGAATGTTCTTTTAAAATATTTTTTCTTGACGAAGTTTTAGAAACCATTAAACTGTACCATGAGTTAGACAACAGTATAAAGAAGGCGATCATATTGTCATACTTTTACTACTTTTTTAATACTTATAAATATATAGAACGGTCATTCCTGTAATTGAATTGTGTCGGGGCAGAGAAGTTCTAAACATATGATACGGGAGCCACACCTGAGTTAGTCATTCAGTTATAGTTCCGGCAGAGTTAGTTGCGGAGTAGTTTAGTATTAAACCAGGTAAAGTCCCTGACCACTTCGCGTGTCCTTTCTGCCTCGCCTTCAGTATGGAGTGAGAGGGGTTTTTCAGCTGTGTATTAACTTTGACAAAGTCAATTGATTAGTGAAACAGAATTCGATAGTGTTCGCTCAGTCTCATCTATGGTAGTACTAGCCTAACCGTCAGATGTTAGACGACCGTGTTTTAATCTTTTTAGTTCGATAGACTATCCTATAGGTGATTTGTAACTTAATCATATAGGTGACAGTGAAAAAACACCACTAATTTAAAGTGACTTTTCTTTAAAACTTAACATTCTTGAAAAGTGACTATTCCTTTAAAGAACTGATAGACTGAAGAGGTTTTGGTTGATACAACTTTTAATGTTGTATCGAACTTTCTTAATCAAAGAATTGCTTTAACTAAAACAATTGAGTGCATTGCCTTTAAGTTTTCAGAGTTAATATCTTCTCTTTTAATTGTAATCCACGTAGAAGGAATTTTTGTCTCACGGAAAGAATGTCTTGTAAGTTACCGTTTACTTAAAAGCAGTAAATTAACTTCAGCCATATATTAATTATTATATTGTCTTTAGAGAGCTGAAGTCATAAAATTGCAACTGATTCTGAAGAAAAATCAGGTTCATTGATACGACAGTCTTGGGAGGGTCTTACGACATGTTGCAGTTCCCGCAAAATTCCTATAAATGCCCCATAAAGACGAGGTTCGATTTTGAAAGGAGGTCATCAAACTGAATCTTTTTTTATACTGAGGGTTTTCAAACCTGAAACTTTAGGTAAATCTGATTTTGGTACGAAGAACAGTAGTTTAAAAAATTTTAATATTAAGAAAAAATTACAATTTTAGAGTAAATAAATAATACTTAAAAAAAGATAACAACCTGGAATTTTCCAAATCCTTTTATGTATTAGGGGCAGGTTTTTTTTTGACATAACAAACCTAAATGAACGCTGTACATTTTATAAAATGATGCATTTGAAATTGCTCTCATTAAAAAAATATATTTTATTCATACCTAAATGCTTTTTGAATATTTATATAAATTATTCTGAAAAAGTCTCAAATGATTTTACTTTACTTCATCGTTTAAATACTAAAAAAGTATATACATTACAAAAAAAACTTAGGACAGTTTTTGGTCAAAAGCTATAATAGCATAAAAAACTATTCTTGAGTGCTTACTCTTTTTTTCTATACATGTAATCAAGTTAATAGATTGAAGAAAAATTTAACCTTAATTTGAGCTGGAGCTAATCTCTAATTGAGTGATCACTTTGCTTCGAGACGGGTTCATCCACTCAGTTTTATTTTAGCAATCACTGCAAAGTTAAAAGAGAGATACAAGTAATACAACGGATAATTAGGGAAAGTCACATGTAACGTAGAAGCCAAAGCAAAATTTATAATTAAAGTAAGTTTAAGAGGAATTAACAGGCTGATTTGAGAGCCATGTTACATGTAAGGAAGTGCAAATTAAATTACAATAGGATCCCTTGCGGTGGAAAGGTTCATCGCGAACTTGCTAATAGTAAAGTTTGACCAGCGAAGTCAATCAGCAATCGCGTCAAGAGCTGTTTGTTTGTGAGTAATTCCGAGCTCAAATAAATATCACTTTGTGCTGGACCATATTCCAGTTACGTTATTAAAGAGTATAAATAACACACAGGTGATACCAACTTTACCCACACCTGGGTCACCCGTACATGTTGCAATGTAATGTGATATGTTGTAGTAGTGTATTTGATATTATTTAGAAATCACTTTGTTTCAAAAATTCATCAATACTAATCACTACTAAATCAATTTCAATTTTAACTGTAGGTTTTTTGAAATGATCTAAAGCTTTATGAACTCGAAAATAGTTGCCTCATTTTCTCAGGTAAAGTACACATTGTTAGTGTACAAAAATGAGATCTCTATTTCAGGATTCGAACCCGAACCCTTGGCGTGCAAAGCTGAGTTGCTATCCATTAACTATAAGTGATGGCACTGTTTCCAAGCGTCAGATACATCACAATTATATTAACAGTTCTTAAAATTGCCGTTGGTCTGCTCACCCAAGATTTATAGCAACAAAATTCCATTTAAACTTTTGCAGTAAATGGCTCATGACACTGCTGACACAGTTGTGCTCCTATTTCCACACAAATGGTTGCTGCCCAACCCCGGGGTACACGTAGGTGTGTATGACGCGTTAGGTGACAAATACCCGCATCAGTGCCACGTTATCGCCGTCACTGGAATAAGAGTTTTATGGCGCTAGTTTGTCTTACGTCCTTGTTCCATGATCCGGTACTTAGGAGTGTGTCTTAGTATGGGTCATAAGCTAAGGTACTTAAAGAAAAATTTGTGTGGATACTCAAAATGTATCATAATTGTTATTTATGTACTGGGTATTGGGTTGATAAGAAGTACACAAATAAGCAGTGAAGTATCTTTATTAAACAAACAAAACTTTTTTAAGTATTTTCATACTTTTTTAAAAATCTAGAAGATTAGTTTATAATAAAAATTGAATAATAAAAATAGTACGAATTAATTAAAATGCTTATATTGTTATAATTAGTTTGTATTTTATTACTGGCTGTTTTTTACATTTAGGTTCTGCATAATTTGCTTTTGTGAGACTCTTTTTTCATATAAATGTTTTTAAATAGTGAAAACCATGAATAGGTTTTATACGAATTTCTTGTGAACTTTCTCCTGCGATCGTAAAATACTCAATGCAATTATGATCGTTAATGTAAATGCAGTTCAAAGGGATTCTTGGACTATCATGCATACAGAAAAACACGTCCATACCCTTTTCCAACAATTTAGTCCAAATATAATTATGTGTTGTAATTTATTACTAAACAATAGTTGTGTTAATATAGAAGAGATTCAGTTTTATATTTGCTAAATAATGTACAAAGTACTCGTTATTTATGAATTGTATAAGTATAGATAAGAGCGGAATAAAAAGTTTAGTAGAAGGAGAATAAAAATTACTGCGATGGCTAAGTTAAAACCAGCAGAGGCTGGCGAAAGAAAGGACACGTACCAAAGGACAATGATGTATCGTTGTGACTTTCCCTTTCGTTGGCAAAACATCGTTCTGAACGATAACGCACGTACTTTGTTTTAATATCGCTTTCCACACATCGCATTATAAGTTCCTTGACAATTTTTTTATACTAGCAGCAGTTACTCGACTAAACTACGTGGAAACTTTCCGTCTTAATAAATAATTATTGCCGAAACCCTAAACTACTCCCATTGTTTATTGATAGCCCATAGTTTAGAAGGTTTTGTTTATTGATAAACTATGCAGTAGATAAATTCTTGAAATCGTTGCTATGTGAATGAGTGCTGCTATTGTACACGAGTGGTTTGGTTGGCGTACGCAACACCAGAGTCGCCATCGTCGCTTCTTTCTTTGCATTCTTATGTGAGAAAGACTATAATATAAGAGGAAAACTCGGTTAAATGTATAACTGCGTACATTTATATAGTAAACATGTTTTGTATGGAGGCGATAAGCAAAATACACTCAAACTGGGTACGTAGCACTTCTGCAGAGTTTCAATTTTACTTCATTAAGACATCATCCTGTGCGCTGTCTTTAATATTAAACAGTAGTTCCGTTACATTCGTCTTCCGCAGTGAAATGGTTCCGTAATCCTCCTGTATTGTAATCTTACTTCTCGTTCTGGTTGATAAAGTAATGCTATCCAAAAATTGCAGCAAAATGGTTACAAACCAAAGGGTACAAATTTAAGACTATTGTGTTGCATCAATATAATATTACAATAAATTTCCGCAATGTTTAATTTACCGGAAATTAATACCTAAAGTTTCCGGTGAGCTAGATTACGTACTGCGGCTTACTCATTACAATCATCCATTCCCCCCACCCATTATCCACTACTATTTACTTTTACACCAACATCTACTATTACATTTCTCGGCCGTATTCTGGTTTTTAAGTGATCGACAATCAATCAGGATTTCTCAGAATTTAACACATTTCCCTAATCTACTGTTTGAGAAGATGCACCTGAATATATTTCAAAGTTTATTAATGATTATAAGATTTTTATAAATTTCAAAACAACATTCTATCTATTGGTTTAGAGTTTTAACATTAACTTGTTCCGTTCAAATGTGCAAATATATTATAAAATAGAAACATTTGAGCAGAAATCTATCTAAAAGGTGAATAAACGTCAGGTTATCGCAGGACTTTCAAGAGTACGAGAACTACCAAGCTGAAGGGTTTAAGGGCTCAGGGCTCGACGGGGATTTTCCTCCTGTTCATCTCTTTTTATGCACAGATTATTTTTTCATCCTCTCTCTTCTTCGTTGTAGATAAAAGTTATTCGGATTTATACACAAGAATTATTTTATTTTGCGTTATTAACTGGAATCTAAACTTTAAAGTAGTCATTGATATCATTGAACATAACACAGTAAGGAAATTATTTACTTGAATGGTTTGTGTAAAATTATCTAAAACTACCATGAAAATTTAGTTTTCTTTGGCAGAGGGTTACTAATTAAGAAGTGATAAAAAAAATGTAACAGTGTAAAGTCAAGTTAAGATTTGATTTCAACGCACTATCGTGTTGTAGTACGTAATCTAGCTCACCGTAAACTGTAGGTATTAATTTCCGGTAAATTAAACATAGTGGAAATTTATTGTAATATTATATTGATACAAAACAATAGTCTTAAATTTGTACCCTTTGGTTTGTAACAATTTTGCTGCAATTTGTGGATAGCAGTACATTATAAACATAGGTACAACATTGTCATTGATATCATTGAACATAACACAGTAAGGAAATTATTTACTTGAATGGTTTGTGTAAAATTATCTAAAACTACCATGAAAATTTAGTTTTCTTTGGCAGAGGGTTAATAATTAAGAAGTGATAAAAAAAATGTAACAGTGTAAAGTCAAGTTAAGATTTGATTTCAACGCACTATCGTGTTGTAGTACGTAATCTAGCTCACCGTAAACTGTAGGTATTAATTTCCGGTAAATTAAACATAGTGGAAATTTATTGTAATATTATATTGATACAAAACAATAGTCTTAAATTTGTACCCTTTGGTTTGTAACAATTTTGCTGCAATTTGTGGATAGCAGTACATTATAAACATAGGTACAACATTAGTTGCCATACAACGTAAAATGTGTTGAGTTAAAGGACAAAGACTCATACTGTATCATAAACACAGTTTTCAATAAATTTATTTATTAATATGAATAAATATGGCAACGAACCACATTATGAATACAATTGTACCTCTACAAGAAGTGTAAAATAATGTAAATAATAAAGCTTATTGAATTCGACATTTGATATTTTGTTATTGATACTGCATTATAAAACCCTCCGCCAATCAAAAACATGTATCTCAACTAGCCAGCTAGTAAATAAAAATTAAATTTATTACCACACAAAATCTGCTATTCAACTTGCACCAAAATCTGCCAACGTCACAACATTTGGACAGCTTTACACCACAACATTCTACAAGAGTATTCCGCATCTAGGCATTGTTTTAAATAATCTGAAAAACTTCATTGCTTTCCGCAAATTGTTCTGTTTGATTTACAAAATTCTTAATAATTCGTAGGAAATAATCAGCAGAAAATTTAACAAAATTATTTTTATGGATTTTAACTATTATAAAAATAACATATAAGATCGCAATCAAAGCAGGGCAAATTATGTAGTCAATTAAATTTGTTAGACACATTATCAACACCGCTATGTCTTTTTATTCATACTGCAGGAAAATTCGTATTAATGTATATGGTCAATGAAATCCAAAATATGGTTATGTTTGATCAATAACTTCCAGGTTTATTGCTGACGTTGACCGGCCATATTGGCCCGATTTTCGTTATTCAATTTTTATATAATCAATGTTAATTTTTTAATTACATTATAGATTTAGTGCCTTATGCTGACTTTGGATGCTGTTATTTATACGTCTTACTTTTATTTTTTTAGAAATAAAGTAAAATAAATAAAGCAATATAAATTGTCTTAGTTTATTTCCATAACACAAAAAAGATATATATTACCGTTGAAGAGCCTTAGTTAATTTGTCTTGGCTACGTATTACAGTGCTAAAGTTATGTTCCCTCTTGATTATTTGTACTCCACATTATGTGTGGTATGGCGAGCGCTCTAGTTGCGTGCTCAATTCTATAGCTCATTTAATTCTTGACACGTCCTACAGACAGAGTCATACGAAAAATAGATTTTTGCATCCCTCGCCAGACAAAATAAGCAGCCTGCTGAGTGGTGCCATATTTAGACTTGTCTCATCATAGAACTCATTCTTTTCTATGTTGAAATGAAATTTCATTGAAGATTTAAAGTCTACAGATGATATATTTCTCTAGATCCCATGCCATGTCACATTCAAATTTTTGTTCCTTAAGTTTCATTTCAGTGTTTAAATGATTAAGGTAGAGGGGTGGTTCTGCTACATGTTACGTGCAGTCAAAATTTTCATGTGATATTACTCAGTGTTTTTCACATTTACTTACTCTGTAGTATTGACTTTGCCATCGTGATTACCCATAAAACAATCTAAGAATGTTCGCTAACGCTCCGCCAGTTCCGATGTCGTGGTATATACCTTCATCGTTCGTAATGTTTCCTATATAGATATGAAGCTCCGTGAAAAGTCTATAAGTTAGTCCGTTCTGGAAGTATCGAATTTCTAATATGATAGAAATTAAGTTTTTCTAACCCATTGAGTGATAAGCTTCGTTTAGGCTGTCGATTTTTGTTAAACTTTTGTGTACCGTCTCACCAAAACATAAAATGACGTAATTCAGCGTTTTTGCAGAAAGTTATTTTGTATTTTCCAGCTTATTCGTTAGTTTGACCACTTTCGTGAAGTTTCTAATCTGTTTGAATTATAAAAGTATACCTTTTGTTAATAATGCACTTTTTGAAAATTTAAACTCCTGGAAATCCAAACAATAAATTTGCAATACGCTATTGTAGGAGCTGTTACCAATAATAGTACGCTGGGCTATTACTGTACGACCAAATGGAGCTTCCGAGAAGAGTAAGCTTAGCTGATTAATTGCCCTGAGCTCACAGGCCAACCGATGTTAAACCCTATTATGCACCACACAACTTGAACTTGCGGTGTACCTCTGCCAGATGAAAACAGCCGCGCCCCAATTATCTTAATTGGGCTCCATGGATTCCATTAAATCTTAATTGCAGCTTAACCTTCTCCACAAGTAGTTAAACAGTCTTAGATAGCCGTCAAGGCATCAAACACGAGCTGTGCTGTACTGGTTTTAATTAAGAGCACTGCAATTGTTCTCTTCCCCCCCCCCCCCCAAAAAAAAGAACAAATTCAACAAAAATCTCTCCCCCTTCCCCCCCCCAAAAAAAAAAACAACAAAATCTTCCCTTTCACCTTATCTTCCCTTCTTTTGTACTACCTATAAAATGATGAACGGGTTTTCTCTTGCTGATTCATTGGGTATCAAATCCTTCTTTGGAACCAGAGCTCGAGAAATTATAAACAATTGCAATAGTTATCTAAGATTTCATTTTCATTTTTACCATTAAATCTAGCATTTAACAGATTGACTGCCATGAATACCATATATGGTACTCAGTAGTTTACACCCTGGGGCCGTGAGTACCATATTTGGTACTCACAACACTGAACAATCTGACTTATATTTATTTGTTTTTTTTAGCAATAAATAGATTAAGTGTTTTTTTAGAATGGTGTTTCTTTAAAAAACACATTTTTAAGCTATTTATGACAATACCAAGTAATTTTATGTTTCAGTTATGTGACAGTTGCCAGCAGTTTGCTTTGTTTATTTTTTAGTTGAAAGGATTTGTTGGTTATGTATACTTGTTGACAATGCACTAGTGCAACTTAAAAATGGATAATTTCCAGGCTAACAACAGACAATTGTAATAATTCATTATGTCTCATGAGTTTGTATACTTATCTACACCTATATTGATGTATGGTTCAACGTTGTATAATAAAATGTAGATATTAGATTTTCTTAAATGAATTTTGAGTGCGTATTTATTCAGCCCAACACTTTTATTGTAAATAATTATTGGATATTCTCATTTTTTTAGTTAATTTTGCTTCAAATACAACACAGGAGATACAAACATATTTTCTTCACCAGCAGGCCATGAGTACCATTTCCGGTACTCGTGTTCAGCCACAGGCCATGAGTACCTAATATGGTACTCACTCAAAAAATTCTTATTTTTTAAATTGTCACTAAATTTACTTTCTTGCAGTTAATACTGTATGAAAAAACTAGTTTATACAAATTACATTAGTACCAAAATTGTGGCCTCCGGGCAAAGACACCCAAAAAGGGACTGGCAGTCAACCTGTTAAGTGTATTATACTTTCCTGGAGCGATTCTCTCTGAATAACCGTGTTGCAAATAGCTGTATAGTAATAGCAAGTAATAATATTTCATGCAAATGTAGTTAATCATACCATTATAACACAAATATTGTTGTAATATCGTAGAGGTAACATCGCAGAGGCCGAATTACAGATGGTTTTCGGTATGTTCTTATCTTAAACTTCTCTTTAACGCTATTCTGTAATTCAAGTCAATAATTTCCTTACCGTGTTCTATTCAAAGATATCAATAAGTATTTTAAAGTTTAGATTACAGTTAATAACGCAAAATAAAATAATTTACATCTATAAATCGGATTTACTGTTATCTACAACGAAGAAGAGAGAGGATGAAAAAATAATCTGTGCATAAAAAGAGATGAACAGGAGGAAAATCCCCGTCGAGCCCTGAGCCCTTAAACCGTACTAATTAGACATGTTTACATTAATTTTTTGGAAAATTTTTCTCTATTGTTAGTAGTTAAAAGAAAGTGACATAGCCTATGTTTTCTTAAAAACCACGAAAAATATGAAATAACTCATTAATTCTATAAACCAGTGTATACTGATTATTCATTAAACAAGTAGACAAACACTTGTTTGTAATTTGAACAAGCGTGTATGTATAATTAATTATTGTAATGTATGTGTAGTATCTATAATGTATAATTCTGTGATGAGTCCTGTTGTCGGATAACAATATTCTAATCATGAAATTGTTGTTGCTGTAAACAAAAATGTTCTACTAAACATAAAGGTATTCAGTATATAATATAGTTACCAAACTAAATATTTTATTTATAAAATTCTAATAACTTCTTGCTTTTACATTTTGTTTAACTAAATCCTTGTGTTTTTTTTTTTTTTTTTCTTTCAATTATTTGTATATATTTACTCAATAAAACAGAAGTTTCACAGTGTTATCGAGTGGCAAAACATTGAAACTACCATATTGGATTAAGCGTAATACTCTTGTCTGATTGTCTTTGATCATAATCGTCTGTGATTGTGCAGTGAATAGCAGCCTTCAGACATTTGCTTCATCGTGACCAATACTAGACACAACTAATACTAGCGAATTCTGGCGACTGATCATAGTACTAACATCAGTGAGGCGTCTAAGTTTGGATTGTCTTTGATCATAATTGTTTGTGATGGTTCAGTGATTAGCAGCCTTCAGCCATTTGTTTTCTAGTTACTAATCATTATTTACCAATACGAGACAAAAGGTCTTCATAACTATTGAAGAAATTGGATACGTTGATAAAAAATGTTATGAATCATTATAAATAATAACATTTAAATGTAAAATGTGATTAGCAACCTATAAGGAAGGTGGTGTTTACTTTCGGAATGGGGCTGACTCGAACTTTAAATATATCATAAAGCAAAATTCAATATTCAGAAAAACAATACATTATAAAAAGGTACTTTTGTATCTTTAAACTGTCAAATATTAAAGTCTACAAATTATCCGATTATGATGTAAAACAGTTAATTTCTGATTTATTATTTTTATGTTTACTTTTTTTATTAAGAATTAAATTACATCATTATAAAGAATGTATACACTGCATAGTACAAATATAAATGAGGAAAACTTGATTAATAACTCAAATTTTGTGGTTTGTCACAGTTATATATTAATATATCATGTACTGTTGAGTGTAATGTATTTAGTTTTCACACCTTTCCTGTAAACACATCTAATCACATTGTATTTTTATTACAGATGCTGGCCAATTTAAAAGTCTCCTCTTCATATCTAAACGCGGTATGTTCTCAAAACAACAGCCCTCTTTCGCAACAATATTTTTTCTTGTTTATTTCTGTTATATTTTTTTATTACTTGATTATTTTTCTGCACCCCAGTAGATGATAAACGTTAATAACTATTGCACCAGTAAAATCATCTTTGATATTGCTTAATGTAGTTGATTGATAATTCCACAACTAACGCTTACATGCATTTTAAGAATTTCTAATACTCTAAAAAAACCATAGTTATAAAAAATGGCCCGCATTATTAGATGTAATAACCTTTTACAATTTAGATTTTGCCGAGGGTAAACCGTAGTCGTTGAGGTAATTCCGCCCCACCCCCTACCCCCTTAACGACATCGTTTGTAACGAAATATTTCCCTCCCTGTGTTCCCCGCCTTGGATTCATTTTACGGTATAACAATCTTCTTAATATTACTGTTTTTGCTGAACCACCTTTATAACATGAAATGCACGTCATTTATATTTTTATTTCGCTTCCGTATAGATGGCGTAGTAGTAGTAAACATGTATTTTTATCATCTATTTTAACATGTATTTTATGTATATTTATATTAAACATTGTATTGGTGAGAGTTTTCTTGTAATTCTTGTTTAAATAGATTTCCAGCAGTACTAAATCATACGTGTGATATGGTCTACTAAGTACACGAAATAAAAGGTAAGATTTTTAATTTTTTAGGGATTTTTTAAGGTTACAAGAGTCTTTTTACGATCATCATAATGATTAATTTAATTTGATTTTTTTCATGGTTTAAGAAGAATAATTTTATAATGCGTATTATTTTGCAATGTAATACCTGCATTAATGTGGCAAAGTATGCACTATGATGTTTAAGGGACGCCCACATAAAATATGTTTTATTGTACGCAATTTTATTACTGTATTGTGATTTTACTGTATATAAAAAAAGTCCTTTATGGTGGGTTATATTTTTCTTCGAAAACTTGTTCAGCAATAAAAGTATTCCAAAGAACAACTTGCGTAAATTATAGTTGATTTGCAATAGTTTTATTAATATGTGAAATTAGTTAATAATTTAAAAACTTGATGTATGTTTTGTAATACTTTTTTAAACACTGATAAGTACAGTCGTGGTGATAGCACTATTGAGGCATTAAGCATTCATTTACTTCTGGTTATAAACTCTGTGAATATGAAGGTAATGGGTTGAAAAAAGTACTAAATCATTGTGTTAAAACAGCGTATGAAATCACCATGTACAGATCCTTCCACCAATACGTAGCCTATGCTAAACAGGCATTCGTATGTGTGTGTTTAACAGTACCATCTTCTGGTTTGAGACAAATTAGAGAATGTTAGTGTCAATAGTACTCGAGCCACACAAAATAATAACATCGTCTGAGCATCTTAATTGAGGTTCAAACACAGGATATCACTAACCGCAAATGACGAGATATTGTGATAAATTATGAAAAATTATCGATAGAGTTTACAGAAGAGATCGGTGGATTTCCTCAGGAGGATCTGATCGTTTGTTTTCGGCCTCTTGTGGAGCTGCTGAATTGTAAACAGGTAGGCTTCATAGTACACTCCAAGAGAGCGCAAAGGTCCTTAATTAAGGCTTCAGTGTAGGACAGTATGCTGCCGCTTTGAAGAATTAGAATTATTGTAGAAGCGTATAGGGTTCGATTACGATAAGTTTCACACCCAATAGATGCTAAATACGACTTTAATGCTAGCATGGAAACTACGTCTCCAATAATTTCACATTTCACTTCAATCTCAAGCAAAAATTGCTCATGTGAACACGCGTTAATCATAAACGTGACTGAAATTAACACTTGTAATACTTGTAGAGAAAAGTAAACCAAAATAGTTTTTTTGAACTTTGTGTAGAGGTCTACAGTACATTTGTGTCACAGCTGTTCTGGTTTTACGACGCTGGTACATTGATGTGAAAATTTCTCTGATAAACTCTGATCTTGAGAAAACCTCATTTGAGGAAGTTCACTTTGCTGTTGCTCCACAAAATTTGGTGGAGTCACTTGGTGGCAGAGGTGTGAGTCACTCTCTGGTGGTGAGAGCTTGGGTGAATCTGATAAGAGTGATAACTCTCTTTGTCGTGCTGGACAGATGCCTCACATAATCTAATAATGTTACATTCCCTGAGCGTGCTATTGGTGAGTAAAGGGGAGTTTACAATCTTAGAGATCTGCTGCCTGATTCCGCAAAGCTGCAGCTAATGCAGATTAAACAAAAATATTATATTATACTGCATAGAGTAATAGTATCTGGAAAGGAGACATGAAGCGAACCCAGGCACTGAAAATTTATGCGACTTGTTTTGTTTTACATTGAAAAATTTCGACTAGGTTCTTTGAAGTTTGAAGTGAAGGAAACATGATTTTCACGGACATTTGCCATCGTTCACTGATACAAAAAATCAGTAACACAATCAGTCGTAGGTTGTTGATCAGAGAATGCAAACCTATTGTGACCTGTATTCTATTGTTCAGTTTTAATAATTAGTGTTTTGTTTAGTTTTTTTATTAAGTGCTATTTTTAGTGTTAGTGAAGATTACACACAACGTGGTGGTAGTGATTTACAAGTGTCACAACGCTCTGGTATGATTTGTTTATTTTAATCAAGTTTGCAACTATTTGTTAGGTTAGTTATTTACCTGAAAAAGAGATCAGATTGCAGATCTCGAAACGTACTGTTACTTAATTTTTTGTACCACTGAACGATGGCAAATGTCCGTGAAAATCCTGTTTCCTTCGACTACATTTTAGCGAAGTCACTGGCCTTCAGCCAATGGTAGAGTGAAGGATGCAAACCTGCATTAAGATTCTATCACATGGAGAGCCACAATAGCTGAACGGGAAGCTCTCATTCCGGAGGGAAGGTCTCAATATGAGTCCAGCCATGTTATGCGATCACTCCACTTTTCGAAACTTAAACTTGAGTTGGGAGGAGAAGGTGTCTTACTATTGTCATAATGTTTTAACGGCCTAACTATCTTAAAACATTACATCAGATATGTTTTAAATTAGAATGAAGATCGTGATACATGATTAGAATTCGTTTATTATCAAATGAAATAACTGTTTCCTAGATTAGTAGGTTCCATTATTTGTCGTTTTTTTTAACTTCCTGTTTATCTTTTGTAGTTTTCAGTTTTTTTTTCACATGTATTTATATTATATTTATTTTTCTTAGTTGTTCTGAAAAGTAGTCTATAAATCGAGAAACCTGAGAAATAAACCCATTTTTCAGTAATTTCTTGTACTGGAAATTGACTTCAACATATTCTCACCTTATAAAACACTACCAAATGTCAAGTTAAAATAAAAATGGAATATGTCTACATATTATCATTTACTAAAATAGAAAACATATGATGTATTTTTGTAACACGTTATAAAAAATCACTTTCACAATTAAAATGCTCTCACAATAGACTCAGGAAACTCCTATATTTTCCATAATTACATACTAATCTGTTGTAGCCAGCTATGAATTCAACGAAGAGACAGTTGGGAGAAGAATGCTTAACAGTAAACAAAGGGCTGCGCGGTAACAATGGCCGGTAATGACTATAAGACAATTACAGAAACAGTCAAGTTGCAGACTCGGGTATCTCGCCTTAGCTGTGTTTTTACTTGAAAAACTTACTCGAGTTCGGTATTGTTGTCATAATCAGTTGTAAATATTAATTTTCTGCAGCTCTAGACTCGTTTTTATTCATTGATGAATCTTTGTTATGTTAAAAAGATGAAATGGCTGTTAATAATATACCTGTAAGTTATACCCGATAAAATAAGGAATACGTATTTGTTGTAGCTCAGTACTAAATATTCATGGAATTCATCAAGATTGTATTAAAAAAATTTAAAAAGTTCTCACTTCTAAAATTTTCATTCCTAAAGTATTCAACTTTACAACACGTTTACCGAGGTAATTGTTTTAACTGCAAATCTGTAGACTCAGAAAATCTTAGAGAACTACTACAGTTGAAGAGCATTGTTCTTAAACTGTAGTAGTTCTTAAACTGTAGTAGTTCTTAGGAACTAGGTCTTTGCAGAGTTTACTACGTAGACAACAGTACTGTACTATAGCTGAAATCTATATATCTGAAATATATCTGAATCTATGTATGTACTCTCCAACTTACAGTAGAACTGTAAATAGCTCAGCCCACATCAAAATGTTACGGTGACATTTGAAGCGATGTTGCCGAATCGCTGCTAAACACCGGCTGTTTCTCCAAAACAGTAAATAAATTAAAATGCACACTTATTTACTGACAGTAACAACTGATTAGGTTTTATTTTATTGCCACAGATTATGCAAAGCATCAGTAATTTTCCATGTACGTAAAACTGGCAACAGTGGTGGTCGTGGGGTGTAGATTTGGGATTCAGACGCAAAAGGCACTATAGGACTATTTTCGTGCGACCTGCTCTAGAGGAGATATGTATTAAGTCGTTCGAGATGAGGATCCTAAAATTAAAATTAATTACCAAATTCATGAACATTTCAACGGACTTAAATTGAAGAGTGAGAATAGCCGACTGTGGACGATATACGGATCGCCTTCACGATCAAGCCTATCTAGACCTCTGAGTTATTCCGCTGCCTTTGCGGTAAAATCTCCTGATGTTTCTTCGTCGCTAATACTTAATCCCTCCGCTCGCGAATATTCACTCCTATTAGAATACATTTTCTGTCTTAAATAGAAATACCAAGTTTTAGTTTTATTTGCGATACATTCCATAGTTCTCATATTCTTGGATCACCATGTTTTCAGCACTAAACAGGCGATAGTACATTGCCTTAATTTAATTGCCATAATTGCATTAATTTAAGGTCTTTCGATGTTTTCATTACTTTTGAAATTACTAACACAAGTATTGTTTTAAACGTTTAATTAATACATGTAATTTTCAAACGTTCTTAGGCTGTAGCATATATACGAGTTAGTTTCAAAAATTCAACAGTAAAAGTTTGAAAAAAAATTATAGTGAGATATGAAAGAAAATACAGGGTTTTCCATATTTAATTTTAATTTTGCTAGCCTTATTTTTTATTGGTAGCCAACATTTTGAAGTTATACATTAAACTTTGTAATTGTCACTAAAAAGTAAACCCTCATTAAACTTTTGTATAAGTGTAGTCTTTTTAAGATACTGTAAATAGCACAGTTAAAATGCATACTCTATATACTACCATCTTTAGTATTTCAGTGCAGTAGATATTGTATACTGCAGTCTACTATGTATCAATACCGTACATTTACACTACTATCTATGTGTATCATTACAGTAGATCTAAAATTATAATGTACATTGTTTTAGTGCAGTAGATACCGTAGTGTCTCTTAACTTTCTCCTCGCTTATAACCATTTCCTTTTATACATTAAATGGTCTCTGTACCAAACGTTTGCCCCCAAATCGAAAACTTCTAGTTACGCTCCTGGATGCCGTAATCATTGCAGTGGAACGCATATCGTGTCATGTCCGACTGAGTGTTCCCACTTAGCAGCCGAGTTCGCCTGTTAGTTATGCGGGAGGACTGTTCTACAGCTCAGTATGAATATCAGAGTGTGTTTACCCCCGCGGGACCCCATGTTTATGCTGCAGGCTCACACACGATGTTGTGGCTGTATACCAAATGGTGTTTCCATTGGTTCAGCTTCGTTTACACTGCAGGACTAATCTGTCGCTCGCTTCAGCAAACATTTGCGTTAAGTGGGAGGTCCCACACTTAGAAAATATATGTTAATTTTGCACAAAAATACCATTATAATAGGTCCCATAATTTAACAAATATATGTTTAAACCTAACATAGCCTATTATTGCAAAGGCTGTAACTAATCGTTAACACATTCAAGACAAAGGTTATTTCCGGACTTTTTTTTATTTTACTTAGTTTATTTAGTTATCATACTTAGTTATTATTTATACTGGGATCGGTATCTAATACAGAATCAAGATTAAATTTTGATGTCCGTATTAGAATAGAATGACGCATTCCTAATTATAATTATACATTTTTTAGAATCCGGCTATACTCTTATTTCTTAATAACTTCTAATAACACGGGAATCAAAATCGGAATCGTGAATCAAGAGTACAATTTTGGTCGGTCTATAACCAACGAATACGTTAAAATACTAATTCTTTTAACAGATCATGAAGTTAAAGTATTGGACTATTTTATCTCCGTTTACAAAAATAGCATTGTCATATTTTGAATAAACTCATGAACCAAATTTTGAATGTTGGATTGGGAGCAGGTAGCGTTTCAAAGCGTGGTGAAATGATTTCCTCCGGAGGGGAATTATACACACAAAGCCTTAGTAATCAAAGGGAATTCGATTTCCAACTGAACGCAGTGCTCTTATTCATTCTTGGAAGGCAACCCCGTCCCTGCGTGTTATTTTCATATCAAATAAGGAAAATCCCATTTAGTGTGAAATATTACGTTGTGTTTTCCTCAATTAAAACGAGGTATTAAAATATTACAGATTTTTTCTATTCTTTTAATACTGATATTTGTAAATTGAAAGATAATTGTATATTGTATATTTCAGTTATATTTTCACAACACCCGAACAGTTGCACAATTTAGCTAAAGGCCAAGAAAGTTAAAATTAAACAGCAACGGAGACGACTTTTTAAATTTTAATAAAATATCAGACAACATATTTTTAAAACTTTGAAATTGTTTTATAAACAATGTATTTAAATATATTTAGATAAAATGTACTTCAAACTGGGTTAAACTTACCTTAAATGGTTTACACAAACAGAAGCGAGGTAAAGAGGCGTGGTTAGATAACCTAGAACTGGGATAGGTCGAGATGAAAAAGCTTCAAAGCGAAGCGTAATTGATCGTTAGAAAAGTTTTGCGTTGCGTTCAAACGTTTCAAGTAAGGGGGGATATAAATATTTCGCTGCTAGTTCCGTGATTTCCAACGCTTTTGTCTATAACACCGCTTTCTGTTGAAAACGAATTCATTAAAACTCGTACTACACGGGTCGGTGCTACCTAGCAACCTAATGTACCGTCTAGGTTTAGAAATGACGCAGGATGTTTAGTTGGTTTAGTGAAATATTTATTCCATACGCTTTTAACTGAGCAACAGGTTTAAAAACTACCTTTTTCGTGACATTAGGTTTTCTTAATTAAATCCTAAAATGTTTTTTTATTACACCCCCAACGTATTTCATAGCAATTTTGTCTTATGGAATTTGAGTGGGGATGTATTCATCATGTTTATTTAACGTAGTTTTATTGGCGGAGCGTTAGCAAAGTCTATCAGTCGAGGGCTGGAAAAATCGTGATCTCTGTCTGTCTGTCAGTATGCTTGAAAAATATCTCGAAACGAGCTTGACTATAGATTTAAAATTTGTCAAGGTTTATTTCTGTACAGGCTAATCAATTTGCACCAGTGATGGAGTGTCACTACTTATGATTTGGATGAGGGTAGGCCAACGCTTTTACATCTGTCTTACGTGTAAGCATGATGGCAACGAGAAAATTACAGAATAATATTCTAATCACTTGAAATTTCAACATGTAATATTACCCTATTGTTTCCCTTATTTACCTCCTTCTGTTCTTTATTTTGGTATGTATTAATACCTCCCCCACCACGTAGAGGATAGATTCCAATCCTGTAAACGTTGTGTAATACCTTTTATAACCTACAACGATGGCAAATGTCCGATATCCTGTTATACTTTCAAAACTTCCATCGTCAATAAAAAACTTTAAACAAAGGAATGATATAGAACTGGAATATTCATTCTAGATTAAGAATGAACTTTGATATTTTATTATTTGAATGTAAGCGCTGTGTAGTAACGAAATGTACATTAAGCTTATCCTGTATACATTCCATCTTGCAGATGTCATGAACCTCTAAGCGACTCAAACATAAGCTCGTGAGCCCAGTGGTCTCGGCCATCTGTCTTTGTCTCCCCCTGTAATGTTTTGTACACACATCTGTTACATACATTTGGCTTTACCTTGTACACCAACGTTGCAGTACAAATTGTATTAAAACAGAGTAATCTGTTTTGGATTTCGAAAATATTACTTATGTTAATTTCATAGAACTTTAATTTGAAAGCGCATTGTTTCTAAGCTGTTGACTTTCCAAAATGAACTATTTTTAATGGTTTGAGTTCGTTACTTCTTCCATCTATATAAAAGTCAGATGGTATTAATGTTATAACTATTTGCAGTACAATAAGACAGGATTTCGGGATAAAAATATGTCTATTTATTATTCTCGTATCTAAACAATATCCATACAAAATTTCGTCTAAATCTATCCACTATATTTTGCGTAGACATTAAAACATGCAATCATTAAAACACCATTATTCACAAACTTCCGCATTTACAATATTAATTAAATAAACTTAAGGAAATCATGTATTTTAATTAAACATGACTTGAAAAAATGATGTTTTAAAAT
This sequence comes from Homalodisca vitripennis, assembly GCF_021130785.1. Lineage (NCBI taxonomy): Eukaryota > Metazoa > Arthropoda > Insecta > Hemiptera > Cicadellidae > Homalodisca > Homalodisca vitripennis. Next base: position 106,920,258 of record NC_060214.1, read on the forward strand.
ATTTTCTTTCTTGTTGAATTTAATTTTGTATGATTAAAATATATTGTCACTCTCTGGAGCTATAAGTTATGTACATTCTGAGAAAATTTCTCATCTTTATCTTTAACAGTTTTTATTTGAGATTAAAATATTTTTGTACTTCAGTATCTGTTATTTCATACTTTATTTACCTACGACTTCACTTGGAGTGATAAAAAACCTGTAACTATATTTTTCTGTATTTTTGAAAATTGTTTAATGAATTTAACACGAAAAAAATAACTTCTTTAACTAACATCAATTGCACAAACAGTTAAAAGCCTTTTATTTCATCTAGGCTGTGTTCACGGTAACTGAGAGTTTTGATTCATTAATACATTTAAACTTACTTATACATATCCATATATTAGAGATATATATTTTTTTTAACTTGGTTTGTTTTTGTTTTGGGGGGTGTAGTGGAAGAGGGGAATAAAAATAATTATGCTCAAAATAGCGTTCTGGCGGTAGAAGTATTGTAAGCCTTTTAGCTCTATCCCAGATATCAAAGTTTGATTACTAGAGAAAATCATAGTCATGTTCATGTCGGTTCAGACCGTTTTCCCATACATACATTAACTGAAATATATATTTAAATTCCTTTAGCGTAGAAACATTCCAAAAGATAAGAATCGTTCACATGTTATTAAGTTCTTTATGTTACTATTTTCTGTAATCACACGAAACTCATTGTTTATGAAGTTACAATATGGGGCTTTGTAGTTGACCATGATGAGTTTGCTAATTCAGATCTAAATCATCGTAACCCTGCAATAAAAACTATTGAAAATGTAAAGTTTTTGAGTAACGAATAAATACAATAAAAATTGTCTACAAATTACATTTAATCTCTTCCACGATGAGATTTTTACCCTTATATTTCAATATTAATACATCGTGGACAATAGGGTCCCAAAAGTAGAAATTTCATTCATGAGCATGAAAATCTTTAACATTGGAGCGTTTATTTTAGTAGTATTTCTTGTCACATCCATTCAATCACTGAACATTGTTTCCCACTTACTATAGTGTAAATAAATTTAATTTAATTATGTAAATGTTTCATGGGCACGTGGTTTTTTAACAATTCTTATTTTAAATGTATTTAAGTGGCTTTTGATGGAATTAAAGTTATTGGTATAAGAAGCAAGTTCTCTTAAAACTATTAAAAACTAAATATACTATTTAACTTTTCCGAAGTAATTTATTGAAAAGTTGTGAAGTCTACTAACCCTGCACGAGATTCACGATTGTATGCTTGCTTTCAGTAATAGTCCAAATTTGCATAGGGACATCTTTTCGTACAAAAATTAGGAAATACTCAAATGATGTATGAACTGAAAGTGTCCTACATAAAACGTAGCTATAGTGGAAGGGGTTGAACTCAACATTTTCAAATTTAAGATCTTATCTTCAAATTACTTTTGGTCTTGGAATTCTTCATGGGCGTAATCTTTTGGACCCTAAAGCAGAAGAGTAAAACAAGTTTTGAAAGAAAGTAGATAGTCATCTGTTAAAACATATGACAAACTGGAAAATGTGTTTCAATACATATAGCTATAAATTTTGATCTCGTGCAGGGTTAGTAGACTTCACAACTTGTCTATAAATTACTTCGGAAAAGTTAAATAGTATATTTAGTTTTTAATAGTTTTAAGAGAACTTGCTTCTTAGATCAATAACTTTAATTCCATCAAAATATAGCTATATATTTTGAGATAGGAAATATAATTATGGATCGTTAGTTTTTTTTAAAGGCTTTTTAAACGTACATTCTAAAGAGCTAACAAACTACGACATCGATTTATTTTTGAAATTAAATTATACTGCTTTTGTATTAGTTAAAAATATAGAACAACATTTCATATATTTATATAAGAAAACTTCTTTAATGTTTAGACCAGCCTGGTGTTGAGTAGAAGTGTAGTGGACTGCAGTGGACAGTCGACCCCTATAGGAAGCACATTGACAATTCTAATGTTACTGAGACCCGTCTGAAAGCTTTTTTCTGTCGCTTCTGTCTTTTAACTCCAATGCTCCAGAATCTTGACTAGTTTTGAGCTCTTCAGTTTCTCCATTTTATATTCTCTCTTTGGATCAGAAACCTTTTATTTTTGCAATTGAACTAAATATGATAAACATTCGTATTGTGACATGTAGTAGGTTTTTTGTAATAAGGACGCCCGGCGCAAATTTCGAATATTCAAATTTGTGCAAATAAATAATTTATTTAAAAATATCATTGCGTTATTCGCTAAGTTCATCGCTGGCGGAGCTGGAAAGTCCGTTTCTTTCTGCATTTCTGTTCGCCTGCACAATAATTCGAACACGAACTCACCTCTAGACTAGACACCTTTGCACATACAGTACACAACACGATATACTATTATTTTAAAGATATAACTAAGATATAACTAAACATGTTTTAGTTTCCTCGGTATATTTTGCTATTGAAAATAATATACTTAACAATAAAAATACAAGAAATAACACTTTTATTTATGGTCATAAATAAAAAAATTCATTTTATGGATTTTTAATAGATTTATATAATTTACTTACTGTAAAATTAAAAAATTTTATCTGTAGCAAGTTTTGTTTCGACTTGATTACAGAATTGCCGAAATTTCTGACTTTAAAAGTCCATAATTTCATGTGGAGGAATGAAAACATAATCTAACCCAAAATCTATTTCACCAACTCAAAAGCCAGCTTATACAGGGATTTCATTGACAGTATTTAGTGCAACACATTTGCGAGGTATTTTTTGTCAAAGCAATATTACCATCAACGTATGTCTCATGTAATAATGATAATGTCAAACGTATTTGTGGAGCTGTATAGCAATCGGGAGGGTTGAGTAAAATCCATTATATATATATATATATATATATATATATATATATATATATATATATATATATATATATACACACACACATATATATATATACTGTGCATTTGTTTTTATTTTTGTCCCCCGTACTATTGAAGGAAACTACTATTTTACCGTCGAGAAATATAAGGACGGTGTTGTACTGTATAAGGAGAATAAATTTCATTCCTAAATACAGATATTTAATCATCTTATAAACACGTTTTTATAGTGTTGTGATATAGAAAGAGAAGTAGATCGATCAAGAATTGCACGCACCAGGAGAATTTCAATTCCGCTCCACAAAGTGCCGTAAGGCAACTCTATCAAAGAAACAGGTGTGGCCTTTCCCTTAGAGGGCAGAATTCGATTTCTCGCAACAGATTTGATCTGTGTCACGTAGAGTAACGTCTAAAATCCCGGACTATAATTGACTTTCTATTAAATTTATGATTGACAATTCACTTTAAATATCTATATTCAAATTCAATTCACTTATTTAGTTTATTTCAATGAGAGGCGTGATTAACAATGTTATAAGTCAGTTGCGTGTTACTCGACAAAAAGGCTCTAAAGTCTCTGTTTTGCGTACAATTACTAAAAATAAATAACACACCCGTGGCGGAAATATGGGTTCTATTTTAAATAGGTACAGTTGTTTAAAACTGAATAACTTTAATCTGCAACGTTTAATTAAAATCTCATATCACCAAATACTATGTTAAATTTAGGTGTTTGAATATTGAAAAGCATTATTATTTTCAAAGCACCTTTGTGTTACCGTTTAGTAAAAAAACTTAAGGAGAACTGAAGATCCAGTTCCTCTGTAATTACAGTGATAGATTAGTGCTGTTGGTTCTGTGGGGTGGTGGTGAGGGGGTGTTTGGCAGGAGGTACAGACAAGGGTACTTCCCGTGTTTCTTCCCTAACCTTTACATAACCGTGCTTAATGGACCACTCGCCTGGAAACTTAATAGCAGGTAAGCGATCCTCGTTTCCTTAAGCACGTAATCAATTTACAAAATTAAAGGTCCGTCTTTTGAAATGACATTCGATGATCCCTTGATAAACCATTTATCTGTATATATCATTCGATTGTAGAGAATTATGTATACATTTAGGCAAGAAATAAGAGAAGGGATGTACATTTACTTACACCCTATTTGTTTGTACCTCTGGTTGCTACAGTTTCAAGAGGATATGCTATTTCAGTTGTGTTATCATAAAAAACATAAAATATTTGACAAATTATTTCGTTTGTAATTAAAAAATTTTAGAACGCACACCTAATTAATTTTCGGTTCCATGCAGATTTTTCTTATTTTCGAACCCCTATGATTTATTATTACTACATACAGCACAAGCTTTTACTGACTATTTGTCACTTTCATGTAGATGACGCCATATTTACAAAGAGTTTCCAATGCAGCATCGGCATATTATATGATCACATCGTGATGTTACGGTTTGCTAAAAGAAATTTCTGCACCACAAAGGAATTATTTACCAGATTTTATCAATATTTTTGTATCAATTTGTTTTTAGTTCACTAAATGAGCATCTATAAATATATTACAAATTATTGTTTAATTTTTTCACGTTAGGGCCTGGTTAGTGATTGTCATGCATTACCTAGCAGTTTCTTATACCCCGCGTTTGTTTGTTAAATCATATTAGTATTTAAAAATTTATTATACACTTTTAATGCAGTAAAATTGGGATTTTATATATATATATATATATATATATATATATATATATATATATATATATATTTGAATATATGATATATGGTTTTATTCGTTTTAGTTCATTGACTAATTTTTTTTTAATGGTTTTATTGATTTTATTCATTCAAACTAGACTTTCCAATCCAAAGGGTTTTAAGCTCACAGTAAAGATTTCATATCGAGCAAAAAGACTTGATTACAATATCCTTGTCCACACAGACCTGTATTTTTTGTTTGGATAGATTCTAATAACTGTTCCACATAGTGTTTATCTAGCTCGGTGACTGATGTTTACCAATAAAAGATTAATAATCAGAGAGCGGATGAATGTTGTTGTAAAAGAATTGTTCAATCTTTTAATCAGCCAATATTCATCTCGCCGATTGTAAAGATTTTCTGGACCTATATAAATTATATTTGAAAATTTTGATGATAACACTGACAAACTGAGGTTGGAATTTAGGTATCTTGAGTTATTTAATCTTAAAACATTTAAAATATAGATCTCTGCAACAAAACTTACTCAATTCTTCATTTTTAAATCCTAAGAAGACTTTCAAACTTGTTTTCGCAAAGCACAATAGTAGATGTTTAAAATTGTTTTAAATCACATTATTAAAAAACAGAAAGAAGCTTTTAGCATTACATTAAACAACTGGATGACAATTTAGTCACTTTAAGTAATGTAATCTAATTACTTGAACTTGATTTCAATTAATCCCATGATTATCCTTCGGTTGCCGACATATCTCTTCACTTTTATCCCAAAATTTCTTCATGAGGCTTGTAATGGGTAATAGTATTATTAAAAATAGGGAATTATAAAATAAGTTTCCAAAAGAGTAAAACGCGTGCGTGCGTGTGTGTTCATAGTAATAAAAAACAAACGTCAATAGAACCTTGAATTAAAGATCTCCATCACTCTTTATTAATAATAATAATAATAATAATAATTTCTTTATTTCTCTTTCTTTCTTTTACATTTTACATATATATGTATACAAAATTCATTCATAATACCAGTCTGCCCTTGATTACAAACTTAAGACTATAGTTTAAAATTAGACAAATAACAAATAAAATAGATACACTATGTACATTAACCAATAGTTTTGTATGAAAGAGAAAGAGAAATCTCCAAGGCTTAGCCTGATTGGAGAATTACACATTCAATTTACATTGTAAAAGCGGTAGCAGAAAGTTATTACAAAATAATCAAAGAAACAAAATTTATTAAATAATCTAAACTCAGATACAGTTGGTACACCACAAGCTTAAAATTACATCTTGTTATAGGCTAAATTGGTTACAGAATTAAAGATCTATTTGTAGAGAATAATAAACAGGAATAGAAAAGGAACAATGTTTAATTTCGAAAGTACAAAATAAAAGCTTTGTGTGAACATAAATTATAGTTCTTCTACGTAACTTCAATAAGATTTGTTCCCTCCCCATCTTTCCCTGACCATACTGAGAAATCAGCAGCTGATAGATAAGATAATTATTTTGGAACCGTCAACCTCAAACTGTTCACAACCTGTCCTGAGTAGATAATGCATAATAACCTAAAATTATGTGATACATTATATGATTATGTGATGTGTTTTGAGTGTTATAGTGTGTTGTGATTAGTTAAAATTTGGATGTTTGATAAGTGCAGTGGTTGTGCTGTGAGAATTTAGTCTACGGTAAGACGAAGTTTTCTTATTTCATAGTACATACAATTAGTCAATCAATATAAAATACAATATACTTATAAACAATCATGATAGGGCTTTAAATAAAATCTCACATACATCATGACTAAGTGACAATATTGAACAAGAGAGACTCAATACTCTCTATTTCCAAAACCCAGTTTTTGACTAGTTTATAGTCGTAGTTGTTTGCTGGTTTACAGAGTTACTCTCTAGCTCTAGTTAAACATACGTATCTAATGCCCATTGGTTAAATAGAATAAAGTATCCCATTTTAAACATTCATAAGCGAGCAACATTCAAATAGCGGGAGGCCTAATGATAATTTTCGTCCGTAGACGCTGACAACCGTTCTTTCATTCATCGTTGAAATTAGGCAAATAAAATAAGTTGTCAGCTTGACACTGTGTGAAACTTCAAAAGGAAGTTTAATTATTAATGAGGACATACGGCCTGTTAGGCAGTTTCAAAGGAATACGAGAAAGTCTTCAGAACTCGTTCTTGCCATTTTGACGTGTACACACTAGCGCTACCACTGGTAACGACCCCAGGAGCAAACCCTACACTTTCTGTAAGTAGTGTCTCATTAGTAAATCTCACAGCTTAGCTCAAGTGTAAGGGCTGGAGATCATTAAGGGAACGACTGTTTTGTAATGCGAGCTTTTATTCCGTCGAGAAGAGCCCTTGGAAACTGTTTCTTTCGTTAACTAAAGCACACTTTCTCAGAGAGAACGTTCCGCTTTGACGGATCTTGCTCTGACATTACAGGTTCGCTGAGTCATAACTGGGGTTCTAACACTTTCTGGGCTAGGAAGGTATTTTTTTATTAAAAAAGGTAAAGGTACGCGAGGCTACGCCTCGTAATAGGCTTCGCTGAGGTTGCATGAAAATTTTCAAATCTGTAGCTCCTCATTTTCCTGTTCCTGCGGACAGAAAATGAGAGACAATTAATTTTTAACAGTTGATAAAAAAATTAGGTATCCAAAAACACATTCTTTTATAAAAGAAGTTTCATGCAAAAATAAGGTTATTGTATCAAAGCATTCCCTACATATAAAGACACATGATACATTCGTGATTTTTGTATTTTAAATAAGCTTTCATATCTTTGTTTAAATAAAATTACATACACGAAGTCTCTATAAAATGATACTGTTTGTTGAGGTAGTTAAGTTATATATTTCAATATGTCACATGTTTGTATCTCTTATGGGTGTATTGAGTTTGTTTCCAAATATATTTATTCTGCTATTGTCTCGTTGCCATCATAGTTACGCTTAAGAACAATGTAAAAATATGTTCTGCCCAATCCCATGGAGTGACATGCGCCAGCATCGAAGTCGGGTTTTCTCATGTAGAAATGATACCTAATGTACAATTTAAAGTATAGGTTATGCGAATACCAAGAGAGACAGAAATAAATTTTTTCCGGCCCCACCAGTGATAGGTTTCGCTAAAGCTCAACTAATAAAACTCATACAAATTAAGTAAATTTAATTTTGGAGATTTAAAAACAAAGTCGATAAATTTTGTTAGTTGTTTCTCTAAACCCATCGTTTAAATTTAAGTACTTAGATAAAATAGATATCTAAATAATCAAGGAAGTTTTAATTTTATACTTGAAAAAAAAGGAATTCAAATACATTTCTTTAATTGTTGCGGGTTTTTTCTGTTTGGCATAAAAATTTGATTCTACCCATTTGTCCGTCTACATTAGCATTTTAGGCTTTGTTTAGAATTTCAAATTGAAATATAATAAAAAAATAATTTGCCGTGTTATCTTCTAAGGATATAAATTCTATCATTTTTCAAAGATAAAATAAAAATTTCAAACAAAAGTAACATTTGTTCAGTGTTTTGTAAAATTTCTCATTACAATACAAGATTTACACAGTTGTTTGGCTACAAACATTGTTGTTTTAACAAATTGACGCAACCTAATCTGTGCCGTTGTTTTCACTTTTTCACATTATTCACAAGTAATACTTAAGTACAAAACATTCTGTAACACGTGAGTATAGTATATAACGCAATAAGTCTTAAAGTATGTAATATGCACCTTGAATTTGTCTGCATTTTTTTATGTCCTCAAAGTTGGTTGGATAGGAACATCAAAAATATTTCAGTTGGTGGCACTCATTTTCTTGCTTTCTTAGGGAAACGAAAAATGTAATTATAAAGTTGATTGTTTTATCCACTTTTGTCTCATGTAATATCACAATATAGTTCTTAAAAATTTCGTTGAACCGTGTATAAGCCAAACTTGTGTCTTCGTTTAACTGCAATATATTTTTATAGTTAAATATGAATTTAAAGAGTCAGGTAAAATAAGAAAGTCTCTATCTTTCGATTTGCTTTGTGTTCAACGATCTGAAGTAGTAACGCCCGCCTTACGTACGATTTCTAACAAACGATACGAACGAAACTTACAGACGTTTAGAGAGCACTTTCGTGTTAAATAATCTCTGCTAAATATGGTGTGTTTATATAGCATCTTTATAACGTGTACATTGTTACTTTTTTATTAATTCCATATAATTTCGACTAATTAACTACCAGGTTACCTATTAGATTATCTGGCACTTATGTCAAGCACTGTTGAAGGTTTTGGCACAAGTCAAAATGTCTAGTAGAACACAATCGATTAACTCTTTTAACGAGAAATCATTACTTAGGGATCGTCAACGAGAGATCGACTCGTTTAACGAGAGTTGGCGGAACAAAGGCAATTAGTGCATGTGTAGTAATCGGTGTTATCTGTAATTACCTTCTGGTTAATGCGACACTGAGTTAATTACTTTTGATTGTTCGTGGAGTTTGGAATATGAGTCTGCAATGTGTTTTACAATTATTAATTAACATTACTGGTGACCATACTTGTCTGTTATAATGTAATAGAGATAAAATGTACAATTTAACATTTAAGTACATTGGATTTCTTTTTAAAATATAAATAGTATAAAATTTGGAGATCTGTTGAAATGGAGTTTTCAGTTCAGAAATGGAGGTACGGAAATCCCGTTTGATAAGCAGCAGTCAACACGATAAATAAATAGAAAATTGCCATTTTCAGCCAAAAAGGAGTTCTTCGTCTCTTTGAATGCCGCTGATTTAACCTTATTTATTTGGCTGACAGTTGTTTGTCAATCTGTAAAGCTTTTTATAGGTTTTATACGACCTGTCACAAATTTATAGTTTTAATTTTACCTTTTTGATACCGTCCTGTTTCGAGCTATACCAAATTTAGCTCTGATGAAATAGCTTTTTCTGTCAGTTACACGATGAACTAGTGTGACTGCTTATTCAGTGTAAATTGGCTCTCAGACTTCCATGATGGGTGTTTTAAGGTAATTCCGTACTACAGACGGTCTTGGTGTGGTCGTAAGGACGCCTTTTGGTTATTAATTGATATAGAGAGACATTTCCACCTCCCTATCCAATCCCATCCTCTTCATAAAACAAGTAAGGCCATGGCCTCCATTAGGGATGGGATATCCATCCAACCGTTTTGTACAATTGTTGATAAAGGGGGCGAACAGGAAATTTCATCCTTCATCCTAAACTTTGCTCATGGCTCAGGAGGTCATGGTCTTTACATGGATAACATCGGGATTCTTCTCCGCATGATGCGATTTCCCCAAGTACATAGGTTGTGGTCAGCAGAATAAATCTTACAACTGGATATTCTTTTGGTCTAATACTCTTCCGCATTGTGTTTCCTATGCAACACACAACATGTGATATACTCGATTCCTTTTTCCAAAACTTTTCCCATTTCCTTTTCCGTTCCCTTGTTATGGGAATAGAAATGCCCCTGCAGACTTGTTATTATGGAGTGGAGTACCCATAGACAATATAGAGATCTATAAAAAAGATAAATCATTATGTTAGGAATGACAATGATGGACAACATAAAATTACTCAATCATCAAATCAGTATTATTCTTTATTGAACATGATAAAATGAAAGGTTTGTCGCTTAGTCTACTGGACGAAGAGTCACTTTCCTTGGTTAAAAATTTACATGAACTTTAATATTTTTGGCGTTTTTTACCTTAGACAAAAAGGTGCAGAAATCACTCACTACCCTGGAACGGCATTTGCACTTGATTTTTGAATGACAGAGTTTTCAGGATGGGTAAGATTAGTGGTAGGGGCCGTCCCCTGTCGAAATTTCACGAGGATAGTGGGCTATATATCTCAGACACGAAACGAGCAGTGTTTTTGTGTTTGTTTTAATTTGGTTATTGAAATGGAGTTTCCGTATTAAATTGTCCACATCCTTTTTATAATTGAACACAGAATTTTGAAAGGACGTGAACAGATAGGATGAACAGGCCTAAAATGTGCGATTTTCACCTTATAAACAGGCTTGGCATTCGGTTAAGTGAGAAACATATGGTTTCAGGTTGCAACCCGGTTTTATTAGTACACAAGAATTTCATTAGTAATTTTTGCCGGACTGTTAAGACGCTTATTGGTGAAGAAAATAGTGAGTCAGCAGTGGCGAGTAAAATCGAGAAAAGATTACGTGGGCCTTCTTTTGGGTCCGACATGATGCACAATTGTAAAAGTGCTGAGCGCTGAGCGGCAGTAAAACCTTGATGTTAGGTGTTGGCAGTGAGCGATGGATCAGCGGTACGTTGTGGTACTGATGTGCCACTCACGTCTGCCATGCATGCATCAAACTTTAAAGTCGCCGCTTAGGCACTCTTACGCTCAGTGCCCACTTATCAAGGTTGAGGCATTTTTTTCTCTTAGTACAAAAAGCTTATAAATTGCACCTAGTCCTATAAGGACCTTTTACTGTCTGCCCAGACGGACAGGCGCAACAGGACAGAAGGAGCTACACCAACGAGGCAGGGGGTAGCACACCCTTGTTGAGGGTAAACAAGAACCTCTGATAGTTTGGGAAAGAACCGCACCAACTCCAATAGTCATTTTCCTAGTAGACTAGACCTATCGAATTACCCTTGCCCCGCATAATCTCAACATTTGCGGTTAGTGATGTGCCGCTCCTGGACATCCATAAGGTTGCCCAGATTTAAATGACACATCGGTTTTTGCTTTGCCCAGTGGTAGGTTCAACTGGAAGGTATAAACCAGCCAGAAGTGATCCCTGCTAGGTTCTAGGCTGAGACATTAGTCAAGTCATCTTTGGAAGAAGGGAAGACTTACTCTGTTTCGGTATCTTACATTACAAAGGTTAGGAGACAGTACTTGATCATTTTAAAGGTATCAACGGTCTTTCTTACGTAGTTTCAACCCATTCCAACAGTCATCCTCTGCAGAAACTAGATCACAGATTTCCTGTTAGTGAGGTCTTGATGTGTCCTGGACAACCGTGGGGTGAATCCTTCTGGGGTCATTTAGATTAGGCGCAATAGAGGTTTCCTATATTTTCTTACTAGAGAACAAAAAAGTACGGTTAAGCATGACCTAAAAACTCTAATTACTTAGTTATTTCAATTGCACAATAACGTGACAAAGTAATTGTAGTATTCTTACTTAAAGGATTTAATTTCAGTACTATAATTTACATATTTTCCCCATAAATACGATAAAGGACACATCATCAAGGCCATATTGTTCAACGCCCAATCAGTAGAAATTCCAATGCAGTACATATTAATTGGAACAGTTTCTCGGATAGTTACCGGCAAAACGATCTTAACCAATCTCCGTTCTATAAAGTTATTAATTCTAAAACTAATTCCGATATTCAGCAGCCGTTCTGGATATGTGGAGCGTCGCTCTTCGTTGTCGAGCATGCAGTAAAGTTTAGTCGAGTTCTAATTGAAATCGGTATAGCTTTTGTTGATTCTACAATATTGTAGATATAGAATTGATTAAAGATAAATATTAACTTATATAGCCTATATTTAACAAAGCACAAGAAAATCAAATACCAGGATATAAGAAAAATACAATTACGAAAATATAAGTGGTAAACCAGTAACGGGTAAACAGGAAGAATTTAACAGCCAGAACAATCATTTTACAACGGTTTAGGATAGCTCAATAGGAACTCGGCCACTGATATTGAATTTGCAGAGTTAAAATATCCTGTGTGGTTGCATACTTTAACTATACCTATTCTAGTGCAGTTGATGATATTTCCAACAAGTCATTGGAAAGTTTTGCGCACTAAAATTTGCACCTATTTTTTCACTTCTTTTTTCTGGAAGTTACTTTTCCGTCGCTGTGAAAGATTAAGATTTTGTAGTAATTTATATTTAACATTGGTAGTATCAACGTTAAAAAGAAGGGAGCGGCACGTCATTGGAACGTTATTGATTAATATCACAAATATTTGTTTTTAGTAAGCCATTATAACTTATTTTTTTAAATATATTATCAATTTTAAATAAACTTTTGGCAGAGAAATAGTTGGATTTTCAGGGTTCGCTCTTTTGGTGATGCGTGAGACAGAAATAAGGCAATGACTGGTTAGAGTGATGAAGGATCGTACTTGGTCTTCGACTGTGTAAGTCACGCCTCGATGAGGATTTTAACCGCATTAGTTTCGCCAAAGACATATTGAGGTGGCTAGAGTCATAAATTGTACAGAACGAACAAGTAACCAAAATTATTGATCACTGCAGGAAACTGTCTGATATTACTCGTATTTTAGCGTTCCCACAAGGATCAGTACTCGGACACATTATTTTAACTTTACGTAAATAATTTGCTTGGGTAATCTGTTACGCTGATTACATTGCTCTCGTATTTTATAATAGTAACAATTGAAATAAAAATATAGATTTTATCTCAACTAATATATATATATATATTCGAATTTAAAAACAAAAATTATGTAGTTTTAAAAACATTCTAACCTCCACTATTTTACCATAAATGACCTGTGAAATATTTGGAGCTACGCAGATGGACAGTGATTTGACTTGGAAACCTCAGATTAACTAATATTATCATCTTTCCCCCATGTTCCAATTCCCAAAAGTATCACACAAATAAATTACTAAAGCTAACGTATGAGCATTTCAGAATGTTTGGATCACGTTTACGTTATCTTCGTTTTGTTTGGGGCTCTACACTTAATGAATTTTTCAAAAGGATCTTTAATACACAAGCGAATTATGCGGGTTGTGGATGGCCTTTCTCTAAGACTTAGACAGATTTTGCCATTTTAAGTGCTTTCGTTGTACATCTATAAGACTGTTATTTGGTCCAATTCAATAGCTTATACATGTAGAAGATAATGTTGCTATCCATGAGCACAATAATCGATCCCGTGTACTACAACAATGCTGTCGGTGGTTCTACTCAAAATCCTGAAGTTAGGAATTTTAGGAATCTCCTCAGGTATTTAAAGAATAGAGAAAATGGCCTGTCTCAAAATAATGTACGAATTTGGAAATGTCTAGTCAAAACGTTTTAGAATAGATGATTTTATGAAAATAACAATTGTGTTTTTGATATTTTGACTTGGTATGTTTGCTTATTATTTTGGATCATGATTATAGATTTTATTTATATAACGTATTTTGTGAATTTTGCTTTTATCGTACTTATGAAATTTGTCAACTGCATTGAAAGAGTTATTAGTTTATTGTTATCATGTAATGAGTAACTAAAATTATTTTTTGTGATTTTTGACCTATTTTTATTTTCTTCCTTGAATAAATTAATTCATTATAAAGCATTTTGAAATGACGATTTAGACGTCTACGATTAGAATAGCTAGATTTTATTTCTTGTTGTAACTAGTTCTAACTCTGTTACGTACGTGTAATGGCTGACATTAGATTGTCTGGAAGGTTAAATTAAATGGCTTCACCAGAGCCGTGACAGAGTGACAGGAAGATGGCTCGTGGTGAGAGATGGGTTCATCACAGGGTGTAATAACTGAGCTGTGAACCTCCCTGTGAAAAGTTGTCTCAGCTCTGTATCACGTGATACATTAAAGTATTATATACACGTGCGTGTGTAAGTATATCTTCTATGTACATAGAGTATAAAACGCTTACAAAATAATAATGGAACAAAGGAATAAAAATGTCAAAGATAGTATTTACCTGTCTATGTTACATCTCAGTTTATACATGGTGTTTTTTTTTTTATTTTCTTTATTTATAAAAATCTAATATAGATATAAATGCGGCCTTTTTGCTAATATCTATTTCCATGCAAAGAATTGCTTAAATTAAGTAAAATCCCAATTCCATCGCCATTTTTCTGCCTAACCAAACCTATAAATTCAAAGTACTCAGTGTTTCATATACAGAATTATTTTTTTAACTTCCTAATCTTTCAAAAACGAGCTATCAGAATATTTTTTAACAAATAGTTTTTAATTAACTTTAATTTGATGAGCTATTTCAGATTTTGTTAGGAGAGAAGAGGGTTTGAACGTTTTAATTTAAACTGTTTAAATCACACGTTTCCCATGTAAACAGGTTTTTGCCCCTGACTCCGTTATTACATTTCTATAAGATACTATTAATACAATTTTAAGTAAAAAACCATTCTGCATATCTATTTAACTCAATAATTAACCTATTAACATCTACTTATTATGTAATATTTGATACAACAGGACGTTAAACGTAGTCTCGTTCAATAGTGTTATATACTGATATATTTTTATGGCTGAATAGAAGTAAGGCTTCCTGGAAATTCAGAAAAAATATTCATTGATAGATTTCAAGTTCTGTTTTCCCTGCACTTTGGAAAAATTACAATGGATATGCTTAAATGGTTATAATACGAGCATTTTCAAAAGTTAATTTAACACAGCTAAGCTATGATGACTGTTATTTGCTGGTATAATATGATATTATTTTCCAACATTTTATTGTCTTTTTTACCTCAGGTCTTAACTTACGCGGTTGTTAAATAAATATCTAAAATTTCAGTTTCATACCGCGTTGAATCATTTATTGCTCGATTAAATTCTTAAAATATTCGACCTCACTGTTGAGAACCATCATTCAACAGATATTAAACCACATCTCTTCACTGAAAGTATCTCTTCACAGCTAGGGTATAATATTTCAAGAATTTAATCTTATAAGAAATTTTTCGACGTAGTTTGGATCGGGAAACCTAGATGTTAATTTTGAATTCTACCATATTAAACTCAAGATAAATACATAAAAAGCTATAAACATTTAGAAAAACTTGTTTACACCTCCCTGGTAGACAAGAGAGAAATTCATTTCAGTCAAAATTGAAAGTCCTCATACGAAAAGGTTTTATATATATTAGAGATACTTCGGCTACATGTATCTCTTTCTATGTTACGTGACATTTTAGTTACATGATTGTGCTCAGTTTGTTTACAAATGTATTTATCCTGCGATTTTCTCGTTGCTTTCATAGTTACCACATGACACCAATGTAAATATATCCGCTGCTGCTGACCCAAATCCCATACAGTGACAACGACGTTTACCTCTGTATTGCGAGTCTATATGTCTGTAGTGTTTAGAGTCTGTGTTGTGTGTTCGTTTCCGAGATATCGTGCGGCAAGACAGAAAGGGAAGGGGTTTACCCCCTTGATTGACATGCTTGTCTAACGCTCAGCCAATAAAAACGAGTGGTGGATAATGTACATTGAAGTAAAAAAAATTCTAAAGTCTTATGCTTTGATGAAATGAATAATATTTCAAAGACATACAGGCAGAAATGAAATATTTCCAGTCCCGCTGTAATAGGCTTTGCTACCGCTCAGCCAATAAAATTTATTCATCATTTTATCATGCACTACAAACTTAGTTTTACATTTATTTTGACTTTTACATTCCATGTAAATAACCTGTCGTTTTCTGTAAAATTTAATATAGACATTTTCATAGCGCCGCTGTTATGTTAAAATCAGTTTAGATAATCGATTTGTGTTTTACAGTAATATTGTATCTACATAAATTCGAAAATTTGGGTTAATTAACAACGCTTTATGTTTTGGGATATTTTAAAGGAGGGATGATATCAAATACGTCATATTTTACTATGTTAGTGTACAACGGGTTTTGTACCGAATTATTATTATTATTTTACTTTTGGAAGCAAATTTATTCGCGATAGCCGATTACACACCACGACTAAATTTGAGTTTAAACGATTAATCGCAATACCACCTTCTAATAAACTGACAGTAATATTGACAGTATTTACTCCAACTAAAGACCGACGAAACTCCGAAGTAAAATATTATATTATTCATATTCATGTAGTACAGCGCTATTCGTTCAACTTACAGCAAATCACTATCGCGAATATACTGATCTTGTACGTAGTACGATTAAACCTTATTGAGAGTACGTGTTTCTCATTACTCATAGATTGATTTATAGGGTCCAGTATTTTCGGATAAGAATCTGCCCAGAAATTAGTTGTAAGTAAACATATAATTACGGGCAAACGACCACAATAACAAATTCCAGTCGTAAGAAAGTTTGTCCTCTTGTTGATTTGAAATTGTTTGCCTAAATTGACATTACCGCTTCTAAACACCCTGTGAATGATTTATTTTTACTTATTAAATGTATAATAATATACTAAACCGTTAAATATATTTTTTATATAAAGCGGATTACAATACGGAAGCCGGCCTTGAGCTAGATAGAGCAAGTATAAATCCCAATCAGTGACCAGAGTTTTTCACACTCGTCATTTATCTTGGTTTCCGAGACAAGTTCAGTTTCTTGCCGCCAGGCCGCGCTACTGCTCTAATGAGTTTGTGTTGTGAGTTGTTGAGGTGATTTTCCCGCCATTATTCACAGTTTTTTACGCTGAAATGCGTAAAAACGAATCCTAACGTTCGAAATTCGTGTTTCCCATTTTTTATACCCTCGTTTGATTACGTCAGTTTAGGAAAGTATTTGTTTTTATAATGTCCCGTTTTATATTCAAATTGAAATTTTCCATCCTTCGTTATTTACTTATTTTCTGTCACCAAATCTTTCTTAGATCACGGAGGTGTATTATGGAGCAGTCACTAGTAAATTTGGATATAGGAATACCATGCGTGCAAGCTCGATCATTCTTGAGCTAATGTGAGAGGAATGGCCTTGGCGAGTCTCTGATATCAGCGTTTAGTGTGTGAGCTATTAACGTGCATCGGAACATGTAGTAGTGGTAGAGTAGTTACTATTACTCCTTGCGATATTTATTACACTTTTTCAGTAACTTCAGATCTAAATTTCATATATACCACTGAACACTGTTTTATAAATTTATATTTACTGTTAATTTTTTATTTATATTTTATTATTCTTACCTAACTAAAGAAATAAATAATTTTGCAGTGTAGTAGTTGAAAATAAAGTGTTTTGTGAAAAATAAACATATTTTTACTAATTCCATCGCAGTATTTAACTTTTTCTTTTAATTATTTACGGCCTTCAAAACGTAGACCACGACATTGCTAGTGATTGTGCTATAGAAAAGTAACGTTCTTCAATTAAACTTTCATATCCGGCTAACGATATCCGGCCATCCCCGTCGCTCATTATGTCGGATACATGTTTAGTGCACTTTACCAGAGCAGAGCAGGATACTAACGTTTATGGCTAATTCAAATTCCATATCGTGACGCCTTTGGCTTCTGGACGATCCACTTTCCCCCTGATTGCATAATATTTTCCACACTTATTCAAGAAGTCAAGCTATCGATGTCGACAAATTGGACCAAGGAAACAATTGGATTGGCTATGAACTACACACTACTATGTTCAATATGGGTTGTTGGTTAAGCAAATCCAACACGAGGACTGTGGGTTTCTCATTGTTGCTAATAGTGAATAATGTTATTAAAACTGTAACAAAGCTTTCTTAATACGTCATTCGATTTCCAGTTTAGAACTCTGGAGTAATGATGGATGATCCATCTCGGTCCCTGTGGGTTTAGTTTCATGTCTTCCCGCCTGGGGCGCTCTTGTCAAGGTTTGACTGACGACGATGACGTCAGTTAACAGTGACGTCACTCACTTGTCTTGTTATGCCGTCATTTGTCAATATTTTACCGTGAACGAACAGCGGTGCTTAATTTTAAATCCTTTCAGGATTCTCAGAGATTGTTAGTGGTTCACTATTTAACGCTGTAATGGATTTTTAAAATAAATATTTACACCAGGAATTTTCTTATTAATATAAGCAAAATCCCATTAAACATGCTCTATAAGATTTACGTTACGTTGTAAAAACCTATTGAAATCATAATGGTTTCATAAATAGTTCCTAGAGATGGTATAACTCATGTATCATATCCGGTAAGTAGTTTGTACAGTACATCGTTTGCATCTGTGGCAATACTATTTATTTACAAATAATAATAATAAATCTTAAAACCATTGACATTTTAATAACAGTATCCGTAAAGCAGGGAAAGAATTATGAAACCTGGGAATAACATCAATAAAAAGGAGAATTATGAGGTGGAATAACCTCAGGCGAACGCTTTAGGCAAAATAACAATAATATAAAGCACACATTTAATGACAGTAAATCTTTAACGATTTCAGTGATATTACTGAATGTAATCCACAATTGTATAGATACTGTTAAACAAATATTATATCGCATAAAACAATGAGGAGAGTGTTATTGTTATTGCTTGTTATTGTTATTTTAACGAGGGAGAGAGGACCGTCCGCGTCACAAGAACACTGGACCTCATTAAAGTCTCCAGGACCGCTTTTCTTTGAAAAACCTGAAATGTGCTTTTCTTGTAAAGATTCGTTTACTGGCTGAGAACAACAAGTTTCCAATACGTCATTAAGGGAGGCGTGTTACAGGCTTTTTTGACAAAGTTTTTTTACTCAACACTGCTTTCTCAGAACAACGCGTACAATTTTTTTTAATTTCAAAGTTTATCATAAAATTTGCCGATATCTTCTATTTGAAACTTTTGACACATTGGACATATTTTTGTATGCATATTGGTTCTAAGTCAAAATTTAAATTAGTTTAATGGATTGTGTATATAGAAATTATGCAAGGTTGTAAGTAGTACGTCATACTAGGCGTAACCGAATTCAAATTTTTAGTTCATTTCATTTCTGAGATGTCCTGTGTACAGACTATCAAGACAGAGAATAAACTTTTTCTGCCCTCTGGTGCGCACTGTCCGCGCATGCGCACAGCGAGAAATTGTCCCCTGCGCACCGTTTTCACGTCTTCGTTATCTATTAGTAGGTTTTTGATCAGGTCTTTTGTTAGCTGTACTGGCTGTACTGTTGCTTAGAAGCACTGTTATATGTCATTCATAACAGAACCAAGAACAGTACCAGAATGTCTTAAAGTACATTTTTAGTGTACTTTAAGACTACTTAAGGTCTAACAATGTTCAGCGTAAAGTATCGTCCGTCTGGCATTTTTTTTTTCTTATATTGACTTCTACAATTGTGATGTGTTCTTTGTGCTTTTCATTTTAACCTACAACGAAACGATAATGCGTGGATACTTGAATATTTCGCATTTTAGGCGAATCATGTGAAACGTCGCAATAAGGACGTCAGAAGGTAAATTTATAATTCATTAAACCTTAAAGAACACTTGTAGAGTTGTCAAGGGATATTTTATTTTGAACTACAAGTACTACTTTTATTATTTTTATTGGGTCATTAAAAATGTATGCACGCTTTAGAAGAAAAATTAAAAATCCTCGATTGCGCCAGTGTTCCATCCTTCAACAGGGTAGATTCGTTAATCTGCTCTTGTCTCGAGTCGGTGATAATACCTTGTTCGCTCTTTCCATTACATATGAGCTCGTTGGTCAATGGTTGCGTAAATTATATTTCCCGCATTGTATATACTTGCGCCACTGCATGTTACCTAACTTGGTTGTAGATCATTAGTACAGTTTTGTTACAAATCTAGCACACCAATTCTTGTTACACTGATTGCATGTCGTTACCATCGTTGATCGTCGCGATTTGGCTGGCAGTGGCAGCAGCATTGCTTGCTTTTGTTACGTTTTCTTTCCTATCACTGCCACCTCATACACTTGCATGTGAATGTTATATTCTAGATATATCATAAATTCATGTAACCGAACGTGTCATATAAATAAATAACTGAAAACTCATTGGATTGGAGATATTAGCTTCATTATTTACCAAATCTCAATCATTTGTCAAGACATTTGCTTAATCATAGATTGTTACGAATTTAATGTTGAAGGTATTGAAAACACTTAACACACATGCTAATTGAAATTCGTGCACAGTTAAATTGTGATGAATATTATTTCATCTGGAGAACATCTTCTTTCTACTTTGGAATTAAATTTATAAAACCATTTTTTGAACTTAAACATTTACTATACTTTATTACTGAATAGATATTTAATTCCATCTTTTTTGTTTGAAAATAAACACATATATGATGGAACGTCAATTATTGGATAATAATGATTGCAATGCAAGTGACATTTTGATATAAACAGTTTTTAAATTACTTCATAAAAATCCAGTTAGAGAGAAAACTTTGAATGTTTGATTTATAGACTCCATTAACTTTTGCTTGTTGTAACACTCTCGATGAACCTGAATGCAAGGAGACCAGATTTTTAGATCGTGAAACATGGCTGTAGCAAAAGCTAAAATCATTATTTTAACACAGCCATAGGATCTTTACTTTTTTTAGACTTTTGTAATCGTATGTGTTTCTTTGCCATGGAGTTACTACTAAATCAATAAAGACTTCTACTAATGTTGTACAGTAATGAAGAAATTCAAGTTAGTTTAATTAGCCCAGTCAATCTAGGTAAAAAAATCATGCAAACTTGGAAATCGGAGAGGTATAAAGCTGAATTTTGGCACAGATGTTCTTATGATATCCTGGACCATATACTAAAAGTCCCCTACCGTCCCCTGTGTGCTCTTTCTTCCGGTATAACGAAACAAATAGGTGTTATGGAGGGGGCGAAATATTACTTAAACGCTACGCTTTAAGAACTGTAAGATATACAGAAATATAAAAAAACCGATTTATATTCAGTAAAATGTGGCCAATAATAAAGGTCATGTGATAAAATGTGATAACTGGTAACCGTTAAGCATTAATAATTAATTTTATTTATTGTTTACTTTCGTTTTTAGCTAGAATTGTGTTATAACGCTATAATTCTATTGTTATTTCTTTGATGTAACAAAGTTGTAAAAGCTATATTACATTTTAATAAAGTATAACACAGACATATAGAATCAATCGTGAGTGTTTACTTAATACGAAGCCGGAACGCCCGCCCGCCGCGCCGCACCGGTGCCGATGACAAGTCGGTCGCTGTGCGGCAGAGGCACAGTCATCGGTCACAGCACGATCTATACGCACTACAATTTGCAGCTGAACAATGTATAAAGAAATGGTCAAAAAAGTTTTTTGTGACATTTTGACAGCCTCTGTATGCAAAAGCTGTCGAAGGATCATTGCTTCAACTACAGACTCAACTCTGACAATGCATAAGCAGATTAGGTGGTTTTTCACCTTTAAATGTCATTTTTGGGAGCGTTTAGGCTACAATAAATGGAGTGGGGGGAGCGGTCTTGTAAGAGATTTGGAATGGAAATTTATGCGAAAATCTTCATCCCACATATGATAACAGGGCATACTTATTGCTAGACTCTTACGGCTCACTTTTTGACACCACAGTTGCGCTCGGAGTTATTTCTGCTTGAGATGGTGGACAACGTACCAGAGGAGGGACTTGCTTGTACTTAAAAAACTCCACACTGACTTCCTCACAAATGAGGACTAAAATTGATGATGTTAAGTGCGTCAAAAATCACTTGCAAAGACTAGAAACAGCGTTAAACCAAACCATGTGAGGCAGAAGAAAACACGTATCGCCACAGGAAAATTGTGGGGTGCTATTATTTTAGATTAGTTGCGCTAATGCGCCTTTACGATAAGATCGGAACGTACTGGTGACTTCATTTTCACGCTTCATTATATCTTGCATCAAAGCAATGCTTCCGTACTCATTCCTCAGGTCACCCCAGTATGCAAAATATGCACACACCACTTGTCCAGAGAAATGGAAGATTTCCACCAGTTACTAAGGAAAGATGAGCTCTGAGAGATTCATTTTCTTTAGGTTTCTTTACATATCGTAGGACAGAAAAGGTTCTGGGGTGTAAACTGTAACAGATATGGTGATTGAGCAGGAGCTCAGAGCGTTTCTTTTGAAAGTGGTCAGTTGACTTATCCGATGGAAGAGGCGTCACTGACAGTAACTTAGCGAGATTTGTCCCTAGCGCGGCCAGCCTTGTTCGTTGTCACGAATGCGTTTGAAAAATTGTGTCACATAACAAACTCTGGTGAACTACAGAAACAACAATGTTGAGCTAAATAAAAAAAAAAAAAAATATATAATAAATGGGGGGGGTTAAAAAAAAAAAAAAAAAAAAAAAAAAAAAAAAAAAAAAAAAAAAAAAAAAAAAAAAAAATAAAAAAATAAAAAAAAAAAAAAAAAAAAAAAAAAAAAAAAATATATAATAAAAAAAAAATAAAAAAAAAAAAAAAAAAAAAAAAAAAAAAAAAAAAAAAAAAAAAAAAAAAAAAAAAAATAAAAAAACAAAAAAAAAAAAAAAAAAAAAAAAAAAAAAAACTACCGATGCTCGGCAAATCAAGAGATGATAAAGATTTGGACAAACTACTTTTTGTTGGCCTAAAGTCGACATTCGCCTTCAGTGTTGCTTAAATGGAGGTTTAATTTCAGGTATGTTGAATTTTATTCGCATCCTTTACGGTTCAATGTAACCGTAGTTTTTTGATGGCTATGAGGGACCCAGCGACCACTAAGAAACCAAGAGCAAGATAGAAGAGCATTCGAATTGCAATCAAGAACATATCACATTTCCGACTTAAACATGACAGCATCCAGTGGACTCAGCTGAATTCTTGGTAACGCTGCAAAGATAAAAAGCCGACCTTATAAGTGAACTGAAATCACATTTTGATCGAGCTGGCTTTCAGTTGTACAAGCTGTAGCATGAATGCTGACTTTTTGGATTGCTTCAGACAGCTCTTCAGCAGTGTTCAAAGGTAATGAAAAACAGCTGTGTGTTGGTACAGACACTGATCTTTCTAGCACTTCTTAGTGCATGGAGTTTAAAAGTTCTGATACATTATCTTCATCAAACCAGAAGGCAGTAAAGGTTCCTACAAAGTTTACCCAGTAGCTGAAATTAGTAGTAACTTAGGCAAATATGAAAGACTGTATACTGTTTGCACAAACCTGCATTTTCTGGATGCGATTACAACATCCGCCACGTGTTAAAAAGGGAAGAAAGTGGAAAAAAGTGCGGAACTTTCAAAAATGTCCAAACATTTTCAAAGATCCAATTGCTGACCTGAACATGTTAACATCCATGTGGAAAACAATCCTTTCTTGCGATATACGGAGATTACAAAGTGCAAAACATTAAATGAACTAAGGTACTTAAGTTCAATAAACTGATAGCTAGCCAGAAGATTACTTCAAGCTTTGATTGGTTTCTGTTTTTACCACCCACTTCATATGCCGCAACACGCTTACACACCATGCGGTTTACTATCAAGTGCAGAAATGAGCTTGGGAAGGATCTGGATCCATGTTCATTGGGTTGGCTTGAAAAAGACGGTGTTCATGAACCACAATCTATGACTTTGCCACCGGCAACCTGATAAAGCTCTTGAATTTCATGTTACATGTTGATTGCAAGCAAGAGTGTGCCGACGTGTGATTGCATAAGGTCAGGATTAGCTAATCTTGTTGGCAATGTGTTCACCATTGTCAAGGCGTGCTAGAGACTGCAACAACACACTGCAGACAATATGATTTAGAGGAAGAGGACGTAGATAGAAACTAAGGTCAGTTTTAAACAAGATAGTGGAATACAACGCACTGTTCAAAATACATACAATTGCTATTTGACATACGGTTTGTTACAATTTAAAAATCATTAAAAAAAATTAAAATTAGGTATTATAGTGAATATAAGTTTTAATAAGTATTTTGTACAAATATTATTTCTAAAAAAAATAATATATTAGATAATTGTACTTAAAAATGTTAATTTTAAACATTAAATTTTACTGTATTCTGTACATTATTTATTTAATACCATGCTAATGTTATACTTTTTAGACCATTGACCACGTCATCTCTACATATTTCAACTGGAGTTTATTCATATACCAGTTTATTTTCCCCCAACTGAAATATACCATTTAAGGAAAGAAAATAAAGTTAGTGTTGACGAGTACGGAAAACCCATTGATAAAATAAAAAAATATAAGGAAGAAAAAAACTTCAGTATTAAAACCTTAACAATAAAGAGTAAATCAACATTTTTTTGTTTGGTTAACAATTTTTCATGCACTAACAAAAACTGATTAAAAGAAAAATTATCCATAAATTTTGTAGCCTTATATTTTTTCTGAATTAAACACAGTTTTTTATTTTTCCTCCCATCTGAGCCATTTTGGTTCTCGAGTAATGTGCTTTTAAGTTAAGCCGCGCCCCCGCTCCCTCCCCTCCCCCTTTATTTCGTTAAAACGGGGACGCACACGGAGACGGGCGGGACTTTTAGGGATGTGATTTTGGTATACATAACGGACATCTGTACAAAAATTAGCTTATACCTCTCATTTCCGGTAAAAACCTAGATTGACTGGGCTATAATGTTTCTTAGGAATGTTCATGTAAATTTCTCATAAAAGTCCTTATTTCAAAAAAAATGTCAGAAGTACTAAGGGTATGTAATTATTTTGCTTATCAATGTTGTTTGAAAAAAGGTATCACAAATTAAACGTAAAGTTAAATTGGCTACAACAATATAATTTCGAGAGTGGAGATAAACATATAAATTAAATGCTTGACTTTCAAGGAGTAAATTGTTATAACGTAAAGTTTCAGAATTTTGTAAAATTAAACGTCATGAATGATAATTATTTTAGTTAATTGGTTTAGTTTAAGGAAATTAAGGTAAGTAATCTTTGTAACTGAGAAAGTTTTTTGTAACTGTACAAGACGTTACATTTTATAGACTTATAATGGTAATATATTAGGTGATGGACTATTGTAGTAAGTAAAATAATTGTTCTCTTATATTAGCGTTCGTGTCTATGTCAAGACGAAGTGACAAAGGGGTTACACTCAAGTGTTTGTTTACCGTTACCTCTAACAACAGTGTTCTGAATATTTCATCTTGTTTGTTTCGTGAGCTCCTTTCTTCATCTCTCCCCTGACATTGGAGCAGAGACATACAGTTTCTTTTGTGTTATCAACTTTAACGTTATTTCTATACATTGGCACAAACATATTACATTGTAACGAAATAAAATATGTTTTGCTGTAAGGAGTAAATTGTTATAACGTAAAGTTTCAGAATTTTGTAAAATTAAACGTCATGAATGATAATTATTTTAGTTAATTGGTTTAGTTTAAGGAAATTAAGGTAAGTAATCTTTATAACTGAGGAATGCTTCTTGTAACTGTACAACACGTTACATTTTATAGACTTCCAATGGTAAATATTAGGTGATAGACTATTGCAGTTTGTAAAATAATTGTTCTCTTATATTAGCGTGCGTGTCTATGTCAAGACGAAGTGACAAAGGGGTTACACTCAAGTGTTTGTTTACCGTTACCTCTAACAACAGTGTTCTGAATATTTCATCTTGTTTGTTTCGTGAGCTCCTTTCTTCATCTCTCCCCTGACATTGGAGCAGAGACATACAGTTTCTTTTGTGTTATCAGCTTAAACGTTATTTTCGTACATGGCACAAACATATTACATTGTAACGAAATGAAATATGTTTTGCTGTATACATCCTGAAATGTCACACAAAGCTCGGAATTTTGGGTTTTCTTTGTATTTTTCAAAATAATATGTGTAATCACTTGTAATCGAATCATCAATTAGGGACGTAATAACCTATAACACATCTTGATTAAGAGATTGGTTGGTGGAGCATGAAAGGGAAACCGCGGTTTCGTTGAACTGGATATTGCATCCATCTAAATATACTACAGCGCCATAACCTGTATTAGTAATTTTCAGTTTTATTTAGTAATTTTCCTATTTCTCAGAGTGATGTCGAGTCGCCGTTATTCTTGTCTGACCTGTGGGTCGTTGTAATTCAAGTCTGACCTATGTAGGATCAACGTCATTTTTCAGACCAATGTTCTATTGTCTTCATTATTGTCACACCAATGTAGGGTTGTCGTCATTCTTCTCAGACCTATGTAGAGTCTTCGTCATTCTTCTCATACCGATGTTGGGTCGTCTCATTTTTCTCAGACCCATGTTGGGTCGTTGTCATTCTTCTCAGACCAATATCTGATCGTCGTTATTCTTCTCAGATCGATGTTGGGTCGTCGTCATTCTTCTCAGGCCCATGTTGGGTCGTTGTCATTCTTCTCAGACCAATATCTGATCGTCGTCATTCTTCTCAGATCGATGTCGGGTCGTCTTATTTCTACCAAGCGGTGTTGGGTTATCGTAATTCTTGTCAGACCGATGTCGAATCGTCGTCATTATCCTCAGACCGATGCGGGATCGACGTCTTTCTTAGACCTATGTAGGGTCGACATCTTCCTTAGACTAATGTTGGGTTGTCGTCATCCTTATCAGACCTAAGTTGGGTCATCGTCATTTTTTACAGACCGAAGTTGGATCTTCATCATTCCTCACATTGTCGTCGTCATTCTTGTAAATACACGTTTCCTCGATTCCATCACTATCCAGCAATCATAATCAATGCTCTTTGTTTAAACATAGCTTGTTCTCTTTCGTTGTTCTGTCCATTTAGCTTTTTTTAGTGTTATAATAATTGTGCAAGAAAAAATGAAACTAACACACATTCCTACGCAAGTGCCTTATGCCTATTTAAACACATTTCGTAGATAGTTATGAGTTTTTTTTTCTAATAATAATACGGCCAATTGAATTTTAAACTTGATGCTATTCTCAAGTAAACTAATTGGAAGATTTTTGTGTGAAGCAAAAAGTTACAGAATACTTAATGGTTAAGTAGGATTGGATTGGTCAGTAACTTATGTCACTCGAGCTACGACACTGACTAAATTGAAGCCACTACTAGTAAACTCATGAGGTTTGCCGGCAACTTTCAAGATCTCAGCAAATTAACTGCAATGTTAGTTTACCAACAAAGAATGTTGTGTTCAGGGATATACAGTAGTGGGTGTAGGGACGCGCGGTTGTTTGCGAGAAGATGAATAAGGCTGTTACTTACTTTATTTATTTCCCCCGCTAAACTTGAACGTTACAGCGCGCGGTTGTTTTAATGATACATCAAATTAACTAAGTGTATGCTCCTTGCAAGATGGTCCAAGTTTAGTTGGAGAATCGTCTTCAGTTAATTAGTACAGCTTTAATTAAGGCAGTCCCTCTTAGTTTTTCCTTTAAGTCTCCACTTTAAAATTGTGTTAAGTTGCACTTGTTTTAACGCCAGTTTTAGTAAATAGCATCTTGTGTAAATAATTTACTGCTTTGTTTATACTTATGCATGTAAAATCGGTGTCAAAGTCATTCACTTGTATGTTATGTTCTGTTGTAAGTAAAACGTGTGTAGTATTCGATTCGATATATTTCCGTTACTCAATGGGATAAATTTGGTCGGTTACTTTATATTTGATTAATTTTATAAATTAAATGCTTCAACAACATTCAAAAGCAGTTAACCTTTTTTTGCAACAAATTTTACTAATTCAATTTTACTATTCCATTTAATTCAGAATCGTTCTGCCTCATTGAATTCTATATGTAGTGGACTACTAAATACAATGATCTCATAGGACATCAACTTATTTTTTATATTTTTCAGTAATTGATTGTTTAGAATATGCTAATCAAAGCTTTCATCACATTTGTTGAAGTCGTTAAACTTTATATTTATTTACACTACTTGAGGAGTGGTCGGCAACCAAGTTCAAGAGAGAAAAGATTATCAAGCTTGGCAGTTATGTTATTATTCAGCAAAGAATTTAGTTCCAGAAACATCGGGGAAAATACTAACCAGTAACGAGTAACAGGGTTGCGAACACATATAAATAAATTTATATGACTAAATTACAGTACCTAGTTGTAAATAGCAGATGGCTTCACGCTAACATAACATCAACATATTGCACAGAAATCATTTAAGTATAACACGATCTACGTCGTGCTCTCCACCACAAACTGTTGCCCTAATTAAACTACATGAGTAATCACGATGCCTCACTAATTCCACACTAGAGAAGTGTAAGGCAGCCCCGCCAATGTTGGCGAGTCCCCCGAAGGTCAAGTGTAATGCTAACAGTATCTGTCTCTCCACCACAAACTGTTGCCCTAATTAAACTACATGAGTAATGACGATGCCTCACTAATTCCACACTAGAGAAGTGTAAGGCAGCCCCGCCAATGTTAGTGAGTCTCCTGAAGGTCAAGTGTAATGCTAACAGTATCTGTCTCTCCACCACAAACTGTTACCCTAATTAAACTACATGAGTAATGACGATGCCTCACTAATTCCACACTAGAGAAGTGTAAGGCAGCCCCGCCAATGTTAGTGAGTCTCCTGAAGGTCAAGTGTAATGCTAACAGTATCTGTCTCTCACCACAATCTGTTGCCCTAATTAAACTACATGAGTAATGACGATGCCTCACTAATTCCACACTAGAGAAGTGTAAGGCAACCCCGCCAATGCTGGCGAGTCTCCCGAAGGTCAAGTGCAGTGCTAACAGTATCTGTCTCTCCACCACAAACTGTTGCCCTAATTACACTACATGAGTAATGACGATGCCTCACTAATTCCACACTAGAGAAGTGTAAGGCCTCCCCGCCGATGTTGGCGAGTCTCCTGAAGGTCAAGTGTAATGCTAACAGTATCTGTCTCTCCACCACAAACTGTTGCCCTAATTAAACTACATGAGTAATCACGATTCATCACTAATTCCACACTAGAGAAGTGTAAGGCAGCCCCGCCACTGTTGGCGAGTCCCCCGAAGGTAAAGTGCAGTGCTAACAGTGCCTGTCTCTCCACCACAAACTGTTGCCCTAATTACACTACATGAGTATTCACGATGCCTCACTAATTCCACACTAGAGAAGTGTAAGGCAGCCCCGCCAATGTTAGCGAGTCCCCCGAAGGTCAAGTGCAGGGCTAACAGTGCCTGTCTCTCCACCACAAACTGTTGCCCTAATTACACTACATGAGTATTCACGATGCCTCACTAATTCCACACTAGAGAAGTGTAAGACAGCCCCGCCAATGTTGGCGAGTCTCCTGAAGGTCAAGTGTAATGCTAACAGTATCTGTCTCTCCACCACAAACTGTTGCCCTAATTAAACTACATGAGTAATCACGATGCCTCACTAATTCCACACTAGAGAAGTGTAAGGCAGCCCCGCCACTGTTGGCGAGTCCCCCGAAGTTCAAGTGCAGTGCTAACAGTGTCTGTCTCTACACCCGGTGTACACACCAACGCTGTTTTAATTGGAAAGCTTGCAACTAAACTCGTTACAGTGCGCGACTGATCGGGTTACACTACCGCTGTCAGCGGAGCATCAATTACAACTTGTCAAATTAACAATTATTAGTTGTATAATACGGCCTGTATTGTTTGACTTTTACAAACTTGTATTGTGAAGGAAACAGGATTTTTTCCGGACATTTGCCATCGTTCAGTGATACGAAAAGTCAGTCGTAGGTGGTTGGTTAATGAATGTAGACCTATTGTGACCTGTATTCTGTAGTTCAGTTTTGATAATTAGTGTTGAGTTTAGTTTTTTATTAAGTGCATGTTTTAAAGTTAGTGAAGTTGACACACAACATGGTGGTTGTGATTCCTGACTTAGGCGTGTCACAACGCTCTGGTATGTTTTGTTTACTTTAACCTGGTATGTAATTATGTCTTAGGTTAGTTATTTACCTAAAGAAGAGATTAGATTGCAGATCTCAAAACGTAGTATTGCTGATTTGTTGTACCACTTAACGATGGCAAATGTCCGGAAAACCCCTGTTTCCTTCTCAATCCTCCCGTCAAAAACATTCTTCAAACAATGAAACTTGTATTATAGTTTGTTAAAACCATGTAATGAATTGTGTGAATCAAATTTCTTTGAAGATTAATTTGCACACTTAAGTTTCAACAAATGTGTAAAATAAAATAAACTTATTCCAAAGCACTGCCTAATTTGATGCAGGTTGCATGCTTTAAAGGTTTACATTACATTAATACCTGCGCATAACTGTGCAGGTACATAAAACTGTTAGTTTCTTAAGTTATTGCATTCTTTAGGCTTACTTAGAGCGACACGTACAAATTACCAATGACGCAGAGTACAACGGTTATCGCAAAATAACCAGATCAAGCATGGCTGCTGCTTGGATGAGTGATCGCAGAGCGATCCTGTCCATGCAAGCAGCCCGTCTACCCGGCTATTGGTGGTGATTTGGAAGTCACCTAATCCCCAGGTTAAGTATGAAAAAGAGCTTAGCTTAGTAACATAAAACATCTTCACATTACTTTGCTTTTATAAGGCTTTCACAGACGTTCTACCATTGTTTATGTATACGAATGTATTGGGTCGTTTTTTTTATTTATTTTTTTTAAACTGTTATAACGGTGGTAAAAATTACAGATAAGACAAAGAATTGAAAATTTCACTTTGCTGCGATCTTTAAAGCAAATTATGCCACTAGTTTTTATTTATGCACTTAATCCTGATTCCGTCGTATCTAAAAGTAGAAACGTATGTTTTTGCTGAATTATGTAAAGTCTATTTCTTTCCGCCTGGATGTAAATTATTACAACCACAAAAAATAAAATAATTTCTTTAACATTAAACAAAAAATCACCAATCATAAAGGGTAGTAAAACGCCAGTTCGAACTGTAAGTAATAAAATAGTAAACAAAGTTGGTAATATGGAAGGTGGCGAACATAAAATGCAGCTAGCTGTACAACAAAACTGCAGCTATAAAACCTAGAGCAAGGGTGATGGGAGGGTTGAATTTACAGCTAACACTTGTGAATTCAATTTTAAACTTATCCTCACTCCGGTATCATTGTTGTGACCTTTGTTCAATACAGTAAAAAGAATGAAGGGTCGGTACAGTGCCTTGTGTATTATTTAATTCCTTAATAAGTTTAAATCAAGATCGATGTAGCAAGCAATCAATGTTAACAACTCTTTAAAACTAATAAATACTTTAATTTTATAGTTGGAAGTGACTGCTCCTTTTGGCGAGCTATTGCTGTATGTTTTTGCATTAGGAAAAAACTCGTTTCGCGTCACGGAACGTCACGCATGTTTATATTTTCTAAACAAACCGTTATGTAAACGTTTGATCCGAAGTTGTCGTTAATGAAAAATCTGTTACGAGTGATTAAAAGGGAAATATAAACCACAATAACGTACAACATATGTATGATAAGGAAAATAACGGAACCTTGTCTAATTTAGTGGTGTTTTCCATTGATTTCTTTTCTAACTGTTCGATCATTTTACTCATATTATTATTGACGTAAATGTTGTCCGAAGTATAGCATAATCTTGATCTATCTCTGCTTCTGCAGATCTTCCTTGGTTATGGAATTGTTCATGTTAAGTTAATTAAGCTCCAATTTAAAAACTGTCAATATTTACAAAATCAATTCATACCCTGTTATAGTAGCTACGTTGACTTTAATACACTAAGAAAGTTTCAAAACCAAACAATAGTTGTAAAGAGACTATAAAATCCGATAAATTGCTGCTTTGAATAAATCTACGAACTATTCATTAATTTAATGTATTGATTAATCCGACGTAAAATTAATTAACGTACTGCATTATTTAATAGTGGTATTTTAAGCTCATCGGATACTAAATTGAATGTTAGCACGGTTAATATCAATTCCTATTCCAGTTCACTACTAGTTTCGTCCTGACTGGATTTGTAAAAGGATTTAAAATAAATTGATTAGATCTTTTCTAGATAACAAAGCCTTAATGTAATTTAATCCTGGAAGAAAATTAGTCTTTCCGTTGATTATAATTACAACCTTTACTCAATTACATTGGGCCTTACTTTACATTCACTTAAAAATAAATTAAATGAAAACCGGTTTAAATAAAAATTAATTAGACTTTAATTTTGAAAACAAGTCAACCTTCCTAATAATTAATAGAGGAAGTTTGATAGAAGTGAAAACTTTATTTGATTTTATAGGTGGCGTTAAATTATGTACATTATTTTGTCTTGTAATGTTGCGTTCCTGACTTAGTAAAATATAATTACTAATATCAACAAACAGTTTGAATACTATAAAATGTTTAATTTCGACAAACTCAGTAAACGTCAGAGGACTGCGGCATAAAAATTATTAATTACAGTTTTTTATTTAACCATTTACGGTGTGTTTTACATATTTTTTTCATACCATAGCACTTAGCTTTAAAATGTTTGTGGAAATTTGTTATCATCCGTAATAACATATACAAATAATATAAACATTTAAAATAAGCATTATTAGATAAACTATATGTAATAGTGTACATGACACGACAGTTCTGTTAGAGTTCTTTGAACCAACATTTGAAAAAACTAGTTTATTATATTTAAAACTACTAGTTTTATAATATAGAAATAAATCGTTATTACTTAATCAATACAGGAAGGAAGGATTTTCACAATGCTGTGGTTACATTTTGCATGTTTTACTAATTCGTCTTGTATTAGTAAAAAAGTTTAATTTTCATGAGATTTGGAATTCAACTATCTCGAATTTAAAATAGTACACGGCATATAAGTTTGATTGTTTATTATAACACTTGAGTATATTCGCAATATGTGTATTAAATTCCAGTGCTGTAGCTTAAACTGCTTTAAATATAAAAATAGTTTTCTACGTAACTATGACAAAACAGACAAAAACAAATAATTTTACAAAATTTTCCATTCAATTTTACGCTAATTTGAAGTCCTGGACCAAATTTCACAATATAGGCGATTCCTCTTAGGATGCACTATATACTATTATCATAGTATTAAATATTTGTCGCTTTAAAAATTCAGTATTATTATCTATGAAAATTATTAATGCTCCTTTAATTGTGTATACTTCTAGGTTACGTAATCCATTCTGATGAGTAAAGAAAGGAAAAATTTGCATTGCCATTGAATCTGCATTCTTTGTTATTAAAATCATAGCCAATAATTAATAATTAAAAATGTAAAATCTACTGAAATTTTGTTTTTAACTCAAGAACTAAAATGTGATTTTTTACAGAAAACTTACTTTGATACGTTTTGGTTAAACTGAAATTGAATTAGTTTTTACCAAGTTAATCAACAAATCTTATACATTCTCAAAGATGACATCTTATTTCATTTACACATTTTTTTTTCAAGATCATTTATGGTGAAGAGTTTCTGGTGAATGGCGGACAACCGATCAATAATCAGTATGTGCAATAGTGACGTTGATCATGTAAAACTAGATTGATACGTCATACTTAGGCAAACAAACCACCGCCTGCATGGGCATGATTACTTTTAACTGATGTATGGTTGTTTAATGGATTATACAACAAACATAGAGCCTTTGTTTTATACATAAATTTATGTAATCAATCTCGTGCCCGCCTTTTTCCAAGGTTGAATAATTCAAATTGAAATGGTTCCAAAGGTACTTACGAACTCCATATTGGACAGGCAGTTTCATGCACTGCACTTCACTTATGTATAGGTCTAAAATGGAGAAAATGGAGTGCAGTATAATCTATATAAGTTTTAATGAATTATTGTGCTTAAAATGGGAAAAGAATGACCAAAGTGTAACGAATATAATAATAATGATGTCGAGGGTTGAAGTTTCTGGGACGTAGTATAAACGTGGGAGGGGGTGAATCGAGATCAGCACAGAGATAGTTGAGCTAGTTCAGACTCTGATAAGCATATTGGGTGCAGTACGAAGCAAATGGTATGCCGATTGTGTTGGTAGGGCGGTAACCTAAATATACTCGTATCATCTACATTATCATACCCCTGTAATCGATCCTGTTAATATGGACATTATTGTTATCTCATGAGGAGATTGTGTTGGTAGGGCGGTAACCTAAATATACTCGTATCATCTACATTATCATACCCCTGTAACCGATCCTGTTAATATGGACGTTATAGTTATCTCATGAGGAGATTGTGTTGGTGGGGCGGTAACTTAAATATACTCGCATCATCTACATTATCATACTCTTGTAATCGATCCTGTTAATATGGACGTTATTGTTATCTCATGAGGAGATTGTGTTGGTGGGGTGGTAACTTAAATATACTCGTATTATCTACATTATCATATCCTTGTAATCGATCCTGTTAATATGGACGTTATAGTTATCTCATGAGGAGATTGTGTTGGTGGGGCGGTAACTTAAATATACTCGCATCATCTACATTATCATACCCTTGTAATCGATCCTGTTAATATGGACGTTAGTGTTATCTCACGAGTAGATCATTTTGGTAAGAGCAAAAACCTAAATATACTCGTATAATTTCCATTAACGTAACGTTGTAATTAATACTGTAAATATGCTTGATCATGTATCCAAACTAATATAGTTGAATTGTACAAAAGCCTAATTGCGAAAGAAGCTTGTTGTTTTGTGACTAATAATTAATAGTCACTTTATTCTTAGATACCAAATTATTGAAGATTGATGATACGAGTGTCTATCTGGTATTTCTAAATTACACATCGATTTCTCTGATGGAACTTGTCTCTACATGAGATTTGGCTGAATGTTAGTGAACATTTTACATTTATTGACTATAGATAACCGTGATTGCAACGAAAAAATCGCAGGATAAATACATTGGGAAAGAAATTGAGTACGATCATATGACGGTTTAACGTGTGAATAGTTTTACACATGTAGCTTAATGAAATGAGCCATCGACTTGAAATTTCAATCTCAGCGAAGCCAATAATTGCGAACGTGGAGTGGCGTACCCCTACCTTGTTGAACAGAACTCTGTTGCTGAAGTTGAATACTTATATAGTAAAAATTGTGCAACTGTCATACATAACGTGTGATGAGGGCTAGACCAATTTCTTTTGTTTAAAGTCGCTACTGTTTCTTTGACTGGGCTATACTCGTAATTAGAATGGGCTCTATTATACAGGGTGTCCCGTAACTGTCTGAACAAAGGCATACCGTGTAATTGCTCAAGTCAAGACAAACATATTTCACCATATGAACATGGGTCTCCGATGGTTAGTTTCCTAAATGTCTGTCTATATCTATTTTTATAAAAATTAATAAATTAATAAAATCATACCAATTTGGCTCACAATTTTATAATAACAAGGCCAGTTACTGAAAAGAATATCATGAATGTATCTGTAGTATTTTCAAAATAGCTGCCATTAAAACATTCAAGAATAACAGTTTTACAGGAATTTATCACACATCTAATGACACCAATATTATTCAAATACCCAGATTTACTGTGACGAGAGTGATGGGCTACATTGAGAGCTGCAGTTTATTAATTTTTGTTTTTGAATGCTATTCGCTCAGAGAACTTTTGAAACAAATCCTAGTTTTTAATATATTTAAAGTTTAAAATTTTAATGGTCGCCATTTTGATAATACTAAACGAATGTAACGATATTTTCAGCAATTTGGAATCGGCAATATTTGTTTTGTTTGTATCAGCTCCGAAAGTTTCTATTATCGATTCCTGTTTAGGAATTAGTAATGTTAGTAATTCTTTATACCAATAAATTTATATAATATATACTTTGTTTTTTTCAGGTGAGTTACAAGTTGGTGAACAATAATACTTTGAAGCATTAGTAAGTACTATATTTCCGAAATTCATTTTGTTTATTGATTATTTAACAAAATGTAAAATTGGTTGGTATGTATTTTTGCATGTAAAAAACAATATTTATACTTGCTCCTCGTTCAAAAACTGCTTAGTGACGAATCATTGTTCGTTTTTGCATATGTTGGAAACACTTTTTCAACCAAGTAGGGTTCAACTAATGTCTGTTTAATTCTTTACTAAAATAATAAAGTTAAATGAGAATGAAACTCTCGACTATAGTGGTCTTTTAGCGAATGAGGTATAAAACATGTTTAATAATCAAACCTTCTTAAAGATAATAGGAATCAAAATGTAGGAGTAGTGTTAATATTGTAAATATTGGCTTTAATTGGAAATGTCTATTATTTTACTAAACAATTCCATTTTATTGTTAGGAATATATGACTTCAAAATACAAAAAGATCATTAATAAGATAATACATTTTATTTATTCGACGTTTGCGAATTTTTTTATGGTTAATTTAATTTTCAAATAGACTCCTATTACGCCGATGTGTTTGTGACCCTGATATTGTTTATCTGTTTCCATGTAATTGTTTTGGAAAATATTCTTTGCCGAGAAAAATTTATTATTCAAAAACTAATCGACCAAACTTTATTTTACCAACAATTATTTTAGTCCAGTGTTATATCGCCAGGATGCTGAATAAATTATGCCATCAGTAACAAACATATTATGAGGTCTGATTGTAACATTGTACATGTGAACTCCACTACTAGTATGGAGGCGGTAAAGAATGCTGTGTCAGTAAAATTATGGAGTGGATAGAGGAGTTGTTCAATAGAGGGTTGAGTGAAGTTTGTACCGTTCTTACTTTATGTATCTCCCCTGCTAACCTCAAACTGTGAGGGAGGTAGTTTTAATGATACGTACATAAATTACCGTACACGTGTGTACTTCTCTCCAGATTACCTAAGTTTAGTTGAAGAATCGTGTTATTTAACTAGGACAGATTTAATTAAGTGAACTCTTCATAGCTTCTTCAACCATCCACGTTAAAATTACAAATAGTAAATTGTCTAAATTACCTCTTACTGGGTCGAATATTAAGAAACGATTAAACACTGGTGTCTCTCTCAATCTTTTCCGGTATCAATATTAGTAAATATTATTTTCTATTAAAAAAATTGTGTAGAAGCTAATTACAGGTTGGTCACTTTCGCAATAAAATTATATACTTCTCCTGTTGATTCAAGAGTAAGTAGAATTTTTCTTACAAATTTTATTTTAAATTGCTTTATTTATAGTTGTTTCTTGAGGAAATATAACCGTGAAATTAAACAGTGATAATGGAGTGTTGGCCTATTGATGTTGATAATTTTATAGTTATCTTCATAATTTAAAAAAAAATTAAGTTCAAAGCAGTAAAAATTTAAAACTCTAACCCTGATTTGCCCTCACAAGTTAGGATTAAGCTATTGTTTCACACCACACTGCGTCTCCCTCTTACTATCCTGTTAATCCATTTCCACCGTCGATGTTTTAATTGGAACGATCACAACAGAACTCACTGGAACATACCGATTAATTAGGTGTATTATAACTGTCACTGGAGTATCAATTAAAACTTGTCAAAATAACAACCATTAGCACTAACAATTGTGTGTTGTACGAGCAACGTTGTTGGACTTTAAATATCTATTGCTGTCGGTTTACGAAAATAGTTTCTGTTACTAAGTGTGAAACCAATTAATTTCAATAAAAATTAAAATGAAATTGCAAAAATATAAAATTGTGTTTTTTTTTTAACCAATTAATTAGTATCTAACTAATAGTACCTAACTGTTATTTTTAAAATTAAAACACTGTCACTTAAATAATATTCACAAAATTGTGCAAACTTTACATATTCTACATTACCATATAATCAAAATTACATAACTACGGGTTCATTACTTTTCCAGGTCCCGTTTTGGTAAGAAATACACACATTCTGACAAGACATATTCAAGTGTTAAATTTCTTTTACTGTTTAATTGAAACTGAACTATATAACCTTTTACTGATTAAAAACGAACTCTATCATAATTTTATATTCTTTGAATGAAATATACGCATTTCAACAAAAATATATTTTGCTCTGCTGTTTAAAAATTTTACTTCAAACATAAAAATATTTATTATAACATTTTCGGGTGTAATAAAATATAATAGAAGTAATACATACATAAAGGATGTTAATGTAAAAGGTGTGAAACATGAAATTCAGCTAGCTGGACATTGAAACCGAACCGTGGTGCCATAAAAGTCAAACTATAAATCTCGTAATGGGGGGGGGGGTTATGGCCGACACTTGTGAGTCGAATTAAAAAACTTAATCTCTCTCGGGTTTTATTACTTTGACTTTTCTTCAATACTGTTATCAGAATGAAAAGTTGTTGAAAGAATTTTTCTTGCGTATTACCTTTATTTCATGTAAAGATAAAATCATGATGGTTGTAGCATAATATTACAAATGATAATGCATTTTTGGAAATTCATGTTTATTATGTTACAATAATAGAATAATTTGTTTCGAGAATTGAAATCAGCCCTCTCCCTTACGTTAGAACCCCTAAGACTTCAGGGGTAAAGATGCGCAACAAATTAAAATAAAAGATGCTACTATGAATTTGCCTTACAATAACCTAAATTTGACAAGAAATTAAAGTTAAAAAGTCAATTGTACACTATGTATTACCGCATAGAATCCAGACTGTTGAGAATTAACCCAAGTGATGTCACTTGACAGAACTAAGAGCACTTCAGACCACATGTTGACCGCATCAGCAAAGGTTGATGGAGAGAACATCTATGTCGGCACTTCCTGTTGTATCGTGGTACGTCATGAAACAAAGAGAACAAAGGGGCGATGGCTGGGAGGGGGTGATATGTCTTATCAATAAAAAAACTTTCTTAGAGGTAGTTACTCAGAACTATTCTGTGCTCACATTCAGCAAAGTGTCCAAGTATATCTATTTTTTCCAGTTTCAAATTTTTTTGTCAATAATGTAGACCGATTTGAAAACAAATTACGCATATGGATCAAACGGGCTTAATAATATTTAAAAATGTGTACCAAGAAATGGGAAAGGAACTAATAAAGATATAGTTCAACGTTCTCAAAAATTAATGGTATTTTACAAAGGTTTATTTATTTTAATAAGATAATAAAACAACCAATAATGATTGGGAGTGCAGAGCGATCTAATACGTTTAACTTAAGGTCTGAGATAGACATATGGAAGGTTCAAATCCTGTCTGTGACCGTTGTACTTTTTATCATTGCCATATACTTTGTACTGTATTGACTCTCCTCCTTATTCTGTTTGATAAGATCTTCGTACAGAGCAGTGGCCAATGAGGACGGCCAGAATAAGGCTTAAAAGGGGATCGGCCTCTCTTTCAGAAAAAAGTTATAATGAAGCTAAATTTTCTATACAAGTTTCCTATGTTAATTAAAATTAAACCCTTAAAATGTACATTGCTGTGGTACAGTAGATACCGTAGTGTCTCTTAACTTTCTCCTCGCTTATAACCATTTCCTTTTATAAATCTTAAATGGCCTCTGTACCAAACATTTGCCCCCAAATCGAAAACTGCTATTTACGCTCCTGGATGCCGTAATCATTGCAGTGGAACGCATATCGTGTCATGTCCGACTGAGTGTTCCCACTGAACAGCCGAGTTCGCCTGTTAGTTATGCGGGAGGACTGTTCTACAGCTCAGTATGAATATCAGAGTGTGTTTACCCCCGCGGGACCCCATGTTTATGCTGCAGGCTCACACACGGTGTTTCCATTGGTTCAGCTTTGTTTACACTGCAGGACTAATCTGTCGCTCGCTTCAGCAAACATTTGTGTTAAGTGGGAGGTCCCACACTTAGAAAATATATGTTAATTTTGCACAAAAATACCATTATATTAGGTCCCATAATTTAACAAATATATGTTTAAACCTAACATAGCCTATTATTGCTAAAGCTGTAACTAATCGTTAAAACATTCAAGACAAAGGTTATTTCCGGACTTTTTTTTATTTGACATAGTTTATTTAGGCTAGTTGCACACACACCGATTTTGGACGACCGATTTTTACCGGCCGTCCAAATTCCAATGTGAACCGGCGCCGATCAGCTGTCGGCGTGTGTGCCAGGTTCCGTTCCCTCATTCAGTTCACTATTGGAATTTGGACGGCCGGTAAAAAATCGGTCGTCCAAAATCGGTGTGTGTGCAACTAGCCTTAGTTATCATACTTAGTTATTATTTATACTGGGATCGGGGTCTAATACAGAATCAAGATTAAATTTTGATGTCCGTATTAGAATAGAATGACGCATTCCTAGTTATAATTATACATTTTTTAGAATCCGGCTATACTCTTATTTCTTAATAACAAATAACACAGAAATTAAAATCGGAATCGAGAATAGAGACTACAATTTTGGTCGGTCTATAACCAACGAATACGATAAAATACTAATTCTTTTAACAGATCATGAAGTTAAAGTGTTAGACCATTTTATCTCCGTTTACAAAAATAGCACTGTCATATTTTGAATAAACTCATGAACAAAATTTTGAATTTTGATTTGCGAGCAGGTAGCGTTACAAAGCGTGCAGAAATGATTTCCTCCGGAGGAGAATTATACACACAAAGCCTTAGTAATCAAAGGGAATTCGATTTCCAACTGAACGCAGCGCTCTTATTCATTCTTGGAAGGCAACCCCTGAGTCCCTGCGTGTTATTTTCATATCAAATAAGGAAAATCCCATTTGGTGTGAAATATTACGTTGTGTTTTCCTCAATTAAAACGAGGTATTAAAATATTACAGGTTTTTTTTATTCTTTTAATACTGATATTTGTAAATTGAAAAGATAATTGTATATTGTATATTTCAGTTATATTTTCACAACACCCGAACAGTTGCAAAATTTAGCTAAAGGCCAAGAAAGTTAAAATTAAACAGCAACGGAGACAACTTTTTAAATTTTAATAAAATATCAGACAACATATTTTTAAAACTTTGAAATTGTTTTATAAACAATGTATTTAAATATATTTAGATAAAATGTACTTCAAACTGGGTTAAACTTGCCTTAATGGTTTACACAAACAGAAGCGAGGTAAAGAGGCGTGGTTAGATAACCTAGAACTGGGATAGGTCGAGATGAAAAAGCTTCAAAGCGAAGCGTAATTGATCGTTAGAAAAGTTTTGTTGATCGTTGCGTTCAAACGTTTCAAGTAAGGGGGGATATAAATATGTCGCTGCTAGTTCCGTGATTTCCAACGCTTTTGTCTATAACACCGCTTTCTGTTGAAAGCGAATTCATTAAAACTCGCACTACACGGGTCGGTGCTACCTAGAAACCTAATGTACCGTCTAGGTTTAGAAATGACGCAGGATGTTTAGTTGGTTTAGCGAAATATTTAATGCATACGCTTTTCTGTAAGCAACAGGATTAAAGATAAAACTTTTATTATTTCACTTCCAAAGTATATCATAGCAATTTTGTCTTATGGAATTTGAGTGGGGATGTATTCATCATGTTAAAGTATTGTTATTGGCTGAGTGTTAGCAAAATATATCAGTGGAGCGCTGGAAAAAATGTGATCTCTGTCTGTCTGTCAGTCTGCTTGTACAATATCTCGAAACGAGCTTGACTGTAGATTTAAAATTTGTCAAGGTTTATTTCTATACAGGCTACATAAATTTGCACCGGTGATGGTGTGTCACTACTTATGATTTGGATGAGGGTAGGCCAACGCTTTTACATTTGTCTTATCATTTGAAAATTTAAACATGTAAAATTACCCTTTTGTTTCCCTTAATTACTTCTTTCTGTTCTTTATTTTGGTATATATTAATACCTCACCCACCACGTAGAGGATAGATTCCAATCCTGTAAACGTTGTGTAATACCTTTTATAACTTACAACGATGGCAAATGTCCGATATCCTGTTATACTTTCAAACCTTCCATCGTCAATAACAAACTTTAAACAAAGGAATGAGATAGCACTAGAATATTCATTC
Organism: Homalodisca vitripennis; assembly: GCF_021130785.1. Taxonomy (NCBI): domain Eukaryota; kingdom Metazoa; phylum Arthropoda; class Insecta; order Hemiptera; family Cicadellidae; genus Homalodisca; species Homalodisca vitripennis. The sequence goes on from NC_060214.1 coordinate 106,962,440, forward strand.
TAGATTAAAAATGAACTTTGATAGTTTATCATTTGAATGTAAGCGCTGAGTAGTAACGAAATGTACATTAAGCTCATCCTGTATACATTCCATCTTGCAGATGTCATGAACCTCTAAGCGACTCAAGACATAAGCTCGTGAGCCCGTTGGTCTCGGCCATCCGTCTTTGTCTCCCCCTGTAATGTTTTGTACACACATCTGTTACATACACGTGAGGGCTGGCTCTTCCTTGTACACCAACGTTATAATACAAATTGTATTAAAACAGTGCAATCAATTTTAGATTTTTAAAAAACTTTTTAATAGCTCTTTATTTTAAATACCAAAAAAGATGAATTTTTGTCACTCACTTTAAAATTTGAACGGGTATTTAAGTCGAATAATTTATGCGATTTCGTAATCATTACCAAATAAAAACTGATGAAGATACAAATTTGTGAAAACTTTATGGTAAGTACATAAGTTACAGCTTCAGCGAGTGTCATGTTTTTTATTCAGTTACTAGCAGTTACCTGTGGCTTCGTACACAATTTCCCGCCTGAACAACTGAGGTCATATTCGTATCCTTTTTAAATGACATATCAAACACTCCTGTGATAAGTGATGGTCACTTGACGATATTCCAAACTCCTTATCCTTTTTCGAATGATTGGGAGCGCATTGTTTCAAAGCTGTTCTCAAAAATAAACTATTTTTAATGGTTTGATTTCGTTACTACTTCCAACTGTAAAATTGTCAGATAATATTAATGTTATAATTATTTTCAATACATTACGACAAGATATGGATTGGGATGAAAATATGTCTATTTATTATTCTCGTATCTAAACAATAACCATGACAAAATTTCCTCTGAATCTTTCCACTATACATCCAAACACCATTGTTCGCAAACTTATTGACAATATTGATAAAATAAACTTACCGAAATTGTATATTTTAACTAAACATGTTTTTAGAAAATTTCATGTTTTAGAATATTTTCTTTCTTCACGAATTTAATAAAATATATGTCACTCTCTGAAGGTATAAGTTACATACACATTCTGAAAAGATTTCACATTTTTATCTCCAACAGTTTTTATTTGGGATTAAAACATTTTTTTACTTCAGTATCTTTAATTTCATTCCTTATTTACCTATATTGTTCTGTATTCAGAAAAATCGTGTTATGAATTTAAAACGAACAATAAATGTCTTTAACTAACATCAATTGCACAAACAGCCTTAAAAGCCTTTTATTTCATCCAGACTGTGTTCACGGTAACTGAGGTTTGTGATTCATTAATAAATTTAAATCTACTTATACATATCCATACACTAGAGATAAAGTTTTTTTTAATTTGGTTTCTTTTTGTTTTGGGGGGGCGTAGAGGAAGGAGTGAAAAAAAATAATTATGCTCAACATAGCATACTTACGGGAGAAGTATTGTAAGGCTTTAGCTCTAACCCAGAGATCAAGGTTTGATTCCTGGAGAAGTCATAAAAATGTTTACATTGATTCAGGCCGTTTTTCCCATACATACATTAACTTAAATATATATTTAAATTCCTTTAGCGTAGATACATTCCAAAAGATAAGAACTTTCCACACGTTTTTAAAGTTCTTTATGTTACTATTTTCTGAAATAGTTTTCTATATGCACACGAAACTCATTGTTTAGGAAGTTACAATATGGGGCTGTGTATTTGACCATTGGTTTACTATTTCAGATCAAGTTCATCGTAAGCCTGCAATAAAAACTATTGAAAAAGTAAAAAAAATAAAATCTAAATTAATATAAAAATGTTAAACATCGGGAGTGTTTATGTCAGTATCTCTTGTCCTATTCATTCATTCAACCATTGAACATTGTTTGTCACTTACTTAGTGTAAGTAAATTTAACTAAATTATGTAAATGTTTCATAGGCACGTGGTTATTTAACATTTTAAACAGGTTTAAGTGGCTTTTAAAGGAATTCAAGTTATTGATTTAAGAAAAACTATTAAATCTGCCTTGAAATTAGGAAAAAGATATATTTAACTTTTTAGAAGCAATTTATTGAAAAATTGTTTGTAGAAACCTGCACGAGTTTTGCCATTATAGGCCTGATTTCAGTAATAGTCCAAATGTGCATAGGGACACGTTTCGTTGAAAAGTTATGTAATACTAAAATGTTGTATAAACTCAAAGTGTCCTACACAATGGTAGCCATAGTAGAATGGTTGAACTCAAAATTTATAAATTTAAGATTATATTCATAATTTGTAGGGCCCAAAAGTAGACGAGGAAAACCAGTTTAGAAGGAAAGTAGATATTAATGTGTTAAAACATATAACAAACTGGAAAATGTTTTCAATACATAATAGCTATAAATTTTGATCTCGTGTCAGGGATAGTAGACTTCACACACTTGTCTATATAAAATTTACTTTCGGAAAAGTATTAAATAGTATATTTAGTTTTTTAATAGTTTTAAGAGAACTTGACTTCTTAGATCAAATACTTATTTAATTCCATCAAAATTTAGCTATATATTTTTGAGATAGGAAAATATTAATATGTATTGCTAGTTTTTCGAAAACGTTTTTTTTAAACGTACACTATAATGATTTTTAAATAACAAAAATCAATTTTATATTTGAAATTTAAATATACTGTTTTTGTGTTAGTTAAAAATACAGAACGGCACTTCATATATGTATATAAGAAAACTTCTATAAAGTTTAGACCAGCGTGGTTTAGAGTAGCAGTCTAGTGGACTGAAGTGGACAGTCGACCCCTATAGGAAGCACATTGACAATTCTAATGTTACTGAGACACGTCTGAAAGCTTTTTTCTGTCGCTTCTGTCTTTTAACTCCCAATGCTCCAGAATCTTAACTAGTTTTGAGCTTTTCAGTTTCTGCATTTTATATTCTCTCTTTGGATCAGAAAACTTTTAGTTTTGCAATGGAACGAAATACCTTATACATTTGTATTGTGACAGGTAGTAGGTTTTTGTAATAAGGACGCCCAACGCGTCCCTAATATTTTTAATATTCAAATTTAAATTTGTGCACATAAATAATTTATTTTGCGTTATTGGTGAAGTTCATCGCTGGCGGGGCTGAAAAGTCCGTTTCTTTCTGCTTTTCTGTTCGCCCTGCACAGTAATTCGAACACGAACTGACCTCTAGACTAGGACACCTTTGCACATACAGTACACAACACGATATACTCTCAGTTTAAAGATATAACTAAGAGATAACTAAACATGTTTTAGTTTTATTGGTATATTTTGCTATTGAAAATAATATACTTCACAATAAAAATACAAGAAAAAGAAAAGACACTTTTATTTCTGGTCATAAATAAAAAAAAATGTCACCTTATGGATTTTTAATAGATTTATATAATTTACTTACTGTAAAATTTTAAATTTATATCTGTAGCAATTTTTGTTTCGGATTGATTACAGAATTGCCAAAATTTCTTACTTTAAAAGTCCATAATTTCATGTGGAGTAATGAAAACATTATCTAACTCAAAATCTATTTCACCAACTCAAAAGCCAGTGTATTTAGGGAATCCATTGACAGTATTTAGTAAAACACATTGACGAGGTATTTGTTGTCGAAGCAACATTACTATGTAATGTAATTAAAAGATGTAGTAATGATAACGCCTAACGTATTTGTGAAGCTGTACAGGAATTCTAAGGTTCAGTAAAATCCATTCTGTATATAACTATGCATTTGTTTTTATTTTTGTCCCCCCTACTATTGAAGGAAACAAGGACGATTTTGTACTGTATAAGGAGAATAAATTTCATTCCTAAATACAGATATTTAATCATCTTATAAACACGTTTTTATAGTGTTGTGATATTGAAAGAGAAGTAGATCGATCAAGAATTGCACGCACCAGAAGAATTTCAATTCCGCTCCACAAAGTGCCGTAAGGCAACTCTATCAAAGAAACAGGTGTGGCCTTTCCCTTAGAGGGCAGAATTCGATTTCTCGCAACAGATTTGATCTGTGTCACGTAGAGTAACGTCTACAATCCCGGACTATAATTGACTTTCTATTAAATTTATGATTGGCAATTCACTTTAAATAACTATATTCAAATTTAATTAACTTATTTAGTTTATTTCAATGAGAGGCGTGATTAACAATGTTATAAGTCAGTTGCGTTTTTACTCGACAAAAAGTCTCTAAAGTCTCTGTTTTGCGTACAATTACTTAAAAATAAATTGCGTACCGTGGCGGAAATATGGGTTCTATTTTAAATAGGTACAGTTGTTTTAAAACTGAATAACTTTAATCTGCAACGTTTAATTAAAATCTCATATCACCAAATATATAAATTTAGGTGTTTGAATATTGAAAAGCATTATCATTTTCAAAGCACCTTTGTCTTACCGTTTAGTAAAAAAAATTCAAGGAGAACTGAAGATCCAGTTCCTCTGTAATTACAGTGATAGATTAGTGCTGTTGGTTCTGTTTGGAGGGGGGGGGGCTGGTGAGGGTTGGCGGGGGGGGTGTTTGGCAGGAGGTACAGACAAGGGTACTTCCCGTGTTTCTTCCCTAACCTTTACTTAACCGTGCTTAATGGACCACTCGCCTGGAAACTTAATACATAGCAGGTAAGCGATCGTCGCGTCGTTTCGTTAAGCACGTAATCAATTTACAGAATTAAAGGTCCGTCTTTTGAAATGACATTCGATGATTCCTTGATAAACCATTTATCTGTATATATACCATTCGATTGTAGAGTATTATGTATACATTTAGGCAAGAAATAAGAGGATTGATATACATTTACTTATAAGGTATTTTTTGTAGCTCTGGTTGCTACTGGATATGCTATTTCTGGTATGTTAACAATCTATAAAAAAAGTAAAACATTTGACCAATTATTTCGTTTCTAATAAAAAAAGTTTATAACGCACACCTAATTTTCGGTTCCATGCAGGCTTTTCTTATTTTCGAACCCTTATCATTTATTATTAATACATACAGCACAAGCTTTTACTGACTATTTGTCACTTTCATGTAGATGACGCCATATTTACAAACTTAGAGTTTGCAATGCAGCAGCGGCATATTATATGATCACAGCATGATGTTACGGTTTGCTACAAGAAATACCCCACCACAAAGGAAATATAAATCAGATTGTATCCATATTTTTGTATACATTTGTTTCTTAGTTCACTGAATAAGCATAATATAAATATATTACAAATTATTGTTTTTTTTTTTCACGTTAGCGCAGTTAGTGATTTTAATGCTTTACGTATCAGTTGCTTATACTTCTCGTTTTTTGGTTAAATCATATTAGTATGTTAAAATCTGTTATACACTTTTAATGCAATAAAATTGGGATTATATATATATATATATATATATATATATATATATATATATATTTGAATATATGATATATTTGAATATAAGATATATTATTTTATTCGTTTTACTTCATTGACAAAATTTTTTAAAATGGTTTTATTGATTTTATTCATTAAAACTCGTCTTTCCAATCCAAAGGGTTTTAAGCGCTCACAGTAAAGATTTCATTCCGAAACCAAAAAGACTTGTTTACAATAATCCTTGTCCACACAGACCTGTATTTTTTATTGGTATAGATTCTGAAAACAGTTCCACACGGTGTTTATCTAGCTCGCTGTCTGATATTTACTAATTTACTGAAAAGATTATTACTAATCAGAGAGCGGATGAATATTGTTGTAAAATAATTGTTCAATGATTTTATTCAACCAATATTGATATCGCCGATTGTAAAGAGTTTCTGGAGTATATAAACTATATTTGAAAATATTGATGATAAAATGGACAAACGATGGTTGGCATTTAGTTATCTTGAGTTATTTCATCTTAAACATTTAAAATATAGATCTCTGCGACGAAACTTATTCCATTTCTCCTCATATTTAAATAAAAAAAAACGTTCAAACTTGTTTGCGCCAAGCACAATAGAAGATGTTTAAAATTGTTTTAAATTACAGTATAAAAATACAGATATAAGCTTTTAGCATTACGTTAAACAACTGGATGACAATTTAGTCACATTAAGTAATGTAATCTAATGACATGAACGTGATTTAATTTAATTCCATGATTATCCTTCGGTCGCAGACATATCTCTTCATTTTTATCCCAGAATTTCTTCATGGGGCTTGTAATGGGTAATAGTATTATTTAAAAAAAAAATGGGAATTATAAAATAATTTTCCAAAACAGTAAAACACGTGCGTGCGTGTGTGTTCATAGTAATGTAAAGCAAACGTCAATAGAACCTTGAATTAAAGATCTCCATCACTCTTCATTATAGTCTTAGTTATTTGTTGGTTTACAGAGTTACTCTCTAGCTCTAGTTAAACATACGTATCTAAAGCCCGTCGGTTACCTAGAATAAAGTATTCCATTTTAAACATCATAAGCTAGAAACATTCAAATTCAGGGAGGCCCATTGATAATTTTTGTCCGTAGACACTGACAACCATTCTGTCATTCAACGTTGATATTAGGCAAATAAAATAAGTTGTCAGCTTGACACTGTGTGAAACTTCAAAAGGAACTTTAATTATTAATGAGGACATACGGCCTGTTAGGCAGTTTCAAAGGAATACGAGAAAGTCTTCAGAACTCGTTCTTGCCATTTTGACGTGTACACACTAAGCGCTACCACTGGTAACGACCCCAGGAGCAAACCCTACACTTTCTGTAAGTAGTGTCTCATTAGTAAATCTCACAGCTTAGCTCAAGTGTAAGGGCTGGAGATCATTAAGGGAACGACTGTTTTGTAATGCGAGCTTTTATTCCGTCGAGAAGAGCCCTTGGAAACTGTTTCTTTCGTTAACTAAAGCACACTTTCTCAGAGAGAAAGTTCCGCTTTGACGGATCTTGCTCTGACGTTACAGGTTCGCTGAGTCATAACTGGGGTTCTAACACATTTCTAGGCTAGGAAGGGAATTCTTTATAAATAAGGATAAAAACTACGCGACACTACGCCTCGTAATAGGCGTCGCTGAGGTCGCATGCAAAATTTCAAATCTATAGCTCAATAATATTCTCGAGGTGTCCAGCGGACAGAAAATTACTCTGCATAAAACACATTCTTGTAGAATTGTCATGCAAAATTAAGGTTTATGTATGAAATGTTTCCCTACATATCAAGACACATGATACATTCTTGATTTTTGTATTTTAAATAAGCTTTCATATCTTATTTGTTTGGATAAAATAAAATTACACACATGAAGTCTCTATAAAGTGATATTGTTTGTTGAGGTAGTTAAGTTAGATGTTTTAATATGTCACATGTTTGAATCTCTTAAGGGTGTATTGAGTTTGTTTACAAATATATTTATTCTGCTATTGTCTTGTTATCATCATGCAGCATCGAATTCAGTGTTTCTCATAGAAATGAAACCTAATGTACAATTTCAAGTATAGGTTCATGCGGATACCAAGAGAGACAGAAATAAATGTTTTCCGGCCCCACCAGTGGTAGGTTTCGCTAAAGCTCAAGGAATAAAACTCACACAAATTAAATTATTTTTAATTTTTTAGATTTAAAATACAAGTCGATAAATTTTGTTAGTTGTTTTTCTAACACCGTAGTTTAGATTTAAGTATGTTAGTTAAAATAAAAACAAATGATTGAATGAAGTTTTAATTTTATATTTATAAAAAAAAATCGCATAAATTTCTTTGTTTGCCTGTTTTCCTGGTTACATAATAATTGGATTCTACCCAAAACTTCCGTCAACATTAGAATTTAAGCTTGTTTTAGTTTTTTAAAAGGGAGTATGGTACAAAAATAATTTGCCGTGTTAACTTCTAAGGATAAAAATTCCATCATTTATATAAGATAAAATAAAAATTTAAAACTAAAATAACGTTTGTTTTGTATATTGTGAAATTTCTTATTACAATACAAGGTTAACAGCTTTTTCGCTACAAACATTGTTGTTTTACCAAATTGACGCATCCTCAAATGTGCCTTTGTTATCACTTGCACATTATTATATATATAATATATATTTATATATATATATATATATATATATATAAATAAACTTCAAAAAAAGAATATCTATTACTTAATGTTATACTTATTATTAGTCGTAATATATATATATATATATATATATATATATATATATATATATCATAGAAGTGTTAAAGCACGTCATTGGGCACCTTGAGTTTGTCTGCAGCAATTTTTAATTTTTATGTCATCAAAGTTGGTAGGCAACTTTGTAACATAAGAATATTTCAGATGCCGGCATATTTTGTGGCTTTCGAAAGGAAACTAAAAATGTAAATATAATGTTGCTTATTTTATCCAATGTTTCTTATCTAAAATTTGAGTATAGTTCTTATCAATTTTGTTGTACCGTGTATAAGCCAAACTTAGGAGCACATGCGTCTTCCTTTAACTGCTACACATTTGTATAGTCAAATACGAATTTGACTATAACATTCTTTGAAAGTGTCTGTGTATTAAATACAAAAAAAGTCTCTATCTTTGGATTTACGTGCTCAACGATCTGAAGTAGTAACGCCCGCCTTACGTACGATTTCTAAACGTTACAAACGAAACCCACAGCCGCTTAGAGCACTTTTGTGTTAAATAATTTGGCGGGTATATAGAAACTTTATAACGTATGCATAACTACTAGTATATTAAAAACCCATTCAATTTCGACTAATTAACTACCAGGTTACCTATTAGATTATTTGGCACTTATGTCAAGCACTGTTGAAGGTAAGAACAAGTCAAAATGTCTAGTAGAACACAAGCGATTAACTCATTTAACGAGAAATCATTACTTAGGGATCGTCAACGAGAGATCGACTCGTTTAACGAGAGTTTGCGGAACAATAGCAATTAGTGCTTGTGTAGTAATCGGTGTTATCTGTAATTACCTTCTGGGTAATGCGACACTGAGTTAATTACTTCTGATTGTTCGTGGAGTTTGGAATATGAGTCTGCAATGTGTTTTACAATTATTAATTAACATTGCAGGTGACCATACTTGTCTGTTATAATGTAATAGAGATAAAATGTACAATTTAACATTTAAGTACATTGGATTTCTTTTTAAAATATAAATATTAGAAAATTTGGAGATTTGTTGAAATGGAGTTTCCAGTTCAGAAATGGAGGTGCGGAAATCCCGTTTGATAAACGTCAGTCAACACGATAAAATAAATAGAAAATTGCCATTTTCAGCCAAAAAGGAGTTCTTCGTCTCTTTGAATGCCGCTGATCTAACCTTATTTATTTGGCTGACAGTTGTTTGTCAATCTGTAAAGATTTTATAGGTTTTATACGACCTGTCAAAAATGTATAGTTTTAATTTTACCTTTTTGATACCGTCCTGTTTCGAGCTATACCAAATTTAGCTCTGATGAAATAGTTTTTTCTGTCAGTTACACGATGAACTAGTGTGACTGCTTATTCAGTGTAAATTGGCTCTCAGACTTCCATGATAGGTGTTTTAAGGTAATTCCGTACTACAGACGGTCTTGGTGTGGTCGTAAGGACGCCTTTTGTTCATTAATTGATATAGAGAGACATTTCCACCTCCCTATCCAATCCCATCCTCTTCATAAAACAAGTAAGGCCATGGCCTCCATTAAGGATGGGATATCCATCCAACCGTTTTGTACAATTGTTGATAAAGGGGGCGAACAGGAAATTTCATCCTTCATCCTCAACTTTGGTCATGGCTCAGGAGGTCATGGCCTTTACATGAATAACGTCGGGATTCTTCCCGCATCGTGCGATTTCCCGAAGTACATTGTTTGTGGTCAGGAGAGTATATCTCACAACATTGAATTCTTTTGGTCTAATACTCTTCTGCATTGTATTTCGTATGCAGTACACAACATCTGATATATTCCGTTCCCTTTTTATAGGAAGAGAAATGCCTCTGCAGACTTGTTATTATGGAGTGGTATCCAGAGAGTATATAGAGAATATAGAGATATAAAATAAGTATAAAATCAAGGAATTATGGACAAACTCAAATTACTGCAATCAAATAAGGAATTTTTTTAATCAAGAAAGGACTACGTGGACCTTCTTCTGGGTCCGACATGATGCACAGCATTGAAGACAGGGCTGAGCGCTGAGCCGTAGTAAAAATCTTTGTTTGGAGTTGGCAGTGAGCGGTGGATCAGCAGTACCTTGCGGTACCGCCCTGCCACTCACGTCTGCCATACGAACATAAAACTTAAGTCGCCTCATCCTCTCAACGTCTACCGCTAACCGCTCGTATCAGGGCTGAGGCATTGTTTTTTCTCTTAGGGCAAACAGTTTATAAATTGCACCTAGTCTGATAAGGACCTTTGCGCTGCTACTGGACTGACAGGATATTCAGGGTGGGTAAAGTTGGAGGGTAGAGGCCACCTCCTATTGAGATCCATGAGGGCAGAATTTAGGACACTAATCTTAAAAGTCATATCCCCTCGGAAGAAGTGGAGGCCAGCTCAGAGAGCGAACCGCACCAACTCCAACAGTCATCTCCCACAGTAGACTAGACCTATCGAATTACCCTTGCACTGCATAATCTCAACATTTTGCGGTTAGTGATGTGCCGCTCCTGGACATCTATAAGGTTACCCAGATTTAAGCGACACATCGGGATTTGCTGTACCCAGTGGTAGGTTTCAACTGGAAGAATAAACTAGCCAGAAGTGATCTCTGCTAGGTTCTAGACTGGAGTCTAGAATAGTCAAGTCGTCTTGGGAAGAACGTAAACTGAACTATTTATGTTTTAGTATATTCTATTACAAAGGGTAGGTTTCATTATTTGCCCATGTTAAGGCTAGCAACGGTCTTGCTCATGTAGTTTTACCCATTCCAACAGTCATCCTCTGCAGAAACTAGATCACCCATTTCATGTTAGTGATGTGCCTGGATACCCATAGTGTTGCCCAGAACCAGCCAGAAGTGAATCCTCCTGGGGTCTTTTAGATCAAGCGCAATAGAGGTTTCCTAAAATTCTTTTACTAGAGAACAAAACCGTGTTTACCGGCAAGCATGACCTAAATATTTTAATCTTTTAGTTATTTCAATTTTCATAATAACGTGACAAAGTAATGACTATATCTTTACTTAAAGGGTGTAATTTCAGTACTTTAATTTACAAATTTCCCATAGATACAATAACGCATGTATCATTAAAGCCATATTATTCAACGTTCAATAAGCAGAAATTCTAATACAGTCGATATTACTTGGAACGGTTTCTCGGATAGTTACCGGCGAAACGATCCAAACCAATCTCCGTTCTATAAAGTTATTAATTCTAAAACTAATTCCAATATTCAGCAGCCGTTCTGGGTATGTGGAGCTTCACTGTTTGTTGTCGAGCATGCAGTAAAGTTTAGTCGAGTTCTAATTGAAACCGGTATACCTTTGTTGATCGTACAGTTTAAAAGATAACACATATTTTAAACATAAATGTTAATTTTTCTATTTTTAACAAAACACAAGAAAATGCAAATCCTGAGATATAAAAAAATACAATAAGAAAAAGTAAGTTGTGGCGTCTGCCACTTTTATTTTGTTGGGTGGTTGGGCCAGTAGCTGTGCCGACATTTTTTCTGTTCTCGGCCACAGCTGGTTTTGTATTCTTTTAATTACCTGTGGCTATTAGGTTGATTAGCTACAGGTTTTGTAGCTCTCTCTTCTCCTTCAACAGTCTTCGGGTGAAGACGTCAATTACAGAGAATTAGTTTCGTTCTTCAAAGCTGGCTGCCCCGCTCCCTATAGGTCCCGGAATTGTTACCATTCAGTCCTTGGCCTTCCAAAAAAGTTCCACTTACCTCGTAGTTTATTATAGGGCCCAGTATACGCTTTCTAACTTCTGTGCAATCAACTATTAAATTCAACAATAAATATTGCAAATTGGTAATCTAGTAACGGCTAAACAGACAGAAAGAATCTGCCAGAACAATCATTTTACAACGGTGCAGGTATTTGGCAATCCTGGTGGTGGTTCGTCTCAAAATCCTGAATTTAGGAGTTTTGGGAAACTCCTCAGTTGTTTAAAGAATACATAAAACGGTCCATCTTAAAATAATTAACGAATTGAGGAATGTAGTCAAAACTTTTTCAGAATAGTTGAATTTATGAAAGTAATAATTTTGTTTCCTTATATTTTAAATTGGTTTGTTTGCTTATTATTTTTGATTATGATTATTATTATACCTTTTATTTATACAGGTATAATGCATATTGTGAGTTTTGCTTTTATCGTACATATGAAACTTGTCAACGACAATGATTGGTTAATTTTGTTATTTTGTAATGAGTAGCCAAAATTATTTTGTTGGTTTATGTGATATTTTTATTTTATTCCTTGAATAAATTAGTTAATTATAAAGCATTTTTAAATAACGGTTTAAACGTCTACGGTTAAAATGTTTAAACTTGATTTCTTGTTGTAACTAGTTCTAACTCTGTTACGTACGTGTAATGGCTGACATTAGATTGTCTGGAAGGTTAAATTAAATGGCTTCACCAGAGCCGTGACAGAGTGACAGGAAGATGGCTCGTGGTGAGAGATGGGTTCATCACAGGGTGTAATAACTGAGCTGTGAACCTCCCTGTGAAAACGTTGTCTCAGCTCTGTATCACGTGATACATTAAAGTATTATATACACGTGCGTGTGTAAGTATATCTTCTATGTACATAGAGTATAAAACGCTTACAAAATAATAATGGAACAAAGGAATAAAAATGTCAAAGTTAGTATTTACCTGTCTATGTTACATCTCAGTTTATACATGGTGTTTTTTTTTTTTTTTTTTTAATTTTCTTTATTTATAAAAATCTAATATAGATATAAATGCGGCCTTTTTGCTAATATCTATTTCCATGTGAGGAATTGCTTAAATTAAGTAAAATCCCAATTCCATCGCCATTTTTCTGCCTAACCAAACCTATAAATTCAAAGTACTCAGTGTTTCATATACAGAATTATTTTTTTAACTTCCTAATCTTTCAAAAACGAGCTATCAGAATATTTTTTAACAAATAGTTTTTAATTAACTTTAATTTGATGAGCTATTTCAGATTTTGTTAGGAGAGAAGAGGGTTTGAACATTTTAATTTAAACTGTTTAAATCACACGTTTCCTATGTAAACAGGTTTTTGCCCCTGACTCCGTTATTACATTTCTATAACTTAATATTAATAAAGCTTTAAGTGAAAAACCATTCTTGCATATCTATTTAACTCAATAATTAACCTATTAACAGCTACTAATTATTTATTAATTGATTCTACAGGACGTTCAAAGTAGCATCGTTCAATAGTGTTATATACTGATATAATATATTTGATGAATAAATAAAAGAATAGCTTAAATGGACATAGATTGAAAAAAATATTCATTGATAGATTTCAAGTTCTGCTCACTGCACTTTGGAAAAATTAAAATGAATATGCTTAAATGGTTGTAACGTGAATTTTCCAAAGTTAATTAAACACAGCTAAGCTATGATGACTGTTATTTGCTGGTATAATATGATATTATTTTCAAACAATTGAAATCTTTATTACCTCAGTTCTTAGATTACGCGGTTGTTAAATAAATATCTAAAATTTCAGTTTTATAACGCGTTGAATCATTTATTGCTCGATTAAACTCTTAAAATATTTCGACCTCACTGTTGAGAACCATCATTCAACAGATATTAAACCACATCTCTTCACTGAAAGTATCTCTCCACAGCTATGGTGTAATATTTCAAGAATTTAATCTTGTAAGAAAATTTTCGACGTAGTTTGGATCGGGAAACCTAGATGTTAATTTGGAATCCTACCATATTGAAGCCAAACTGAATATATAAGCAGCTATAAACACAAGATGCCCTCGTGTGTTTCTACCTACTAAGAATACAAGGTAGGATTACGCCACACCTTTAGGAGTAGGAGTAGCGTAAACATGCTTCGCTAAGGTTGTACGGTATATCTCAGCAAAAGTCATTTAATTTTTGAGATGTCCTGCGGAAAAAAACAGAGGACATATAGAAAAAAGGTGTACACCTCTGGTAGACAAGAGAGAAATTCATTTCAGTCAAAATTTGAAAGTCTACATTTGAAAAGGTTTTATATAATATATATATATATATATATATATATATATTAGAGATACTTTGGCTACATGTATCTCTTTCTATGTTACGTGACATTTTAAAATCTCATGATTGTGCTCAGTTTGTTTACAAATGTATTTATCCTGCGATTTTCTCGTTGCTTTCATAGTTACCCATATTGTGATCAATGTAAATATATCCGCTACTGCTGACCCAAATCCCATACAGTGACAACGACATTCAAACTCTGTATTGCGAGTCTATATGTCTGTAGTGTTTAGAGTCCGTGTTGTGTGTTCGTTTCCGAAATATCATGTGAAAAGACAGGAAAGGGATTTAGTCCCTCGATTGACATGCTTCTCCAACGCTCAGCCAATAAAAACGAGTGGTGGATAATCTACATTGAAGTAAAACAAATTCTAACATTCTTATGCTTTTAAATTAGTAATATATCAAAGTTAGAGAGGCAGAAATTAAATTTTTCCAGTCCCGCTGTAATAGGCTTTGCTACCGCTCAGCCAATAAAATTTATTCGTTGTTTTATCATGCACCACAAACGTGGTTTTACATTTTTTGACTTCGACTGATTCCATGTAAATAACTTGTCGTTTTCATAGGTAAAATTTAATATAGACATTTTCATAGCGCCGCTGTTATGTTAAAATCAGTTTAGATAATCGATTTGTGTTTTTACAGTAATATTGTATCTACATAAATTCGAAAATTTGGGTTAATTAACACGCTTTATGTTTTGGGATATTTTTAAGGAGGGATGATATCAAATTACGTCATATTTTACTATGTTAGTGTACAACGGTGTTGTACCGAATTATTATTATCATTTTACTTTTCGGATCAAATTTATTCGCGATAGCCGATTACACCACCACGACTAAATTTGAGTTTAAACGATTAATCTCAATGCCACCTTCTAATAAATCTGACAGTAATATTGACAGTATTTACTCCAACTAAAGACCGACGAAACTCCGAAGTAAAATATTATATTATTCATATTCATGTAGTACAGCGCTATTCGTTCAACTTACAGCAAAGCACTATCGTGAATATACTGATCGTGTACGTAGTACGATTAAACCTTATTGAGAGTAAGTGTTTCTCATTACTCATAGATTGATTTATAGGGTCCAGTATTTTCGGATAAGAATCTGCCCATAAATTAGTTGTAAGTAAACATATAATTACGGGCAAACGACCACAATAACAAATTCCAGTCGGAAGAAAGTTTGTCCTCTTGTTGATTTGGAATTGTTTGCCTAAATTGACATAACGGCTTTTAAGCACCCTGTGAATTATGGGTTTTTACTTGTTAAATGTTTAAATATGTATTAAACCGTTATATATTTTTTTTATAAAGCGGATTACAATACGAAGGCCGGCCTTGAGCTAGATGGAGCAAGTATAAATCCCAATCAGTGGCCAGAGTTTTTCACACTCGTCATTTATCTTGGTTTCCGAGACAAGTTCAGTTTCTTGCCGCCAGGCCGCGCTGCTGCTCTAATGAGTTTGTGTTGTGAGTTGTTGAGGTGATTTTCCCGCCATTATTCACAGTTTTTTACGCTGAAATGCGTAAAAACTTCTTCTAACGTTCGAAATTCGTGTTTCCCATTTTTACCATCGTTTGATTACGTCATTTTAGGGAAGTATTTGTTTTTATAATGTCCCTTTTTAAATTCGAATTGAAATTTTCCATCCTTCGTTATTTACTTATTTCCTGTCACCAAATCTTTCTTAGATCACGGAGGTCTATTATGGAGCAGTCACTAGTAAATTTGGATATAGGAATACCATGCATGCAAGCTCGATCATTCTTGAGCTAATGTGAGAGGAATGGCCTTGGCGAGTCTCTGATATCAGCGTTTTGTGTGTGAGCTATTAACGTGCATCGGAACATGTAGTAGTGGTAAAGTAGGTACTCGTTACTCCTTGCGATATTTATTACACTTTTTCAGTAACTTCAGATCTAAATTTCATATACCGCTGAACACTGTTTTATAAATTTATATTTACTGTTAATTTTTTATTTATATTTTATTATTCTTACCTAACTAAAGAAATAAATAAGTTTGCAGTGTAGTAGTTGAAAATAAAGTGTTTTGTGAAAAACAAAAATATTTTTACTAATTCCATCGCAGCATTTAACTTTTTCTTTTAATTATTTACGGCCTTCAAAACGTAGACCACGACATTGCTAGTGATTGTGCTATAAAAAAAGTAACGTTCTTCAATTAAACTTTCATATCCGGCTAACGATATCCGGCCATCCCCGTCGCTCATTATGTCGGATACATGTTTAGTGCACTTTACCAGAGCAGAGCAGGATACTAACGTTTATGGCTAATTCAAATTCCATATCGTGACGCCTTTGGCTTCTGGACGATCCACTTTCCCCCTGATTGCATAATATTTTCCACACCCATTCAAGAAGTCAAGCTATCGATGTCGACAAATTGGACCAAGGAAACAATTGGATTGGCTATGAACTACACACTACTATGTTCAATATGGGTTGTTGGTTAAGCAAATCCAACACGAGGACTGTGGGTTTCTCATTGTTGCTAATAGTGAATAATGTTATTAAAACTGTAACAAAGCTTTCTTAATACGTCATTCGATTTCCAGTTTAGAACTCTGGAGTAATGATGGGTGATCCATCTCGGTCCCTGTGGGTTTAGTTACATGTCTTCCCGCCTGGGGCGCTCTTGTCACGGTTTGACTGACGACGATGACGTCACTTAACAGTGACGTCACTCACTTGTCTTGTTATGCCGTCATTTGTCAATATTTTACCGTGAACGAACAGCGGTGCTTAATTTTAAATCCTTTCAGGATTCTCAGAGATTGTTAGTGGTTCACCATTTTTAACGCAGTAATGGATGTTTTTAATAATAAATATTTACACCAGGAATTTAACGTAATAATATAATTAAAATCCCATTAAAAAAGCTCTATAAGATTAAATTTTCGTTGTGTATAAAAACCTATTGAAATCATAATAATTTCAGAGATAGTTCCTAGAGATGGTATAACTCATGTATAATATCCGGTAAGTAGTTTGTACAGTACATCGTTTGCATCTGTGGCAATACTATTTATTTACAAATAATAATAATAAATCTTAAAACCATTGACATTTTAATAACAGTATCCGTAAAGCAGGGAAAGAATTATGAAACCAGGGAATAACATCAATAAAAATTAAAAATATTAGAAGACAAAACTAACATTAAATTATCTAGAAAAAGGTGTGTATGAATAACCTCAGGCGAACGTTTCAGGCAAAATAACAATAACATCTGACACACATTTAAATATAGTAAATCTTTAACGATTTCAGTAATATTACTGAATGTAATCCACAATTGTATAGATGCTGTTAAACAAATATTATATCGCATAAAAAAATGAGGAGAGTGTTATTGTTATTGCTTGTTATTGTTATTTTAACGAGGGAGAGAGGACCGTCCGCGTCACAAGAACACTGGACCTCATTAAAGTCTCCAGGACCGCTTTTCTTTGAAAAACCTGAAATGTGCTTTTCTTGTAAAGATTCGTTTACTGGCTGAAAACAACAAGTTTCCAATACGTCATTAAGGGAGGCGTTTCTCGAGCTTTTTCGACAAAGTTTTTTTACTCAACGCTCCTTTCTCAAAACAACGCGTACAATTTTTTTAACTTTCAAAGTTTATCATAAAATTTGCGTCCTTATCTTTTATTTGAAACTTTTGACACATATTGGACATATTTTTGTATGCGTATTGGTTCTAAAGTCAAAATTTAAATTAGTTAAATGGATTGTGTATATAGAAATTATGCAAGGTAGTAAGTAATACGCTAAAGTAGGCGTAACAAGCTTTAACTAGGTTTTAGTTTATTTCATTTCTGAGATGTCTTGCGTACTGACTATCAAGACAGAGAATAAACTTTTTCTGCGCTCTGGCAGACAAACGTGAAAATCTGTCAGACTACTGAGTAAAATATTATGGATAGACATGCGCCTTATCGACCTCATTCGTTGTCTGTGAAATGAAGTTACAAAGTTTAAAGTCTATTGATGACATCCGTCTCGAGACTTCCTGCGGATAGTTAAGCTATATAAAGGCTTCTACATGTTCATTCATTAAACACGACGTCAAGTTGCCTATTTAGAAAGGTGAAAGTCCCGTAAAGGCACTGTTATATGTTATTCTACAATACTTTAAGACTACTGAACAATGTTCAGCCTAAGAAAAGTAATTGTGAACTGTCCGTCCAGCAACCGCATCGTAGCGAATTGGGCTCTGTAAATATTTTTATTTATTTACTTGTACACATTGTGATGTGTTCTTTGTGCTTTTCATTTTAACCTACAACGAAGCGATAATGCGTGGATACTTGAAGATATCTCGGTTTTTAGGCGAATCATGTGAAACGTCGCAATAGGAACGTCAGAAGGTAAAATTATAATTCATTAAACCTTAAAGAACTTTACTCGTACAGTTGTTAGGGACATTTTATTTAGAAGATGTAGTACATTTGAATTATTTTCTCACACATTTGTTAATTTATAAAACAAAAGCCTCAAATTATTTTTATTGGGTCATTTAAATATGTACGCTTTAGAAGAAAAGTTAAAAAAATTTATTAAATGCACCAGTGTTCTTTCCTTGTACAAGGTAGAATCCGTAATCTGCTCTTGTCTCAAGTCGGTGATAACACCTAGTTTGCTCTTTCCATTACATATGAGCTCGTTGGTCAATGGTTGCGTAAATTATATTTCCCGCATTATATATACTTGCGCCACTGCAAGTTACCTAACTTGGTTGTAGATCATTAGTACAGTTTTGTTACAAATCTAGCACACCAACTCTTGTTACACTGATTGCATGTCGTTACCATCGTTGATCGTCGCGATTTGGCTGGCAGTGGCAGCAGCATTGCTTGCTTTTGTTACGTTTTCTTTCCTATCACTGCCACCTCATACACTTGCATGTGAATGTTATTTTCTAAAATTTAGATAAATCTAATCTAGATAAATAAAATCTAGATATATCATAAATTCATGTAACCGAACGTGTCATATAAATAAATAACTGAAAACTCATTGGATTGGAGATATTAGCTTCATTATTTACCAAATCTCAATCATTTGTCAAGACATTTGCTTAATCATAGATTGTTACGAATTTAATGTTGAAGGTATTGAAAACACTTAAGGTTAACACATGCTAATTGAAATTCGTGCACAGTTAAATTGTGATGAATATTATTTCATCTGGAGAACATCTTCTTTCTACTTTGGAATTAAATTTATAAAACCATTTTTTTGAACTTAAACATTTACTATACTTTATTACTGAATAGATATTTAATTCCATCTTTTTTGTTTGAAAATAAACACATATATGATGGAACGTCAATTATTGGATAATAATGATCGCAATGCAAGTGACATTTTGATTAAACAGTTTTTAAATTACTTCATAAAATCCAGTTAGAGAGAAAACTTTGAATGTTTGATTTATAGACTCCATTAACTTTTGCTTGTTGTAACACTCTCGATGAACCTGAATGCAAGGAGACCAGATTTTTAGATCGTGAAACATGGCTGTAGCAAAAGCTAAAATCATTATTTTAACACAGCCATAGGATCTTTACTTTTTTTAGACTTTTGTAATCGTATGTGTTTCTTTGCCATGGAGTTACTACTAAATCAATAAAGACTTCTACTATTGTTGTACAGTAATGAACAAATTCAAGTTAGGTTAATGTTTCTTAGGAATGTTCATGTAAATTTCTCATAAAAGTCCTTATGTCAAAAAGATGTCAGAAGTACTAAGGGTATGTAATTATTTTGCTTATCAATGTTGTTTGAAAAAAGGTCTCACAAATAAAACGTAAAGTTAAATTGGCTACAACAATATAATTTCAAGAGTGGAGATAAACATATAACTTAAATGCTTGACTTTCAAGGAGTAAATTGTTATATCGTAAATTTTCAGAATGTTGTAAAAATTAAACGTCATAAATGATAATTTTTTTAGTTAATTGGTTTAGTTTAAGGAAATTGAGGTAAGTGATCTTTATAACTGAGAAAGGTTTATGTAACTGTACAAGACGTTACATTTTATAGACTTCCAATGGTAAATATTAGGTGATGGACTATTGCAGTGAGTAAAATAATTGTTCTCTTATATTAGCGTTCGTGTCTACGTCAAGACGAAGTGACAAAGGGGTTACACTCAAGTGTTTGTTTACCGTTACCTCTAACAACAGCGTTCTGAATATTTCATCTTTGTTTAGTTTGGTTTTAAAAAATTGAGGTAAGGACTTTTTATAACTGAGGAAAGTCTCTTGTATCTGTACAACACGTTACATTTTATAGACTTTTAATGGTAATATTTAAGTGATAGACTATTGCAGTGAGTAAAATAATTGTTCTCTTATATTAGCGTTCGTGTCTACGTCAAGACGAAGTGACAAAGGGGTTACACTCAAGTGTTTGTTTACCGTTACCTCTAACAACAGCGTTCTGAATATTTCATCTTTGTTTAGTTTGGTTTTAAAAAATTGAGGTAAGGACTTTTTATAACTGAGGAAAGTCTCTTGTATCTGTACAACACGTTACATTTTATAGACTTTTAATGGTAATATTTAAGTGATAGACTATTGCAGTGTGTAAAATAATTGTTCTCTTATATTAGCGTGCGTGTCTATGTCAAGACGAAGTGACAAAGGGGTTACACTCAAGTGTTTGTTTACCGTTACCTCTAACAACAGCGTTCTGAATATTTCATCTTGTTTGTTTAGTTTGGTTTTAAAAAATTGAGGTAAGGACTTTTTATAACTGAGGAAAGTCTCTTGTATCTGTACAACACGTTACATTTTATAGACTGCTAATGGTAAAATTTAAGTGATGGACTATTGTAGTAAGTAAAATAATTGTTCTCTTATATTAGCGTGCGTGTCTATGTCAAGACGAAGTGACAAAGGGGTTACACTCAAGTGTTTGTTTACCGTTACCTCTAACAACAGCGTTCTGAATATTTCATCTTGTTTGTTTCGTGAGCTCCTTTCTTCATCTCTCCCCTGACATTGGAGCAGAGACATACAGTTTCTTTTGTGTTATCAACTTTAACGTTATTTTCGTACATTGGCACAAACATATTACATTGTAACGAAATAAAATATGTTTTGTCTGTATACATCCTAAAATGTCACAAAAAGGTCGGAACTTTGGTTTTTCTTTTGTGAGTTTCAAAATAACATGTTTAATCGAATCATCAAATAGGGACGTAATAACCTATAACCATCTTGATTAAGAGATGGTTTGGTGGAGCACGGAGGGAAACCACGGTACTGTTCAACTGGCTATAGTAGTCATCTAAAGATAATACAACGTTATAACATATAAGAGTAATTTTGGGTTTTATTTAGTAATTTTCCTATTTCTCACACTGATGTGGGGTCACCGTTATTCTTGTCTGACCTATGTAGGATCAACATCATTCTTCAGACCAATGTTGGATCGTCGTCATTCTTCAGACCGATGTTGGGTCGTGTCATTTTTGTCAGACCGATGTACGATCGACGTCTTTCTTAGACCGATGTAGGGTCGTCGTTATTCTCTCCGACCGATCTAGGACTAACCTCATTTATCAGACCTATGTAGGGCCTTAGTCATTCTCGCCATACCGATGTAGGGTTGTCGTCATTGTTTTCAGACCGATGTAGGGTCGTCGTCATTCTCTCCGACCGAT
The DNA here is from genome assembly GCF_021130785.1 of Homalodisca vitripennis. Classification (NCBI taxonomy): domain Eukaryota; kingdom Metazoa; phylum Arthropoda; class Insecta; order Hemiptera; family Cicadellidae; genus Homalodisca; species Homalodisca vitripennis. Next base: position 106,984,314 of record NC_060214.1, read on the forward strand.
CTAGGGTTGACCTGATTTTTCAAACCTATTTAGAGTCTTAATCATTCTAGCCATACCGATGCAGGGTCGTCGTCGTCATTGTTGTGAGGCCGATGTAGAGTCGTCATCATTCTCTCCGTCCTATGTGAAGTTGACCTCATTTTTCAGACCTATATAGGGTCTTAATCATTCTCGCCATACCGATGCAGGGTCGTCGTCATTGTTCTCAGGCCGATGTTGAGTCGTCGTCATTCTCTCCGTCCTATCTTGGGTTGACCTCATTTTTCAGACCTATGTAGGGTCTTAATCATTCTCGCCATACCGATGCAGGGTCGTCGTCATTGTTCTCAGGTCGATGTAGTGTCGTCGTCATTCTCTCCGTCCTATCTTGGGTTGACCTCATGTTTCAGACCTATGTAGGGTCTTAATTATTCTCGCCATACCGATGCAGGGTCGTCTCATTGTTTGTCCTCAGGCTGATGCAGGGTCGTCGTCATTGTTTTTAGACTGATGTTGGATCGTCGTCATTCTTTAGACTGATCTAGTGTCATCGCTATTGTAAATAGACATTTTCTTAATTCCATTATTACCCAGCAATCATAATCAATACTCTTTTTTTACCCATGGTGTGTTCTCTTTCGTTGTTCTGTCCATTTCACTTTTTTTTTAGTGTTATAAAAATTGTGCAAGAATAAAATTTAACTAACACACCTAACTCTCATTCTTACGCACGAGCTTTATGCTCGTTTTGCTACATTTCATACATAGTATTTTTTCCATCTAATAATAATACGGCCAATTATTGAACTCTAAACTTGATGCTATTCTCAAGTAAACTAATTGGAAGATTTTTCTGTGAAGCAAAAACGTTACTGAGAACTTAATGGTTAAGTAAGATTGGATTGATCAGTAACTTATGTCACTCGAGCTACGACACTGACTAAATTGAAGCCACTACTAGTAAACTCATGAGGTTTGCCGGCAACTTCCAGGAACTCAGCAAATTAACTGCAATGTTAGTTTAACAACAAAGAATGTTGTGTTCAGGGATATACAGTAGTCGGTGTAGGGACGTGCGGTTGTTTGCGAGAAGATGAATAAGGCTGTTACTTACTTTATTTATTTCCCCCGCTAAACTTGAACGTTACAGCGCGCGGTTGTTTTAATGATACATCAAATTAACTAAGTGTATGTCCTTGCAAGATGGTCCGAGTTTAGTTGGAGAATCGTCTTCAGTTAATTAGTACAGCTTTAATTAAGGCAGCCCCTCTTAGTTTTTCCTTTAAGCCTCAACTTGAAAATTGTGTTAAGTTGCACTTGTTTTAACGCCAGTTTTAGTAAGTAGCATCTTGTGTAAAAGAATTACTGCTTTGTTTATACTTATGTAAAATCGGTGCCAAAGTCATTCACTTGTATGTTTTGTTCTGTTGTACGTAAAACGTGTGTAGTATTCGATTCGATATATTTCCGTTACTCAATGGGATAAATTTTGTCGGTTACTTCATATTTGATTAATTTTATAAATTAAATACTTCAACAACATTTAAAAGCAGTAAACATTTTTTGCAACAAATTTTACTAATTCAACTTTACTAAACCATTTAATTTAGAATAGTTCTGCCTCATTGAGTCCTATATGTACTGGACTACTAAATACAACGATCTCAAAGGACATCAACTTATTTTTTTATATTTTTCAGTAATTGATTGTTTAGAATATGCTAATCAAAGCTATCATTACATTTGTTGAAGTCGTTGAACTTTATACTTATTTACACTACTTGAGGAGTGTTCGGCAACCAAGTTCAAGAGAGAAAAGATTATCAAGCTTGGCAGTTATGTTATTAATCAGCAAAGAATTTAGTTCCAGAAACATCGGGGAAAATACTAACCAGTAACGAGTAACAGGGTTGCGAACATACATAAATAAATTTATATGACTAAATTACAGTACCTAGTTGTAAATAGCAGATGTCTTCACGCTGAAATAACATCAACATATTGCACAGAAATCATTTAAGTATAACACGATCCACGTCGTGCTCTCCACCACAAACTGTTGCCCTAATTAAACTACATGAGTAATCACGATTCCTCACTAATTCCACACTAGAGAAGTGTAAGGCAGCCCCGCCAATGTTGGCGAGTCTCCCGGAGGTCAAGTGCAGTGCTAACAGTGTCTGTCTCTCCACCACAAACTGTTGCCCTAATTAAACTACATGAGTAATCACGATTCCTCACTAATTCCACACTAGAGAAGTGTAAGGCAGCCCTGCCAATGTTGGCGAGTCCCCCGAAGGTAAAGTGCAGTGCTAACAGCGCCTGTCTCTCCACCACAAACTGTTGCCCTAATTAAACTACATGAGTAATCACGATTCCTCACTAATTCAACACTAGAGAAGTGTAAGGCAGCCCCGCCAATGTTGGCGAGACTCCCGAAGGTAAAGTGCAGTGCTAACAACGCCTGTCTCTCCACCACAAACTGTTGCCCTAATTAAACTACATGAGTAATCACGATTCCTCACTAATTCCACACTAGAGAAGTGTAAGGCAGCCCTGCCAATGTTGGCGAGTCCCCCGAAGGTAAAGTGCAGTGCTAACAGCGCCTGTCTCTCCACCACAAACTGTTGCCCTAATTAAACTACATGAGTAATCACGATTCCTCACTAATTCCACACTAGAGAAGTGTAAGGCATCCCTGCCAATGTTGGCGAGTCCCCCGAAGGTAAAGTGCAGTGCTCACAGTGTTCATCTCTCCACCACAAACTGTTGCCCTAATTAAACTACATGAGTAATCACGATTCCTCACTAATTCCACACTAGAGAAGTATAAGGCAGCCCTGCCAATGTTGGCGAGTCCCCCGAAGGTAAAGTGCAGTGCTAACAGTGTCTGTCTCTCCAACACAAACTGTTGCCCTAATTAAACTACATGAGTAATGACGATGCCTCACTAATTCCACACTAGAGAAGTGTAAGGCAGCCCTGCCAATGTTGGCGAGTCCCCCGAAGGTCAAGTGCAGTGCTAACAGTGTCTGTCTCTCCACCACAAACTGTTGCCCTAATTAAACTACATGAGTAATGACGATGCCTCACTAATTCCACACTAGAGAAGTGTAAGGCAGCCCCGCCAGTGTTGGCGAGTCCCCCGAAGGTCAAGTGCAGTGCTAACAGTGTCTGTCTCTCCACCACAAACTGTTGCCCTAATTAAACTACATGAGTAATCACGATGCCTCACTAATTCCACACTAGAGAAGTGTAAGGCAGCCCCGCCAATGTTGGCGAGTCCCCCGAAGTTCAAGTGCAGTGCTAACAGTGTCTGTCTCTACACCCGGTGTACACACCAACGCTGTTTTAATTGGAAAGCTTGCAACTAAACTCGTTACAGTGCGCGACTGATCGGGTTACACTACCGCTGTCAGCGGAGCATCAATTACAACTTGTCAAATTAACAATTATTAGTTGTATAATACGGCCTGTATTGTTTGACTTTTACAAACTTGTATTGTGAAGGAAACAGGATGTTTTCCGGACATTTGCCATCGTTCAGTGATACGAAAAGTCAGTCGTAGGTGGTTGGTTAATGAATGTAGACCTATTGTGACCTATATTCTGTAGTTCAGTTTTGATAATTAGTGTTGAGTTTAGTTTTTTTATTAAGTGCATGTTTTAAAGTTAGTGAAGTTGACACACAACATGGTGGTTGTGATTCCTGACTTAGGCGTGTCACAACGCTCTGGTATGTTGTGTTTACGTAAACCTGGTATGTAATTATGTCTTAGGTTAGTTATTTACCTAAAGAAGAGATTAGATTGCAGATCTCAAAACGTAGTATTGCTGATTTGTTGTAACACTTAACGATGGCAAATGTCCGGAAAACCCCTGTTTCCTTCTCAATCCTCCCGTCAAAAACATTCTTCAAACAATGAAACTTGTATTATAGTTTGTTAAAACCATGTAATGAATTTGTGTGAATCAAATTTCTTTGAAGATTAATTTGCACACTTAAGTTTCAACAAATGTGTAAAATAAAATAAACTTATTCCAAAGCACTCCCTAATTTGAAGCAGGTTGCATGCTTTAAAGGTTTACATTACATTAATACCTGTGCATAACTGTGCAGGTACATAAAACTGTTAGTTTCTTAAGTTATTGCATTCTTTAGGCTTACTTAGAGCGACACGTACAAATTACCAATGACGCAGAGTACAACGGTTATCGCAAAATAACCAGATCAAGCATGGCTGCTGCTTGGATGAGTGACCGCAGAGCGATCCTGTCCATGCAAGCAGCCCGTCTACCCGGCTATTGGTAGTGGTAATTTGGAAGTCACCTAATCCCCAGGTTAAGTATTAAAAAGAGCTTCTTAGCTATAACTTTGGATAGTAACATAAGACATCTTTATATTACTTTGCTTTTATAAGGCTTTCAACGACGTTCTACCATTGTTTATGTATACGAATTTATTGGGTCGTTTTTTTATTTTTTTTTACTGTTATAACGGTGGTAAAAATTACAGATAAGACAAGGAATTAAAAATTTCACTTTGCTGCGATCTTTAAAGCAAATTATGCCACTAGTTTTTATTTATGCACTTAATCCTGATTCCGTCGTATCTAAAAGTAGAAACGTATGTTTTTGCTGAATTATGTAAAGTCTATTTCTTTCCGCCTGGATATAAATTATTACAACCACAAAAAATAAAATAATTTCTTTAACATTAAACAAAAAATCACCAATCATAAAGGGTAGTAAAACGCCAGTTCGAACTGTAAGTAATAAAATAGTAAACAAAGTTGGTAATATGGAAGGTGTCGAACATTAAATGCAGCTAGCTGTACAACAAAACTGCAGCTATAAAACCTAGAGCAAGGGTATCGGGAGGGTTGATTATGCCGACACTTGTGAATTCAATTATAAACTTACCCTCACTCCGGTATCATTGTTGTGACCTTTGTTCAATACAGTAAAAAGAATGAAGGGTCGGTACAGTGCCTTGTGTATTATTTAATTCCTTAATAAGTTGAAATCAAGATCGATGTAGCAAGCAATCAATGTTAACAACTCTTTAAAACTAATAAATATAACTTTAATTTTATAGTTGGAAGTGACTGCTCCTTTTGGCGAGCTATTGCTGTATGTTTTTGCATTAGGAAAAAAACTCGTTTCGCGTCACGGAACGTCACGCATGTTTTATATTTTCTAAACAAACCGTTATGTAAACGTTTGATCTGAAGTTGACGTTAATGAAAAATCTGTTACGAGTGATTAAAAGGGAAATATAAACCACAATAACGTACAACATATGTATGATAAGGAAAATAACGGAACCTTGTCTAATTTAGTGGTGTTTTCCATTGATTTCTTTTCTAACTGTTCGATAATTTTACTCATATTATTATTGACGTAAATGTTGTCCAAAATATAGCATAATCTTGATCTATCTCTGCTTCTGCAGATCTTCCTTGGTTATGGAATTGTTCATGTTAAGTTAATTAAGCTCCAATTTAAAAACTGTCAAAATTTACAAAATCAATTCATACCCTGTTATAGTAGCTACGTTGACTTTAATACACTAAGAAAGTTTCAAAACCAAACAATAGTTGTAAAGAGACTATAAAATCCGATAAATTGCTGCTTTGAATAAAGCTACGAACTATTAATTAATTTATTAATGATTAATCCAACGTAAAATTGATTAACCTACTGCATTTTACAGTATTTAATAGTGGTATTTTAAGCTCATCGGATTCTAAATTGAATGTTAGCACGGTTAATATCAATTCTTATTCCAGTTCACTACTAGTTTCGTCCTGACTGGATTTGTAAAAGGATTTAAAATAAATTGATTAGATCTTTTCTAGCTAACAAAGCCTTAATGTAATTTAATCCTGGAAAAAAATTAGTCTTTCCGTTGATTATAATTACAACCTTCACTCAATTACATTGGGCCTTACTTTACATTCACTTAAAAATAAATTAAATGAAAACAGGTTTAAATAAAAAATTAATTAGACTTTAATTTTGATTAAAGTCAACCTTCCTAATTAATAGAGGAAGTTTGATAGAAGTGAAAACTTTATTTGATTTTCTAGGTGGCGTTAAATTATGTACATTATTTTGTCTTGTAATGTTGCGTTCCTGACTTAGTAAAATATAATTACTAATATCAACAAACAGTTTGAATACTATAAAATGTTTAATTTCGACAAACTCAGTAAACGTCAGAGGACTGCGGCATAAAAATTATTAATTACAGTTTTTTATTTAACCATTCACGGTGTGTTTTATATATTTATTCATACCATAGCACTTAGCTTTAAAATGTTTGTGGAAATTTGTTATCATCCGTAATAACATATATAAATAATATAAACATTAAAAATAAGCATTATTAGATAAACTATATGTAATAGTGTACATGACGTGACAGTTCCGTTAGAGTTCTTTGAACCAACATTTGAAAGAACTAGTTTATTATATTTAAAACTACTAGTTTTATAATATAGAAATAAATCGTTATTACTTAATCATTCCAGGAAGGAAGGATTTTCACAAAATTGGTACAAGGATGCTGTGGTTACATTTTGCATGTTTTACTAATTCGTCTTGTATTAGTAAAAAAGTTTAATTTTCATGAGATTTGGAATTCAACTATCTCGAATTTAAAATAGTACACGGCATATAAGTTTGATTGTTTATTATAACACTTAAGTATATTCGCAATAAGTGTATTAAATTCCAGTGCTGTAGCTTAAACTGCTTTAAATATAAAAATAGTTTTCTACGTAACTATGACAAACAGACGAAAAACAAATAATTTTACGAAATTTTCCATTCAATTTTACGCTAATTTGAAGTCCTGGACCAAATTTCACAATATAGGCGATTCCTCTTAGGATGCACTATATACTATTATCATAGTATTAAATATTTGTCGCTTTAAAAATTCAGTATTATTATCTATTAAAATTATTAATGCTCCTTTAATTGTGTATACTTCTAGGTTACGTAATCCATTCTGATGAGTACAGAAAGGAAAAATTTGCATTGCCATTGAATCTGCATTCTTTATTATTAAAAGCATAGCCAATAAGTAATAATTAAAAATGTAAAATCTACTGAAATTTTGTTTTTAACTCAAGAACTAAAATGTGATTTTTTACAGAAAACTTACTTTGATACGTTTTGGTTAAACTGAAATTGAATTAGTTTTTACCAAGTTAATCAACAAATCTTATACATTCTCAAAGATGACATCTTATTTCATTTACACATTTTTTGTTCAAGATCATTTATGGTGAAGAGTTTCTGGTGAATGGCGGACAACCGATCAATAATCAGTATGTGCAATAGTGACGTTGATCATGTAAAACTAGATTGATACGTCATACTTAGGCAAACAAACCACCGCCTGCATGGGCATGATTACTTTTAACTGATGTATGGTTGTTTAATGGATTATACAACAAACATAGAGCCTTTGTTTTATACATAAATTTATGTAATCAATCTCGTGCCCGCCTTTTTCCAAGGTAGAATAATTCAAATTGAAATGGTTCCAAAGGTACTTACGAACTCCATATTGGACAGGCAGTTTCATGCACTGCACTTCACTTATGTATAGTTCTAAAATGGAGAAAATGGAATGCAGTATAATCTATATAAGTTTTAATGAATTATTGTGGAATAAAATGGGAAAAGAATGACCAAAGTGTAACGAGTATAATAATAATGATGTCGAGGGTTGAAGTTTCTGGGACGTAGTATAAACGTGGCAGGGGGTGAATCGAGATCAGCACAGAGATAGTTGAGCTAGTTCAGACTCTGATAAGCATATTGGGTGCAGTACGAAGCAAATGGTATGCCGATTGTGTTGGTTATCTTATGAGGAGATTGTGTTGGTAGGGCGGTAACCTAAATATTCTCGTATCATCTACATTATCATACCCTTGTAATCGATCCTGTTAATATGGACGTTATTGTTATCTCATGAGGAGATTGTGTTGGTGGGGCAGTAACTTAAATATACTCGTATCATCTACATTATCATATCCTTGTAATCGATCCTGTTAATATGGTCGTTATTGTTATCTCATGAGGAGATTGTGTTGGTGGGGCGGTAACCTAAATATAAGTTACTCGTATCATCTACATTATCATACCCTTGTAATCGATCCTGTTAATATGGACGTTAGTGTTATCTCATGAGGAGATTGTGTTGGTGGGGTGGTAACTTAAATATACTCGTATCATCTACATTATCATACCCTTGTAATCGATCCTGTTAATATGGACGTTATTGTTATCTCATGAGGAGATTGTGTTGGTGGGGCGGTAACTTAAATATACTCGTATCATCTACATTATCATACCCTTGTAATCGATCCTGTTAATATGGACGTTAGTGTTATCTCACGAGTAGATCATTTTGGTAAGAGCAAAAACCTAAATATACTCGTATCATTTTCATTAACGTACCTTTGTAATTAATACTGTAAATATGCTTGATCATGTATCCGAACTAATATAGTTTAATTGTACAAAAGCCTAATTGCGAAAGAAGCTTGTTGTTTTGTGACTAATAATTAATACTCACTTTATTCTTAGATACCAAATTATTGAAGATTGATGATACGAGTGTCTATCTGGTATTTTAAAATTACACATCGATTTCTCTGATGGAACTTGTCTCTGCATGAGATTTGGCTGAATGTTAGTGAACATTTTACATTTATGTCTTATAGATAACCGTGATTGCAACGAAAAAATCGCAGGATAAATTCATTGGGAAATAAATTGAGTACGATCATATGACGGTTTAACGTGTGAATAGTTTTACACATGTAGCTTAATGAAATGAGCCATCGACTTGAAATTTCAATCTCAGCTAAGCCAATAATTGCGACCGTGGAGTGGCGTACCCCTACCTTGTTGAACAGAATTCTGTTGCTGAAGTTGAATACTTATATAGTAAAAATTGTGCAACTGTCATACCTAACGTGTGATGAGGGCTAGACCAATTTCTTTTGTTTAAAGTCGCTACTGTTTCTTTGACTGGGCTATACTCGTAATTAGAATGGGCTTTCTTATACAGGGTGTCCCGTAACTCTCTGAACAAAGGCATACCGTGTAATTGCTCAAGTCAAGACAAACATATTTCACCATATGAACATGGGTCTCCGAGGGTTAGTTTCCTATATGTCTGTCTATATCTATTTTTATAAAAATTAATAAATTAATAATATTATACCAAATTTGGCTCAAACTTTTATGATAACAAGGCCAGTTACTGAAACAAATGTCATGAATTTATCTCTAGTATTTTCAAAATAGCTGCCATTAAAACATTCAAGAACAACAGTTTTACAGGAATTTATCACAAATGTAATGACACCAATATTATTCAAATCCCCAGATTTACTGTGACGAGAGTGATGGGTGGGCTACATTGAGAGCTGCAGTTTATTCATTTTTGTTTTTGAAGGCTATTCGCTCAGAGAACTTTTGAAACAAATCCTAGTTTTTAATATATTTAAAGTTTAAAAGTTTTAATGGTCGCCATTTTGATAATACTAAACTTATTTAACGATATTTTCAGCAATTTGGAATCGGCAATATTTGTTTTGTTTGTAACAGGTCCGAAAGTTTCTATTATCGATTCCTGTTTAGGAATTAGTAATGTTAGTAAGTCTTTATACCAATAAATTTATATAATATATACTTTGTATTTTTCAGGTGAGTTACAAGTTGGTGAACAATAATACTTTGAAGCATTAGTAAGTACTATATTTCCGAAATTCATTTTGTTTAGTGATTATTTAACAAAATGTAAAATTGGTTGGTCTGTATTTTTGCATGTAACAAACAATATTTATACTTGCTCCTCGTTCAAAAACTGCTTAGTGACGAATCATTGTTCGTTTTTTTGTATATGTTGGAAACACTTTTTCAACCAAGTAGGGTTCAACTAATGTCTGTTTAATTCTTTACTAAAATAATAAAGTTAAATGAGAATGAAACTCTCGACTATAATGGTCTTTTAGCGAATGAGGTATAAAACATGTTTAATAATCAAACCTTCTTAAAGATAAAGGTAGGAATAAAAATGTAGGAATAGTGTTAATATTGTAAATATTGGCTTTAATTGGAAATGTCTATTATTAAATTAAACAATTCCATTTTATTGTTAGGAATATATGACTTCAAAATACAAAAAAATCATTAATAAGATAATACATTTTATTTATTCGACGTTTGCGAATTTTTTTACGGTTAATTTAATTTTTAAATAGACTCCTACTACGCCTATGTGTTTGTGACCCTGATATTGTTTATCTGTTTCCATGTAATTGTTTTGGAAAATATTCTTTGCCGAGAAAAATTTATTATTCAAAAACTAATCGACCAAACTTACAATTATTTTAGTCCAGTGTTATATCGCCAGGATGCTGAATAAATTATGCCATCAGTAACAAACATATTATGAGGTCTGATTGTAACATTGTACATGTGAACTCCACTACTAGTATGGAGGCGGTAAAGAATGCTGTGTCAGTAAAATTATGGAGTGGATAGAGGAGTTGTTCAAGAGAGGGTTGAGTGAAGTTTGTACCGTTCTTACTTTATGTATCTCCCCTGCTAACCTCAAACTGTGAGGGAGGTAGTTTTAATGATATATACAATTACCGTACAAGTGTGTACTTCTCTCTAGATTACCTAAGTTTAGTTGAAGAATCGTGTTAGTTAACTAGGACAGATTTAATTAAGTGAACTCTTCATAGCTTCTTCAACCATCCACGTTAAAATTACAAATAGTAAATTGTCTAAATTACCTCTTACTGGGTCGAATATTAAGAAACGATTAAACACTGGTGTCTCTCTCAATCTTTTCCGGTATTCAATATTAGTAAATATTATTTTCTATTAAAAAATTGTGTAGAAGCTAATTACAGGTTGGTCACTTTCGCAATAAAATTATATACTTCTCCTGTTGATTCAAGAGTAAGTAGAATTTTTCTTACAACTTTTATTTTAAATTGCTTTATTTATAGTTGTTTCTTGAGGAAATATTACCGTGAAATTAAACAGTGATAATGGAGTGTTGGCCTATTGATGTTGATAATTTTATAGTTATCTTCATAATTAAAAAAAATGAAGTTCAAAGCAGTAAAAATTTAAAACTCTAACCCTGATTTTGCCCTCACAAGTTAGGATTAAGCTATTGTTTCACACCACACTGCGTCTCCCTCTTACTATCCTGTTAATCCATTTCCACCGTCGATGTTTTAATTGGAACGATCACAACAGAACTCACTGGAACATACCGATTAATTGGGTGTATTATTACTGTCACTGGAGTATCAATTAAAACTTGTCAAAATAACAACCATTAGCACTAACAATTGTGTGTTGTACGAGCAACGTTGTAGGACTTTAAATATCTCTTGCTGTCGGTTTACGAAAATAGTTTCTGTTACTAAGTGTGAAACCAATTAATTTCAATAGAAATTAAAATGAAATTGCAAAAATATAAAATCGTGTTTTTTTTTTTTTTTACCAATTAATTAGTATCTAACTAATAGTACCTAACTGTTATTATTAAAATAAAAACACATTCACTTAAATAATATTCACAAAATTGTGCAAACTTTACATATTCTACATTACCATGTGATCAAAACTACATAACTACGGGTTCATTACTTTTTCAGGTCCCGTTTTGGTAAGAAATACACACATTCTGACAAGGCATATTCAAGTGTTAAATTTCTTTTACTGTTTAATTGAAACTGAACTATATAACCTTTTACTGATTAAAAACGAACTCTATCATAATTTTATATTCTTTGAATGAAATATACGCATTTCAACAAAAATATATTTTGCTCTGCCGTTTGAAATTTTTACTTCAAACATAAAAATATTTATTATAACATTTTCGGGTGTAATAAAATATAATAGAAGTAATAAATACATAATGTATGTTAATGTAAAAGGTGTGAAACATAAATTGCAGCTAGCTGGACAATGAAACCGAACCGTGGTGCTCTAAACGTCAAACTATAAATCTCGTAAGGGGGGGGGTTATGGTCGACACTTGTGAGTCGAATTAAAAACTTAACCTCTCTCGGGTTTTATTACTTTGACTTTTGTTCAATACTGTTATCAGAATAAAAAAGTCGTTGGAAAGAATTTTTCTTGTGTATTACCTTTATTTCATGTAAAGATAAAATCACGATGGTTGTAGCACAATACTACAAATGATAATACATTTTTGGAAATTCATGTTTATTATGTTACAATAATAGAATAATTTGTTTCGAGAATTGAAATCAGCCCTCTCCCTTACGTTAGAACCCCTAAGACTTCAGGGGTAAAGATGCGCAACAAATTACACTAAAAAGTTCTATTGTGAATTTGCCTTACAATAACCTAAATTTGACAAGAAATTAAGGTTAAAAAGTCAATTGTACACTATTTATTACCGCATAGAATCCAGACTGGTGAGAATTAACCTAAGTGATGTCACTTGACAGAACTAAGAGCACTTCAGAACACATTTTGACCGCATCAGCAAAGGTGGAACATTGGAGAGAACATCTATGTCGGCACTTCCTGTTGTATCGTGGTACGTCATGAAACAAAGAGAACAAAGGGGCGATGGCTAGGAGGGGGTGATATGTATTATTAAAAAAACAAAACTGTCTTGGAGTTAGTTACTTACAAAATTCTGTGCTCACAGTCAGCAAAGTGTCCAAGTGTATTTGTGTTTTCCAGTCTCAAATATTGTGTCAATAATATAAACCGATTAAAAAAAAATTACGTTAATGGATCAAACGGGCTTAAATATATTTAAAAAATTGTACCAAGATTCGGGAAAGGAACTAATAAAGATATCGTTCAACGTACCCAAAAAGTAACGGTATTTTACAAAGGTTAATTTATATTAATATTAATAAGATAATAAAACAACCAATAATAATTGGGAGTGCAGAGCGATCTAATATGTTTGACTTAAGAGTCTGAGTTTTAGGCAGCGCAGGTTCGAATCCTGTCTGTGACCGTTGTACTTTTTATTAATACCATCGACCTTGTACTGTCGACTCTCACCTTATTCTGTTTGATATGACATTGTTACAGGCCAGTGGCCAATGAAGACGGCCAGAATAAAGCTTAGAAAGGTATTGGCCTCTCTTTAATAAAAAGTCTAATTAAGCTGTCCTCGACATAATTTTTAATCAATTTTCCTTTGTTAAGTAAACCTTCACGGCTTTCTATGGATATATGGTTTTATATGCTCAGTGACAAATCCGCTGGTTTATAGTACGACGAACCGCACATTGTTGAAGTTTAATATTGTAACATTGTAGCCTACTCAGCCTATTTCCAGGCAGATTACCTAAATGTAGTCTGAGTTTGTTTAGTTCAAAATCAACCAGATCATTGTTATAATTTTGTTATTCGAAGTTTAAGAGAAACGTAGTATTTTTAGAATATTACAGAGCGCGTAAGACTTCCTTTTATACCATTACAAAAAGGAGTAATAATTAACCCTTTTCATTAATTTTATCCCTTTTCCTTACCCTTTATAATTTATCCCAGGCTGGGAACCCTTAGAAATGGTCAAACAGAATGCCCGGTTCTCACAGATATGGATGAATAAGATTCCCTTCCACAAAGTAGCTGGACACAATTCCTTTACGAGAGTGGCAGAGACATTTTCTGTTCTGTTATAAAGCAGCAGCTTTATAACTGTATGGGATTTCCAGTGACGTAAGGTTGAACTTGTTTATGAAGAAATAAACCAAATGCTACAGATTCATAAATTAAGTTCAATGAACCTCTCTGCTTTAAAATTAAACTATTTTAGTGTATTCACCACGTAACACCGTGAAAGGAGTTGTAACAAAAGCTGAAGATTCAGATTAAGGTCATATTTTGACCACATTCGAATTTAGACCTCTTAAGAGTCTTGAGTAATATGGGATAAATTTGCTTTGAACAGAGAAACAATATTGTTTGGTAGAGATTCTATTTTCCACGTTGCATTTAAATGTTCTGGATATGTTAAATGTTTTAGAGATTTGATTTTCCAAATTAAATGTGTCCCTTCTTTCCTACCCAATTATCATATAAGTACAGTATGAACATTTTGTATGAACAACCAGAAATTTTTCATGAACACAGCCATCCGTTTGTAATGCGTTATCTCAAAATACTAATATATTGTGGTTTCTAAACTGGATTATACAGTTTTAAGTATTCGTCAATTCGTTTTATGTTTTTTCCCAATATAATAACAAAGCAAATCATGTATGTATCTATATCTGAAGAAACGTGAAAAAGTCAAGTAAACTCACTCTGAATACTATTGAAAGTATATGATTTTATTCAATTACTTTTAGAGAGACAAGAAGAGACAAGAAGCATTGGCACTAGATTGTTACATTGCAGTAGGAACACATTTCCATTTACCAGAGCATACAATGTTTATTTAGTGCCCTTCTGTATTTACTAATGCTGCTACGAGCTGTACGGATCGTGAACTGTTTCTATTACTGAAATGATAATAGACTTTGGTATTATAGCAAACGGATGTTTGGATAAAGGTGGGTAAATTGTGCCTTGGAAAATAATTTCTTAGCCGCTTATGTTGACCACGCTAAATGCTTTAGCTAGGATCATTGCCTCAAAAGATTTAAGGCGGCCATTCATGTGTGCAAAATTTTTACCTCAGCTATACGTGACATAGTGAATAAACTTGTTATCCATTTAAAATCTTAAGCAATTTGAACTAATTATGGTTTTACACTTTGTTTCTACTTTTAAAAGAAAAAGAAATATTAACGGCCGTTCATATGCTCGAAGGTGTTCAGTTTTGGCTAACAATCAACTATTAAACAATGTATATAAAATATGGAAGACCATTTTAGACTATTCGAACTTATTTAATAACATATTTTGCTCTTTTACTGTTGTTGATAAGATTTCAAGATGGCAGTTGCAGAACGTTTAAAGAATAACAACGCGGGAGCATGAGTGAAAATGTAAGAAACGAATTCTTTATTGATTCTAACAAAACCTCATACGCATGTATAACAATAATTATGAATGGATCTTATTTGGCGGTCGTAAATACATGTAATTAGTGAAGTAAAACCTTTTTTTAATATAAATAATATTTAATACGTATATTTAAATATACATACGTTTACGGTATTCCAAATTATTTTTTAAGTTAACAATAAATATAGAATAAAACTGTACTATGAAAACTCACTTTATTTTAATGACTTTTAGAACTCTAATGATAAACAAATTTTTAGAAACCACTTTTATGACTAAAAATAATAGGTTGTCAAAAGATTCTACCTTCATAAAACAAAGTAAACAGCAATTTAAAATAAATTATGATGTGCAATTAAAGAATAGTTTCGGCAACAACATTGTTTAAATAATCCACCAACCTACTAAAGTTTATTAAATTTTTATACCTCAATTGCAATGTGCCATAAAGGATACTTTTGCAGTCGAATTCAATTAATATTTCCGTGGGATAACCAATAGTTTTTATACACGGTCGAATAAAGAAATGTGTGCTGTGTTTGTCTTAATTAAAATTTTATTTTTTGTTTGAAATTATTCACCACGAAGAGGATATGACAGTAAAAATATGATTCACCAGTGTTCGACTAGAAGTAGTTCAGTTTGGTTTTTAGTGTACATCGTAGGTTACCGCGTTGTAGACGAAACGTTGACTCTTAGTACAGCAAATATCTTTTACAAATTAACTGCCCTATTTAAATCTAGATAAAACAAGATAAACATACATCACAAGCACGTGTCGCATAACAGGCTTCCCTGAGATTCTATGTAAAATATAAAATAGTAGCTGTGTCCCGCGGCTTCGCACGCTTTTCGTAAGCTTTGCCCGTGTAAGAGCATTTCTGGTTCAAGTAAATTATATTTCCATCACCAATGTAGAGTTTGCCTTGATGTCACGATCATGAAAATCTATCAAAAGTCTATTTTACACGTACATGTCCTTTATTATAAAGTGGTCTAACACTCAACCTTTAAGTTCAACTAGAAACTTATTTTAAAGACAAATGTACATCATAACTTAGCGCCTTCAAATAGTATTTGGCACTTAAATATGCGTAACTGCCTTACAATTGCAGTTTATAATGTGCAGGCGATTTGAAAACTTTTATCTTTTGCAGCGCCGTCTGGTGGCGAGTTACATCAATGCATATAAACCTTCTCAGCGCAAAAATACATATACATACAAATTTTCATAATGATCGGCCACATATTTCACGATTCGATAAAGGACAAAGACACAAACATTGATTTATATATATTTCCATCTGTAGTTCCATATACAGTTAATTTAATGTTGCTACATGTTTTACTAAGTCCCGTGTTAAAATGACATATGATTGTTCTCAGTTTGTTGAAACATGTATTTATTCTGAGATTTTTTCATTGCCATCATGATTATCTGTAAGACCTATGTCAAAATATTCGCTAACTCTCAGACAAATCCTAAAAAAGTGAAAAGTAGCATCATTGAATTCGTACCGATTTCAATTTCGTAGTTCAGTATTTTTTCCATACATCGTGCGGAAAGAGATGAGACATTTGGTAATAAAATCTTTCCCACTTATTTTTTTGACGCTCACACAACAAGGCGAGAATAAATCGATATTTTTCTCTAACATACCTATGTACATATACTGTATGTCGTTAGCGCGTATAACACAAAGATTGTCTGCTAAGTAAAACGATATTCAGGCGGGGTGATTATTTTTTGTGTGCTAATCTTTATTGAAGTTATACAGTACTGAAACTGGTAAATACAATTGGTTTTGGATCAAGACTAGAAAATGTTTACTTGATTATATACCAACCATCCTACATTATTTTACTGCATTTTAAATCTAAACGGCAATGCATTGACCAAAGTATGATCAATGGGTATTGTCGTATAGGTTTTTATGTTTTGAATGAAAGCCCTTTAAAAGTATGCTGAAAGTATAAAGTATGAGTATAAAGTGTCGCTCAAGTTCAATGCAAAGAAAGTTAAAAATAGTTCAGGCTCTGATATCAAGTATATTAAAAACTTAAGTATCAACTATGAGTAGATTACTTTTTGTGTAACAATCTTTATTGAAGTTATACAGTACTGAAACTGGTAAATACAATTGATTTTGGATCAAGACCAGAAAATGTTTACATGATTATATACTAGCCATCCTACATTATTTTACTGCATTTTAATCTAAACTGTAAATGAATTGGCTAACGTATAAACAATGTTTATTATCGTATAATAAGTGTTTATGTTTTGAATGAAAGCTGCTTAAAGGTATGCTTAAAGCATAGAGAGTCGCTCAAGTTCAATAAGAAGACAGTTGGAATAGTCCAGGCTCTGATATCAAGTATATTGGAAGCAATACGAAGCACATTGTGAGCCAAGTGCGTTTGTAGGACGAGAAATTCCATATATCACCTACAATATCTTGATATGGATCTAGTCGGTAAGGTCTTGAATATTTGTATCATAGGTACTTTCTTTAACCCTTTTAAATAATCAATTATTAGGTCAATTGTTAATAGGAAAATTTCATTCATAGGTTTTGCCTCTTTAGGAATAATTCAGAAAATTATTAAAGAATACAAAAAATAAAAAAATTATTAAAAAGCCAAAGTTAAATTAGTGGCTGATGCTCAATCATATCCCATGGATTGACATACATGGCCATCGAATACAGTGTTGTCTATGTACAGTGTGAGTTGAAAGTATTTTTACACTCTTTTTAGTTTTTGAGTAGAATTTGGTGAAATATTGATGGGGATATTGCTCATGATACAGTTAGATTAAACAACATTGCTTTCTCCCGTAATACTAAGGCATATACCAAGGCATTTTACAAACTCAGGTTTATTCAGATGTCCAAGTAGCAACAATAACTGTAATGAAGTTTGGTTCCAGCAGGATTGAGCAACTCCACACTATGGCCTGCGTGTCCGCGAGTATTTAAACAGTATTTTCCAAATCGCTAGATAGGCAGAATAGAATGTATCGAGTGACCATCAAGATCGCAAGATCTATCTTCACAGATACTACTTTGTGTGGGGTCACAAACAACGTCTATAAACCGAAACCCCAGTGTATTAATGATCTTTGGGTCAGAATAGTAGTGGAAATTCAATACATCCCGCGTAAATCCATACAGCGTGCCGTTTTAAATTTCTACAACAGGCTTCGGCGTTGTCAAACTGTCTTGGTTCAGCAATTTGAAATTCTGATATTGTGGAAGTGGTTCGCTTTTGTCTCCTAGAGGGATGTGCCGAGTTTCATTTTTCTATCTTTGGCCATTGAAGGTTGAGCAGGATACATCCACACTTTTAACTTAATGAATTCCAATGAGCTGCCATTTTGTACTGGGTTGAGATAGAAAGCTCTAGTTTCCACTGTTATTCTTATTTTATCAAGTCCTTTCAAATGAGGTGTCACTTAATGGGTTGTTACAATTATACGTTTTCAGCCGCCGTCCAAAATCCCATTTTGTGTAAATGGACAAAGTTTTAACAGTGAGTAAAAAGTTAACTTTTATTTTCAAGAAAGGTGTCCAGAGTTCCATCCCTTCATCTTTTTCAGAGTGTTTCCAGACTCTTAACTAACACTGTAGAAATGAAGCTTCATGCAAACTATCAAGTGTTTCGTTGTCGAGTTCTCGTGCGGACAGATATATTCGCTAAAGCTCAGCCAATAAATGTGGAAACAGACAACAACTGGAGTTTCTTATCGGTTATTTAATAGACTCGGTCTCTCAGCAATCGAGACTGGAACAATTAAAGCCACCGGCAAACGATACGATACACTTGAGGTCCGATGGTAACGTTGAACGGCAAACGAACGTGTTGACGAGAGAGAATGTTTTGTTAGGGGAAGTTAAGGAGGGGGTGGGGGTTGTTTGTGAGAGGGTGAGTGAGGGTGTTGCCGTTCTTACCTTATTTATTTCCCTCGCTAACCTCAAACGTTCTTGCAGCACGAGGTAGTTTTAATAATACATCAAATTACCGCCAAGTGTGTACTCCTCGCAAGATGACCCGAGTTTAGTTGGAGAATCGTCTTCAGTTAATTAGGGCAGCCTTAATTAGGGTAACTCTTAATATATCTTCCCCTTATACTTTCACGAGAATCTGAAAATTATAATGCCGCGCATTTTAATAGATAGGGTGTTATGTAAATGAGTAAACTTACGAAGCAAGCTCTATAATAAAAATTCGCTAATATAATATATTGGTTAATCTGTTCCAAATGAAAAGGTTTGTTGGAGACCAGTTGATCTAATTGTTAACCTCAAATATTGCGCAGTTCATTAAATGAAAGTTTCAACTCCTTCTTTTCTCATTAACACCCCAAATCAGACCTTTGGAAATAAACGTATGACATGTATTTTAACTATTCCAAGCATTCTATGAACTGTATATAAATATCCATAGGTTTTTTTTTGAGTCATTGACTTTAGTAGAGCAGCACGCACCAAAATAATCAGATGACATTTGAATCGATGTTGCCATATTGCTGCTGACCACCAACTGTTCGGTGATGTCGAGATGGATCAATAAGATTTCATAAACGTAAAACTGACAACAGTGTAGAGTAAGAACTAAAACGCAATTGCCACCATTGGACTATTTTCTTGCGGCCTACTATAGTTCATTTATTCCAGCTTAAATAAAGTAGCAAGCCGCACACCATCTTGTAATTAAAAATAATTGTCATATGGAATCTTAAATTAAATTCTTAATCAACGATATATAACAACAGTGTACGGCTACATTTCATCAAGCTGCATGTCACGTGCTAAAATGTCCTATGATTGTTCTCAGTTTGTATAGAAATGTCTTTATTATGTTATTTCCACGTTGCCACGATGGTTACAAATAAGACCAATGTAAGAATGTTTGCTAACGCTCACCCCTATCCTATAGAGTTACATGCTCCTTCGAACTCGGCGTTCTCCGTAGGAAATTAAACTTAACGAAAAATTTCAAATCTTCAAGAATATTTTCGGTATATCCTGCGGACAGTCAGACAAATAAAAAATTTTCCCTTCCCTCTAGTGAATGCTTCGCTAACGCTCAGCCAATTAACGAGTAAAACTCTTGTTTATTTCTTCAGTAATAATGTGGTAGGGGGAGGGGAATCAGAAATACCTTGATGGCATACTGTAATAATCTGCTGTCGAGTATCGACCTCAACATTTCTTCTCTTTTAACGTACCTATTTTAATACCACTTGTTCAGCGCTAAAGTCTTCAAAACGCTCGGTTCAAAACTGTACAACTTAAAAAAATTAATAAATTCAAAACTTGCCGTGAAATTTACATATATGTCGTTATATGAATAGAATTTTTCTTCAGCAATGATGGGAGCAAAAGTAATTTAACATTAGGTCACTTAATATGAATTTAAGTATTAATTACACATACCAAGTTTGGGGCTGAAGTTAGGGCCTTTCTGCTGCGGACTCGGCGGGAGTGACGGTTGGTGGTTCTTGTGGTCGCACTTGGGGTAACTGCGTGTAAGCTGAGTGAATGGACAATGAAAGCTGATAAGGACGTCATAATTCCATTAGTTGATTATTTTATTACAGATAGCTTTGTTATAGTTCATTCAGTGTACTCAAATTTTAATTTTATGTATCGTAATTAATTATTAAACGTAATTTAATTTTAAATGTCAGTTATTGTAATAGGAATGATTTTATTTTATTTATTTGTGTTTAGAGGTTAAGTGGAAGGGAGGACTTTTTAGTCTCAACTTCGCCTCTATAAATAAATTCATTTTTCACTTCATTTCAGATATACTTACTGTCAGGCTCAGAGCATCCCATATCCGTGGTGAGCAAGTGCAGCTTATCCCATACTTTGGAAGTCGGTTTGGAAAATTATCGTAAATAAATTGACGAACAACATTTTTCAAATAAGTTTTAATGTAAAGTTGAAGATTTCTTGTGTACTTTTTTCATAGAAGGACACCGACATCCAATGCGGTTTTCCGGAGCAGGTTACATCAAAGACTCTTCACCCTTGGAGTACTCTAGAGTTGAGGACACACGTCTTATCTCACAATAGGTGTATCACCCTTTGAACGTGGCCATTGTGTTACAGGCTAGGGAAGGTGAAGGGTTTATTCCTCTCCAGTTTGTCATCGTATGTGTGATTTAAAACTAATAATCTAACTCAGATTACAGTATAAACTTACCGCAAAGTAATTTTAGAAAACAAGACACTGCTATCACAAACACTGTAATTACCTGAAAATATTTATTGATGTGATAAATGGTAGTAAAAACTGCAAACTTTGTCTTTTACTCTTGTGTTAATCAGCTTAGAAAACTGCCAAAAGAGTCATAAGTAGTTGGATGAATAGGACCCGTATACTGATATGACTGGTGAAAACGTGAACTGTGACTACGTTAGTTATACAGATATTAGTAATGTTCAGACCGGGTCCTTCGTCTTTCTATAATACTTGTTTACTTCTATAAAAGGATGGTAGGATTTCGGAAATTTGCTGTCGTTACAGTTACAAAAAGTATACAAATTAGCACGTTTTAATTACGTCTGTGATAAAAGCTTCAATTTTCATTAGCATATGTCAAAACTAATATATAAAAATCAAATGGCGTCTGTGCGTTTGCGCGCGCGCTTTAATTTTACGTGTACATTCTTAGGGTTCCTGGTTTAGCATATAAACTTATTCCTTTTTCAAAAACTTTTCCGGCCTACATCTCACTGGTCTCTATAGTTGCGAAAATCCCATATTTTCTCCATAACTGCAATACAGCAAACAAGTTATTAACTGGAAAAGTCTGTTAAATGTAATCAACTGTTCTGTGTAAACATTGTTTTATGACAACACAACCATGTGATTAATTGATTTAAGTACTATTTTGACTTTTTCCCATTGATAATCTTGAAAGCGTAGCTTGTGATCTTGATAATATTTTTTATTTAAACCTTTTCTGCAACCGCAGTTGAACACAGAGTAAGAAAATTAACGGGTACAGTCAAGAATATACTTTAACTGTACGTTTTAGCAAATATTAATATGTAGTGCTTGGTCAGTGCTGTAATGCATATATCCAACTTTTGCTATAAATATAAAAAGACTGTTGTAAAATATATCTTAGGTGTCTTTTCACAGAAGAAGTCTTCTCAGAACTGTGTATGTACGAGTATATACGAGTATTTCTTGACCTGGGTAAAAAGGCAAAACAAACTACGACACAAAACAATACTAAGACCGGAGTAAATTATAATGGGCAAGAATATACACAATTTGACTTATGTTAATGATCATGGTAACAAGGCAAACTCAACATTGGCGTTGGAAACATAATTCACTCTAACCAGAAGTGCTTATACACATGCAAATTCTAAAATAATATCCCTTAGCAATTTTGCTTCAAATCAAGCGCTGTCATAATATGTACTTCAAATATGCCAACTACCGTTTCGATATTTCATAAAGTCTCATTTAGCATAAGTTGCATCATAAGTGATTTAACTGAGAGATTGGAATATCTTCGAGTGACCATCACTCATCTCTGGAGTGATTAGAATGTCGTTTAAAAAGAATATGCCCACAGTGCACCGCATTTTAATACGAAATTACGTGCGCATCCGCAGGTAACTAGTAAGAAATAAGTATTAGTAACAATTTAACATTATATTTCAAAGGCTAACTGATAGTCCACATAAATAAAACCCATTGTCTTTGGGATCTCTTGCCATTGAATCAGATCTATTCAGATGTGGATAAATTGTACCTATTTCATTCCAGTAAACTTAAACAAGCGCTGTTTTCGTTGTGATTTTGTTCTTTACCAAAATAGAAAACATTTTGTTTATACAATCATTTAGCCAGAGAATTACCTAGTGGCTGTAAGGAATGGCAAGTGATTATGATAAAGGTTACTGTAAAATTGTGTGTATGACAAGATTTTGGCCCCTACCTTCTTTCATCACTTTATTAGTGTCGTCACTCGCTGGTTCACATAGAAATGTTCTTTGTTAGTATGTTGGGTTTATCTCTCCCATTTTTTTTTTTTTTTAATGTAAGGGTTATTGTTACATTTTTTGTGTATAACACGAATTTGGCGCCCGCCCTCTTTCATTTCTTGAGTAGTGTCACTCTTTGTTTCACAAATAAATGTTTTCGTTTTTTGTTAGCCTATCTCATAATTTTTAAATTAAATTGATTTCTCCTAAGGGTTTGTTAAGAACAATTCTTGTTTTTACTTACTAAGTTTTTAATATCAATGAAAGCAGAAGCATTGCCGTTTACACAAATACATCTGTTTAACCCACGTAGCAGAAATATTTCATCACTTAACAACTATTACAACTGTATTTATGGGAGGGAATTATGTCGTAGCTCTGAGGAAGTTGGCAACTCTGTTGTTTTCTCACTCGACTGATTGTATTGTCGCACTCAACTTGCACAGCTGCGTCAGCGAGTTGCATGATTCCATCCAACTGTCTCATTCGGTGACTCAGCAATCACACTTGAGTGATATGACACTGATATATTCCTTCTGAACTATGAAAACATTAATTAAGTTGAAACTATAATTTTTATTTTTACTTGGTAGAGCAGATAGCCGAGCGGTCTAAGTCGTTGGACTTTGGGTCTGAATTCGATAGCGCAGGTTTAAATCCTGTCTGTGACCGTAGCACTTTTTATTAGTACAATCGGACATTTACTGTATCGACTCTCCCCCTCATTCTGTTTGATAAGATACTCAAAATTACTGTGGCCAATGAGGACGGGCAGAATGAACCTTAAAAAGTAATTGTCCTCTCCTTCTAAAAAAAATTGTCTGAGCGTTAACAAAGCCGGGTTGGAAAATGTAGGAAAATTTTCATTTCTGTCTGTTTTTAGGCACGTTTTCTCGAAAACAAACTGGCTTGTAGAGTCAATATTTTGCATAAGCTTCACTTCTCTGTAGTCCACATCGAGTTCGATGACCGTGCATGTCAAGCCATGTTATTTGCCTGAGCGTTAGCAAACATTTCTTCATTGGTCGTACGGGTAACCTAGACGGCAAAAAGAAAATCGGAGAATAAATTATTATGTAAACAAACCGATTACTATACTATCACATTTTAACATATGAAAAAATATCACTTGTATTCTAACTATCGTTCTATTTTCTTGGTTCAGTCTAGGAATTGCATCAATGTTTATATCCTAACATTGAATGAGTGTCGTATGCCTCATCAGTGAAAAATAGCGACCACGTCGCCTTGTCGTTTTTCTGTGATAATATAGCATTTAGTGTCTGGTGTACTGCTTTATGATTTTACTCATGCTACAGGCAGGCAGGTATCTTGTTGTGTTTCGACCGCTTGTTTCCTCAAATGGGAGTCACGTAGCGAATGGTTTGTTGAATCGTTTTAATGTCCAGACCCCGTGTGTTTTGTTCCTTCAGCTACTGTAATTATCATCACACAATATCAAAAGAAACCAAATTTAAGTAACCTACATGTACAAATTACAGTTGTGCCCTTGCTAAACTGATTGGTTTGAATCCGTTACTACTGCTATCTTTAATACAAGATTACTACTCCTCGTGTACATCACGACAGCTGATTTGCATTTATGCAAATGCAAAGTAATGAGACCTTGAATATCTGTGACTTTTCAGATGTCAAAAAGATTGCTTATCTTTCCAATAAATTTATTTGTATTAGTTTTAAAAGTATGTGTGAGTGCTATCAGAATAAAACTATGCCTGTGTTTGAGTCCTTTATCTAAGTGATGTGTGTACTGTAAAGTTGTCCGAACCAGTCCCCTAGGTTTTGTGTGATTAATTGTAACACATCTAAGCATCCAAACGTCTGTTTGGATTTTCACAAACTTATAGAATGTATACATGTAAATAATATTTAATTGTTTCGTTTAAATATATGTTGTTGATCAATCGATATTATTAGTAATTGTATATTTGTGAAAGAAATTATATTGATAAATTTGTACTTTTTATGAGTGATTGTATTAATCTAACTCAGCCACTCCATCATTAGTGTTGTTTTTAACCAGAAAGTTTGCAGCAAATCACATTTTGCACCAGACGATGAATTGGGTCACACTATCACTGTCAGAGTAGTCCCAATTAAAACTCGTCAAAACTCAAAACAATAACAGTGAGCACGAATTTATTCCTCGTTTGTGGTAAACATATTAATCAATTGGTGTCCATTCGGTTCTTTTGAAAATAAAATATCGTAAAACTGTGAAATAATAAAAAAAATTGCTCTTCCCTACCGTTTCAAAGCATTTAGCCCGTATTCAGTTTTCAATCAGAGTATTTCTGTGTAGTTAAATAGTTAGATATTAAGTTTCATACATTTTTATTTATGAGGTTACATGTATGTAAAAACGTTAACCTTTAGTTGTCAAATCATTACATAATTATGACCAAGAATAGGACTACATAATGCATCCTCACTCCTTCCATACGTTTTGAATATCGTATTAACAGTTTGAGTCGATCTCCCAGAAACATTTTTTTAAACAGAAACTTGGTCGAATACAAGATGATAGTTGACTTTTTTCTGGATTTGTTGGAACCGAAATAGTTAACATTCCACAACATTGAAAAACAAGTGTTACGATATATCTGTGTTCTTCGAAAGATAAAAATTACCTTTTCAATAAAAAAACTTTTCTTATTGGAATTGAAAATGTCAACTACCACATAAAACAATAATAAAATCATCAGTATATTACTTAGAGTGATAAAATATTGCGTATATAATAAATACACATCGGATGGTAATTTTTTTGAGGTGTTGAACAAAGAACAGCTAGCAGAACAATGAAACTGCATCGTGGTGTTTTCAACCCTGGAGCAAGTGTGGTGAGGTGAGTTTATGGCCGGCACTTCAGAGTCGAATTAAAAACGTAACCTCTCTGAGTTTTATGACTGTGACTTTTCTCAATCCAGTTAACAGATTGAAGGGTCGTGGTAGGAGTTTTATAGTTTTTTTTTTTCTTATTAACTTAAAGTCAGGACAAAGTCTCGTTTATGTGCAGCACTAGTTAAAAAATGTAATATATACAGGGTGATTCATGAAGTTCTCCCCCCACTTCTACAGCACATTGTACTAGTAAAAATAATGAAAATAATGTTATATAAACATAGGTCCGAAAACGCTTTGTTAGCGAGTTACAGCTAGCGAAAGATTTCGCCTGAATTCCTGGGTAAAGAGTAAAATAAAGCCATACTGAACTTTTGGAAAGGTTAATTAAGTAAGAAATATCGTGGATTCTTATGTATTTTTACCTGATAAAGCTAATAAAATAGGTTTCAGAACTGTACCTGTAGTAGTTTTTGAGGGATTCAGGGTTAAATGCAAAAAATTGGGGCACGAAACAATGTTTTTTTAAGTTTGATGTACAATAACTTTATTAAATTGGTAATAAATACATAAAGTCAACAAACATTAATTGTAGAGAATTTAATTCTTAGAAAATTGATATAATCAAAGTCTAAAATAAAACAGAAATAAGTACCAAAAAATCGATTTTATTCAGTATAATACATTACTAGTTTTTAAGCAAAATTAATCAGGTTGGGCCAACCGTACGCACCTTTTTATAATAGAGGTTCGAAAATGAGGCCATCATTATCAATACATTTTGCAGCACGTTTGTGTATTGCTTTTGTTGCGTTTCTTAATTTTTCAGGACTTCCCTGTATCTGCACAGCCGAATCCATAATACGGGCAATTAATTCATCACGAGAATTCACTTTTGTCTTGTATACAATGCCTTTCATCCATCCATCCCAGATGCAATAATCCAATGGAGATAGATCTGGTGATCTTGGTGGCCAAGGGTGAGGCCCTCCACGACCAATCCAGTGTCCCAGGAAATTGATGATTTAAGTAAGCAAGAAACGGCAAGTGAAAAGTGGGGAGGTGCTCCGTCATGCTGGAAGTACAAATTTTGTCTGAGATGTAAAGGAACATTCTCTAACAGCTGCGGCAAACTCTTCTTGAAGGAAATGCAAATAGAACTCAGCATTTAGGCGTCCATGTAATATGAAAGGTCCAATCAGCCGATTGTGCAAAAGGCCACACCAGACATTGACGCTAAATCGGTGTTGAAAGTTCTGTTCCACTACCTCATGTGGATTTTCTTCTGCCCATGAGTGTTCATTGTGCAAGTTATTGACACCATCCCGAGTGAATTGTGCCTCATCCGTAAACAAAATACGCTTGTAGAGTTGATTATTAATATTTAAAAAGTTGCAAAACTCCAAGCGAAGCGGACCATCCCCTAGCTGTAGATGTTGAAACCTTTTGTTTATGAAAACGGATAAAATTTGTTTCGATTAAGTGACCTCCACACTGTTGACTGCGAAACTCCTATCCGCCTAGAAATACGTCGTGTATTTACACCTGGACTGCGATGACACAAGTAATAACAATATCATCATCAAGTTGGACAGCTCGTTCATAATTGGTTCTAAGTACTTGGTATAGTGATCCTGTTTCCCGAAGAGTACGAAAAGTTCCTGAAATTGTTTTGGTATCTGGAATCCCCTATTAGGGTAACGTTAGTTCATATTCTTCTACAGCAGCTCTACAGCATTACCATTTACAGTAACCCAAAATAAAAACCATATCAGCGTATTCCTCTGATGTAAATAAGTAAGGCATTTTTTCGCTGAATAAACAATCGAATTATAACTCACAGAAAAATTTCATTTAATAACACGATTCACAGAACCCGATCTCCTGCTGTAGCTTGCAAAAACACCACTAATACACAGTTCTAACGTAACAGTACAGAATTTACCATTGTTGATCAGCTGTTATTCGTGCGTTACCAACTTAGAAATTAATAAAACAAAAAACTGCATATCGATGATTAGTAAACAATAATGGGAAAATGTTTGCTTCATTATTTTCGAAACATTTGATGTAAATTTTTATTTAAAAAAAATACAAACGTAATAAAACATAATATTTTTATTTACAAAGAAAATTTATTTAACTGTTAATCTTGTTTTCTCAATTTATCTCATCATTAAGGAACAAACATTTTTGTTTTTGTTTTATTTTAACTAAATACCGTACGGTATTTCTTTACAGCTAGTAATGTATTTATACTGAATAAAATCGATTTTTTGGGTACTTATTTCTGTTTTATTTTAGACTTTGATTATATCAATTTTTCTCAGAATTAAATTCTCTACAATTAATGTTTGTTGATTTTATGTATGTATTACCAATTTAATAAAGTTATTGTACATCAAACTTAAAAAAAACATTGTTTCGTGCCCCAATTTTTTTGCATTTAACCCTGAATCCCTCAAAAAACTACTACAGGTACAGTTCTGAAACCTATTTTATTAGCTTTATCAGGTAAAAATACATAAGAATCCACGATATTTCTTCTTACTTAATTAACCTTTCCAAAAGTTCAGTATGGCTTTATTTTACTCTTTACCCAGGAATTCAGGCGAAATCTTTCGCTAGCTGTAACTCGCTAACGAAGCGTTTTCGGACCTATGTTTATATAACATTTTTTCATTATTTTTACTAGTACAATGTGTTGTAGAAGTGGGGGGGAGAACTTCAAGAATCACCCTGTATATGCCTGGATATATTCCAAACGGATTGTGATATTAATGTAAAAACTTCACCTTACCTTTTAAATTACTTTTATGAACTTTTTGAAGGACGAAAAGTTCCTAGCAGTTATGGCAAATATTTTTACATCTAACAACCCCTTACATCTAAGTGTGTAAGTTAAGTCCTGATAAGCCTGGATATATTATAAACGGATTGAGATATCAATGAACAACCTTTACCATACTTATTACATTTTTTTTAGAGGTAAATTAAATTTTTACCCCTTTTCAAAGGAGACTAGGAGGTGGTAACTTTAAAATTTCATATTACAACCCCTATCTTGATACATGCCGTTTTAAAGGTTTATTTATTTGAAACACGGTGGCATTAACAAAACATCTCTACGGTGATTCTAGCAAAAGTTATGGGAAATATTTTTATCCTTCAAAAGTCCAAAAAAGTATGTAATAAGTATGGTGAAGACTTAACATCGATATATATATAATAATCCGAAATTACTGTGTCATATGTCCATACTTACATAACTCATTCGTGTTCTCTGCATATCTTACAATATGATGTGATACGAGTATTTCTAAATAAATCTATGTCTTTAGATAGACTACAAATGATTTGGTGAAGAACTTTAACAGTGTTGAAAAAGTAATGACTTACACTCACACTATCACTGTCAGCGTAGGCCCAATTAAAACTCGCCAAAACTCAAAACAATGACAATGAGCACGAATTTCTTCCTCGTTTGTGGTAAACGTATTAATGAATTGGTGTCCATTCGGTTCTTTTGAAAAAAATATCGTAAAAACTGTGAAATAATTAAAAAAAACATTTGCTCTTCTCTACCGTTGCAAAGCCTTTAGCCCGTTTTCAGTTTTCAATCAGAGTATTTCGGTATAAGTTAATACCTAGATATTAAGTTTCATACATTTTTGTTTATGAGGTTACATGTATGTAAAAACGTCAACCTTTAGTTGTCAAATCAGTTAGGTGTGTACTAGACCTACACCCCGTCAAGATACCTAAGTATTTGTTAATTTCAAATTATAAAGTCATTAATATTTTATTTGTTGGCCATGGTTTGATTGAAGTTAGTGGAATAATAAACCGTATGAAGAAATACTATAAAGAATCTTAGTTTTGAAATTATAACATTGTAGAGCCCACTAACAAAGACGTAATAGACTGCCCTCTGTGGACTAACAACATCAGGTAGCAAATGTTGAAACAATAACAATGGAAGTTAGGTGATACAGGCCCAGTGTCAGACCTAAGAAGTACCTGAAACAATTCTCCGGAATAGAACATATCAGGTCCGTATGTATGATTAATATCCTGTGTAATTAATACAGTAATACATTATACCAGCGTGGGATCGCCAAAAACATTTCCAAAATATCTTGTTTGTTTGAGCGTTCCTCAGTGAATGGTGAAGTTAGAAGTTAGATTTCCTGCAACAAAGTAGCGAGATACAATTCCATTACAAGAACCACAGAGACACTTGTGTGCTCCTATGGGGCTATATTGGATTCCCTCCAACGCTTTGATGTTTGAACATTTATAGTAAGATTTATTTATTTCAAGTGCTACCGGTTCAAAACATAAAATGTGTAAAATTAAGCTTCGCAGTAATATTAGTTTATTTTATTTACAGCTTATGGTTTTTTACTAATTAGTATAATTTTTTCTTAAGTCATTTTAACTCGGCAATCACCGAACTTAGAATATAGTGCTTTTTATTAACTATGGTATTTTTTGGATTAATATAACGTACTAACTTTGCTAAATTGTTCAATCTCACGATATTAGTTACCTGCGCAATTAAGGTAGAGCCGTACCGTGCCGTTAAGTGGGTGGTAACAAAGAGCTTGGAAGATTAAGGCAATATTTTACCAGCATTAGATTTAGAGTTCTTAACAACCTTGGGTAACGCAGGATTATTTTAGCCTTAAACTGGGAAACAACTTATTATCCTATCCTGGAATTTATGTGATACCCATTCCACGTTACTCTAGCGTTATGAATTTTTTATAAACGTTGATTTTTTAAATATAACAATCTTGTCATTTTCTACTTAATTACGAGTATTATACAAGTAAGAACTAACAACAGCGTCACTTTTAGCATGTCAACAAAAATATTAGATGTTGGTTTCTATCTACTTTTCAGTAACAATTGAGACTATAAATTTATAACTTAAAAATAGTACGTTTATTTCAAATATGTTATGTAAAATAAAATTTTTAAATATTTTATTTGATTTTTTTACCTTTCTGGAACTACAGCGTACTAAGAACCTCGCAGTATCGTGGTTACATGTAATTAAACCATTTTTCAAGTGAGATACAATCTGTATGACTGTAAACATTAAATGCCAACTAAATACTGACAACCATAGTAGGCAATAAAGTATGCAGCATATCAATGTTATGCTTGAGTTGGTAATTTATTTATTACTCTATGGTTTTATTGCTGATTTTGAATACTACAGTAATATTGCACAAGCAATTTTTTTCCTTCAACTGAACGTAATTGAGTCTCTTAAATATTAAAATAAAACTCATTGAATACAAAAATCATTCCTTATAAACAATTTTATTTTTCTGAAACCTTGTGTACAGATTTTTAGTAAATGTGGTGTATACATAATTTAGAGAATAAAATAAAATTAATTATAAAACGTTTGACATGTTTTACTACTATAAACCATCAATGAATAGTCATAAAAGTAATTGCTTTTAAACTACTGTTAAATGTTTATGTACATGTTACAAGAAATGGAGTACTTACTACATGTGGTGGTCAGACAGAGACTTGTAATATCGCTGCTGATTGCAATGCGGATAATAATATAAATTTGTTAAATTTTCTTTCGTGAACCCTTTAAAGAAGAATAAGCTTAAATCGTATAGTTGCTATATTTTTTATATGATTAAGCCCAAACCAATTACACGTTTTTATAGACCAATATATGTGCAGGTTTAGTCTTCTAAAGTTTCAAAATAATGGTGTATTCCCATTACCATAATTTCCTCTTTAAGGTTAATAGAGATATATTCCGTCCTATATCCCTAAAACTTAAAGCTTTTCTAGGAAGTTAGGCGAGATTATTACTCAAGATCAGACCCTCCAGCGTTTTGGTCTGATGCGTATCAGATTCTATCCCGATGGATAATTGTCGTTGGACGCAGCTTGTTCAAACAATTGTAAACAGTTTTCTTTGGTTTTTCTTTTTTATTTAATTTGTATAAAAATTTGTATAAAAGTGTGTGTTTTAGAGACAGATTACGGAATATTCAATGAAGTAGATTAACCCCTTGAGTGCAGTATCTGATATTATTTGATTATATAGAATAATTCTGTTAATATTATAAATTCAAACGTTTCTGAAGATATTTGATTTCTGTACCCTCACATGGATTGTTTTGGTTAATCACACGAAACCTCGTGGTCAGATTTTTACTAAATATGGTGTACACATAATTGATATGTAAGAATAAAACATACGACACATTTTATTACGACTATTCGTAAAATTAAATTAATTAAAATTTATTCACTGTAAAGGTAGGCAAGATATTTAACAGCTAGCCATAGACCACAAGGGGTAACGCACTGTTTATAATTATTTATTTTGTATGAACACAAATAGCAGCTGTTGTATAGTATCATGCATATAGTGATGGCAAGTATAATTATCACACTTCATTAAAAATGGATAGTATTGATGAATTGACACCAATTAGTTTAACCTGGATCATAATCGATAAACGAAATTGTGAATTTGTATATGTAATGTTGTAGAAATTGGTTTTCTTTTGTATTGTGGAACAGCATATTCACAGTAGCTAAAGGAATTAAAAGGTTGGGACAAGGTACTAACATGGATAAAGTAATGACAAAAATTGCAATTATTTTTTGACATAGAACCACCGAGGGGCTGTAGTTCCGATTGGCACTGATAAGAGACATTACACTGAGTACGTACGTGACAATAGACATACTTCCAAGACTGAACCAGGAAAATATGATATTGGTTTTCTTTTGTATTGTGGAACAGCATATTCACAGTAGCTAAAGGAATTAAAAGGTTGGGACAAGGTACTAACATGGATAAAGTAATGACAAAAATTGCAATTATTTTTTGACATAGAACCACCGAGGGGCTGTAGGTCCGATTGGCACTGATAAGAGACATTACACTGAGTACGTACGTGACAATAGACATACTTCCAAGACTGAACCAGGAAAATATGATAAGTATGATGAAATAACATAGAGAGATTGGAAAGGTTCTATATCAGGTTTAAAGATATTTATACTTATACTGAGATTATTATCAAATGCAGTAGCTGGGCGGCTGGCAAAGTAGGCAACAATTTCTTGTAAGAAACCAATCGCAAATATTTTATGAAATCGCCTTCGTATTGTAAAAATGTTCATACCGTCTAGTATTTTGATTTGATAAGTGACAGATGCTATCTTATTACAGGGTTTCCGTTCGTTATTAAACCCTTTAAAGCTAGTCCTACAAGTGACCGGCACTATAAGGGTTAATATTTATATATGTCCAGAGTGGGAGTGTAAACTGTCCCTAATGTATAAACTAAAGCTCAAGTTCAATACAGAAAGAGGTTAGATAGTTCAGACTCAGATATCAAAGGTATTGGAAGTAATACCAAGCAAGGGTGGGCTGTTTGTGATGGTTGGGCGAGAACCTCCATATATCACCGACAGTATCTCACTCTTGTAATCGATCTGGGCGATAGATCTTCCTCACCGACAACATATCTGTCAGGTACTATGTAGGAAGACCAATTAGAACCGAGATAATAGACTCAGTTATAATAATCTGTTACACGGATTGTTATACATAATTTTATATAATGGGAAATAAGATTTGAATTCACTTAATAAATAACGCAAGTTTTCAAGAGAGTACATGTCGTTGCAAGTATAGTTCAGAGTACAGTCTTCCATTTTAATATTATTTAAAAATTACTGATAATAAGCATGTAGTATTAAACGGTTAGAATAATTGTTATAGATCGAGATATAAAGCTTTCAACAAAGATTTTTGGGTGAAACATAGTTAAATTACAGTGTGAACTTAGAGTCGGTACCAACAGTATCAAGTTGTGACAAAAGTGATAAGAAGAATTTTTCATGAAGTTTTTTAATTCAGTTTTATTTTACCTCGTTTATACTAGTGAAAAGTATATTTTATTTTGAGTTAAAATATAAACTTTATTTTATTTGAGTTTTATAAGAAAGTTAAATATCAAGTTCGATTTTATGTTTGAAGCAAGAAGTTAACTTTAATTTAGTTTATTTTTTATTGAAGGAAGAAAACCTTTTCTTGAAAACTTTTAAAGCAAAAGTGGTTGTGTAAGCTTTTGGGAATTAAAATTTAAATATCGAACAAGTGCAAGGATTGGTATTAAAAATCCAAATTACTGAAATGTCATTTAAGTAACAGGTTTTACAGTGATTTCAGAAAGTAAATATCCAGTCTATCTACCCTTACGAATATAATTATTTATTTTTTAAACTATATAATCAAGTGCAGATACACTAAAAAAAATATGTAAAGGGAATTTGTGAAACTTTGCGGATCTCTCTAAAAATACCTTATCTGACGGCATTTTTATATCAGTAATAAAAAAGTCATTTGCTGGCGCAATAACTCATGTCCATTTTATAAATCTTCTCATTTTATCTTTGGTCATTTATGATTTGGCCTGCTAAAGGTTCCTAAAAGACCTACTGAATCACGTGATTCCTCTCGGTGGTATAATTGTAACATTTTACTGTTTCCATAATCAGCGACGTTATAATAAAGGGCTATGTATAAAAAAAAGAGAAAATCCAATATCCTAACCAAAAACAAAATTGGCCATTTTAAACTGGTCAGGTAACATATTGCAGTAGCACGATTATCCGATGAATCATCAAAAGTTAGTTCAGACCCATTCAGATGTTCAACTGCTCTCCAATGTGACATTCCGAATTCCTGCCGGGCACATTTCTGGACTTGTTACTGTTGTAAGGAAACTTTACAGATGAAGTTTCACTGTTCTGTAACTTTACATTACAGTTTTCAACTATGGGTGTCCATAACTGTACTTATTTTAATAGTGTAATTGTTTTATAGGATCGGAAATTACGGAGATGGACGGTAAATATTTAAAACTGACGTCATCAGGCTTACTTCTCTATACTGGCTCTCTATTTCAAAGGCTAACAACTGATAGTCCACATAAGTAAAAACAATTGTCAGTGTGATCTCTTGGCATTGAATCAGATCTATTCAGATGTTGATAAATTGTAGCTATTCCATTCCAGTAAACTTAACAGGCGCTATTGTCGGTGTGATTTTGTTCTTTACCAAAATAGAAAACATTTTGTTTATACAATCGTTTAGCCAGATAATTACCTAGTCGCTGTAAGGAATGGCAAGTGATTATGATAAAGGTTAGTGTAAAATTGTGTGTATGACAAGATTTTGGCCCCTACCTTCTTTCATCACTTTATTAGTGTCGTCACTCGCTGGTTCACATAGAAATGTTCTTGGTTAGTATGTTGGGTTTATCTCTCCCATTTTTTTTTTAATGTAAGGGTTATTGTTACATTTTTTGTGTATAACACGAATTTGGCGCCCGCCCTCTTTCATTTCTTGAGTAGTGTCACTCTTTGGTTCACAAATAAATGTTTTCGTTTTTTGTTAGCCTATCTCATAATTTTAAATTAAATTGATTTCTCCTAAGGGTTTGTTAAGAACAATTCTTGTTTTTACTTACTAAGTTTTTAATATCAATGAAAGCAGAAGCATTGCCGTTTACACATGTACATCTGTTTAACACCCACGTAGCAGAAATATTTCATCACTTAACAACTATTACAACTGTATTTATGGGAGGGAATTATGTCGTAGCTCTGAGGAAGTTGGCAACTCTGTGGTTTCTCACTCGACTGATTGTATTGTCGCACTCAACTTGCACAGCTGCGTCAGCACAGTTGCACGATTCCATCCAACTGTCTCATTTGGTGACTCAGCAATCACACTTAAGTGATGTGAAAACTGATATATTCCTTCTGAACTATTAAAACATTAATTAAGTTGAAACTATAATTTTAATTTGGTAGAGCAGATAGCCGAGCGGTCTAAGTCGTTGGACTTTGGGTCTGAATTCGATAGCGCAAGTTTAAATCCTGTCTATGACCGTAGCACTTGTTATCAGTACAATCGGATTTTTACTGTATCGACTCTCCCCCTCATTCTGTTTGATAAGATACTCAAAATTACAGTGGCCAATGAGGACGAGCAGAATGAACCTTAAAAAGTCCTCTCCTTCAAAAAAAATTTTCTGAGCGTTAACAAAGCCGGGTTGGAAAATCTAGGAAAATTTTCATTTCTGTCTGTAGGCACGTTTTCTCGAAAACAAACTGGCTTGTAGAGTCAACATTTTGCGTAAAGCTTCACTTCTCTGTAGTCCACATCGAGTTTCGATGGCCCGTGCATGTCAAGCCATGTTATTTGCCTGAGCGTTAGCAAACATTTTTTCATTGGTCGTACGGGTAACCTAGACGGCAAAAAGAAAATCGGAGAATAAATTAATATGTAAACAAACCGATTACTATCCTATCACATTTTAACATATGAAAAAATATCACTTGAATTCTAACTATCGTTCTATTTTCTTGATTCTTTATATCGTAACTTTGAATGAGTGTCGTATTGCCTCATCAGTGAAAAATAGCGACCACGTCGCCTTGTCGTTTTTCTGTGATAATACAGCATTTAGTGTCTGGTGTACTGCTTTATGATTTTACTCCTGCTATAGTCAGGTACTCATTTCGACCGCTTGTTTCCTCAAATGGCAGTCACGTAGCGAATTGTTTGTTAAATCATTTTAATGTCCAGACCCCCCGTGTTTTGTCCCTTCAGCTACTGTAATTATCATCACACAATATCAAAAGAAACCAAATTTAAGTAACCTACATGTACAAATTACAGTTGTGCCCTTGCTAAACTGATTGGTTTGAATCCGTTACTACTTTAATACAAGATTACTACTCCTCGTGTACATCACGACAGCTGATTTGTATTTATGAAAATGCAAAGTAATGAGACCTTGAATATCTGTGACTTTTCAGATGTCAAAAAGATTGCTTATCTTTCCAATAAATTGATTTGTATTAGTTTTAAAAGTATGTGTGAGTGCTATCAGTATAAAACTATGCCTGTGTTTGAGTCCTTTATCTAAGTGATGTGTGTACTGTAAAGTTGTCCGAACCAGTCCCCTAGGTTATGCGTGATCAATTATAACACATCTAAGCATCCAAACGTGTGTTTGGATTTTCACAAACTTATAGAATGTATACATGTAAATAATATTTAATTGCTTCGTTTAAATACATTTTGTTGATTAATCGATATTATTAGTAATTGTATATTTGTGAAAGAAATTATATTGATAAATTTGTACTTTTTATGAGTGATTGTATTAATCTAACTCAGCCACTCCATCATTAGTGTTGTTTTTAACCAGAAAGTTTGCAGCAAATCACATTTTGCACCAAACGATTAATTGGGCCACACTATCACTGTCAGAGTAGTCCCAATTAAAACTCGTCAAAACTCAAAACAATAACAGTGAGCACGAGTTTATTCCTCGTTTGTGGTAAACATATTAATCAATTGGTGTACATTCGGTTCTTTTGAAAATAAAATATCGTAAAAACTGTGAAATAATAAAAAAATTGCTCTTCCCTACCGTTTCAAAGCATTTAGCCCGTATTCAGTTTTCAATCAGAGTATTTCTGTGTAGTTAAATAGTTAGATATTAAGTTTCATACATTTTTGTTTATGAGGTTACATGTATGTAAAATCGTTAACCTTTACTTGGCAAATAATTACATAATTATGACCAAGAATAGGTCTACATAATGCATCCTCACTCATTCCATACATTTTGAATATCGTATTAACAGTGAGTCGATCTCCCAAAAAAAACATTTTTTTAAACAGAAACTTGGTCGAATACAAGATGATTTGAATTTTTTTCTGGATTTGTTGAAACAGAAATAGTTTAACATTCCACAACATTGAACAAGTGTTACGATATGTCTGTGTTCCTTGAAAGATAAAAATGACCTTTTCAATAAAAAAACTTTTCTTATTGGAATTGAAAATGTCAACTACCACATAAAACAATAATAAAATCATCAGTATATTACTTAGAGTGATAAAATATTGCGTACATAATAAATACACATCGGATGGTAATTTTTGAGGTGTTGAACAAAGAACAGCTAGCAGAACAATGAAACTGCATCGTGGTGTTTTCAACCCTGGAGCAAGTGTGGTGAGGTGAGTTTATGGCCGGTACTTCAGAGTCGAATTAAAAACGTAACCTCTCTGAGTTTTATGACTGTGACTTTTCTCAATCCAGTTAACAGATTGAAGGGTCGTGGTAGGAATTTTATAGTTTTTTTTATTTTTTTTTATTAAGGTAAAGCGAGGAGAGATTGCGCACAATTCAAAATATCTAAATAAAACGAAAATTTTTAGTTGAATATACAATTTTTTTAGTGTTATATTTACATTGTATGGTTGTCTATTCTCTGTAATTTTTCCAGAATTTATATTATGTTAATAACGAAATAATAAAAAAAATCGTAAAATGTGTTTTTTGCGCAATCTCTCCTCGTAGGGTAGGTGAGTTTGCGCACATGGGTAGGAGAGATTGTTTATGGGAATAACTACTGCAATTCACACTTTAAACATATTTAATTAATGTAAAAACTAATGAAACCTTCAAACTTGATGTAAGAAATTGAAAAATTAAACATTTTAACTTGGGCACATTTTAAAAACATTATTACATAATAGAGCATTAAAATCATTTTTTTTGACGTTTTTCACGGCGTCCACAGTCAATGCACTTTCCTTCATAAATTGTACAGCTCTCGTGCATCCATCTTCCACAGACCATGCACTTGATCCAGTCAGATGTCGAAGTAGTCTCCTGATATAGTTCAAGACACTCTGTACACTCATCATCTTCATTATCGCTGACATGATCGGAAAGAAGTTCAATGTCTGCGTCATCTTCCTCAGATGTAGAAGATTGCTCAAACATCAACCGTTTCTTTGTTTTAAGTCCTTTTTTTTGTATCTTGCAAGATTTTGGTTGTTCTTTCCATGCAGGTTTCTTATTTTCATCTGGTCGCTTTTTCTTGTTTGATGCTAACTCTTTTTTTATCTTGATTTTGGTTATGTTATTTGGATCTGTAACATTCATGGCACTTTGCTTCCTTTTTGATTTTGAAGGCTCCAAACTTTTAGGAATCGGTGAAAGTTTTTGTAAAACTTTTGTTGGAGTTTCTACAGATGCGGCTGAACATTGTCTTGAGGTTGATGGTTGACAGATTGGAGGGATTA
Source organism: Homalodisca vitripennis (assembly GCF_021130785.1). Classification (NCBI taxonomy): domain Eukaryota; kingdom Metazoa; phylum Arthropoda; class Insecta; order Hemiptera; family Cicadellidae; genus Homalodisca; species Homalodisca vitripennis. The sequence goes on from NC_060214.1 coordinate 107,023,428, forward strand.
AATGATTTGATTGAGATGATTGGATTGAAATAGGTGGTTCAGTGTTTTCAGATACTGGATTATTAACTGATGTCAAGGTTGGTTGGAGTGTTGTGGGATCAGGAACAATCTGGTTTACATCTTGGTCACAATGTAAAAGATATGCATAGTCTGGTATCACATCAATATTTAGAGGATGGATTCCTGTGGCACGAAACGCAGCAACTCCAAGTTGAACAGTGGCAGCACGAGGCCAAGATAAATTCAATAGATGGCCAAAATCGTCCCTTGAAATTTTGCCAGTACCACAACGAGATGTGACTAATTTGTTACAAGCATCTTTAAAATAAGTTTTCAAAGGCTTGAATACTACACGATCTAGGGGTTGTAGGTAGTGTGTAGTATGACTAGGCAGACATAAGATAATGATGTCATTATCATAAGCCTTTTGCAACATATTGGGACAGTTCATGTGTGAGGCATGGCCATCTAAAATTAGCAAATGCTTTCCAGGAGACTTTCTTGGGATGAAGTGTTCAGAAATCCATTCCATGAACAGTTCACTATTTATGTACGCACTTTCTCTTCTCATTTTTAAAACAGTTCCAGGGGGAGCATCTTTGATATATTGTGGTTTAGCGTAAACTCCCTTAAAAATACAAAAAGGTGGTAGGAACTGTCCCTCTGCATTGCAGCAGGCCATAATAGTTACAGTTTCTCCCTTTTCAGCACTTGTAACGACGTGAACGTCTTTGCTTCCTTTTTGGGCAATAACTTTTCCAGGCTCATTATTAAGCTGCACTCCTATTTCGTCGCAGTTCCAAATACAGTTGGGCTTATCTAAAAGGTTGTTTTCTTTTAAGGTGGAAGTGAGAAGATTGAAATAACTTTTTACTTCTTCCCTATTCATTCCTTCTGTTCTTGCTCTACTAATGCCTTGAGCTTTTCTCACACTTAAATTAGGATGTCGCCGCATGAATGACGAAAAACCAAACTTTTCCAGCGGTTTTATGGTCTTTGTTGAAGGTGTGTTTAATACCCAATGTTTCTGCTAAATTGTAAGCTAACATTCTAACATTCTTTTGTGTAGGTGCAAACCCTACAGATTGAAGTTTTATTATGTGCAAAGCCAATTTTTTCTCGGCTTCCAATCCTAGTTGGCCATCTGGACCCAAATTCCGTTTTGCAAAATCATTCTTCTTCATTCGATGTCTTAATGTAGACTCTGGTATTTTAAACCTCTTGCTTGCTGCTCTTATTGATAATGATCCATTCTTTATTGCTGATACAGATGATGATAGATCATCTTCTGTCCAGGATCCTTTGTTTGTTTTCCTCTTGTACACGTTAGGCATGTTAGCCTGTAAAAAATAAATAAATAATAGTCATCTTGGTAAATAATATGTTTTAATTTTTTTTTTAAGTTGTTTTTATTAATGGTAATATGCAATTCATATTAATAAAATAAATAAAGATTCATAATATACATTTAATGAATTTCTAACGAATATGTAGATTCACAAATAGTTAATATTAATTATGAAATCCATGCGCAATGTCTCCTACCATTACATTAAATGGAATAAATGCGCAATCTCTCCTCAACATGAAATGCGCGTACTGTCCTAAATCGGTAGGAGAGATTGCGCAGGCTTTATAAACTAAGATGGCCGAAGCGAGATTTGACCAACCACTATCTGTACAGTTTGCCTATGTCATTACCTCTCTAGAAAAAATGGTAAATACCGAATAATGTATTCGTAGCATCGTACTGATTAAATTTCATGCATCCTGCAGACAAAATTCAGCCACTTACCTTTGAAAATGAAAGTTGTAGGTTTAATATATATCACTAATAAACAGACTTAGGTCTTGAAACTTTTGACAGAACACTCAACTAATGAAGCGGGATCGAGGCACTGAGGGGACGCTGCGCGCGCACCCAAACTCCAAACCAGCTGGAAACAAAGAGGGCGCAATCTCTCCTACCGCGCAATCTCTCCTCGCTTTACCTTATTAACTTAAGTCTCTTAAGTCAGGACAAAGTCTCGTTTATGTGCAGTCCTAGTTAAAAAAATGTAATATATATACAGGGTGTTCTGAAAAAAAGGTGCCCATAAGTCAGGGCGTGATTCCTCACATCAAAATAAGAAAAAAGGTCTAATTAACATAGGTCCCGAAAATGCTTAGTTACCAAGTTATACAGGGTGAAAGATTTCGTCTGAATTTCAGTTCCCCTGCTGCAACGAAGCCCTACGGGTATTTGTTGGCTGTTAATTAAGATGTACAATTTAGCGTACTTTATGTAAAATGAACTGAAAAATTGAATAAAAACCGTTTCCAGACCTGTAGCTACAGTAATTTTTAAGATATGTGACGAAATACGCGAAACTTGGTCCCGAAAAAACAAGTTACATTTAGGTTTGAAGCAGATTTACTATGTTAAATGTACAATAAACAACAAAAATAGTTTTTCACGGTACTTGTAGAAAATTTAATTTCGAAGAGAAAGATGTAAAATAAGTCTATAATAGACAAACGCAAACTTTAAAAAATAATCCGTTAATTACATACAAAACGCATGAAAAATAGACAAAATCTGTTAAGCTCTCTACAAAATGTAATATTGAAATTAAAACAGCTGTTTTATTAAAACAAATTAATGAGTTACTATTATTTTTTATCAAGTAAATATTTTTAACAATCATACATAAAAAAGTTATCTGAATTATCATTCAACAAAAAAGTTACACTTGTCCTAAAAAACTAACCACGTCACAGTAGATGTTCAAAATGTTTCCCCTCATTCTCAAAATACAAGCATCCAGCCGTCTTCTCATAGACTGCCGAACTCTTTCGAAGATCCCAGGTGTCTCACGTATCCTTTGAATCCCGTTAACAATCCCTATTCGCAACTCTTCTATTGTATCCACAGGCGAGTCGTAGACAAGCATGTCCCCATAAGAAAAAGTCTAGAGGATTGAGGTCAGGGTGACCTTGCAGGCCATGCTACTGGGGCTCCTCGACCAATCCATCTGTTTGGATATACTTCATTTAAAGATTCTCTTACTTGTAATGTGTAATGAGCTGGAGCTCCATCCTGCATGAACCACATGTTGTTGCGTGTGTATAGTGGCACATCTTCGAGTAACTCATTCAGATTAGTCGTCAAGAAATGTAAAATAATTTTCACCATTGAGCGTATCAGGTAAAAAACTAATAAAAATTTTTATCACCCAGAATAGCAGCCCATACGTTTTATAGAAAACTGATATTGGTGGACGGTTCTCTGAAATAGCACGTGGATTTTCAATTGCCCACATGTGAGTATTGTGGGTGTTAAGAATAGCCATTCTTGAAAATTTTGCTTCATCAGTAAAGATAATGTAATTTAAAAAATGTGGATTTCTGCACCTTTGGATAAGCCATTGGCATAGCTGAACACGAGGAAAGTAATCTCGAGGCAAAAGAGCCTGGACCCTTTGATAGTGATAAGAATGCAACTGCTGCTCGTGTAAAATCTTCCAGACAATTGAATTACTAACACCGAAAATCCAAGGCTAGTTCTCTAGTACTTCTTCCAGGATGATTCTCTATTTCGTCCAACACGCCCTCCTGCAATTCAGCTGTACACATTGTACGTGGCCATCCTGATCTACAACTTTTCCAGATTTAAGGTTCCCGTCTCGCTTAGCCTTCTATGAATGGAAGAAAACATTTTATGAGTCGGTAAACTGTCTATGAGGAAAATGTTCCTGTTAGAGTCGTCTAGCCTGACGACTGTTGTAATGTGCAAGACCGTACATTAAATGCATGTCTGCCATTTCACCATTAGTGTACATAATATTCATATTACCTGCCATGATGAATAATATATTATTAGCTATCAAAAATTAACTTCAACGGCACTCGCACTAACTTGTATTAAAGTACAGATCACACACGCACTTAATGAGCAATGGAAAAATAGCTGCTTGTAATGTTTATTTAAATTATTATAAACAATGTTACATTGTTAAAACATATGTTTTAAATAGAAATTATTTTGTTTCTCAAATCAAATATTTTAATAAAACAGCTGTTTTAATTTCAATATTACATTTGTAGAGAGCTTAACAGATTTTGTCTATTTTTCATGCGTTTTGTATGTAATTAAGGATTATTTTTTTAAAGTTTGCGTTTTGTCTATTATAGACTTATTTTACATCTTTCTCTTCGAAATTAAAATTTCTACAAGTACCGTGAAAAAATATTTTGTGTTTATTGTACATTTAACATAGTAAATCTGCTTCAAACCTAAATGTAACTTGTTTTTCGGGACCAAGTTTCGCGTATTTCGTCACATATCTTAAAAATTACTGTAGCTACAGGTCTGGAAACGGTTTTATTCAATTTTTCAGTTCATTTTACATAAAGTACGCTAAATTGTACATCTTAATTAACAGCCAACAAATACCCGTAGGGCTTCGTTGCAGCAGGGGAACTGAAATTCAGACGAAATCTTTCACCCTGTATAACTTGGTAACTAAGCATTTTCGGACCTGTGTTAATTAGACCTTTTTTTCTTATTTTGATGTGAGGAATCACGCCCTGACTTATGGGCACCTTTTTTCAGAACACCCTTATATGCCTGGATATATTCCAAACGGATTGTGGTATTAATGTAAAAACTTCACCTTACCTTTTAAAATACTTTTATGAACTTTTTGAAGGATGAAAAGTTCCTAGCAGTTATGGCAAATATTTTTACATCTAACAACCCCTTACATCAAAGTGTGTAAGTTAAGTCCTGATACGCCTGGATATGTTAGAAACGGATTGAGATATCAATGAACAACCTTTACCATACTTATTACATTTCTTTTAGAGGCAAATTAAATTTTTACCCCTTTTCAAAGGGGACTAGGAGGGGGTAACTTTAAAATTTCAAATTACAACCCCTATCTTGATACTTGTCATTTTAAAGGTTTATTTATTTGAAACACAGTGGCATTAACAAAACATTTCTACGATGATTCTAGCAAAAGTTATGGGAAATATTTTTATCCTTCAAAATTCTAAAAAGTATGTAATAGGTATGGTGAAGACTTGACATCGATATATACATATAATAATCCGAAATTACTGTGTCATATGTCCATACTTACATGACTCATTCGTGTTCTCTGCATATCTCACAATATGATGTGATACGAGTATTTCTAAATAAATCTATGTCTTTAGATAGACTACAAATGATTTGGTGAAGAACTTTAACAGTGTTGAAAAAGTAATGACTTACACTCACACTATCACTGTCAGCGTGGGCCCAATTAAAACTCGTCAAAACTCAAAACAATAACAATAAGCACGAATTTCTTCCTCGTTTGTGGTAAACATATTAATGAATTGGTGTCCATTCGGTTCTTTTGAAAAATAAATCGTAAAACTGTGAAATAATTTAAAAAAAAACATTTGCTCTTCTCTACCGTTGCAAAGCCTTTAGCCCGTTTTCAGTTTTCAATCAGAGAATTTCGGTACAGTTAAATAGCTAGATATTAAGTTTCATACATTTTTGTTTATGAGGTTACATGTATGTAAAAACGTCAACCTTTAGTTGTCAAATCAGTTAGGTGTGTACTAGACCTACACCCCGTCAAGATACCTAAGTATTTGTTAATTTCAAATTATAAATTCATTAATATTTTGTTTGTTGGCCATGGTTTGATTGAAGTTAGTGGAATAATAAACTGTATGAAGAAATACTATAAAGAGTCTTAGTTTTGAAATTATAACATTGTAGAGCCCACTAACAAAGACGTAATAGACTGCCCTCTGTGGACTAACAACATCAGGTAGCAAATGTTGAAACAATAACAATGGATTAAGTTAGGTGATACAGGCCCAGTGTCAGACCTAAGAAATACCTGAAACAATCCTCCGGACTACAACACATCAGGTCCGTATGTATGATTAATATCCTGTGTAATTAATACAGTAATACATTATACCAGCTTGGGATCGCCAAAAACATTTCCAAAATATCTTGTTTGTTTGAGCGTTCCTCAGTGAATGGTGAAGTTAGAAGTTAGATTTCCTGCAACAAAGTAGCGAGATACAATTCCATTACAAGAACCACAGAGACACTTGTGTGCTCCTATGGGGCTATATTGGATTCCCTCCAGCGCTTTGATGTTTCAACATTTATAGTAAGATATAAATCAAGTGCTACCGATTCAAAACATAAAATGTGTAAAATTAAGCTTCGCAGTAATATTAGTTTATTTTATTTACAGTTTATGGTTTTTTACTAATTAGTATAATTTTCTCGGTACTAATTGTACTAGTACTATTGTACCGAGTACTATTGTAGTACTATTGTACAATTGTACTTTGTACTAATTAGTATAATTAGTACAATGTCATTTTAACTCGGCAATCACGGAACTTAGAATATAGTGCTTTTTATTAACTATGGTATTTTTCTGGATTAATATAACGTACTAACTTTGCTAAATTGTTCAAACTCACAATATTAGTTACCTGCGCAATTAAGGTAGAGCCGTACAGTGCCGTTAAGTGGGTGGTAACAAAGAGCTTGGAAGATTAAGGCAATATTTTACCAGGATCAGATTTAGAGTTCTTAACAACCTTGGGTAATGCAGGATTATTTTAGCCTTAAACTGGGGAACAACTTATTATCCTATCCTGGAATTTATGTGATACCTATTCCACGTTACTCTAGCGTTATGAATTTTTTATAAACGTTGATTTTTTTAAATATAACAATCTTGTCATTTTCTACTTAATTACGAGTATTATACAAGTAAGAACTAACAACAGCGTCACTTTTGGTATGTCAAAAATGACTAGATTTACAGAAAATATGTGATGTTGGTTTCTATCTACTTTTCAGTAACAATTGAGAATATAAATTTATAACTAAAAAATAGTACGTTTATTTCAAATATTTTATGTAAAATAAAAGTTTAAAATATTTTATTTGATTTTTTTTACCTTTTTCGAACTACAGCGTACTAAGAACCTCGCAGTATCGTGGTTACATATAATTAAACCGTTTTGCAAGAGATATTTAGCCGGTATGACAGTAAACATTAAATGCCAAGTAAATACTGACAACCGTAGTAAGCAATAAAGTATGCAGCATATCAATGTTATGCTTGAGTTGGTAATTTATTTATTACTCTATGGTTTTATTACTGATTTTGAATACGACAGTTGTAATGCACAAGCAATTTTTTTCCTTCGAACTGAACGTAATGAGATGATACTCTTAAATATTAAAATAAAACTCAATGAATACAAAAAATCATTGCTTATAAACAATTTTATTTTTGGAAAACTTAGAGTACAGATTTTTACTAAATGTGGTGTATACATAATTTAGAGAATAAAATAAAATTAATAATAAAACGTTTGACATGCTTTACTACTATAAACCATCCATGAATAGTCATAAAAGTAATTCCAGCTTTTAAACTACTGTTAAATGTTTATGTACATGTTACAAGAAATGGAGTACTTATTGTATTTGTTGGTCAGACAGAGACTTGTAATATCGCTGCTGATTACAATGCGGATAATAATATAAATTTGTTAAATTTTATTTCGTGAACCCTTTTAAGAAGAATAAGCTTACATCGCATAGTTGCTATATTTTTTATATGATTGAGCCCAAACCAATTACACGTTTTTATAAACCAATATATGTGCAGGTTTAGTCTTCTCAAGTTTCAAAATAAGGGTGTATTCCCATTACCATAATTTCCTCTTTAAGGGTAATAGAGATATATTCCGTCCTATATCCCTAAAACTTAAAGCTTTTCTAGGAAGTTAGGCGAGATTATTATTCAAGATCAGACCCTCCAGCGTTTTGGTCTGATGCGTATCAGATTCTATCCCGATGGATGATTGTCGTTGGACGCAGCTTGTTCAAACAATTGTAAACAGTTTTCTTTGGTTTTTCTTTTTTATTTAATTTGTATAAAAATGTGTATAAAAAGTGTGTGTTTTAGGGACAGATTACGGAATATTCAATGAAGTAGATTAACCCCTTGAGTGCAGTATCTGATATTATTTGATTATATAGAATAATTCTGTGAATATTATAAATTCAAACGTTTCTGAAGATATTTGATTTCTGTACCCTCACATGGATTGTTTTGGTTAATCACACGAAACCTCGTGGTCAGATTTTTACTAAATATAGTGTACACAATAATTGATATGTAAGAATAAAACATACGACACATTTTATTACGACAAGTCGTAACAGTAATTTAATTAAAATTTATTCACTGTAAAGGTAGGCAAGATATTTAACAGCTGGCCACAGACCACAAGGGGTAACGCACGGTTTATAATTATTTATTTTGTATGAACAAAAATAGCAGCTGTTGTATAGTATCATGCATATAGTGATGGCAAGTATAATTATCACACTTCATTAAAAATGGATAGTATTGATGAATTGACACCAACTAGTGTAACCTGGATCAAAGTCAATAAACGAAATTGTGACTTTGTATATATAATGTTTTAGAAATTAGTTTTCTTTTGTATTGTGGAACAGCATAATCACAGTAGCTAAAGGAATTAAAAGGTACTAAAGGTAGCTAAAGGACTAGGTACTAACATGGATAAAGTAATGACAAAAATTGCAATTATTTTTTTACATAGAACCACCGAGGGGCTGTAGGTCCGATTGGCACTGATAAGAGACATTACACTGAGTACGTACATGACAATAGACATAATTCCAAGACTGAACCAGGAAAATATGATAAGTATGATGAAATAACAAAGAGAGATTGGAAAGGTTCTATATCAGGTTTAAAGGTATTCATACTTTTGAAGAATAAATATTGAGATTATTATCAAATGCAGCAGCTGGGCGGCAGGCAATAATTCCTTATAAGAAACCAATCGCAAATATTTTATGAAATCGCCTTCGGATTGTAAAAATGTTCATACCGTCTAGTATTTTGATTTGATAAGTAACACATGCTATCATATTACAGGTTTCCGTTCGTTATTAAACCCTTTAAAGCTAGTCCTACAAGTGACCGGCACTATAAGGGTTAATATTTCTATATGTCCAGAGTGGGAGTGTAAACTGTCCCTAATATATAAACTAAAGCTCAAGTTCAATACAGAAAGAGGTTAGATACTTCAGACTCAGATATCAAAGGTATTGGAGGTAATACCAAGCAAGGGTGGGGCTGTTTGTGATGGTTGGGCGAGAACCTCCATATATCACCGACAGTATCTCACTCTTGTAATCGATCTGGGCGATAGATCTTCCTCACAGACAACATTTCTATCGGGTATTGTGTAACAAGACCAATTAGAACCGATATAATAGACCCGGTTATAATAATCTGTTACTCGGATTGTATATAATTTTATACAAGTGGGAAATAATAAGATTTGAATTCACTTAATAATTAACTCAAGTTTTCAAGAGAGTACATGTAATTGCAAGTATAGTTCAGAGTAAAATCTTTCATTTTAATATTATTTAAAAGTTACTGGTAATAATATTTAGTACTATTAAACAGTCAGAATAATTTTTATACATCGAGATATAAAGCTTTTAACAAAGATTTTTGGGTGAAACATAGTTAAATTACAGTTTGAACTTTGAGTCTGTCCCAATAGTAACAGTTTGTGACATAAGTGATAAGAAGAGTTTTTCAGGAAGTTTTTAATTCAGTTTTATTTAGCCTCGTTTATAATAGAGAAAAAGTATATTTTATTTTTAGTTAAATTATAAACTTTATTTTATTTGAGTTTTATAAGAAAGTTAAATATTAAGTTCGATTTTATGGTTGAAGCAAGAAGTTAACTTTAATTTAGTTTATTTTTTATTGAAGGAAAAAAACCTTTTCTTGAAAACTTTTAAAACAAAAGTGGTAGTGTAAGCTATTGGGAATTAAAATTTAAATATCGAACGAGTGCAAGGATTGGTATTAAAAATCCAAATTACTGAAATGTCATTTAAGTAACAGGTTTTACAGTGATTTCAGAAAGTAAATATCCAGTCTATCTACCCTTACGAATATAATTATTTATTTTTTAAACTATATAATCAAGTGCAGATACACTAAAAAAATATGTAAAGGGAATTTGTGAAACTTTGCGGATCTCTCTAAAAATACCTTATCTGACGGCATTTTTATATCAGTAATAAAAAATCACTCGCTGGCGCAATAACTGATGTCCATTTTATAAATCTTCTCATTTTATCTTGGGTCATTTATGATTTGGCCTGCTAAAGGTTCCTAAAAGACCTACGGAATTGCGTGATTCCTCGTGGTGGTGGTATAATTGTAACAAACATTTTACTGTTTCCATAATCAGCGACGTTATAATAAAGGGCTATGTATTAAAAAAAGAGAAAATCCAATATCCTAACCAAAAACAAAATTGGCCATTTTAAACTGGTCAGGTAACATCTTGCAGTAGCACGATTATTCGATGAATCATCAAAAGTTAGTTCAGACCCATTCAGATGTTCAACTGCTCTCCAATGTGACATTGTGAATACCTGCCGGGCACATTTCTGGACTTATTACTGTTGTAAGGAAACTTTACAGATGAAGTTTCACTGTTCTGTAACTTTACAGTTGGGAACTGTTTTCAACTATGGGTGTCCATAACTGTACTTATTTTAATAGTGTAATTGTTTTATAGGATCGGAAATTACGGAGATGAACATTAAATATTTAAAACTGACGTCATCAGGATTACTTCTCTATACTGGGTGCATTTTTTAATAGGCCACCAATTCGATCCTGAAAATTGATAACAAAATTATCAATTTTCTATCAATTAATAGGAGAACCTTTATTTGTTTATAGAGACACTTAAAAATATGTTTTTCAGACTTTTATAAACTGTTGTCATTTTGTAATACACTGGTCAAATTTGAGTTTTGTGGAAAGTCGTGTATTTTATTTATATTTCAGATATTAAAATTCTAGTAAGACTTTTATTAATGACACTTTCATATTTATAAATATGAACGTTTAATGTTGAGATTATTGATAGAGTTTTACATTGCGATAACATCTTTTTAAATACGCACCTAATGAAATAGTCTAAAATCATTTTTTTTTATTTCAAATCAATTTAAACTCTTTGTAAATGTGTTTCAAATATTTAATTTTGCAGACTATAATTTTCTATTCAGAAACGTAGAAGCAACAAAAATTATATTTACACAAGTTCCGGCTATACATTTATTAATAAAAAGAGAACTTTCAAAAATGTGAAGATGTAGGCCTACAATTTGAAATTTACACGATTACAAACGGCGCATATTTTTAAAAGTATTTTCCGAATGTTACATTCCGTAAGGAATTTTAACACCGACTGTGATTCCAGTAAATGTCTCTAAAATAAAGGATAGGTTCCGCATGTTAAATTTTCTGTCAGATTTATTGTTTTTCAATTTCAAAGTACCACAAAGATTTTACATTATATTTTTTGGCACAGGTTTTGTCAAAGAGGACTTGTATGCCCTAACATTGCCTGTTAAATTAAGGCACAAATACAGTGGATAATAAAGATGTAATACAAGAATAATGATAAAGTTATTACAGCCTTTGTTAAAAATTCTGCAAGTCAGTATTTGTACTTCTTTATATTAAAATAATTCAGTGTTATGTCACTAGAAGGATACGTGCGCCTCTAATAATATTGCCGCTGAGACTTTCTTCGTGTCTTGTATAACTGTTTAACAACCTCCGATTCATATTTTATACTCGCTGAGGTGTTGATATTAAACGGATAACAAAGAGCTAAAAAGATTAAGGAATATTTCCTCAGAGCAGGTTTTATGACCCTTAACTACTTGTGTAATGTCGGATGGATTTCTAATAAACGGATGGGCTATTCAAGTGAGGTAAATCTGATAAAGATTTCGGAATTTTGCTTACCGTATGTCAAAATAACTGTACAACAGAATCAAATTATTACTAACTCGATCTAATATTTAATCTTAAATTAAGTAACGTAAGAAACCTACGCTGCATTCAAAACAAGTTATAGTTTACTAATGAAGTGACCCAAGTTGTAACTGAAATGGTGGCGTAACGCTAACAAGTTCAAACCACAGTTGGTAATACTGCAGCAGTGTTGGTCCGGTTAGAGAACATCACTGATGAAGTGACCCAAGTTGCAACCAAAATGGTGGCGTAATGTTAACAAGTTCAAACCACAGTTGGTGATACTACAGCAAAGTTGTTGTTAGGGTAGTGTTTAGTTATAATAATAACCATGGTATATGTCTAACAATTACAACCTAGAAATGAGGATGCTGTAGCAAAGCTTATGTGGCTAGAGACAATATTTTACCTGCAATAATGAAGGACCCAAGTTGTAACCCCAGCTGTCATATAACGCTTACAAATACAATTCAAAGTTGATGAACTTCAATAATGTTCGTGTGGCTAGAGGCAATATTCTACCTGTTTACAAAAATATATATTTATAACGAGTGTGTCTTGATGTTTTATTTTATTGTTCCAATCGCAAGAAGTGTGAAGTGTGTTAAATGGAGGTTATAAACTAAATATCAGTAGTATCGCATATATTTTTATAACAAATTTCAACACACACACGCACAAAACAATCTCCGTCCAGTTTCAGCAAAACCCAAGATAGTGGAATATTTATGTTTTGTCTATACATAAAATATGTATATAAACATGCAGAAACATATTCATTATGAGCTTTGCGAGGGTTTTCTGTTTTTTGTACAATTTTTAGCTTTAATAGTTTATCTAAGTTCCCTTGAAATACATCAAAATTAGACTTGATGAATAAAACTAGCTTAAAATAATCGAGTAAATATAAATGTGAGTGAATATGGATGCGGGGTTCCTGAGTATAAACAAAATATCACTAGATCTGGTCAATAGATCTCGTATTATAATGTAGGGAATAATTGTGTACAACATAAAACATGTAAAAATGTAAATGCGGCCGGAAGCACACTACTGACCAGGCAGCTACATTCTGCAGACAGCTGGGACAGGTTATCAACATTTACCTATTCAAGATGTGACCTGAGAGAGCACTTGATCATCAGAGCACGTACAGGTGCATACTTACATTCACATTCCCGTCACCTGGCTCGTTGTCCACAAACAAGTTCTAAACTTCAAGGGGACATATTACTTTACGATAGTGCATTTGTATTTTATTACAGCATTATTTACTCTCGTGTAGTTTGTGTCACTATTCTACGTAATCACTGTTAACTACTGTAATAAAGCCACAAGTAGCTTATTTATTACAATAACGCAATTTTATTGATTAACGAATGCATTGCGAGAATCCTAGCTTCAAAGATACATCTCCCAGAAAGGATGACGATAATGATGAGAATGACGTGCTGTATTTTTTATGACAGTAATAAAAATATTATATATATTATATATATAATATTTTTATTACTGTCATGTTTTGTCGTATGTGGCAATATATGCATGTTTAATATCTTAACTGTTCACAGTGAATATTCACTTCCGTTTTTATGTATTTAAAGCGTTATTACAGCAATCGGAGGTTAGCGCACATACATTAAATTTGGATTAGCTTAGACAAATTTGTTAAAAATATATAAACCAATACGATGGAGTATCGAAGAACCCGACAGAAAGTAACAAAAGGATTATCGCCCAAGCGGGCAGACAGACATACGGAGTGCCCTTTAACCCTTTGACCCCAACAACAATATATTTCTTCTTTGGACCACGAGGAACCTTCGTTTCAAGTCTGTAAGATCCTTCAATCAAGGACTATCGTATAAACGGACAGACGGAAAATAAAACTGTATTTTTTTACACCAAAATATGAGTAAATTGATTTCTTCTTGGACCAAAAGGAACTTATGTAAGAAAAAAACAGAAAAATATAATATGATCACAGAGGTAGTGTCAGCCAATAGGTACATTGAATAATATTTACCGGTATGTTTAGCCTTAATTCCAAAATAAATATGGTTCCTCCATGGAATAAGATATAAATCATGTTACAAGTATGTTGACCTTCTTGTCTAGAGTTATTGCACAGATAGGCGGACAAAAAGTTTAAAAAAGACCCGGCGAGTCCTATCAACTTATCTTTAGTCGTTTCGTGGTTTATGTGTCGTGTTTTAGTTTATGGTACATTCGTATTTAGTGTGCAGAAGGGATTTTCCATTTAACAATGACAACTAATTAAAACTTCTGGCATTTCATCAGTTACGACTGCTTAGGCTTACAATCAACGTCAGAAAATGCCAGAAGTTGTCAACTCATTAGGCATGTTAGAGTAAAGCAACTTTAGTATTGCGTAATTACTGACCGAGACGAAATTCGAAAAAGTTTTTAGTTATTAATTGTAACACTGTTCAAGCATTGATTTACAAAAAAAAAAGAAACGATGATATACTTAACAGGATTCTGGAATTCGTACAATGAGTCAAACTTATATTCAGAGCTGTCATTGTTTTAAAGTTACTTTTCTATAAGCGTGTTCGGAAGGTAACTTGTATATCAAATTACTTAAAATTATTTTTAAAATGTACATTTCAGGCATCGCATTCAAAAAATCTATACTAATCTGTGTTCCATGATTTTAGTTTATAAAAAGCGGGGAAATAAACATTGTATACAGTAGATAAATTATACACAATTATTGTTCCTCTTGTTTATCACGATTCAGTTGTAATAAATCTTTATTCCACGTTTTTTATCCAGAATGTTTTCAATCTGTCGATGTTAAACCGTAAAAAATAACGATATTTCTGCTATCTCAGTGACATTTTCATGCATTCTGTGACTATATATCAATTACGAGCTGTTTAGACCAGATGCCTTCAAAACAAATGAACAAAGAAAACTTCAGCTCGCAATCCATTAAAATGTGTATTCTTGTACTATTTGGAACCAAAATGTAAATGTTTTAATTACTTAAATTACCAATTCGTTTTCAATTTGTGTGTGTGTGTGTGTGTGTTTTAATTATATATTAAACAGCAGTACCGAAATAATGATGTATGTTTTGAAAACAATTTAATTAATGAGACTCGTATAATTATTGTTTTTAAACTATAAGTACACAGTTGTAATTTATTTTAGGCTTCAAATACTTTTTTATTCAATTACAGTTTTTATGTTGTAAAAACCATTCAAACCAATTAATTTCTGAGGCTAGAAAATCTTGACGTTAAATTTTAATTCTTTCAATTAAATATCCGTAGAGAGATCATGATGCTGATTGTTCTGCATTTTCAGTTGAATTGGCTTTACTGAAGTTTAATTAAGGTAACTGAATGAAAATATCGCATGGTTACATATCTCAATGTTGTTATTTACGTAGAAATAGTTTATTCCTAGTTTCCTCATAGCCAACATGGGTAACCATTAATCTAATGTCGATATAATACACTTAGTATTCATTTATTGCTTCTGAAATATAGAACCTTTTTCCTGGTTTAATCTATTGTGTCAACCGTTTTCTGAAGCCCAAAAACATTGTTTTTAATGTGCGTATAAAATTATTCGCTGGATTCGCTCAAGCACAATTATAAAAAGTAAGTGGGCTGACTATTTTCTTTGATCCATACACGTTTTCATTACTTTTTTCTAAGAGCAATATTAATTATTGTCATTCAACAGTACTCTACCTTGTCTACCACATACGGAAGAGATTGTTTGCCACGGAATTGCGCGCTCTACTAGACATGTTGGTACATGCACACGATTTTGGAGATTAATCTGAATAGAACCAATGTTAAATATTGATTGAAGACTCACTGATGCATATGAACAGGAAATTTCCATACCGATTGTGTTAGCTGACATTGTTATGGATTCATCAGCTGTACATTCCCATGGATACACGAGAGGGTAT
This sequence comes from Homalodisca vitripennis, assembly GCF_021130785.1. Lineage (NCBI taxonomy): Eukaryota > Metazoa > Arthropoda > Insecta > Hemiptera > Cicadellidae > Homalodisca > Homalodisca vitripennis. The sequence goes on from NC_060214.1 coordinate 107,039,313, forward strand.
TCTGGTTTAGGAATACCCTCTCATATGAGTTACCTAAGAAGTCAGATCCAAATGCCAACATCTAGGTCATTATTTTATTGAAGACAAATCACCGTATTTTATTGAAGATCAGTTATATTTGTATTTCGCTGTAATACTTCGTTTCGCTTTAATGGGTGAGTTTCTTTCTTTTTTATTTATCTATAGTTGTGTTAAAGTTATATTGGGGTTTTCTATGACTTTTTTGCTTATATAAAGTTATCTCGATATTCTTCGTAGAAATAAATGACCTGAATACTCATTAAAAACGTCTTTACTTGTGATAAGAGGAAGACAAAGTTTTTTATTGCAATCCTTAAAATTTGCAATTTACACTGAGGGAAAAATAATAATTGCATACGTATTTTACGAGTCATATTATTATAGACAGCAAATTATGGTCAATTCGGGTGATTTATTATTATTACACTGAAATCTACTAGCCTACAAGAAGTGAATATAGATATATTCAGTATATTATAAAAAATAAATTTGGTAACCATCGAATCCAGATCAACCTACATGGTATTTAACTGCCAGAGAATTTTAAATAAAACCTTACCATTGGTAATGATTGGTGAAAAATCATTCATCGAAATATATAACCCTGCATTCTTCAGTATCAACTTACATTGTTGTCTGTTCTGGAGTACGCATATTGAAAGTATTTGTAAAAGAATGTCCTTCTATATGTGTGTGTGTGTGTATATATATATATATATATATATATATATATATATATATATATATATACAGGGTGTTTGAAAAGTATGTGTACGGCTTAATATTTTAAAAACCATAGGAGATAACATCTATAAACTTTGCACAGTGTCATATGGCTATGTAAACTATTTTTCCTTGCTATTACCATGATATGCCAACCATGGGGGGACGGCCTACAGAGGAAAACATACAATAAAACAACAATAAAACTAAAAAACATCGGTATTTATTGTGTTTTATTTATTGTGTTATAAATTTATGACATAATTTGCTAATTAAAAAAAGTTAGTGAAAACACATTGGTTAGTAGAGTGAAACGCCGCCTACCGCATCAGAATACGACGATCCAGTCAGAAATGGCAGCGCATAATGTACTTCACAATGTGTACCTAAAACAACCCGCCATTTCTGATTGGATAAACCTTTTGAGATGTGGTTTGCGGCATTCAACTCTACTAAGTGAGCTCTTTCAAATGAGGTATCACTCGACCCATGCTTCAATTTAAGATTTCCATGTTTTCCTCTGTGGGCCGTCCCCCCATGGTTGGCATGTCATGGTAATAGCAAGAAAAAATAATTTACATAGTCATCTGACACTGTGCAAAGTTTATAGATGTTATCTCCTATGGTTTTTAAAATATTAAGCCGTACCCATACTTTTCAAACACACTGTATATATATATATACATACATGTATATGTTTATTATAATATGTAAATGTAAAAATATAATATATACATATATATATTTACTAAGAAATTTATCAAATCATTGTCCTAATCCCTTATTGGGAATTTCCTACCAAAGACTTATTTTTCCAATACATATCTTATGGAATTACACTGTGTGGTAGTCCAAATTCGTATTTACAAAAATAATCGTTCGCATAAGCAGTAACCTAACTTCCTGAGAATCGTGTAGAGAATTCCTTAACGAGCTCAAATTACCGACATTGCCTGCGCTGTACGTGCTTGAGACGAGCATGTTCTGTCGTTTCAGGTGTACGTTGGTGCAAGGTAGGGGTGGCCATGGTTATAATACAAGAGCTGGAGAAAACTACAGAGTTGCTCAACACAGACTACAGCTTCATGGCCATCTCCCATCTCAGATGGATGTCAGATTTATAAATTGTTTACCAGGAAAAATCGAAGTTATCACAAATCAATCAAAATTAAAACAGGTATTGATTGAATATTTAATAGCAAACACATTTTATTCCGTGGGTGAGTTCCTGGAACACAGCAACCAAGCTGTTGTCAGAGCTGAAAAAAGTCGTGGGGAGCTGAAGGATGTTCGAATGAGTTCATATGATAGATATGTGTATATTTATAATTGTAAAATTTATTAAATACATTTTTTACTATTTTTTTAAAATTATTATTATCATTATTTTAAATTTAGAATGTTTTATACATGACGAAGATTATTATCTGAAAAATAAGATTGGTGACGCATGCCATACAATTTTGCATAATTGTTAAATAATAAAAATAAAGAATTATTGACGTTGACGTAGTGGAAATAAAAAATCCTTTAACTACACAGAAAAATATAGGGCAACATACGATACTGTTAACAAGGTGAAGTTTGGAAATAAATGTTATGGGAGCAATTAATTACATTGTAAAATATAAATATATAAATCAAAATTAAATATTCAATAAAAAAATTAATCTTTAAGTTGAAGTTAAAAAGTTATATTTAACATTAAAATTTTAAGTATAAAAAATGTAGTGTAAAGCGTATTATATATGTGAAACTAAAATTTTATATTTGTATATTGCAAATTCAATAGAACAAAACAAAAACGCATTAATCAACCCAGCGTATTGCAAATCCAATAGGTTTCTATAGTGACTGGTAATAAACATTGTATGAGGCCCGTGTGTGGAACATAGAGGGTTTTGTTTAATTAAAAACATCGCGCATCAGTGATCAGTCATTTTAATGATTAAACTTCATTAACCGGAACAGACATTGTAATGAACCTGTGTATATCAATATGTATGTGTATTTGTTAATATACATTTGTGAAATGAGTAGAGTTGTTCGGTTTGTTTCGACTATATTAACTTGTATAACTTTACTACATTAACTAAGATGAGCGGTTTTGTTGAATTAATATAAATCCTCGATCATTACTTGGGTCTATTTTTGTTCATGTCTAATAAACATTTTGGTAATTAATATTACTATTTCTGAAGACAGAAACATTAAGCAGTTTTTTATCGTTTTAAGAGGAGTTGTAGGTATTTGAAATTTAGGGGCATCTTACATGTAGGTGCAACAAATCTGATGGAAATAAGGATAGTAATGTTTAATGGTATTTAGATAAAAGATAACTGAAGAGAGTGACATGCTTAATTTTTTTAACTGTTAATATTGTTAATAAAAAAGTTTTTAAAACACCTAATTTTAAAATTGTACTACAAGTCATAAATTAATGAAAACATGTAACTCACTAGAGTTCTAACTCATGTATTTACTAATTTACTAATCAACCCCTACTATAATAAATTATCTGTTCATTGCAATATTGTATACTTCATCGTCGGCATAATGTCTTGTTGCTTAAAGAGTTCTGTGACATTACTGATTATATTTGTTACTACATTCTCTACTTACGATCCTTGAATCAAGGTTAAAATTTATTTTGTTTATGTGATTTTAAAATACAGCGATTTTCATACGGCCTAGTGCATCGGCAAATCTAGGTTGTGGATGGAAAATAACACAGGTAGATATTATAGTCAGAAAGTAAGTTAATCAAATACAAACACTTATTTTACAAAATCTCTAAATATATCGAACTAAATTACACTTTGCAGTTTATATTGAATCGTTATCGCATGTATTTTTATCTGAGGCAATCCATTAATTTGCTAAATCATCGAAGCTTTACTGCTTATTATGACGGAAGGACAATCTTTACAGAAGCAGTGATGTCGTAAAGGTGAAAGCAGTTTTATAACCCTCCAATATTCCATCCCATAAAAAACGATACAATTATTCCACTGGTAGACCTTTGTACAGAGGAAAAGGTATTGTCTGTAAATATTCCATCTTTAAAACTTCGCATTGAAGTATCAATAATAAGTCACTAAATGACTTAAGTAGCCAATTAAAATATACCTTTCATGTTATGTCTATCATTTAAAATTGAATAGGATGATATTTCCATTTTGATATTCATTGGACTCAGTAATAGTTGTTAAAACTTATTATTATAATTAAAACTCTTTTTGCCATTTATTGCTTTAACACATTTTTCTGTAGCGATGGAGTAATTAACTAACACTTCCCCTCCGCCCCCTTCCCCTCTCACAGCATCAGTTAACCAACTAACCTTCCATTACTCAGTCTCGTTACCACTCAATCTCGTATAAGGGTCTATTTCATCGCAGTATAGCGGCGCTTACTAGGGAGTGACATTTTCCTCAAGAGACTCGGGATTCCAGTTTACTGGTGAATATAACTAGTTATGTTGGTACAAGTAAAACTGATTAAAGTAAGCCGTTAGGTAAACTAATTTCTGCTACAAGTTTTGGCGTTCAGTAACCTTAATGACATAAATCGAAAATTTCCTTATCGGTTCCGCAATCTGACGGCTGCAGTTGGAACTAGGCTAGGATATGTAACTTAACAAGATAGTATACAGTTAGCTGCTTGTTTGAACATGCTCCTTGCAATACTTCGTGAGGTCGACAATACAAAATAATTACTCATTTTCAACGTGGATATCGTTTGGAATCGCTTGAGTTGTAAGCGATAGGCACCCGGAATCGACAGCGAAAAATCACAAAAGAAAATTCTATCTTTTGGAAAGTTTGGCCAAGTCAGCACGTGTTAAATAAATTACTTTGAATCCATATGCATGAATTTGAATTAATAAATTGGCTTCAACGATGTGTTAAATCACAGAAATGAATTACATAGTAAGGACAATATGTAAATATTCTAAATATAGTTGGTAACTTTATTCGAGCAACCCATAGTAAATGAGTTTATTTGATTTAAAGAAGAATTTTTCAGAGACATTTTCAATAGAATGTTTTTCACTAGAAATTAAATTATTTTGCCTTGTAAATTTGTTTGATTACATTTCTCTTACCATCTCTCCCATATACTGTCCAGACTCTTAATACTTGGTCACGACGGTATAATTTGCATTTAAAATTTATCATATAGTTCATTCATATTTCAGCTCACTATAAAGGCTATGAAATTCGACCTCTGGGTTGCGTCAATAGGAACAACTAATATTTAAGGTGCTATTCAAAGAAATACTTTGCAAAATTATTTTTTATCGAAATTTAAGTTCTCATCGTTGCTTATAGAATTTGCTCAAATCTCAGATTTCCAGCATTAACACACTGACTGCCCTTCATAGTTAAATAGAAAATTATTCGACTATATACCTGGAGATAGAAATACATTCCAATGGACATCGCTTAAAAGGATGTCCTTTACGTCAATTAACATTGAGATCACAACCGCGCCTCTTTTTTTACTGCAGGAAGCTGTGTTACGAAACCACTGATAGTATCAATATATAATGAGGTTTTTCCGGCTACACTTACAATACTGGTTATAATTCTTTCTTGATCTTTTCCTCCTATATTAAATGTTCTGCACTGTTTTTTTTATCTTGCATGATATCCAATAAGTACATATATTGATATTAGGTGATATATATGGTCCAATTAGTTGGGTTCCCATCATTGTTATAGGAGAAATGCATTGTAATATATAAGTTTTTACTTAGATAAATTCTGTTTTCGATATATTTATTTTTTATTATTGTATACGGTATGCCTAAGGTGTTTGAAAACTCTTAAAAATCATTTTTGGATCAAGCATTAGTAAGAGTTATTTTGCTATCCAATTGGTGTTTGAGGTATTCTTTAATAAATCGCGAATTAAAAAGAGATGCTCAGATACCCATTAGATATAATTGCACCGATAGGTCCAACCGATATATCGGTTGTATGATCGATAGATGGTTTGTAACATTATGTCATCAAGGGATAGCTGTACCAACTCCCCCCACCCCACCCACTACCCTCCTAGTGCCACCTCTAGCTCGGGGCTACAACATCCACTCAGGGACTAATAGGTTAATCAGATACTCGGTGCCTAGATACGCTACTGTCAGGGAAGTTAATGATCAAAGCTGAGATTGACTCAGTTTGTCTCGATGATGACGTCATCGTCCTTGTGTCTTTGTTCAAGTTAATCTCTGTGTGTGCACCAACCGTATCAATGTAGGCTACTGAGCCATCAAATCAATGTATACTACAATGATTTGGTATCGTGCTAAATCATGTTGGCTTATTAATTTTCTTCGGTCATCCACTCCGCAAACTCTCTTTGAAGTATTAATAATGTGGGGTTTTTTCAATTATTGTTAAACTAACAAAGTCGTAACTGCTGTCTTATTACTCACAAAATAAACACGAATTCTACAAATCCTTAATTGGCTGAGCACTAGCGAAGTTTTATTTTGTCTGTGTGTCTGTCCGCACGATATCTCGAAAACAAACAGACGTGTAGACATGACGTTTTGCATCAAGCTTTATTTCTATATGAGGAATATTGTGTTCGATGATGGTGGATGGAAATCCATGGGAAGTGGCTGAGCGTTAGCTAACATTCTTATATTAGTCTTTTGTGTAACTATGATGTGAACGAGAAAAATACAGAATAAACAAATTGTTCATAAAGCGAGTACAACAATTTGTGGCTTTACAATGTGACATAGTAAAACATGCAGCGTAATGAAATAAATTATTCTTTTGAATGTTTGCTTCTAAACTGCGAAGCCTGTTACGGGACAAGTATTGTGGTGCACTTTCACCTTGTATGATAAAAAAAATTTCTGAGAAGTTACAAACGGTACAGAGGAAAAAACTGACAAAAACACGTCTCATACAGATGAGTCGAAGAAGGAATTCAGTAGGTGGTACTTGATGAGGTTTCAGAGCAAATTAAATTGCGTAAATTGGCCGAACAAAGGTTCTGCTACCATTGTTTCCGCAAGAATTTACAGTTTAATACCCGTATCGCAGTACACGTTAGGGCTCGAATTAAACCGTAATTACCTACCTAGGATGTTTAATCCTAGCTAAAGCCTTTTTGTATAACGACAATTTGAACAAGCCACCAACTTCGCCGTTGCCCTGGTAACACGTGTCCTGTTACCGTCCAGACACTTTTTCCGTCTGTTCTTCAAAAAAACAAAACGTTTTTATTGAATGTATGAATTCGACCAAGGTATAATCTATATTTTTAAGCTTGAGAACAGAGATTCCAGCAATTAACTAACGCACCTACCGTATAGTGGACTATCATTCTCTACCTGTAATACATTAGTTAAATCATTTGTATACCGAAGTTGTTCCAAAACTTTGATTGTAACTCACAGGTATACGAACTAGTAGTGGTTACGGTAGTATTGTTTAGTCATACTCAGTCATCTTGTTGGTAGCCGAAATATTTACCAACACAATAACTATAGTACTTAACTTCATCGAAACATAAATCAATTTATCTTTTGCTGGTTAAGTTACTTTTACCAACAAAGAGCCTTTGTTGAAGACATTAAGACTAGAGCTTATTCAATATATTTAAATTTGACCAGTGTCATTATTGTAATGAAAATCATTATTTCCTTCGTAAGTTAAACCAGATACGGCCATCGAAATGTGACGAAAAGGAAAGAGGTCAAAATGAAGAGGACATGAACAATAAAAGAGGAACTTGAAAATTAAATAATTTTATGCTATTAGTGTAGTAGAATAAATAAATTTGAGAGTAATCACGGCTGGTTTAAGTTGGTACCGAGACGGTGCTTGGCTTTACAAAACACAAAGCGAGTCCAACCTGAAGTGAGAGGGTAAAAATGAGCGGGCTTTGTGTGTAAAGCGTTCAGGGGTGTCTCCCTGTGTCATCTAAACTTAAGTAAAAGTATTTGCTGGGCCATATTTCTTGAAAATGGAGTATCAGTATTAGTTTACATTTACCTAAGGCAGCTATTTCACATAACCTATTATACACAACAGTCTGTAGAATGTATATTATCAATGATTGAATGTAATAGCATTTTTCTTTTGCTGGTAGCATTACAGTATGACTCTTTAAGTTTGATTTTAATACAAATACTATGTCTCACATTCTAAGGCTTACATTGCTGAATAATAATAATAATAAATTAATATTTAAGAGTACAGGTTCACACAGCGTTTTTTTTTTTCCGCTACCACTAGATTTTATACTTATAAATATATCTATTTCTTTGTTTCAGGTGAGTGATTCATGGTAGTTCGCTGTGAGTATAACTAATACTTTAGTCAGCTACATTTAATACTGTCTTCAATAAATGTTAAGTGACCACTATAGGGGATGTAGATAAATCAGTCTGTGTTGAATGTGGAAATGTACTTATTTTGGACACAAAAATACAGCTGGTTGAACAGTTAGCATTAAAATAATATTGTGAACAAATATTGAAATTATTATTACTAAAATTAATTTGCATTAATTACGTAATTAGGATTGTCCTTAATCATCATCTGCATTGGTCATCATTTTATTAGAGAAATTGTCTGTTTCTTACTACTATTGTAAATCAAACCACCTCTAAACTCTGCCTTTCTCTTTCATTGACTAACATCAGGCAAACGCTGTAAATTCAGTTACAAAGTCTTTCGTGAAGACTTCTTTCCTTGGAGTTTTTAGCTTTAAACCAAATAAAGTTATAAATAACTTGATGGCACAAACTTTGTAAATGTTTTAAGAAGTTAATTTTTTACTTTATAAAATGATTTAGGTACCTAAATGAAATTATAGAGTGTAGTATGTCTTAACTGTTGCTATTATGAGCACTACAACAATAGGCCGATTTTGAATTAAAAATGTACCTAAATGACACATTACGAAACCATGCTGTAACTGATGACTCTGTCACTATTCAGATTTTTCATATATCCCATACTGTATAGACTCATTGTGTACCCAGAAATCCGTCTCCTGCCACTGAAAGCATCTCTACTCATCAGAGAGTACAAGTTTCAAGTTTCCCAGTTACAACCTGAACATCCAATTACAACTGCAATGACTCGTCCCATTGTGACCGAGCCCACCAGCAACCGGGAACAAATACGGGCCAGATAACAATAACAGTGACAATAACCTGCTCAAGTGACAATAACAGACAGATCGTTAGCCGGGCAGCAGCGACGGCATACTTGTGCCTTTATTGTGCATTGTGTCCCGCGCACAATTATTGTGTGCGCCATTGTGACCGCTAGCGTCCCGTATCTCCAACACACCCACGGGTTGTGGTTTCGACAGGTGTTCATCCATTCAATGCATGCTGAGTTAAACCTGACGTGAAGTTTTTATTCACTAAGTGGGTTGAAGCAAATAAATAAATCCCTTTGAAAATGATTGTGTTTTTTTACGAAAGGTAAACTTTTAAATTTGCATAATAATTGTAATTTATATAACTATGTATTATATAGTGGTAATATAATTAAATATATGGTCGTGCTATTATAAAACAATGTTTACACAGAACAGTTGATTACATTTTTAACAGGCTCTTTCAGTCTTTATCGTATTAAAAAATCTTCTACTTTGCCTGATTTTTTTTTCCTAGAACCAATTACGATTTTTTAACAGTTTTTCTGTTATTAGGGGCGGATACGAAACGAGCAAATAAATTATTATTATTATCCGTACAAACAATTCTTGTGATACGAGTAGACCCGACTCCGGTCTTTTATGCATCTAATTCATAGTATATGCTGTAATACAGGGAGTACTAGGTCTATTTATAATATAATTCTTGTAACAAGTTTCCTAAAAGCAATGTTTTATTGTTTGAAAGTGGTGGAAAATTTAAATTTATAAAATAATATGTTTTAATAAACATCTGTTATAGAAATAAGCAGTAAATTGTGGTGGTTTTGGCTGAATCTCTAGAAGATTTCCCTTTGTTACATGAATATTCCTGTTTTAAATGGTATTGATGGTTTTTATATACACAGAATATAATCTATAGATTTAATATATCGTTAAAATTATTTGCGATTAATGTTGTGACAATCAGAACGCGTAGCAATCTACTAGTCCTACTTCCAGTAAATATAGCCCACATATGTATTTTTTTATAGCAAACAAAGTGTGAAGGATTTATTTTAAAACTCATTGAGTGCTATTTTTGCGTAAATTCTTGGTTTGTTTGAAGTTAGAATAAGACATTGTACATGTTGAAATAATACTGACAATCTTAGTCTTGAAGTTATAACATTGAGGAGACCTAGCTACCAATAAATTAATTTAGTTGTACCTTTAATTGTATTAGTTACACGACAGATAACTCATCCAATGCTTTTAATTAAGACACGACAAATTGCGCTTGGACTGCCCTCAGTAGAGTGAGAGGTCAGGTAGCAAATACTTGCGCGGTAACAATGAAAGTTAAGTGGCGAGCCCTAGCGTCAGACCTCAAAAGTCACTGAAATAATCTTCAGGACCACAGCATATCACGTCGGCATGTATGATTAATATCCTGTGTAATTAATACAGTAATAAATTATACCAGCTTGGGATCGCCAAAAAATTTCCAAAATAGCTTGTTTGTTTGAACGTTCCTCAGTGAATGGTGAAGTTAGAAGTTAGATTTCCTACGCAACAAAGTAGCGAGATACAATTCCATTACAAGAACCACAGAGACACTTGTCTGCTCCTATGGGGCTATATTGGATTCCCTCCAGCGCTTTGATGTTTGAACATTTATAGTAAGAAATAAAAAAGTTTTACTGATTCAGAACAAAAATATTTGTAAATAAGCTTTTAAATTCAATTATTTTATTTTATTTAAAGCTTATGGTTTTTTACTAATTAGTATAATTAGCTCTTTAGTCTTTTTAAGTCAGAAAACCCTGAACTTAGAAAATAGTGCTCTTTAACAATTATGGTATTTTTCTGGATTGTTATTACGTACTAACTTTGCTAAATTAATTGAACTCACAATTTTTGTTACCAGCGGAATTAAGGTAGAGCCGTACAGCGCTGTTAAGTGGACGGTAACAAAGAGCTTGGGAGATTAAGGCAATATTTTACCGGGATCGGATTTAGGGGTCTTAACAACCTTGGTTAATGCCAGATTAATTTGGCCTTAAATTGGGAAACGATGGGAGTATTCTGGAATTTATATGATACATATTCCACCTTACGCAAATGTTTTGAATTTTTTGAAAACTGTATTTATATAAATAATACACTATTGTTATTATATATTTAATTACGAGTATTTTAATTTTAATTTCTACCTACTTTTTAAAAGCAAGTCAGAATATGAATTTAAAACTTTTAAAATTTTACGTTTGTTTTAAATTTTACTACTGGAACACCCTATATTTCCTTGCAATGTTTATGTAAAATAACATTTTAAAATATTTTAATCTTGTTTTTGACCTCTTAGTAGCTGCAGCGTACTATGAAACTCGCAGTATCTTGGTCACATGTAATAAAACCATAGTGCAAGTGATATACAGCCTGTATCAGTATAAACATTAAATTGGGAGGAGATATTGACAACCATAGTGGGCAATAAAGTATGCAGCATTTCATTTTTATACTTTTTGGTGATTTGCCAATTACACTACGGTTTTACTCCGAATCTAGAATATGACAATAATATTTCTATCAAAAATGACGTCAATTTTAGTTTATAACATTTTGAACCTAAGTAGACTATAGTTCCTGAAACGAACAAGTAAATAATTAATTCTTGTACATTTTTTAATGTCATCATACATTTAAAACTGTTGTAAAACATAATAGTGTTTAACGTAAGTAGTTTATTTGGTGTTTCATAGCAAATTTTAAAATCTTCCGCCAGGATGCAAGTGGAATAGATTGTAAATTTACACTTTTAATTGTTATATATTTTCCCCTTTTAAAAGTGTCACAAATAAAAATAGCCCTTTTTATCTTTTTCATTTATGAACATTTTTTATTCATTACATGGAGTCACATTACAAAGATGCATAACATATACCACTACGAACTTCTGATATTGCGTCTGAATTACTTGTAATATGGTATTTTTAACTTTTATAGCTCAAAAGGAGCTGTGTCTTGAAGCCTCACATGATATTATCTTTACTTTTGTTCAACGGACCGTAATACATTCTTAAATATTAAAATATAACATATTGCATACAGAATTCTCGCTTATAAAAAAATGGCGTTTATGGGAAGGGAAAGATGTCGTCGCTCTATGGAAGTTGGCAACTCTGTTGTTTCTCAGTCGACTGACTGTGACTGTGAGCACAGCTGCTTCAGCGACTTTAATGACTTTAGTTTTACCGTCAAAACTTGTCGACTCAGCAAATACTCTCAACTGATGTGTTACTGATCATATTCAAATATATCATATGATGATATTTTATTTTTAAACATCATTTACTTCCTTGATTCAAATGCCGCGGTACCACAGGAAATGCCGGCTTTGATTTCCTCACTAGTGTTCCACCTTCGTTAGTTCGGGGGTAACGTGTTTGTTCATGCCCTTGACGCCCGCCAACGTGACACGGGATAGACAGACCTGCTCTAATGACGTTACTCCTGCACTTGTTTGTTTGGTTTCAGTTCTCTTTGTGACAGCTAGCAGAAATAGGTTTTTGAAATTAAAAGCGTTTAATAATATTAGATATTATTTTATGATTAAAACTACATAAAATTTAAAAAAATCAACTATCTATTGTGTAATAAAAAGACCTTAACCATAAACAAATACTTGCATTTTTTTATCATGTTTATTATGTAGACGCTGCTAATTTCTAATTCGACAATAAATTATTAATAGAAGATCAATCCAATATTTAATAATATCGTGTTATTTTATGATATAAAAATTCATGTTATTTACAGCCAACATTTATAAATGACAGTGTTATTCGGTTTTTACAGCATATAACTATTGCAAATGTCCGACACTCTGCTATCATTTCGTTATTTACTGTTAAGAAGCATAATGTTAATCAAGCTATTAAAACTGTTTTCTTCTGATTTATATTTATAAACAGAAATAACGCTTTGAACAAGGAATTATTTGAAAATATACAATATTCATTTGAAGTGCAGCTTATGATGCTGTTAAATGTTGAAGGAGTAGAGTTCTTACTGCATGGGTTTGTCAGGGAATATGGTAGAGATTTGTGCCGTAATATCGCTCCTGATTTCAATGCGGATGTCTTATATACAGTCTCTTCAGTTGATGTAATGCCATTACCAACTTTGTGTTAAAAGGTATTTAGAGGTATTTTTCTCGGCCCAATATAATATATGATTTAATAAAATACAAGTTCAGAAAATGGTCATTTTGTCCAATTTGCTTCAACAATGAAAAAGACACATAAAAATCGCATAAATAGTGTATGTTTTAGTGACAACCTCTGAATTTGAATATAATTGGAATTAAACCCTTGAGTGCCACAGGCATTTATACTCTAGATGTACCTCCCAGTCCTGTAAGTGACCGGCACTATAATAGGGTTAATATTTATATATGTCCAGAGTGGGAGTGTAACTGTCCCTACTGTATAAACTGCAGCTCAAGTTTAATACAGAAAGAGGTTAGATAGTTCAGACTCAGATATCAAAGGTATTGGAGGTAATACCAAGCAAGGCTGGGGCTGTTTGTGATGGTTGGGCGAGAACCTCCATATATCACCGACAGCGACAGTATCTCACTCTTGTAATCGATCTGGGCGATAGATCTTCCTCACAGACAACATTTCTATCGGATATTGTGCAACGAGGCCAATTATAACCGAGCTAATAGACTTTATCTATATGAGATTGGATTACGCCACTCCACGTGTGCGTAACAGGCTACGCTTAGGATGTATGCAAAATGTTAAGTCTTTATCTCATTTCGTTTTTTAAATCTCCTCCGCAGAGACAATCATACAGTCAATTATACAGAAAATAAAAGTTTACACCTCTTCTCCCCAGCAGACAAAAGGATACTGTGCCACACAACTGAAAAATTCAATCAATGGATTCAATGACGCTCAACCGAATGACATGCACCATCATAGAACTCGTTCTTATCTTTGATAAATGAAGTTTAATGCATACTAAAAGTCAACAAATGAAGTATTTCTCGAGTATTTTTTTGAATAGTAAGGCTACATGTGTGACTACGTTGCGTGTTACATTTTTGAGATGTTTGTACTCAGTTTGTTTCCCTAATTATTTATTCTGCGATTTTCTCGTTGGTATCCAGGATACCCATAAGACCTAATGTAAAAATCTCTTTGCTAACGCTCAATCCACTCATGGCCTATAGACGTGACATTTTAGTCTTCATTTCTATGTATGCAACATCGAGTTCAAAGATTTTGCTTGTCTGTCCATGGGATTTGGTTATGGTTTGGTGAACATTTTTACATCGGTCTTGTTGGTAATCATGATAGAAACTAAAAAATCGCTGAAGAAATATATTTGTAAATAAATTTTACACAATCACATACGTATGACAATCTTATGATGTGACATTAAGACAAACATGAAACATGTAAAACACAGGTAACTATAGACTTGACATTTTGCTATCACACGGTTTACGCGTATTTAATTCCTAGGTTGTCTAATTATTACAAATCAGTATATATACACATTGATGCTATAACTCATTTAGATCTCAAAAACTCTCAGTATATTGTTCATTTTTTGGTTCTGGGCCTGGTTTTAATTGGTAAAATTTCCTGCACTTTGGCTATTATTGTAATTTCTCAGTGAAATAATTTTTACATTTTCTCTAATAAAGGAAGTTATCTTAAGGGCTATGGCTTTAAAATATAAAATAATAATAATCCAATCAATACTGATTTAACCAACACCTTACGCTAGGTAGTATCTTGCAGTAACACGATTATCCGATGAATCATCACAAGTTAGTTCAGAACCATTCAGATGTTCAACTGCTCTCCAATGTGACATTGTGAATACCTGCCGGGCACATTTCTGGACTTATTGCTGTTGTAAGGAAACTTTACAGATGAAGTTTCACTGTTCTGCTACAGTTGGGAACTGTTTTCCATGATTGAAACAACTGTCATTATTTCAATTGTATGAATGTTTTACGGTTTCGGAATATCCGGAGAAGAACATTAAATATCTAAATCCGACGATATAGAGGCTTACCTCTCTATGCAGGGTGTATTATTTTTTAATAGGCCACCATTGGATCTTGGAAATTGACATTATAGAGAGATTTTTGAAATATATAATTCAAACTTTTATAAATTTTCCAATCCGCCATTTTTTCCTTACTAAAAATCCAGTATCCTTTATTGTTGTTTTTGGTAGGAAATGAGTTATAAGACTTTTATTCTTGGAGCTTTCATCATATTTCCAAATAGGAGCACTTAATGTGTTGGAAATATTTACGGAGTTTTACATTGCGAAAACATTTTTTTTAGAAATGCATCCACTTAAATATTCTAAAATTGATATTTTCCCCATGTTTAAAATCTTTGTAAATGTAAATTTAACCGTTTAATCGCGCAGACTATCGTTTTCTATTCAGACACTTCGAACCTACAAACACGTTTCCAACTTGAATCCCGCTTATTAATTTTGTAAAGATGTTACATTCGTAGTTTAGACGATTCAAAGGGTGCGTATTTAAAAGGTATTTTGCAATATTACACCCCATAATGAATCACAATGAGATCTAAGACATCTGTTATTATGTAAAATATACAAACCTGCTGATAATAAAAGAATCTTAAACTTAATTTTCCTATTAAATCTAATAAAATGCAGGGCTTTACATAAGTTGGCGTATACATAATTAAAAATGTCTCATAAAAGAAAAGGTTCTTGTTTTAAATTTGCTGTCAGATTTGTGGTTTTTCAAACTTGTAGCATTACAAAGTTACAACGTTTAAAAGTTATATATTTTTTCAGCGTTATTAAGAGTAATAAAAGACTTCTTTGCCTTAACTTTGCCTGGTAAAATAAGACATACTCTACTTATCAGCTATTTTTAAATACGATTTTTAAATTTTATTTGCAACTACCTACAGTGGCTAATAAAGATGTAATACAAGAATAAATATATTATTTTTGCAGCCTTTGTTAAAAAATCTGATACTTAATCAGTAATTCATTTATTTATATTAAATTAATTCAGTGTTATGTCACTAGAAGGATACGTCTCTGACAATATTGCCGCTGAGGCCTTCTTCATGTCTTTTATAACTGTTTAATAGCCTTCAACCCAAATTTAATACTCGCTGAGCACCGAGGTGCCAATGTTAAACGGATAACAAAGAGCTGACAATATTTCCCCAGGGCATGTTTTGTTATCCTTTATTAGCAGCCTTGTGTTATGTCGGATGCATTCCTAATGAACGGATGGGGAATTTAAGTGATGTCGATTAGATCGAATACTTAGGAACTCCTTTATAGAAATATTGAGATTAAAATTATGAGATTTCAAAGATTGCTTAGTTCTTGGCAAAATATCTTTATACTAGAATGCACTTAGCAATGACTTGATCTAACATTTATTTCAAAAATATAACCAATGAATTCAATGCTTCAATTACAGAGAGTTCACTGATGATGTGGCTCAAGTTGAAACCAAAATGGTGGCGAAAAGCTCCTAAGTTCAAACTACAGTTGGTGATACTGCAGCAAATTTGGTGTGGTTAGGGGCAGTGCTCTACCTTCAGTGATGAAGTGACCCAAGTTGCAACCGAAATGGTGGCGTAACGCTAACAAGTTCAAACCACAGTTTTTTATACTACAGCACAGATAGTGTGGTTAGATACAGTGATCCACCTACACTAATGAAGTGACCCAAGTTGCAACCGAAATGGTGGCGTAACGCTAACAAGTTCAAACCACAGTTGGTGATACTACAGCAATGGTAGTGTGGTTAGATACAGTACTCTACCAATACTGCTGAAGTGACCGAAGTTGTAACCCAAACTGTGGTATAACGCTAACAAGTATAATTCACAGTTGTTGAAACTACAGCAAAGATAGTGTGGTTAGATACAGTGATCTACCTACACTAATGAAGTGACCCAAGTTGCAACCGAAGTGGTGGCGTAACGCTAACAAGTTCAAACCACAGTTGGTGATACTACAGCAATGGTAGTGTGGTTAGATACAGTACTCTACCAATACTGCTGAAGTGACCGAAGTTATAACCCAAACTGTGGTATAACGCTAACAAGTATAATTCACAGTTGTTGAACTTGAGCAATTGTTTTGTGGCTAGAGACAATATTCTACTTTTTTTAACTCTTTTCAGTTTTAATATAATTTGTTTTTTGTTTAGTTGTTCACTATTAACCATTTAATTGCTAACTTACTGAAAATATATTTACTATATTCTACTTTGCATTCTTAGAGCTCTTGTCTAAAGTTTTACAAAGTTAACGAGTGCTTCATGTTATTTTTATTTATTGTTCCAAACACAAAGAGTGTTTCAAATGATGCTTACAAAATTAAACTGTCTTTCCTATCACACATCTTTATTTAGAACGAATTTTCCGTATTTAAAACAATACATTAGAATCGCCGTCCACTTCACCCTGTACCGTTTTAATGGCACATGAGGGGTTAGCTTTGAAATTTATATTTTTGTGAAGATTAAAAAAAGGAAAAGAAAATCTTCTGAAATAAATAATGTTCAAACTAAAATAAACTTTTTCTTGAAAATAATTACTGAATTTAAAATTAAAATAAAAACTTCTTGATCACTTTTAAATTCAAATTGTATTATATTTGTCACTCCAAAAATGTACAAAGTTCTTACAGCTTGTCTTTTATTCAATTTTCAAAATTCAAAACTTTCACACTCTAATCTGATCTGGCAATCCTTCACTTTAATTTATCATCAAAATTCAATTTTATTTTGTTACTAATTTTCTTTACTTTACTTTAACTATTACTTCTTTTCAGTGTTAGAATTTTTTTATATTGCAGGTTCGATGACGATTAGCAAAAAAAAATAACTCTAAGCACTTTCAAAGTCTACTCGTTACTATAACTTCCGATCAACTGAGACGGGAGGTACGGCACCTACCTCACCCCACCTCTCAATTTCATTATCAAACACTGCCATCTGCGATGCGCGCCTCGCTGATAGCAGCCTCCTTTGTACTGTCCAGTCCTTATCATTCTTCTGGGCCTACTCCTTCCACCGGTAATCCAGTTACTCCAGAATTACAATTTAATACAATCGATACAATCCTATCCTAGAGCCGTGAAATATGAACTATTGTTGGGGGTTTTCTGTCATGAGTTTTTTGTAAAATCTTTTTACCTAAGTTTTTATCTAAGTTCTCTTTAAAGACAGCAAAATTACACTTCACGCATGAGGCTTTCTTCAAATAATCGGGTAATAATATGAATAGAAAGTCAGTCGATTATAAAATGATAAGTGAATAAAGATGCAAGATTGCTAAATATAAACAAAATTTAAGTCGCAGGAATGAAGTATGAGTGAACTTTTATATGAGATAATTATGTTAGTGTGGAGGGTGCGTGAATGGATTATGAATGAAGAACAGCTGAATCTAAGTAAACAATGAGTAGATTTGACTGAAGAGTCTCGTAACATTCCTTTTCTTTAATATAAAATTTTCATAAAAGTAGGAGTCGTTCTTCCCTCTTCTTTTCATAAAAGAGAACATCAATTTCTTGAATCTCTACTGTTCTAGCATAAAACACTCCACAAAATTTGAGTTCCTTTACCTGGATTACTTCATCTCGCCATTAGTTCCCGTTTTTTTTGTTTCAATATTTTCTGGGTTTATTTTAATACTCAAAACATGAGATCACAAACATTTGCCGTGATTATATGACACCAAAATGGAAACACTAAGTTTCTAGAAGTGATGTATGACTTTCTCTTTAGGTTTAAAATGCTAAGACTTCTAAGTTAATGATGCACACAAAGTCTCAAAAATATAAGGTGTACCGAAATAGTTTTGTGTTTTCAAATTACAATGACTGAAATTTTAGTCTTGTTTGAATTCAAATTTGGTAGTCTCTATCATAATTTCGTAAATACGAGTTCTCTCCTTCGTAAAGTGTGTAATGACGTCAGTTCCATTGCTGAGTAGTAACATTGTATTCAACGTAGACTATCTCTTACTGTACTTGACTTGGAATTCAGCCGACTTGGAAGTGAGGTCCTCATTTCTGCAAATAAAACATTTCTAGTTCTGGAACTTTAATATAAGGACGATTTAATGCGAATGTTGAGTTTAGCTCCAGTTCACCTTCCGCTCAGTCCAGCGTCTGTAATCTGACAATCAGTGCTGACTTCCTGGAATTTGGAGTTCACTTTTTAAGAGATACAAACGGTCGATGACGAAGACGAAATCTTTGCATGGTTTTGAGTTCAGGAGACACGTAAAATACAAAAGTGTTCTGTCTGGTTTCCCTAGGAGTCATGCAATGTAATCCAGATAAAGGGGCATTCTTATAGTCTCATCACGTATAAAATTGGGTGCATTGCTATATTTTACAAACGACCTTAAAGCAAGGCGGAGTTCTCTTCACATGAAGTAGGTATGGGAGAAAGAGAAGGACAAATATGCGACTGTCAGATTTCAAACGCTGCAGTGAGCGGAAGGTAAAATATAGCTATACCCTACATTCCCATATACTTATCAGTATTATGTGAGTAATTTATGATTAACAGAATGAGTATGGATATATTTTCGCACCACACCCAACAAAGGTCTTACAGTTAAATGTGAGCTCAGGAACTACCTAGTTATTGATAGACCTGTGATCAGAGAAATTTAAATTAACTATGTTTATAAAAGTTTTAATACTACGTACATTACAAGTATTAGGCTACTAAAATATTTCTTCTATATTCATAATGCAACATATGTGTTTGGATTTACTTTATCTGTGTTCTGACTGTACCTGAATTCTATCCCATCCGTATAACGAGTCCCTACAATGACTTGCCTGATAGGAATGGAAAACCAGCCATTATTGTCACAGGCTGTTACGTGACTGGAATTATTTTCGTGGAGAATCTCTCTGATATTGTAATCCACAGTGGTTATATTGGCGCTTGTAAATGGTTTAATACTTGGTTCACGTTTTATTACATAACTTAATCCGCATACCAAGTGTTCTTGTTATTAGTTGGTTTATCTGAAAATTTAAGAAGGGTGTTTACGAATTCAGTATTTTTGACATTTGTTCTTAGTGTTTAAAGACATAAAAATAAAATGAAGACTTGGTCATAAATGCTTAGATTACTGATTGCCTGTATCCATTTTTTGGATTTTTTTATTTATGAATTCGGTAAATAAAAAAATCCAAATATGAATAAAAATATTTATGAATTCGGTATTTATGAATTCGGTAAAGATAATGAACTGAAATTTGGAAAATTACTTGCAGTCTCAAATCCAGAGAAAACTAATATTATATTAAATGAATATTATTATATGAAGTTTCAATATGGCGGGTGGTTGAACATAATTAATCTTAATGCCATAAAAGCGAATAAGATATTTATTAAAATAAACCGATACATTGGAACATTGAACGACCAAACAGAACGTAACGCAAATTTTCGTGTTCAGGCAGACAGACGGGCTGTCCTTTTAATTTTTTACTCTAATATCAATTAAAGCTCTTCTTCCTTGGACTAGAGGACCTTTTGTACCAAGTTTCAAGCTTCTATGGTCTTCCTATCAAGTGTTATCCTACGATTTTAAAGAGGACTAGTAGTGTCCGTACTAATTTATTGTGGGTTTTTTATAACATTATAAGAAACTTCATTTTGCTTGGACTATTCCTCGCTTGTAAGTCGCTATATTTCTTATAAATACAACTGAAGAGAGAATGTATCTTTAAATACCCTCAATTCACCGCATGTACGGTGGTAATTTATTTTAGTAAATATTCACTGTTAGTAGAGGTAGATTACATAATATTCTCAATGTATATTCAGTATATTAGTTAAATATTTATAGATCAAAAACTTTGGTATTTTACAGTTTTTCAACAATTGGAAGGCTAATAAGGCGTACGCAATATCCATATAATACATTTACATAGATAAGTCTAATATTTAATATAAAATAATTTTCTGATTAAAATGTAAGTGTTAGAAGTTTCAATATCCTTACCATATCAGCTTTAATTATAATCAGCTCACTACATCTTTTAACTTAATCATGACCTTTTATTACTCATTAATGTGCATTTTATGTATTCGTGTAATAAAAGCTTATTTTAGAAATTTGCTGCAAAACTGCAATAAAATGTTTTTTGTTACAATATTGCTATGTGAATAATAACATAAACTCGACACTAAAATCATGGAACCCAGAATAGTAGGTATGTGTTTAATACCTAAAATGTGCATTTTAAAATTAATTTGGAATAATTTTGAATACGTGTTACCTTCAGAATACGCTTATAAAAAAGTAACTTTGACACAATTACACTGGTCTGAATATGAGTTTGGCAACACTGGTCAAATATGAGTTTGGTCCAGAATATGAGTTTGGCAACACTGGTCTGAATATGAGTTCCTTTTTTTTATTTATTACGTCAGAGCCTGCAATTAATAACTAAAAACTTTCGAATTTCGTCTCGATCAGTAATTAACGCAATACGAAAGTTGTTTTACTCTAAAATGTTTAATGAGTTGACGACATTTTCTGACGATCGTAAGCCTAAGCTGTCGTAACTGGTTAAATACCCGAACTTTTAATTAATTAACGTCATTGTTATGGAAAATACATCTGCGTCCTTGTCAGTCGCATAAATCGTGTATTTGTTGTATTTTGCTACTCGATATGAATTCACCATCAATTAAAATACAACACATAAACCACGGAACGAAAAGCAACTGATAAGTTGGTTGGATCTACTTAAACCGTGTCCTTTTACGTATATATCTGCGATAACTCTTGATTGAACGGTCAAAGATAATTTTAACATGATATGTATCTTAGTCCATGGAAGAACCGTATTTATTTTGGAATAAAGGGGTTAAGGCTAAACGTACCGACAAATGGTACGCAATTTATTCACTTGATGACAGCACCTCTGAGATCATATTATACTTGTCTGTCTTTTTCTTACATCAGTTGCTTTTGGTCCAAGAAGAACCCAATTTACTTGTATTTTGGTACCAAAATGTTAAAGAACAGTCTGATCGTCTGTCTGTTCGTTTATACGATAATCCTTGATTGAAAGGTCTTACAGACTTCAATCGTAGGTTCCTCGTGGTGCAAAGAAGAAATCTATTGATGTTTGGGTCAAAGGGTTAAAGGGCACTCCGCACGTCTGTCTGCCCGCTTACGCTTAGGTGATAATTCTTGTGTTACTTTCTGTCGGGTTCTTCTATAATCCATCGTATTGGTTTATATATTTTAAACAAATTTGTCTAAGCTAACCCCAATATAATTTATGTGCTCTAACCTCCGGTGGTATATGACGCTTTAAATACCGAAAACGTAATTGAATCTATTATGAACTGTATGATATGTTTAGCATATATTGTGATAAATTAGCAGTAGTATACGCCAGAAAATAATTTATAAATATAAAACACAAATATATAATTATCGTCATATTTTATAAGACGCTGCATTTTTAAAACTAGGAAGGCATCTCGCAGTGAATTCGTTAATGAATGACAATTGCGTTGTAATAATTCAGCTACTTGTGGCTTTGATTACAGTAGTTAACACTGATTACGTGGAATAGTGACACAAACTACACGAGAGTGAATTATGCTGTAATAAAATACAAATGCACTATCGTAAAGTAATTTGTCCCCTTGAAGGTTAGAACTTGTTTGTAGACAACCAGCCAGGTGACGGGAATGTGAATGTAAGTGTTCGCCTGTACGTGCCCTGATGATCAAGTGCTCTCTCAGGTGACATCTTGAATAGGTAAATGTTGATAAACTGTCCCAGCTGTCTGCAGAATGTAGCTGCCTAGTCAGTAGTGTGCTTCCAGCCGCATTTACATTCTACATGTTTTATGTTGTACTAAATGATTCCCTACATTATTATACGAGATCTAGTGACTGTTTTAGTTCTGTAAAACACCATTAGATTTGTAGAAGTTTTTGTTGTGTATAAACATACAGAACACAAACTTAAGGGGCCACGGCAAGGCAAAAACGGGGAATGTAATATAAACGTTTCATGTAGTATATAAATGGCACACAACTGTTGTTCCTCTTTTTAATTTCAATAAATCTTCATTTGACGTCTTTTGTATCCAGAATCTCTTCAAACTGCCGTTGTTAAATCACAGAAAATATCGATATTTTTGCTATCTCTGTGACATTTTGTGGCTTTCTGTTACTATATATCAATTAAGGGCTGTTTTAGGATAGATGCCTTTAAATGAAACCAGAGAAAACTTCAGCTCGCAATCTATTAGAATGTGAACAACTCTATAAGATTGTTATAATATTTTGTTTTAGCTAAAAGCACTCGGTTTATTTATTTCAAGTTTCAAATACTCTTTTATTCAATGACAATTCATGTGTTCTATAAGCACATTAGAACCAATTTATTCCTGAGGTAAGGAAATCTTGATATAAAGTGAAGTTTAAATTCTTTTATATAAAATATTCGTAGAGATTCATACTCTGATTTTTCTACATATTCAGTTGAATAGGCTTAACTGAAGTTCAACTGAATATATCGCATAATTATCTACCTCAATGTTGTTAACTTCCTATATATATATAGTTTATTCCGCATTTACTTGTACCTAACTTTGTTAAGCATTATTGTAATGACAAAATAATACATACAGTATTCACTTGTTGCTTCTGAAATATAGAGACTTTTCTTGGGGTAAATCGTAGTGTCAACCGATTTCTGAAGCTCAAAGTCTCTTGTTGTTAACGTTTACGATAAGTGTTTCAACTGTATTTTGAGATAAGTTTTTCAGTATTAGCTCGTATTATAATGTATGTAGGAATGAGGCTGTTTCACATATGTTTTCATGTAATATAAAATGTTCACGTTCGAGATGTAGGCTATAAATATCTCTGTGTACGATAAAACTCACTCAGTCTGAATAGTAAAGCACCCATACTTCAGTTCTTGTATCACATTAGTCCCGGGAATTTGAGCAGAATTGCAGTGGATCAAACCGCAACTTTTTTTTTTCGCAAAATCGATAAAGGAATTTTCCCCTGGAATAGAAATCGATCACACGCACTTTTTGTGGACTAATAAAGGAGGGTGGCGTAACAGTTAATAAAATTACACAATAGGTTTTTTACCATGCATTATTGCATGTCAAATTTTTTTGTTATTTTTACATTTGATTATATAGTAGTTATTATTTCAACGCAAGGCATTGATGTAAAGAGACAAAAATTATGGCTTTCAAGTGATTGTCAGTTTGCTTATATCATCACCTATAAAAATACTTTCGCTACCCGCCCATGTCGATGCCCACCGAACATTTTGCTTTCTTAGGGAAACTTCTATTATCGAATTCATGAAAAACTAATTTATCCCATGTAAATTCTATTTCACTTCAAGGCTATTAAGACAAATAAGTTCTTACACAAATACGAGGGCTGACTATTTTCTTTCGTTCTCTATTCATTCGCATTACTTTTTCTAAGACTAATATTAATTATAGTTATTTAACAGTACTCTAGACCGTCTACAACATACTGAAGAAATTGCTTGCCAAGGGATTGTGCGCTCTACTAGACATGTTGGTACATGCACACTGTTTTTGGTATTTAATCTGCATAGCGCCAATGTTAAATATTGCTTGGAGACTCACTGATGCATATCAACTGGAAATTTCCATACCGATTGTGTTAGCTGACATTGTCATGCGATGGATTCATCAGCTGTATATTCCCATGGAAACACAACAGTGTGTTCTTGTTTATGAAGGGGATTGTTGAATTTGTTGGGATTTCCTGTAGTGTTTTGACAATCGGGTATATTTCTTAAAATATTCTGTCATTGTAAAATTGATGGTTGTTATATTTATATTTTTTTAAGGAGAGCCCGATTTCATTTTTTTTTAGTCTTATTCTGCCCGTCCTAATGGGCATTGGCCTGTGCATAAATCTTATGCAAGAGAATAAATAGGAGAATCGGCTTAGTAGATGGTCGGTGATATTGATAAAAAGTACTACAGTCCCAGACAAAATTGTTATAATTTTAATCTGCGAAATCTGTAACTCAGACCCAAATTCAGACGTCTCGCACAGGTCATCGACTTGCATATCTTTTCAAGACCAACTTGTGTGTATTTTATAGGGATACCTAACAATTATTATTTTTTTTTTTTTTGTATTGCGATACTTTTTTTCTGTTGGCTTTCTTTCTTTGTTTGACTGGCCTTTTTGTTTATTACTTTTTAAAATTTGATATAAATAGTTTGCGTTTTTATTTATAGAAATGGATTGTCCGAATTCTCATTTAGAAACGTTTTTCCTTGTGATGAAACAAAGATAAAATGTTTACTGCTACTTACCGTTAATTTTGCAACTTACACTGGAAAAATATAATAAGAGCATTAAAACGTATTCAAACATTCTTATTTTATTGGCAGATTGAGAATTTCGACACCTCCGAGAAAAATTAACAATGTGACAGGCCATAAATATAACACAAACCCTATTTTCATGTTTCCCGCCCCACCCCTGTTTATGTTATTCGCTAAAGTGGATTCCTGTTTATTTGTATATAAATAAATTCCAAAAATCGCAATATCTTAAATTTACACAGAGCATCATCACTCATTTGACTAATTCTGGCGTAACCAGCAAGAACATTTTCCTCTTAATGGATGTATTTAAATTTTGATATATTCAAAAAATTGTAGAATCTTAAATCGAAACATAGAATCAGCTTTCATTTCACTGGTTCCTTGTCTCGGAAAAACTTTCACTTCGTAGTTGATTTTTTTTTATAAATGGGTGAATAATTACATTGTAGAAATGGTTATAATGAACGTTTACCTAACAAGTTTTAATGACTCTTTTGCACTTGGAAAAAATACTCTTGAAAATGGAGCCTTGGAACGCAAAATTAAATGTATATCGACTTTTATATATTAATCTGCATAGAATATTTTTCTAACGCTGTTATAATTTTAAATGTAATATTAAAAATTAAGGTCTAATGGTTTTTAAACTTTCTATCAAAATTTAATTGAGGTAATATTAAGGAGGCAGTGAGTAATGCATAGTGAAATATCATATTCTCCTTATTAGCCGTCAGGTTATAAATACTCTATAATCCTCTCATTCCACGATTCCATGTTGTGGTCATTAATCAGGCGAAAGAAACATTAGACGATTAATGAACTCATTCCTGCACTGAAAGCTCTCATTAGTGGTAATGTGAAAGGACGATTTAACGTTAAGGTTGGATAAAGAAACTACGTAATCACAATTAATGAACGTATAACCACACTAAATATCATCAACAATATTAAGGTTTATGAAAAGGACAATTAGGACCGTAGAGTAATCACAATTAATGGACTCATTACCGCACTGGTCATTACGAAGCTGATGAGAAAGGACTGCGTGCAACATGGAATTAGGTAAAGAAGCGTTAGGTAATCACGGTAATGAACTTATTATCACACTGAATGCATTACTAAGTACAAATATTAGGTAAAGTAACAGAACAGGTTTTGGTGGATGGTTTAAAAAAAAAAAAAAATTATTTCAGTTATGTAGGTCTGACGATGTGTTCATTGAGCACGAAAAACCTCAAAAATTAAAAATTTGTAATTTATTGGAGTGTTTGATCATATATTAAGCATGTAGTTTCCAATAAGAAGAAGCTGGTAAAATCTAAAATCTCTACGGTTAATGCTATTGAAGTACTCAAAGAAGCACTGGAGGTATTAAATAAGACAAATAAAATTGTAAACATCCCACATGGGCTTGACCTGCAGACATGGTCGTGTGTTAACAAAAAGTGAAGGTGGCGAATATGAGAAAGGCATTTATAATCGATTTTATTTATTTATAATGTTGACTTAAATATGTTTCTGTAGTAAATGCTGGAGGTTGTGTTGGAGATCTACATACTAGACAGAGATATCATTTTAACGGAAGGGAAAAGGAAATATTAGCAAATTTAATAAGTAATTTTG
This sequence comes from Homalodisca vitripennis, assembly GCF_021130785.1. Taxonomy (NCBI): domain Eukaryota; kingdom Metazoa; phylum Arthropoda; class Insecta; order Hemiptera; family Cicadellidae; genus Homalodisca; species Homalodisca vitripennis. The sequence continues at coordinate 107,066,256 of NC_060214.1, forward strand.
TACTTAAAATAACAAGGTCTATCATACTGTCTGGGCCTAATCAAAAGAGGTGAGCCTGGACTCATCCTCAGATCTTGAGAGCAGTTCACTGGATTTACTATTTAAGGGATGTTTCCCCGGAGTTATATAGGTGTAAATTATTTACTGGGAACATGTAAAACATTTTTAACAGGGATGATTTTAGCCTGTTTGTTTTGAGTTGTGAGACAGAATGTAACACTGATATTAAGTGTAACTTGGATTAAATTAAAACAAATGTCATCAATCCCAAATTAAGCGTACTGTCTAAGAGAGACCGATCCCTTTTTAGCCGTATACTCTACGTCCTCATAGGTAACTGGCCTATGCGAGGATCTTATCCAACAAAATAAAGAGTCGGTACTGTACAAGGTTGAAAGTACTGATAATAAAGTACAACGGTCGTAGACAGGATTTAACCTGCCCGGTCTCGAACTCATACCCTATGTCCGACGCCTTTGACTTTTCAGCCATCCAGTGTCGCAATGCTTGATAATTCTTAGCCTTTGCAAACCACAAGTTATCATCCTACGATTTATGACCTTGAAATTTAAATAAAAACCAATGTGTCACCGAAACCCTTTACAGATATTACTCAACTATGAAAAAACTGCACCAGTACTATTGAGAAATGAGGCAACAATTGGAAATTAAAAAGAAAAGAACTATGCATGTATGAAGTTCAGAATTTTGTTTCTGTGTACAGCATTTAGGTTACCAATTTCGGTTGAAATCTATTCAAACGCAGTGTTTGAATCTTATTCAAAAATAAGTGTTCAGGGGTAACCTCCCATTAGGGACGTTGAAATTTAATATACTTGCTGAAAGATCATACCTGTATGCATATTTTTTGCAGAAAGTTACAAATCTACCTAAAAGGAAATAAAATGTCCTTTATTTACAAAGAAAGAATTAGGGCAGCATACGAAAGTCATCACAAGGTGAAATTAGAAAATAAAATATATTAAAAGGAATTAATTACAATATGAAATAAATATGTAACTAAAAAAGAGGTATTGTATTTAAAAAAATAATCATCCATAATTCTAGCGTATAACTTATAATACGTCAAAAACTAAAACCTAATATTTGTATATTGTAAATTCAATAGAACTAAACTAATTCCCTTTAATCAACAAAACGTATTGCAAATCCAATAGGTTTCTATGTTGACTGGTAATAAACAACGTATGAGATCCGTGTGGAAAATCGAGGGTTTTTTTAATTAAAAACATCGTGCATCAGTGATCAGTCACTTCCATGATTAAACTTCATTAACCGGAACAGTGACTGTAATGAACCGTGGATACCAATTTATATTTACATTTGTTGATAGACAAAATGTGTTTAGTGTTTTACGATTGATTATAACGTTACTAAATCAAATAAAATTAGTGCTTTTCTTTAAATGGTGTAAGTCCTTCATCGATATGGACTTTAGTTGTCCCCCAGGTCTTCCCTTCAACGCTTTCTTTGTTAAGGACACAGTGGGAGTCCTTTTTTAATTTTTAATGAACATTTATTATTAAATTTACTTTATAATACCATTTCTGAAGACAGAAAAAATATAAACATATTTTATCGTTGTACGAGGAGTGATAGGTTTTTCAAACAGAATTTATAATAAACCCAAAAATCTTTTGAACATAAGGTTAGAAATTCGTTATAGTATGTACATAAAAAATAACTGGATATAACGTTTTTATTTATTTTAAGTTTTAAAACCTTTATAAATTTGTTCAAAACGTGTAATTTCCTTGCAATTTATTTAATTAACAAAACAAATACGGTAAGTCATAAATGAATAAATACATGTAACTTTTTGAAGCTAACGTGTACTCGTGTACTGATATTTTTATCTCCTGCTAATATTCTTTTTGGGTCTTATTAAAAATTGCTTGTGTCTGTATTTCTCGTGGAGTGCTAAAAGATTTTTTATTTTTTTAATGTTTAGAGAAGTTGTATAAAAGGGTTATCAATTTTTAATGTTTAGAGAAGTGGTATAAAAGGGTTATAAATTAAATGAAAAAATTATTTTTCCAAAATAAAGCTTTATTTTACCACCATAAAAAATTGACCCCTTCTTTAGGCCTACTTCTAATCAATATCTGTTGAACCAATTCTTATACATATAACGTAGCTATGGCAGAAAGGGTTGATTCAATTTAATTTAGAGTTTAGCACCAGTTCACTGTTTATTGCAGTGTCTGGTATCTGACGGTGTCTTAGACTTTGACTCCTAGACTCTGGGGTCATGTTTGTCTAAAGAGATCTAAGAAAAGTCGACAACGAAGATGTACTACGATGTGATAGACACGATCTCTAAGCACGGTGGAAAAATAAAAAGAAGGTGAACTGGAACTAAACCCAAAATTCGATTGAATTCACCCTTCCTACCATAGCTACGTTATGTGTAGAAAACTCGGTTGCTAATGAACTCGTCGAAGCTATATGTATATCCATGCTGAAATTAATCTTAGCTTCATTAGAGTGAACTTACGATTATAAAGTCTTCTCGTCCACTTAACTTTAATTTGCCTCTGTACCAAGTTTAATCTCAATCTATTAAGAACTGTAGTAGTAATCGTGTTCAAAGTTATTACCTCAATGTTGTATACTACTTAAAAAGTTAACTGTACATCTTACGGGGAAGAAAAAAACGCGTAAACAAACATTTTTATAACTGATCTGAAAATTATAAAACACATTTTTGTTTAGCGCTATAATGTATACATAACCATTATTTCCCAACTTTTACTGGCCAACTTCTTTTAATCTATGTTGGCAATTAGTCGAGTAAACATTTTTTCGAGTGCAAATGGCCGCCATATAAGTGCGAGGGTTATGATCGGAGTTTTAGGGCACATCGTTTTGTTGTTGATTTGATGTATCAGTATATTGACACTGTTGGTACATACACAGAGATTAACTTCAACAAAGACAGGAGGACGATGACGTCATCATCGAAACAAAACTGAGTCAATCTCAGCTTTGATCATTAATTTCCCTAACAGTAACGTATCTAGGCACCGGGTATCTGATTAACCTATTAGTCCCCGAGTGGATGATGTAGCCCCAAGCTGGAGGTGGCACTAGGAGTGTAATGGGTGAGGTGGGGGTTTTGGTACAGCTATCTCTTGATGACATAATGTTACAAACCATCTATCGCTCATACAACCGATATATCTGTTGGACCTATCGGTGCAATTATATCTGATGGGTATCTGAGCATAACTTTTTAATTCAGGGTTTATTTAAAAATACCTCCAACACCATGAAACAAATTCTACAAGCATGTTAAGAACTAAAACTTCCTTAAAAAATTAATTTTCGGATGTATTTCGTTGAATAGCACCTTACATCTTAGTCTTTCCTATTGGCGCAGCCCTGTGGTTGTATTTCAAAGCCTTTTCAGTGAGCTAAACTATTATTGATCCCTACAATAAATTTGGAATGCAAATTATACCGCTGTTACATAGTATCAAGAGTCTGGACAGTATAAGAGGGTGATGATGAGATAAATGTAATAAAACAAATGTTCAAGGAAAAATAATGCAGTTGGTAATTACAGACACTTTATTGGCAATATCTTTAAATTAACGAAAATAACTTAATCGATCTTATCAAAAACACTAATTCACTATGCGTGGCTTGAACAAAGCTATGAACTATATTTAGAATAATCTCAAAATGTTCTTACTATATGATTTTTTTCTGTGGTTTAAGAACAGTATAGAATATTTTCTTTCGTAATTTTTCTCTGTCAAATATCTATTCCTGGTTACTATCGCTTACAACTCGAGCTATCTCGAGAGATATCTACGTTGACAATTAGGAATAATTTGTATTTTCGACCTCACGACGTATCGCAAGGTGCATGTTCAAACAAGCAGCTAACTGCGTACTATCTTGTTAAGTTGCGCAAAACCGGGCCTAGTTCCAACTCCAGCCGTCAGATTGCAGCACCGATAAGGAAATTTTCGTTTTATGTCATTAAGGTTACTGAACGCCTAAACTTGTAGCAGAAATTAGTTTACCTAACGGCTTACTTTAATCAGTTTTACTTGTACCAACATAACTAGTTATATTCACCAGTAAACTGGAATCCCGAGTCTCTTGAGGAAAATGTCACTCTCTAGAGAGCCCCGCTATACTGCGATGAAATAGAGACTTATACGAGATTGAGTGGTAACGAGACTGAGTAATGGAAGGTTAGTTGGTTAACTGATGCTGTGAGAGGGGAAGGGGCGGAGGGGAAGTGTTAGTTAATTACTCCATCGCTACAGAAAAATGTGTTAAAGCAAGAAATGGCAAAAAGAGTTTTAATTATAATAATAAGTTTTAACAACTAGTATTGAGTCCAATGAATATCAAAATGGAAATATCATCCTATTCAATTTAAATGATAGACATAACATGAAAAGTATATTTTAATTGGCTACTTAAGTCATTTAGTGACTTATTATTGATACTTCAATGCGAAGTTTTAAAGATGGAATATTTACAGACAATACCTTTTCCTCTGTACAAAGGTCTACCAGTGGAATAATTGTATCGTTTTTTATGGGATGGAATATTGGAGGGTTATAAAACCGCTTTCACCTTTACGACATCGCTGCTTCTGTAAAGATTGTCCTTCTGTCATAATAAGCAGTAAAGCTTCGATGATTTAGCAAATTAATGGATTGCCTTTTATAATAAGTTATATAATAAGTTTTAATAACTTATACTGAATAAAATGGATATCCGAACGGAAATAAATGGATATCTACTCATTTTTAAATTTTATATATGACTTGAAAGGTCTACATATTTTAATTTACATAACAATGCCTTACGCATAACTATACGAAGTCATATAGTGAGTTATTATTGATAATTTAATACGAAGAGATTTAAATATTAAATATTTAAAGATAATACCTTTTCCACAATACAAAGTTCTACCAATGAAATAATTGCATCGTTTATTTTATGGGATGGAATACTGGAGGGATATAAAACTGCTTTCATCTTTATCCCGCTTATAACATCACTGTCACTGCTTCTGTAAAGACTGTCTTTCCGCCACAATAAGCAGTAAAGGTTTCACAATTTACTGTAGCATATTAATAGATTGCCCCAGATAAAAATACATGCGATAACAGTTCACTACAAACTGGAAAGTGATAAATTAGTTCGATATCTTTGAAGATTTTATAAAATAATTGTTTGCATTTGATGACCTTACTTTCTGACTATAATACACGTGTAATTGTCCCTCCACAATATAGATTTGTGGATGCACCAGACTGTACGACAATTGTTGTATTTTAAAATTATATAAACGAAATAGATTTTAATCTTGATTCAAAGAACGTAAGTAGAAAATAGAGTAACAAATATAACCCGTAACGTTAGAGAATTCTTTAAGGGTCCTACAATTTGCCGGATATGATAAAGTAGAAGAATTCGATTTTGAGTTTAGCTCCTTTTCACCTTTCTTATATTGCAGAATTCTTAAGCAATAATCCGTCACAAAATGGTGGCCATTCTCATTTGGGCAAATTTTGTATCTAGGGTAATTTATAATATAAATAAAAATTGACTTTTCATAAAATTATCAAGTAATACGAAACAACATTTATTCGTATTTATTTCGTTCGAGTTTACGATGATGGGTGTTATGAAGTATACAATTGAACCGTTACAATTAAATATGTTTACAAATATAATAACGGATTAATTTTAACGAAATTAAGTCCACGTTTTACAAAGAAATTTATATTTTAATAACAGTTATTGTCTTGTTAAATTTTAAGTGTTTGATTATAATAACATGTCAACATTGAGGGTTATTGTCCCAGCAGTGTTGTGCAAATTAATCATCTAAACTGATAACATTTAGACATTTAGAAGTGACGGCCACGTGTGAAATATCTTTCTCTTGACTGACCCGTAAGATATATATTATTTTGAGTTTTAATGAGCCTTTAATTGGCTTTTTTAGTTGCGGTTCTTTGTAGCAATTGAGAAATACTATCTGTAGGTGCGACTCGATGAGTTTTAAGCGGAGTTAAAATGCTTTTGTATTAATTTAACACGGGACTTTGCATCCAGCATTTAAACAAGAATCTACAGTTTAAATACCCGTATCGCAGTACACTTTAGGACCTCAATTCAACCGTAATTACCTATATAGGACGTACAAGCCTAGCTAAACTCTTGCAGTATAACGACAATTTGAACACGCAGCCAACTTCGTCGTTTCCCCGGCAACACGTGTCCTGTTACTGTCTAGAGATGTACTTGGCCAATTCTCGCAGTAGCAATAACATTTTTATTTATAAAAGTAAGTTGAACCACGTATGACAGTCGAATTTTAATGAAACGGAAAAGGACAAAAAGAAGAAAACCTGAACAAAAAAAGAGGAACTGAACAGTTAAAAAAGACTTAAATATTTTTATGGTATTTTTTTTGGTAGAAGATGTAATTTCTTTTAGTAAATCATGGCCGGTTAGTACGGAGAGAGTATATGACTTTACAAAGCGCAAAGCGGGTTTAACCCGAAGTGACAGGGTAAAAGTGAGCGGGCTTTGTGCGTAAATCGTACAGGGGTGTCGCCCTGTGTCATCTAAGCTAGAAGTTACTTTTTATTTGTTTGAATTTAGGCTTGATTAAACGTATTTGCGGAGGTAATTCTTGAAGTAAAATGAAGTAACCGATCATACACAACAGTGAGTTGAATTTATATTATTTATATATTGTGTATTTTAGTATTTTACATCAGCGGATAGTATTTAAAAATAATTATCTCCTATAAGTCTTTTTTAATCCAACTGTTATTTCTTAATTGTTGGACTTACGTGTCAGTATTTTAATAAATTATCATTTAAGTTCACCGGTTCATATATCTTTAAATCATAGCATAGTTTTTTTATTTTTTTGTTTAACTTTGCAGTAGTGTACTAATTTTATACTTCTAAAAGTATTTCTTCTTTTGTTTCAGGTGAGTGATTCGTGTTATTTTGCTGTGAGTATAACTAGTACTTTACTCTTCTATATTTAATACTGTCGCCAACGAATGTGAAGTGGCCAGCATTGGAGATATAGTATAGTCTGTGTAAGATTTGAAAGTGTATGTTTTTGGCATACAAAAATTCGATTGTTAGAATTAGATTGGCGAAAAAATAATAACTAGAACAAGTATTTAAAATAATATCGCTGAATTTAATTTGTATTAATTTCTTATTAGGATTTTATTAAATCATAATCTACATAGGTAAAGAAATATTAAATAAATGTTCTGTTTAATACCGCTACTGTAAATCCAACTATCCCTTATCCTTGCATTGTCCTGTCAAGGACTAGGCTAACATCAAGGACGCAAACAAACACAGTATCTTCCTTCATAAAGTCTTTCATGAATACTTATTTTCTCAAAAGTTTTAGCTTCATAACAAATAAATCCATTAATAACTTGAAGACACAAACCTTTTTCAATCCTTTAAGAGTTTATTTTTAAATCTATACATTTATATAGGTATCTAAATTAAATTAAGAAACTCGAATATTTATTGCGTAAGTACTAGTAACTATTTATAATGTAAATAAATAAGGAATAATTTGTAGTTCAGAACTTTGTTGTGGAAGCGTAAAATTACGAACTATTTGATAAAAGTTGTATGCACTATTCATTACCTTCCTTTATTTGGGTACTTATAAATTAAACTTAGATTTCTGGTTCAAGAGCAATCTAGCTTTAACTTTAAAAAACAATCAATTAAAATTTTGAACATTGCATTTAAAAGTAATAACTTTTTAAGGGATGTAGATATGGTTTCTAGAGTTAAACTCACATTAAGAAATTAATATAATCTTTCCAGCTTAGTCGAAAGAAGTAGATAGATATTTTTATTACAAATATTAATTATTTGTTTTTATAGGATTTACATATAATCGAGCTGTCAAATACAGTTTGAGATGAAAAACTTAATTAAAATTTAAAGTTTAGGAAATTGTATAAGCATTCTAGAACACTTTGTTTCCATTTTGGCTCCAGGTCCATAATTAGCGAAGTTCTATTTTTTATTTAACTGTTAATGACAATATTAGAATGAAATAGCGTACCAAACTGGCCAATGACCATGGCTGAGTCATTTATAAGTTCGGTTTGTGTACCAACCAAAGTTTAAAGTTTGATTATATTATATATCATATATTTAATTCCTACTATGAGGAAGACTACAATGGGCTGATTTTGAACACAAAATCTACCTAAATGTGACATTACGGGACCATATTAAATCGTAACTGATGATTTTTAATCACCATTCAGATTTTTCATACATTCCATACATTATAAACTCATTGTGTACACATAATTCCATCTCCTTCCATTGAAAGCACCTCTACTCATCAGAGAGTACAAGTTTTAAGTTTCCCAGTTACAACCTGAACATCCAATTACAACTGCAATGACTCGTCCCATTGTGGCCGAGCCTACCAGCAACCGGGAACAAATACGGGCCAGAAAACAATAACAGTGACAATAACCTGCTCAAGTGACAATAACAGACGGATCGTTAGCCGGGCAGCAGCGACGGCATACTTGTGCCTTTATTGTGCATTGTGTCCCGCGCACAATTATTGTGTGCGCTATTGTGACCGCTAGCGTCCCGTATCTCCAACACACCCTCGGGTTGTGGTTTCGACAGGTGTTCATCCATTCAATGCATGTTGAGTTAAACCTGACGTGAAGTTTTTATTCACTAAGTGGGTTGAAGGGAATAAATCCCTTTGAAAATTATCGTGTTCTTTTACGAAAGGTAAACTATTTAAATTGTATAATAATTATATTTTATATAACTATTTGTTATATAGTGGTAATATAATTAAATATATATTCGAGCACCATAAAACAATGTTTACACAGAACAGTTGATTACATTTTTCAGGCTTTTTCATCTTATTGTATCAACATATTCTACTTACCTGATTTTTTTCAGAACCTTTACGATTTTAACAGTTATTCTGTTATTAGGGGCGGATACGAATCGAACAATCAAAGTTCATTATAATCGGTATAACTATCCTTCAGTTTGAATGGATGTTTTATGCTTCTAAATAATAATATATGCTGTAATACACGGGGTCTATTTATAATATAATTGTTGTGAAAGAGTTCCAAAATCAATGTTTTATACTTTGAAAGCGGTGGAAAAGTTATATTTCTAAATAAATGTTTTAATAAACATCTGTTATAGAAAGAAGTAGTAAATTGTGGTGGTTTTGGATGAATCTCTAGAAGATTTCCCTTTGTTACATGAATTTTCCGGTTTTTAATGGTATTGATGGTTTTATATACACAGAAAATAATCCACAGATTTAAAATATCGGAAAATTATTGACGATTAATCTTGTGACAATCAGAACGCGTAGCAATCTACTAGGCCTACTTCCAGTAAATATAGCCTACATACGTATTTTTTTATAGCAAACAAAGTGTGAAATATTTATTTTTAAAACTCATTGAGTGCTATTTTTGCTAAATTCTTGGTTTGTTTGAAGTTAGAATAAGTCATTGCATGTTGAAATAATACTGAGAATCTTAGTCTTGAAATTATAACATTGAGGAGACCACTACCAATAAATGAATTTAGTTGTGCCTTTAATTGTGTTAGTTACACGACAGATAACTCATCCAGTGCTTTTAATTAAGACACGACAAATTGCGCTTGGACTGCTCTCAGTAGAGTGAGAGGTCAGGTAGCAAATATTTGCACGGTAACAATAAAAGTTACGTGGCGAGCCCTAGCGTCAGACCTCAAAAGCCACTGAAATAATCTTCCGGACCACAGCATATCAAGTCGGCATATATGATTTATCTCCTGCGTAACTAATACAATAAGAAATTATACCAGCTTGGGATCTTCAAAAAATGTCAAAATAGGTTGTTTGTTTGAGCGTTCCTCCGTCAATGGTGAAGTTAGAAGTTAGATTTCCTACGACAAAGTAGCGAGATACAATTCCATTACAAGAACCACAGAGACACTTGTCTGCTCCTATGGGGCTATATTGGATTCCCTCCAGCGCTTTGGTGTTTGAACATTTATAGTAAGAAATAAAAAAGTGTTACCGATTCAAAACAAAACTTTTGTAAATAAGCTTTTAAATTTAATTATTTTATTTTATTTAAAGCTCTTGGTTTTTACTAATTAGTATAATTAGCTCTTTAGTCTTTTTAAGTCAGCAAATCCTGAACTTAGAAAATAGTGCTCTTTAACAACTATGGTATTTTTTTGGATTGTTATTACGTACTAACTTTGCTAAAGTAATGGAACTCACAATTTTCGTTACCAGCGGAATTAAGGTAGAGCCGTACAGCGCTGTTAAGTGGACGGTAACAAAGAGCTTGGAAGATTAAGGCAATATTTTACCGGGATCGGATTTAGGGGTCTTAACAACCTTAGTTAATGCCGGATTACTTTAGCCTTAAATTGGGAAACAACATAGTATTCTGGAACTTATATGGGACATATTCCACCTTACGCGAGTGTTTAGAATCTTTCGAAAATTGTATTTATATAATTAATACACTATTGTTATTATATATTTAATTACGAGTATTTGAACTTTAGGTTCTACCTAATTTTTAAAAGCAAGTCAGAATATGAATTTAATAAATGTTACGTATATTTTAAATGTTACGACTGGAACGCTCTACATTTCCTTAAAATCTTTAATATAAAATAACATTTTAGATATTTTAATTTAACTATTTTACTCTTTTAGGAGCTGCACCGTACTATCAAACTCGCAGTATCATGGTTATATGTAATAACATTGTAGTTCAAGTGATATATAGCCTGTATCAGTATAAACATTAAATTGGGAGGAGATATTGACAACCATAGTGGGCAATAAAGTATGCAGCATTTAATTTTTGTATTTATGTTGGTTATGTATTAATTACACTACGGTTTTACTCCGGATTTTGAATACGACAGCAGTATATAACTTAACAATTACGTCATTTATAGTTTATAACATTTTTAAACCTTAGTAGACTATAGTTCGTAAACGAGAAAGTAAATAAATAATCCTTGTACATTTTTTAATGTTATCACACATTCAAAACTGTTGTAAATATAATAGTGTTTAACGTAAGTAGTTTATTTGGTGTTTCATAGCAAATTTTAAAATCTTCCGCCAGGATGCAAGTGGAATAGATTGTAAATTTACACTTTTAATTGTTATATATTTTCCCCTTTTAAAAGTGTCACAAATAAAAATAGCCCTTTTTATCTTTTTCATTTATGAACATTTTTTATTCATTACATGGAGTCACATTACAAAGTTGCATAACATATACCACTATGAACTTCTGATATTGCGTCTGAATTACTTGTAATATGATATTTTAAACTTTTATAGCCCCAAAGGAGCTGTGTCTTCAAGCCTCACATGACATCTTTACTTTTGTTCAACGGACCGTAATACATTCTTAAATATTAAAATATAAAATATTGCATACAGAATTCTCGCTTATAAATAATAGCGTTTATAGGAAGGGAAAGATGTCGTCGCTCTATGGAAGTTGGCAACTCTGTTGCTTCTCAGTCGACTGACTGTGACTGTGAGCATAGCTGCTTCAGCGACTTGAATGAGTTTAGTTTTACCGTAAAAACCTGTCGACTCAGTAAATACTCTGAACTGATATATTACAATTTTTTTTTTTTTTTTTTTTTTTTTTTTTTTTTTTTTTTATTATTTTTATAACATAATTTACTTACTTGATTCAAACGCCTCGATACCACAGGAAATGCCGGCTTTGATTTCCTCACTAGTGTTCCACCTTCGTTAGTTCGGGGGTAACATGTTTGTTCATGCCCTTGACGCCCGCCAACGTGACACGGGATAGTAAGGCCTGCTCTAATGACGTTACTCCTGCACTTGTTTGTTTGGTTTCAGTTCTCTTTGTGACAGCTAGCAGAAATAGGTTTTTGAAATTAAAAAGCGTTTAATATAATATTAAAACTACATAAAATTTAAAAAATCAACTATCTATTGTGTAATAAAAAGACCTTAACCTTAAACAAATACTTGCATTTTTTATCATGTTTATTATGTAGACGCTGCTAATCCTTAATTCGACAATAAATTATTAATAGAAGATCAATCCAATATTTAATAATATCGAGTTATTTTATGATATAAAAATTCATGTTATTTACAGCCAACATTTATAAATGACAGTGTTATTCAGTTTTTACAGCATATAACTATTGCAAATGTCCGAAACTCTGCTATCATTTCGTTATTTACTGTTAAGAAGCATTATGTTAATCAAGCTATTAAAATTGTTTTCTTCTTCTGATCTTATTTATAAACAGAAATAACGCTTTGAACAAGGAATTATTTGAAAATATGCAATATTCTTTTGAAGTGCAACTTATGCTGCTGTTAAATATTGAAGGAGTAGAGTTCTTACTGCATGTGTTGGTCAGGGAATATGGTAGAGACTTGTGCCGTAATATCGCTCCTGATTTCAACGCGGGTGTCTTATATACAGTCTCTTCAGTTGATGTAATGCCATTACCAACTTTGTGTTAAAAGGTATTTAGAGGTATTTTTCTCGGCCCAATAAAATATATGATTTAATAAAATACAAGTTCAGAAAATTATCATTTTGTCCAATTTGTTTCAACAATGAAAAAGACACATAAAAATCGCATAAATAGTGTATGTTTTAGTGACAACCTCTGAATTTGAATATAATTGGAATTAAACCCTTGAGTGCCACAGGCATGTACTCTAGATGTACCTCCCAGTCTTGTAAGTTACCGGCACTATAGGGTTAATATTTATATATGTCCAGAGTGGGAGTGTAACTGTCCCTACTGTATAAACTGCAGCTCAAGTTTAATACAGAAAGAGGTTAGATAGTTCAGACTCAGATATCAAAGGTATTGTAGGCAATACCAAGCAAGGCTGGGGCTGTTTGTGATGGTTGGGCGAGAACCTCCATATATCACCGACAGTAGTATCTCACTCTTGTAATCGATCTGGGCGATAGATCTTCCTCACAGACAACATTTCTATCGGATATTGTGCAAAAAGGCCAATTACAACCGAGCTAATAGATTTTATCTATATGAGATTGGATTACGCAACACCACGTGAGCGTAACAGGCTACGCCTAGGATGTATGCAAAATGTTAAGTCTTTATCTCATTTCGTTTTTTAAATCTCCTCCGCAGAGGCAATCATCCGGTCAATTATACAGAAAATAAAAGTTTACACCTGTTCTCCCCAGCAGACAAAAGGATACTGTGCTACACAACTAAGAAATTCAATCAATGGATTCAATGACGCTCAACCAAATGACATGCACCATCATAGAACTCCTTCTTATCTTTGATAAATTAAGTTTAATGCATACTAAAAGTCAGCAAATGAAGTATTTCTCGAGTATTTTTTTTAATATTTAGGCTTCATGTGTGACTACGTTACGTGTTACATTTTTGAGATGTTTGTACTCAGTTTGTTTCCCTAATTATTTATTCTCCAATTTTCTCGTTGGTATCCAGGATACCTATAAGACTAATGTAAAAATTTTTGCTAACGCTCAATCCACTCACTGGACTACAGAAGTGAAACTTTGCATGAAGCTTCATTTATATATATGCAACATCGAGTTCTAAGATTTTCCTTGTCTGTCCATGGGATTTGGTTATGGTTTGGTGAAACCTTTTTACATCGGTCTTGTTGGTAACCATGGTAGAAACTAAAAAATCGCTGAAGAAATATATTTGTAAATAAATTTAACACAATCACATACGTATGACAATCACATGTGACATTAAGACAAATATAAAACATGTAAAACACATGTAACTGTAGACTTGACATTTTGCATATCTGAGAAGTCTGCTATGGTAATATATATATATTACCCACATTGTCTTATTCACAAATCAGTAATAGACATGTTCTTTGTTGCCTTCTGGATAAATTACCGTGATATTGGCAACATTACATACTTTGGATATTTTTTAATTCTCGTTCTATAATTTTTACATTTTTACATTTTCTCTTATAAAGGAAGTTATCTTAAGGGCTATGGCTTTAAATTATAGTATAATAATAATAATCAAATCAATACTGATTTTACCACCTTACGCTAGGTAATACCTTGCAGTAACACGATTATCCGATGAATCATCACAAGTTAGTTCAGAACCATTCAGATGATACAATGTGACATTCCGAATTCCTGCCGGGCACATTTCTGGACTTATTGCTGTTGTAAGGAAACTTTACAGATGAACCCTCACAAGTTAGTTCAGAACCATTCAGATTATCCAATGTGACCTTCCGAATTCCTGCCGGGCACATTTCTGGACTTATTGCTGTTGTAAGGAAACTTTACAGATGAATCCTCACAAGTTAGTTCAGAACCATTCAGATTATCCAATGTGACATTCCGAATTCCTGCCGGGCACATTTCTGGACTTATTGCTGTTGTAAGGAAACTTTACAGATGAACCCTCACAAGTTAGTTCAGAACCATTCAGATTATCCAATGTGACATTCCGAATTCCTGCCGGGCACATTTCTGGACTTATTGCTGTTGTAAGGAAACTTTACAGATGAATCCTCACAAGTTAGTTCAGAACCATTCAGATTATCCAATGTGACATTCCGAATTCCTGCCGGGCACATTTCTGGACTTATTGCTGTTGTAAGGAAACTTTACAGATGAATCCTCACAAGTTAGTTCAGAACCATTCAGATTATCCAATGTGACATTCCGAATTCCTGCCGGGCACATTTCTGGACTTATTGCTGTTGTAAGGAAACTTTACAGATGAACCCTCACAAGTTAGTTCAGAATCATTCAGATTATCCAATGTGACATTCCGAATACCTGCCGGGCACATTTCTGGACTTATTGCTGTTGTAAGGAAACTTTACAGATGAACCCTCACAAGTTAGTTCAGAACCATTCAGATTATCCAATGTGACATTCCGAATACCTGCCGGGCACATTTCTGGACTTATTGCTGCTGTAAGGAAACTTTACAGATGAACCCTCACAAGTTAGTTCAGAACCATTCAGATTATCCAATGTGACATTCCGAATACCTGCCGGGCACATTTCTGGACTTATTGCTGTTGTAAGGAAACTTTACAGATGAATCCTCACAAGTTAGTTCAGAACCATTCAGATTATCCAATGTGACATTCCGAATTCCTGCCGGGCACATTTCTGGACTTATTGCTGTTGTAAGGAAACTTTACAGATGAACCCTCACAAGTTAGTTCAGAACCATTCAGATTATCCAATGTGACATTCCGAATTCCTGCCGGGCACATTTCTGGACTTATTGCTGTTGTAAGGAAACTTTACAGATGAACCCTCACAAGTTAGTTCAGAACCATTCAGATTATCCAATGTGACATTCCGAATACCTGCCGGGCACATTTCTGGACTTATTGCTGTTGTAAGGAAACTTTACAGATGAACCCTCACAAGTTAGTTCAGAACCATTCAGATTATCCAATGTGACATTCCGAATACCTGCCGGGCACATTTCTGGACTTATTGCTGTTGTAAGGAAACTTTACAGATGAATCCTCACAAGTTAGTTCAGAACCATTCAGATTATCCAATGTGACATTCCGAATTCCTGCCGGGCACATTTCTGGACTTATTACTGTTGTAAGGAAACTTTACAGATGAAGTTTCACTGTTCTGTTACAGTTGGGAACTGTTTTTCCATGACTTACAACACTGTTCTTATTTCAATTGTATGAATGTTTTACGGTTTCGGAATATCTGGAGAAGGACATTAAATATCTACATCCGACGATATAGAGGCTTACCTATTTATGCAGGATGTATTTTTGTAATAGTCCACCATTGGATCTTGGAAATCGACATTATAGAGAGATTTTAAAAATATATAATTCAAACTTTTATAAATTTTTCAATCCGCTATTTTTTTCCTTACTGAAAATCCAGTATCCTTTATTGTTGTTTTCGGTAGGAAATGAGTTATAAGACTTTTATTCTTGGGGCTTTCATCATATTTCCAAATAGGAGCACTTAATGTGTTGGAAATATTTACGGAGTTTTACATTGCGAAAACATTTTTTTGGAAATGCATCCACTTAAATATTCTAAAATTGATATTTTCCCCATGTTTCAAACTCTTTGTAAATGTAATTTTAACCGTTTAATCGCGCAGACTATCGTTTTCTATTCAGACACTTCGAACCTACAAACACTTTTCCAACTTGAATCCCGCTTATTAATTATGTAAAGATGTTACATTCGTAGTTTAGACGATTCAAAGGGTGCGCATTTAAACGGCATTTTGGAATAATATACCCCATAATGAATCACAATGAGATGTAAGACATCTGTTATGATGTAAAATTTACAAACCTGATGATAATAAAAGAATCTTAAACGTAATTTTCCTATTAAATCAAATATAATCCAGGGCTTTACATAAGTTGGCGAATACATAATTAAAAATGTCTCATAAAAGGGAAGGTTGTTTTAAATTTGCTGTCAGATTTGTGGTTTTTTCAAATTTTTAGCATTACAAAGTAACAACGTTTAAAGTTATGTATTTTTTCAGCTTTATTATGAGTAATAAAAGACTTCTTTGCCCTAACTTTGCCTGGTAAAATACGACATACTCTACTTATCAGCTATTTTTAAATACGATTTTTAAATTTTATTTGCAACTACCTACAGTGGCCAGTAAAGATGTAATACAAGAATAAATATATTATTTTTGCAGCCTTTGTTAAAAAAATCTGATACTTAATCAGTAATTCATTTAATTTATATTAAATTAATTCAGTGTTACGTCACTAGAAGGATACGCCTCTAATAATATTGCCGCTGAGGCCTTCTTCATGTCTTGTATAACTGTTTAACAGACTTCAACCCAAATTTAATACTCGCTGAGCACCGAGGTGCCAATGTTAAACGGATAACAAAGAGCTGACAATATTTCCCCAGGGCATATTTTGTTATCCTTTATTAACAGCCTTGTGTTATGTCGGATGCATTCCTAATGAACGGATGGGGAATTTAAGTGATGTCGATCAAATCGAATACTTAGAAGCTACTTTATAGAAATATTGAGATTGAAATTATGAGATTTCAAATATTGCTTAGTTCTTGGCAAAATATCTTTATACTAGAATGCACTTATGAGTTGATCTAACATTTATTTCACAAATATAACCAATGAATTCAATGCTTCAATTACAGAGAGTTCACTGATGGTGTGTCAAAAAAGCTACTAAGTTCAAACTACATTTGATGATACTGCAGCAAATTTGGTGTGGTTAGGGGCAGTGCTCTACCTTCAGTGATGAAGTGACCCAAGTCGCAACCGAAATTGGTGGCGTAACGCTAACAAGTTCAAACCACAGTTTTTTTATACTACAGCACAGATAGTGTGGTTTAGATACAGTGATCCACCTACACTAATGAAGTGACCCAAGTTTCAACCGAAATGGTGGCGTAAACGCTAACAAGTTCAAACCACAGTTGGTGATACTACAGCAATGGTAGTGTGGTTAGATACAGTACTCTAACAATACTGCTGAAGTGACCGAAGTTGTAACCCAAACTGTGGTATAACGCTAACAAGTATAATTCGCAGTTGTTGAACTTGAGCAATTGTTTTGTGGCTAGAGACAATATTCTACTTTTTTCAACTCTTTTCAGTTTTAATATAGAATTTGTTTTTTGTTTAGTTGTTCACTATTAACCATTTAATTGCTAACTTACTGAAAATATATTTACTATATTCTACTTTGCATTCTTAGACCTCGTGTAAAGTTTTACAAAATTAACGAGTGCTTCATGTTATTTTTATTTATTGTTCCAAACACAAAAGTGTTTTCAAATCATGCTAACAAAATTAAAATGCCTTTCCCATCGCACATCTTTATTTAGAACGAATAAACCCTAACCTAGAGCCGTGAAATATGAACTATTGTTGGGGGTTTTCTGTCATGAGTTTTTTGTAAAATCTTTTTACCTAAGTTTTTATCTAAGTTCTCTTTAAATACAGCAAAATTACACTTCACGCATGAGGCTTTCTTCAAATAATCGGGTAATAATATGAATAGAAAGTCAGTCGATGATTGAAGGATAAGTAAATATGGATGCAAGATTGCTAAATATAAACAAAATTTAAGTCGCAGGAATGAAGTATGATTGAATTTATATTTAAGATAATTATGTTAGTGTGGAGGGTGCGTGAATGGTTTATGAATGAAGAACAGCTGAAGCTAAGTAAAAAATGAGTAGATTTGACTGAAGAGTCTCGTAACATTCCTTTCCTTTAATATAAAATTTTCATAAAAGTAGGAGTATTTCTAACATCCTCTTTTCATAAAAGAGAACATCAATTTCTTGAATCTCTACTGTTCTAGCATAAAACACTCCACAAAATTTGAGTTCCTTTACCTGGATTACTTCATCTCGCCATTAGTTCCCGTTTTTTTTGTTTCAATATTTTCTAGGTTTAGTTTAATACTCAAAACATGAGATCACAAACATTTTCCGTGATTATATGACACAAAAATGGAAACACTAAGTTTCTAGAAGTGATGTATGACTTTCTCTTTAGGTGTTAAATGCTAAGACTTCTAAGTTAATGATGCACACAAAGTCTCAAAAATATAAGGTGTAACGAAATAGTCGTGTGTTTTCAAATTACAATGACAAATTTTAGTCTTGTGTTTGAATTCAAATTTGGTAGTCTCTATCATAATTTCGTAAATACGAGTTCTCTCCTTCGTAAAGTGTATAATGACGTCAGTTCCATTGTTGAGTAGTAACATTGTATTCAACGTAGACTATCTCTTACTGTACTTGACTTGGAATTCAGCCGACTTGGAAGTGAGGTCCTCATTTCTGCAAATAAAACATTTTTAGTTCTGGAACTTTAATATAAGGACGATTTAATGTGAATGTCGAGTTTAGCTCCAGTTCACCTTCCGCTCAGTCCAGCGTCTGTAATCTGACAATCAGTGCTGACTTCCTGGAATTTGGAGTTCACTTTTTAAGAGATACAAACGGACGACGAAGACGAAATCTTTGCATGGTTTTGACTTCCAGATAAAGGGGCATTCTTATTGTCTCATCACGTGTAAAATTGAGTGCATTGCTATATTTTAAAACGATCTTAAAGCAAAGCGGAGTTCCCTTCACATGAAGTAGGTATGGGAGAAAGAGAAGGACAAATTTGCGACTGTCAGATTTCAAACGCTGCAGTGAGCGGAAGGTAAAATATAGCTATACTCAACATTCCCATGTACTTATCAGCGTTATGTGAGTAATTTATGATTAACAGAATGTGTATTGATACAGTTTCGCACCACACCCAACAAAGGTCTTACAGTTAAATGTGAGCTCAGGAACTACCTAGATATTGATAGACCTGTGATCAGAGAAATTTAAATTAACTATGTTTATAAAAGTTTTAATACTACGTGCATTACAAGTATTACTAAAATATTTCTTCTATATTCATAATACTACATATGTGTTTGGATTTAATTTATCTGTGTTCTGACTGTACCTGAATTCTATCCCATCCGTATAACGAATCCCTACAATGACCTTCCTGATAGGAATGGAAAACCAGCCATTATTGTCACAGGCTGTTACGTGACTGGAATTATTTTCGTGGAGAATCTCTCTGATATTGTAATCCACAGTGGTTATATTGGCGCTTGTAAATGGTTTAATACTTGGTTCACGTTTTATTACGAAACTTAATCCGCATACCAAGTGTTCTTGTTATTAGTTGGTTTATCTGAAAATTTAAGAAGGGTGTTTACGAACTCAGTATTATTTATATTTGTTCTTAGTGTCTAAAAGACATAAAAAATAAAATGAAGACTTGGTCATAAATGCTTAGTTTACTGATTGCCTGTATCCATTTTTTGGATTTTTTATTTAAGAATTCGGTAAAGATAATAAACTGAAATTTGGAAAATTACTTGCAGTCTCAAATCCAGAGAAAATGAATATTATATTAAATGAATATTATTATATGAAGTTTCAATATGGCGGGTGGTTTAACATATTAAAGCTTAATGCCATAAAATCAAATAAGATATTTATTAAAATAAACCGATACATTTGAACATTGAACGACCCAACAGAACGTGGCGCAAATTTTTGTGTTCAGGCAGACAGACGGGCTGTCCTTTTAATTTTTAACTCTAATATCAATTAAAGCTCTTCTTCCTTGAACTAGAGGACCTTTTGTGCCAAGTTTCAAGCTTCTATGGTCTTCCTATCAAGCTATTGCTGTTGCTAGTGTTTTAACTGAAGAGAGAATTCATCTGTTAATCCCTTCAATACACTGTATGTTTTAATTTATTTTAGTAAATATTCACTGTTAGTAGAGGTAGATTACATAATATTCTCGATGTTAGTCAGTATATTAGTTAAATATTTATAGATCAAAAACTTTGGTATTTTACAGTTTTTTCAACAATTGGAAGGCTAATAACGTTGTACGCAATATCCATATAATACATTCACATAGATAAGTCTAATATTTAATATAAAATAATTTTCTGATTAAAATGTAAGTGTTAGAAGTTTCAATATCCTTACCATATCAGCTTTAATTATAATCAGCTCACTACATCTTTTAACTTAATCATGACCTTTTATTACTCATTAATGTGCATCTTATGTATTCGTGTAATAAAAGCTTATTTTAGAAATTTGCTGCAAAACTGCAATAAAATGTTTTTTGTTACAATATTGCTATGTGAATAATAACATAAACTCGACACTAAAATCATGGAACTCAGAATAGTAGGTATTTTTATGTATTTGATGCCTAAAATGTACATTTTCGAAATAATTTTTGACACGAGTTACCTTCAGAATACGCTTATAAAAAAGTAACTTTGGCATAACACTGGTCTGAATATGAGTTTGGCAACACTGGTCTGAATATGAGTTTGGCAACACTGGTCTGATTATGAGTTTGGCATCACTGGTCTGAATATGAGTTTGGCAACACTGGTCCTGAATATGAGTTTGGCAACACTGGTCTGAATATGAGTTTGGCAACACTGGAGTTTGGCAACACTGGTCTGAATATGAGTAGTTTGGCTTATTTATACGTCAGAGCCTGCAATTAATAACTAAAAACTTTCGAATTTCGTCTCGATCAGTAATTAACGCAATACTAAAGTTTTTTTACTTAAAAACGTTGACGACTTTTCTGACGATCGTAAGCCTAAGCTGTCGTAACTGGTGAAATACCCGAACTTTTAATTAATTAACGTCATTGTTATGGAAAATACATCTGCGTCCTTGTCAGTCGCATAAATCGTGTATTTGTTGTATTTTGCTACTCGATATGAATTCACCATCAATTAAAATACAACACATAAAACACGGAACGAAATGAAGATAAGTTGGTTGGATCTACTTAAACCGTGTCCTTTTACGTATATATCTGCGACAACTCTTGATACAACGGTCAAAGATACTTTTAAAATGATATGTGTCTTAGTCCATGGAAGAACCGTATTTATTTTGGAATAAAGGGGTTAAGGCTAAACATACCGACAAATGGTACGCAATTTATTCACTTGATGACAGCACCTCTGAGATCATATTATACTTGTCTGTCTTTTTCTTACATCAGTTGCTTTTGGTCCAAGAAGAACCCAATTTACTTGTATTTTGGTACCAAAATGTTAAAAAAACAGTCTGATCGTCTGTCTGTCTATTTATACGATAATCCTTGATTGAAAGGCCTTACAGACTTAATCGTAGCTTCCTCTTGGTGCAAAGAAGAAATCTATTGATGTTTGGGTCAAAGGGTTAAAGGGCACCCCGCACGTCTGTCTGCCCGCTTACGCTTAGGTCATAATTCTTGTGTTACTTTCTGTCGGGTTCTTCTATAATCCATCGTATTGGTTTATATATTTTAAACAAATTTGTCTAAGCTAACCCCAATATAATTTATGTGCTCTAACCTCCGGTGGTTTATGACGCTTTAAATACCGAAAACGTAATTGAATCTATTATGAACTGTATGATATGTTTAGCATATATTGTGATATTAGCAGTAGTATTCGCCAGAAAATAATTTATAAATATAAAACACAAATATATAACTATCGTCGTTGTTTATAAGACGCTGCATTTTTAAAACTAGGAAGGCATCTCGCAGTGAATTCGTTAATGAATGAAATTGCGTTGTTGTAATAATTCAGCTACTTGTGGCTTGATTACAGTAGTTAACACTGACTACGTGGAATTCTGACACAAACTACACGAGAGTAAATAATGCTGTAATAAAATACAAATACACTATCGTAAAGTAATTTCTCTCCTTGAAGGTTAGAACTTGTTTGTAGCCAGGTGATGGGAATGTGAATGTAAGTGTTCGCCTGTACGTGCCCTGATGATCAAGTGCTCTCTCAGGTGACATCTTGAATAGCTAAATGTTGATAAACTGTTCCAGCTGTCTGCAGAATGTAGCTGCCTAGTCAGTAGTGTGCTTCCGGCCGCATTTACATTCTACATGTTTTATGTTGTACAAAATGATTCCCTACATCATTATACGAGATCTAGTGACTGGTTAGTTCTTTAGAACACTATTAGATTTGTATAAGTTGTTGGCTAGGCTAAAACGGGGAACATAATATAAACGTTTCATGTAGTAGATAAATGATAGACAACTGTTGTTCCTCTTTTTAATTTTACTAAATCTTCATCTGACGTCTTTTGTATCCAGAATCTCTTCAAACTGCTGTTGTTAAATCGTAGAAAATAACGATATTTTTGCTATCTCTGTGACATTTTGTGGCTTTACTATATATCAATTAAGGGCTGTTTTAGGATAGATGTCTTTAAAATAAACCAGAGAAAACTTCAGCTCGCAATATATTAGAATGTGAACAACTACTCTATAATATTTTGTTTTAGCTAAAAGCACTCGGTTTATTTATTTCAAGTTTCAAATAATCTTTTATTCAATGACAATTCATGTGTTCTATAAGCACATTAGAACCAATTTATTCCTGAGGTAAGGAAATCTTGATATAAAGTGAAGTTTAAATTTTTTTATATAAAATATTCGTAGAGATTCATACTCTGATTTTTCTAAATATTCAGTTGAATAGGCTTAACTGAGGATCAACTGAATATATCGCATAATTACCTACCTCAATGTTGTTAACCTCCTATATATATATAGTTTATTCCGCATTTACTTATACCTAACTTTGTTCAAAGTCAAAGTAAAAATACTTTTATTCAACAAATTTACAAATCTGACAATGTTTCCTACACCCAAGCACGCCAAAACGGCGCGCGAGGGTTAGGGCAATATGAATATACAAATACCACATCTATTTAATCTTCGTGGCAGCTAGCTATTTTTATCGTATTTAGATTTTACTACTAGAAATTTAAATTTTACAAATATTGCCAAAACTTAACAACACAACCAACAGACAAATATCACCTTATATAACAATCATAAATAAACACACAATCATACACATTTCTACACACAACATCAGACACCAACAACGTGCTATAGAAAATTTTTTGCTTATAAAGTTAAAATAGTACTAAATAACATGGAAATAAAATGTAGCAATACAATACAACCAAAAACAGACTACTAAATGGTAACATTAAACAATTTTTGGCCCATAACCGAGCCAACATCCATCCTGTTCTAGACCATGCACTAGGAGTATGCTCCACACTCTCTTAAAATAAGTTTTATAAAACACAATCTGTAGACTTTATATTAAATAACAAGGATATATTCTATAATGTGTTAACAGGGACATAAGCTAAAGTAATAAAATCAGTTAGACTATATTAATAAATAACAAGGAAATATAATATCACGATATAATAAGACATAAACTATAAAGTTATAACAGATAGACTATAGATAGACTACTATAAAAGCGATATAACATAACAGACAATAAACTATATAAAATGATAACTGATGAAACAGACAATACAATAGCTGATGAACAGTTAGCAGAGAAAACTTACAGTACAACAGATTGTGTCTGCCAGTGAGTTATATATTGGATTATTTTCAATTTGAATTTAGGTTTACCTACAAATACTATTTTCATTGCCAAAATGTTTCTACAACTGCATTATACAGTTTTGGACCTAAGTAACAGAACTGGTGTTTACTAGTTTCTTTGTTCCATCTTTTAACTTGTAGCGTAATATACTGTGCAGCTCTAGTTGATCTTTGATATTGTCTTAAGGGATTTAGTTTCAGATTCATTAAATATTTAACTCATTCTTTCCCGACGGCAGATTCCTAAAATTATCCTTAAGACTTGTCTTTGACACATTATTACAGGATGCAATACAGTAGGGTAAGCCCCACCATAATGAATTATTGCATATCGCAACATACTCTCGAACCATGACAGATACAATTGTCTCAAACTTTGGCTATACAAGCAGTTTTTTCATGTGGTATAGTGAGTAATTTATTCTTCTTAATTTTTTGACAACATAATCAACATGTTGGTCCCATTTCAAGTGCTGATCTATATACAAACCAATATATTTAACCGAAGATACAAAATTTCAATACTAGAACAAGTGCATTCATAATTGCATCTATGTCTATGACAGTAAAATTCAAACTCCTGCTCCAATTTATCTTTCTGCTGACTACACAAAAACATTAAACATTTTGATTTCTTTGCGTTTATTAGTAATTTATTATTAATAAGCCATGTCGAAATCCTCTCCAGGTCGCTACGAACTCTAAGCTTGAGAGCTTCTCTATTATAGGCAGAACAGACTAGTGCCGTATCGTCGGCATACGCGAATATGTTAGCATTTAACTGTAAGCTTAATAGATCATTAATGTAAAATCAAAAAATAGCATTGGCCCAAGGACACACCACCCTGTGCTGTGCCATACTTCAGCTCAACCATCTCACTATGTACATTGTTGATTTTAACAATTTGATTTTCTTCCTCTACAAAACGATTCCAACCAAGATAGAGCCCTGCCACCTATTCCGTATTTTTTTAAATTTAATGACAAGTAGGGTCTATATCAAGGACATCAAACGCTTTTTGAAAAATCAAGATAGATAGCCAATGTGTATTTATGATCATCCAAGCTGCCAACAATCGTGCTAATGTGATCATTCAACGCTATGTCTGTACTTCTCCCGGGCAAAAAGCCAAACTGGCTAGTGGAAAAAAATGTATCTAGTAGTAAAATAACGCATTAACTTTTTCTTTTAAAATGTGCTCAAAAACCTTAGCTACTGTACTGATCAACGAGATCGGGCCTGTATGAGGATAAATCTTTGATATCCCCGGTTTTGAAAACTGGGATAACAGTTGCTAATTTTGAAGCTTTTTGGTACTGTCCCATCATTTAGTTTGTTTTAATTGAAAAAAGCACCGGTGCAAGCACATCTACATTTTCTTTTAATAACATTAACACTGATACCATCAAAACCCAGAACTATGCTTATTTTTTCATTTTTTTAATTGTAATTACACCAGCTATGTTAATATCGAGACCGTGTAAGAAAACTTCATTTTCAGTGATGTCCTCATAAAACAAGTCCTCTCCAAAAGCTCCTCATACCTTAAAGCATTATTGTAATGACAAAATAATACATACAGTATTCACTTATTGCTTCTGAAATATAGAGACTTTTCTTGGGGTAAATTATAGTGTCAACCGATTTCTGAAGCTCAAAGTCTCTTGTTGTTAACGTTTACGATCCAAGTGTTTCAACTGTATTTTGAGATAAGTTTTTCAGAATTCCCTCGTATTATAATGTATGTAGGAATAAGGCTGTTTCACATATGTTTTCATGTAATATAAAATGTTCACGTTCGAGATGTAGGCTATAAATATCTCTGTGTACGATAAAACTTACGCAGTCTGAATAGGAAAGCACCCATACTTCATTCAGTTCTTATATCACATTAGTCCGGAAATTAGAGTCGATTTGCAGTGGATCAAACCGCAACTTTTTTCGCAAAATCGATAAAGGAATTTCCCCCTGGAATAGAAATCGATCACACGCACTTTTTTGGACTAGTAAAGGAGGGTGACTTAACAGTTAATAAAATTACACAATAGGTTTTTTACCGTGCATTGTTACATGTCAAATTTTTTTGTTATTTTTACACTTTGATTATATAGTAGTTATTATTTCAACGCAAGGCATTGATGTAAAGAGACAAAAATTATGGCTTTCAAGTGATTGTCAGTTTTCTTATATCATCACCTATAAAAATACTTTCGCTACCCGCCCATGTCGATGCCCACCGAACCTTTTGCTTTCTTAGGGAAACTTATATTATCGAATTCATGAAAAACTAATTTATCCAATGTAAATTATATTTCACTTCAAGGCTATTAAGACAAATGGGTTCTTATACAAGTGCGAGAGCTGACTATTTTCTTACACAAATACGACGGCTGAATATTTTCTTTCGTTCCCTATTCATTTGCATTACTTTTTTCTATGACTAATATTAATTATAGTTATTTAACAGTACTCTAGACCGTCTACAACATACTGAAGAAATTGCTTGCCAAGGGATTGTGCGCTCTACTAGGCATGTTGGTACATGCACACTGTTTTTGAGATTAATCTCCATAGCGCCAATGTTAAATATTGCTTGGAGACTCACTGATGCATATCAACTGGAAATTTCCATACCGATTGTGTTAGCTGACATTGTTATGCGATGGATTCATCAGCTGTATATTCCCATGGAAACACAACAGTGTGTTCTTGTTTATGAAGGGGATTGTTGAATTTGTTGGGATTTCCTGTAGTGTTTTGACAATCGGGTATATTTCTTAAAATATTCTGTCATTGTAAAATTGATGGTTGTTATATTTTTTTTTTTTAAGGAGAGCCCGATTTCATTTTTTTTAGTCTTATTCTGCCCGTCCTAATGGGCATTGGCCTGTGCATAAATCTTATGCAAGAGAATAAATAGGAGAATCGGCTTAGTAGATGGTCGGTGATATTGATAAAAAGTACTACAGTCCCAGACAAATTAATTGTTATAATTTTAATCTGCGAAATCTGTAACTCAGACCCAAATTCAGACGTCTCGCACAGGTCATCGACTTGCATATCTTTTCAAGACCAACTTGTGTGTATTTTATAGGGATACCTAACAATTATTAATTTTTTGGTATTGCGATACTTTTAAAAATGTGTAGAATTTTTTTCTGTTGGCTTTCTTTCTTTGTTTGACTGGCCTTTTTGTTTATTACTTTTTAAAATTTTATATAAAATGTTTGCGTTTTTTTTATAGAAATGGATTGTCCGAATTCTTATTTAGAAACGTTTTTCCTTGTGATGAAACAAAGATAAAATGTTTACTGCTACGCTACAAGTTTGCGACTTACACTGGAAAAAAAGTAGTAAGAGCATATGTATTAAAACAGTCTTATTTTATTGGCAGATATATATTTTCGACACCTCCGAGAAAAATTAACAATGTGACAGGCCAAAATATTAAATAACACAAACCCTATTTTCATGTTTCCCACCCCACCCCTGTTTATGTTATATTCCCTGAAGTGAATCCCTGTTTATTTGTATATTAATAAATTTCAAAAATCGCAGTATAATAAATCTACACAGAGCATTATCACTAATTTGAATAATTTTGGGGTAACCAGCAAATAAAATTTTCTTCTTAATTGGTGTATTTATACGTTTATACATTAAAATAATCATAGTATATTAAATATAAACAGAGAATCAACCTTAATTTCACTGATTCCCTATATCGTAAAGACTTTCATTTGTTTGTGGATGATTTTTTTTATGAATGGGTGAATAAGTACATTGTAGAAAGTGGTTATAATGAACGTTTACCTAACAAGTTTTAATGATTCTTTTGCACTTAGAAAAAATACTCTTGAAGATGGAGCCTTGTCACGCAATAATACTTATTGTACTATATCGACTTTTATATATTAATCTGCATAGAATATTTTTCTAACGCTGTTATAATTTTAAATCTAATATATAATATTAAAAATTAAGGTCTAATGGTTTTTAAACTTTCTATCAAAATTTAATTGAGGTAATATTAAGGAGGCAGTGAGTAATGCATAGTGAAATATCATTTTCTCCTTATTAGCTGTCAGGTTATAAATACTCTATAATTCTCTCATTCCACGATTCCATGTTGTGGTCATTAATCAGGCGAAAGAAACATTAGACGATTAATGAACTCATTCCTGCACTGAAAGCTCTCATTAGTGGTAATGTGAAAGGACGATTTAACGTTAAGGTTGGATAAAGAAACTACGTAATCACAATTAATGAACGTATAACCACACTAAATATCATCAGCAATATTAAGGTTCATGAAAAGGACAATTAGGACCGTAAAGTAATCACAATTAATGGACTCATTACCGCACTGGTCATTACGAAGCTGATGAGAAAGGACTGCATGCAACATGGGATTAGGTAAAGAAGCGTTAGGTAATCACGGTAATGAACTTATTATCACACTGAATGCATTACTAAGTACAAGTATTAGGTAAAGTAACAGAACAGGTTTTGGTGGATGGTTAATTTTAAAATTTTATTTCAGTTATGTAGGTCTGACGATGTGTTCATTGAGCACGAAAAACCTCAAAAAAAAAAAATTTGTCATTTATTGGAGTGTTTGATCATATATTAAGCATGTAGTTTCCAATAAGAAGAAGCTGGTAAAATCTAAAATCTCTACGGTTAATGCTATTGAAGTACTCAAAGAAGCACTGGAGGTATTAAATAAGACAAATAAAATTGTAAACATCCCACATGGGCTTGACCTGCAGACATGGTCGTGTGTTAACAAAAAGTGAAGGTGGCGAATATGAGAAAGGCATTTATTTTGAATAATCGATTTTATTTATTTATAATGTTGACTTAAATATGTTTCTGTAGTAAATGCTGGAGGTTGTGTTGGAGATCTACATACTAGACAGAGATATCATTTTAACGGAAGGGAAAAAGAAATATTAGCAAATTTAATAAGTAATTTTGTACTTAAAATAACAAGGTCTATCATACTGTCTGGGCCTAATCAAAAGAGGTGAGCCTGGACTCATCCTCAGATCTTGAGAGCAGTTCACTGGATTTACTATTTAAGGGATGTTTCCCCGGAGTTATATAGGTGTAAATTATTTACTGGGAACATGTAAAACATTTTAAACGGGGATGATTTTAGCCTGTTTGATTTGAGTTGTGAGACAGAATGTAACACTGATATTAAGTGTGACTTGGATTAAATTAAAACAAATGTCATCAATCCCAAATTAAGCGTACTGTCTAAGAGAGACCGATCCCTTTTTAGCCGTATACTCTACGTCCTCATAGGTAACTGGCCTATGCGAGGATCTTATCCAACAAAATAAAGAGTCGGTACTGTACAAGGTTGAAAGTACTGATAATAAAGTACAACGGTCGTAGACAGGATTTAACCTGCCCGGTCTCGAACTCATACCCTATGTCCGACGCCTTTGACTGTTCGGCCATCCAGTGTCGCAATGCTTGATAATTCTTAGCCTTTGCAAACCACAAGTTATCATCCTACGATTTATGACCTTGAAATTAAATAAAAAACCAATGTGTCACCGAAACCCTTTACAGATATTACTCAACTATGAAAAAACTGCACCAGTACTATTGAGAAATGAGGCAACAATTGGAAATTATAAAGAAAAGAACTATGCATGTATGAAGTTCAGAATTTTGTTTCTGTGTACAGCATTTAGGTTACCAATTTCGGTTGAAATCTATTCAAACGCAGTGTTTACATCTTATTCAAAAATAAGTGTTCAGGGGAACCTCCCATTAGGGACGTTGAAATTTAATATACTTGCTGAAAGATCATACCTGTATGCATATTTTTTGCAGAAAGTTACAAATCTACCTAAAAGGAAATAAAATGTCCTTTATTTACAAAGAAAGAATTAGGGCAGCATACGAAAGTCATCACAAGGTGAAATTAGAAAA
Source organism: Homalodisca vitripennis (assembly GCF_021130785.1). NCBI lineage: Eukaryota > Metazoa > Arthropoda > Insecta > Hemiptera > Cicadellidae > Homalodisca > Homalodisca vitripennis. The sequence goes on from NC_060214.1 coordinate 107,096,356, forward strand.
TAAAATATATTAAAAGGAATTAATTACAATATGAAATAAATATGTAACTAAAAAAGAGGTATTGTATTAAAAAAAATAATCATCCATAATTCTAGCGTATAACTTATAATACGTCAAAAACTAAAACCTAATATTTGTATATTGTAAATTCAATAGAACTAAACTAATTCCCTTTAATCAACAAAACGTATTGCAAATCCAATAGGTTTCTATGTTGACTGGTAATAAACAACGTATGAGATCCGTGTGGAAAATCGAGGGTTTTTTAAAATTAAAAACATCGTGCATCAGTGATCAGTCATTTCCATGATTAAACTTCATTAACCGGAACAGTGACTGTAATGAACCGTGGATACCAATTTATATTTACATTTGTTGATAGACAAAATGTGTTTAGTGTTTTACGATTGATTATATTGTTACTAAATCAAATAAAATTAGTGCTTTTCTTTAAATGGTGTAAGTCCTTCATCGATATGGACTTTAGTTGTCCCCCAGGTCTTCCCTTCAACGCTTTCTTTGTTAAGGACACAGTGGGAGTCCTTTTTTAATTTTTAATGAACATTTATTATTAAATTTACTTCATAATACCATTTCTGAAGACAGAAAAAATATAAACATATTTTATTGTTGTACGAGGAGTGATAGGTTTTTCAAACAGAATTTATAATAAAACCCAAAATTCTTTTGAACATAAGGTTAGAAATTCGTTATAGTATGTACATAAAAAATAACTGGATATAACTTTTTATTTATTTTAAGTTTTAAAACCTTTATAAATTTGTTAAAAACACATAATTTCCTTGCATTTTATTTATTTAATTAATTTAATTATCTGAGGCAGTCTTAGACTTACCTCTTTGAATCTGGAGTCATGTTCGTCTGAAGAGATCCAAAGAAATTCGACGACGAAGAAGTTCAAAACTAAACATTTACATCGTTTCCACATCAGAGACACCTATAAATAGGTAAAGTGGTAGGATAATTGTCTCATTGGCGTGCACTACTACGTGATAGAGACGATCCCTAAGCACGTTGGGGCAACTGCAATAGAAGGTGAACTGGAACCAAAATCAAAATTCGCCTGAATCGGCCTTTCCTACCATAGCTACGTTATGTGTAGAAAACTCGGTTGTTAATGAACGGATCCAAGCTATATATACACATTCTGAAATTAATCTTATCTTCATTAGAGTGAACTTACGACTATAAAGTCTTCTCGTCCACTTAACTTCGATTTGCCTCTGTACCAAGTTTAATCTCAATCTATTAAGAACTGTAGTAGTAATCGTGTTCAAAGTTATTCCCTCAATGTTGTATACTACTTAAAAAGTTGACTGTACATCTTACGGGATAGAAAAACACGCGTAAACAAACATATTTATAACTGATCTGAAAATTCTAAAACACTTTTTTGTTTAGCGCTATAATGTATATACATAACCATTATTTCCCAACTTTGACTGGCCAACGCACGTCTTTTAATCTATGTTGGCAATTGGCGAGTAAACATTTTTTCGAGTGCAAATGGCCGCCATATAAGTGCGAGGGTTATGATCGGAGTTTTAGGGCACATCGTTTTGTTGTTGATTTGATGTATCAGTATATTGACACTGTTGGTACATACACAGAGATTAACTTCAACAAAGACACGAGGACGATGACGTCATCATCGAGACAAAACTGAGTCAATCTCAGCTTTGATCATTAATTTCCCTAACAGTAACGTATCTAGGCACCGGGCATCTGATTAACCAATTAGTCCCTGAGTGGATGATGTAGTCCTGAGCTGGAGGTGGCACTAGGAGCGTAGTGGGTGGGGTGGGGGGAGTTGGTACAGCTATCCCTTGATGACATAATGTTACAAACCATCTATCGCTCATACAACCGATATATCGGTTGGACCTATCGGTGCAATAATTATATCTGATGGGTATCTGAGCATAACTTTTTAATTCAGGGTTTATTTAAAAATACCTCCAACACCATGAAACAAATTCTACAAGCATGTTAAGAACTAAAACTTCCTTAAAAAATTAATTTTCGGATGTATTTCATTGAATAGCACCTTACATCTTAGTCTTTCCTATTGGCGCAGCCCTGTGGTTGTATTTCAAAGCCTTTTCAGTGAGCTAAAATATTATTGATCCCTACAATAAATTTAAATGCAAATTAAATTATACCGCTGTTACATAGTATCAAGAGTCTGGACAGTATAAGAGGGTGATGATGAGATAAATGTAAGAAAACAAATGTTCAAGGAAAAATAATGTAGTTGCTAATTACAGACACTTTATTGGCAATATCTTTAAATTAACGAAAATAACTTAATCGATCTTATCAAAAACACTAATTCACTATGCGTGGCTTGAACAAAGCTATGAACTATATTTAGAATAATCTCAAAATGTTCTTACTATATGATTTATTTCTGTGGTTTAAGAACAGTATAGAATTTTCTTTTGCGAGTTTTCTCTGTCAAATATCTATTCCTGGTTACTATCGCTTACAACTCGAGCTATCTCGAGAGATATCTACGTTGACAATTAGGAATAATTTGTATTTTCGACCTCACGACGTATCGCAAGGAGCATGTTCAAACAAGCAGCTAACTGCGTACTATCTTGTTAAGTTGCGCAACCGGGCCTAGTTCCAACTCCAGCCGTCAGATTGCAGCACCGATAAGGAAATTTTCGTTTTATGTCATTAAGGTTACTGAACGCCTAAACTTGTAGCAGAAATTATTGTACCTAACGGCTTACTTTAATCAGTTTTACTTGTACCAACATAACTAGTTATATTCACCAGTAAAACTGGAATCCCGAGTCTCTTGAGGAAAATGTCCTCTCTAGAGAGCCCCGCTATACTGCGATGAAATAGAGACTTATACGAGATTGAGTGGTAACGAGACTGAGTAATGGAAGGTTAGTTGGTTAACTGACGCTGTGAGAGTGGAAGGGGGCGGAGGGGGAAGTGTTAGTTAATTACTCCATCGCTACAGAAAAATGTGTTAAAGCAAGAAATGGCAAAAAGAGTTTTAAGTATAATAAGTTTTAATAACTTATACTGAGTAAAATGGATATCCGAACGGAAATAAATGGATATCTACTCATTTTTAAATTGTAGATATGACTTGAAAGGTCTACATATTTTAATTTACATAACAATGCCTTACGCATAACTATACGAAGTCATATAATGAGTTATTATTGATATTTTAATACGAATAGATTTAAATATTAAATATTTAAAGATAATATCTTTTCCACAATACAAAGTTCTACCAATGAAATAATTGCATCGTTTATTTTATGGGATGGAATACTGGAGGGATATAAAACTGCTTTCATCTTTATCCCGCTTATAACATCACTGTCACTGCTTCTGTAAAGACTGTCTTTCCGCCACAATAAGCAGTAAAGGTTTCACAATTTACTGTAGCATATTAATAGATTGCCCCAGATAAAAATACATGCGATAAAAGTTCACTACAAACTGCAAAGTGTTAAATTAGTTCGATATCTTTGAAGATTTTATAAAATAATTGTTTCCATTTGATGACCTTACTTTCTGACTATAATACACGCGTAATTGTCCCTCCACAATCTAGATTTGTGGATGCACCAGACTGTACGACAATTGTTGTATTTTAAAATTATATAAACGAAATAGTTTTTAATCTTGATTCAAAGAACGTAAGTAGAAAATAGAGTAACAAATATAACCCATAACGTTAGAGAATTCTTTAAGGGTCCTACAATTTGCCGGAGATGATAAAGTAGAAGAATTTGATTTTGAGTTTAGCTCCTGTTCACCTTCCTTCTATTGCAGAATTCTTAAGCAATAATCCGTCACAAAATGGTGGCCATTCTCATTTGGGCAAAATATTTATCTAGGGTAATTTATAATATAAATAAAAATTGACTTTTCATAAAATTATCAAGTAATACGAAGCAACATTTATTCGCACTTATTTTGTTCGAGTTTAAGATGATGGCTGTTATGAAGTATACAATTGAACCGTTACAAGTGAATATGTTTACAAATATAATAACGGATTAATTTTAACGAAATTAAGTCCACGTTTTACAAAGAAATTTATATTTTAATAACAGTTATTGTCTTGTTAAATTTTAAGTGTTCGATCGTAATAACATGTCAACATTGAGAGTTATTGTCCCAGCAGTGTTGTGCAAATTAATCATCTAAACTGATAACATTTAGACATTTAGAAATGACGGCCACGTGTGAAATATCTTTCTCTTGACTGACCCGTAAGATATATATTATTTTGAGTTTTAATGAGCCTTTAATTGACTTTTTTTAGTTGCGCTTCTTTGTAGCAATTGAGAAATACTATCTGTAGGTGCGACTCGATGAGTTTTAAGCGGAGTTAAAATTCTTTTGTATTAATTTAACACGGGACTTTGCATCCAGCATTTAAACAAGAATCTACAGTTTAAATACCCGTATCGGAGTACACGTTAGGACCTCAATTCAACTGTAATTACCTATCTAAGACGTACTACAAGCCTAGCTAAACTCTTGCAGTATAACGACAATTTGAACAAGCTGCCAACTTCGCCGTTTCCCCGGCAACACGTGCCCTGTTACTGTCTAGAGATGTACTTGGCCAATTCTCGCAGTAGCAATAACATTTTTATTTATAAAAGTAAGTTGAACCAGGTATGACAGTCGAATTTTGATAAAACGGAAAAAGGACATAAAGAAGAAAACCTGAACAAAAAATAGGAACTGAACAGTTTAAAAAACTTAAATATTTTTATGGTATTTATTTGGTAGAAAAATGTAATTTCTTTTAGTAAATCATGGCCGGTTAGTACGGAGAGAGTATATGACTTTACAAAGCGCAAAGCGAGTTTAACCCGAAGTGACAGGGTAAAAGTGAGCGGGCTTGGTGCGTAAATCGTACAGGGGTGTCCCCCTGTGTCATCTAAGCTAGAAGTTACTTTTTATTTGTTTGAATGTAGGCTTGATTAAACGTATTTGCTGAGGTAATTCTTAAAGTAAAATGAAGTAACCGATCATACACAACAGTGAGTTGAATTTATGTTATTTATAATATATTTTGTATTGTAGTATTTTTCATCAGCGGGTAGTATTTCAATATAATTATCTCCTATAAGTCTTTTTTAATCCAACTGTTATTTCTTAACTGTTGGACTTCCGTGTCAGTATTGTAATAAATTATCATTTAAGTTCACCGGTTCATGTAGCTGATTTAATAGCATAGTTTTTTTATTTTTTGTTTTGTTTTAACTTTGCAGTAGTGTACTAATTTTATACTTCTAAAAGTATTTCTTTTTTTGTTTCAGGTGAGTGATTCATGTTATTTTGCTGTGAGTATAACTAGTACTTTACTCTTCTATATTTAATACTGTCACCAACGAATGTGAAGTGGCCAGCATGGGAGATATAATATAGTCTGTGTAAGATTTGAAAGTGCATGTTTTTGGCATACAAAAATTCGATTGTTTAACAGTTGGCGAAAAAATAATAACTAGAACAAGTATTTAAAATAATATCGCTGAATTTAATTTGTATTAATTTCTTATTAGGATTTTATTTAATCATAATCTACATAGGTAAAAAAATATTACAGAAATGTTCTGTTTAATACCGCTATTGTAAATCCAACTATCCCTTATCCTTGCATTGTCATGTCAAGGACTAGGCTAACATCAGGTACGCAAACAAACGCGGTATCTTCCTTCATAAAGTCTTTCATGAATACTTATTTTCTCAAAAGTTTTAGCTTCATAACAAATAAATCCATTAATAACTTGAAGGCACAAACTTTTTTCAATCCTTTAAGAATTTATTTTTAAATCTATAAATTTATATAGGTACTTAAATTAAATTAAGAAACTCGAATATTTATTGCGTAAGTACTAGTAACTATTTATAATGTAAATACGAGATGATAATGAAAATCTCGTAAATGAAGAATAATTTGTAGTTCAGAACTTTGTTGTGGAAGCGTAAAATTACGAACTATTTGATAAAAGTTGTATGCACTATTCATTACCTTCCTTTATTTGGGTACTTATAAATTAAACTTAGGTTTCTGGTTCAAGAGCAATCTAGCTTTAACTTTAAAAAACAATCAATTAAAATTTTGAACATTGCATTTAAAAGTAATAACTTTTTAAGGGATGTAGATATGGTTTGTACAGTTAAACTCACATTAAGAAATTAATATAATCTTTCCAGCTTAGTCGGAAGAAGTAGATAGATATTTTTATTAGAAATATTAATTATTTGTTTTTATTGGATTTACATATAATCGAGCTCTCACATACAGTTTGAGATGAAAAACTTAATTACAATTTAAAGTTTAGGAAATTTTATAAGCATTCTAGAACACTTTGTTTCCATTTTGGCTCCAGGTCCATAATTAGCGAAGTTCTATTTTTTATTTAAGTGTTAATGACAATATTAGAATGAAATAGCGTACCAAACTGGCCAATGAGCATGGCTGAGTCATTTATAAGTTCGGTTTGTGTACCAACCGAAGTTTAAAGAAGTTTGATTATATTATATATCATATATTTAATTCCTACTATGAGGAAGACTACAATAGGCCGATTTTGAACACAAAATCTACCTAAATGAGACATTACGGGACCATATTAAAACGTAACTGATGATTTTTAATTCACTATTCAGATTTTTCATATATTCCATACATTATAAACTCATTGTGTACGCAGAATTCCGTCTCCTGCCACTGAAAGCACCTCTACTCATCAGAGAGTACAAGTTTCAAGTTTCCCAGTTACAACCTGAACATACAATTACAACTGCAATGACTCGTCCCATTGTGACCGAGCCCACCAGCAACCGGGAACAAATACGGGCCAGATAACAATAACAGTGACAATAACCTGCTCAAGTGACAATAACAGACGGATCGTTAGCCGGGCAGCAGCGACGGCATACTTGTGCCTTTATTGTGCATTGTGTCCCGCGCACAATTATTGTGTGCGCTATTGTGACCGCTAGCGTCCCGTATCTCCAACACACCCACGGGTTGTGGTTTCGACAGGTGTTCATCCATTCAATGCATGTTGAGTTAAACCTGACGTGAAGTTTTTTTACGAAGTGGGTTTAAGTGAATAAAAAAAATAATCCCTTCTAAATTGATTCATCAAATAATTCTTTTCAGGTGTAGAACTAAGGTTTAACAAGCACCACATTCAGAATTCGACACGTGAAGAAGAGGAGATATTGCAGTTCTATAAATGTAGAATTTTTTTAATTACTGTAAACAAATCCGATATGCTGTAAAACTCTGTTTTTGAAACTTAAACCAAATATTAGTTTAATATGATAAGTAGCAAACAAATAAACAGAGATACCAAACTACATATAAAATTAGATAAGTGTTGATAAATACCATATTTCGGTTCATATTTTTTATTTACCATCGACCTCTTTCTTTTTAAGGAGCGTGTTTTCTCTTTTTTTAATTCGAAGTTGCTATTTTCACTGTAGATAAAGATCTGCAAATTTATCTCTTCGGTTTCAGATGCAACTATATGCAATAATATCACACGATTCCACATAAACGCGGTCATGAGAAACGTTGGATTTCAAAATATCATTATTTGAAACAAACATTAATGACGTAATTTTTCTGGAGTTACGAACTACTATCGCCAGTAATGACTTGTTTTGAAACAGTTGTATATTATTCGTTAAGCAACATTTAATGCTTCCAAAATTTAAAAAGTGGAACTGTTAAATGGCATCATAAAAACATAGTTTTAGTTTGAGATATTAACCCTTTTAGTGCCAAAATCGTGTAGCATCACAGAATGTTACAATAGCATTACTTCCAATAAGTTCAGTGGTAAAAACCATTATTTGCCCACAAAACCGTTTCCTGCAAGGTTAGGGTATATATATATATATATATATATATATATATATATATATATATATATATAATAAATATTTTATTATGACTAATTTTATTATTAAATTGATATATGACAACTTTGGGAGATGACACCTCCAACTTTTCTGTCCTGATTCAGAGGTCTCCCCTAAGCATTTCAAATTAATATGCGAGTAATAAACAATGTTGGGGGTGAATAATGTTTCTGAAAGAACCGGATCTAATAGCCGAATAAAACTCTCGATTTTCAATAAACCTTGTAGAGTTCGCCACACCATGTATTTTAAAACAAGCTTCGCTGAGGTAATATAAACATTTCAAGTATACAGATACATGTTTTATGTACTTTACCGCATGTTAAAATGTCACACGACTCCACTGAGTTTGTTTACTCATATTATGCTTGTTCTACGATTTGTTCGTTGTCGCTATGGTTACCCATAAGAGCAATGTATACATTGTTCACTAACGCCCAACCAAATCCCATCATTAAACTCGATGTTGACTGTATAGAAGTGAAGCTTCACTCAAACTTTTTTTCCAGTCTCAGCTTTGATAACGCTCAACCAATTGTATACATCGTATTTGTATTGTACAGTAATACTAATGGTGTGAATTCTTAAGTTTGAATTATTTTAATAGTCACTTTCCTAATACTCCCGAATTGCTGCTTAAAATGCTCCTTAAAAGAATAATTTATGTTTCCACGGTAGCAAATCGTTTCAACTGGGATCTTTCTCGTTGTCATCATAGTTATCCATAAGAGCAACGTATAAAGGACTAACGCTCAGCCAAATATCATGGAGTGACATGTATCATCATCGAACTTGATGTTGCCTATATAGAAATTAAGTTTCAAGCAAAATTTTGGAGATAAATTACGGACAGACAGACCAACAGAAATGAAATCACCTCGAGTGAGGCTTCGCTAACACTCAGCAAATGTTAGTAGAAGTCAATTGATGGGTTGTGGCAATTAGTAATGGTATATAAATAATTAGACAGGAAGCTTTAAAGACACTTTTATTTTTTTATGTATGAAAGTATGTTTATATTTTAATTTCTATGTTGTCCCACCTTTTACCTTTGATAATACACTGGTAACAGCCGTTTCTTTCGTTCCCTGGATGGGGCCACAAATTCGTCCAGCAATTTTGAGCTCTTCGTAATATCATCTTTTACATTCCTCAGGCGTATTCGAACCTCAGTCAACTTTTCTTTTACAGTGTCCAAATTATTTTGTATTAAACGGAACTTATTTTCAATCACAGTATTCTTTCTGGACATATTTGATTTGTCTCGAAATCAATATTAAATGCTTAATTTAGTTTTTAGCTATTCAATTTTTTTTATTTCTTTCATTCAGGTGATCAATTAAATATCTGATCCGTTGCTTAGTAAAGAGATTCACAATTATTGAAAAACGGGTAGGGTACGATAAGCGGACCCGGTTTTTTATATCGAAGAATATAGTCATCGATACCTAATATTCGCATCTCAAATCCTAGACTATCAATCGATATAAAAGTACCTATAGTCCTCAATAACAATCATAGTTTTAAATTAAAATATGAATTTAATATTTACAGTGATCAAACAAATTATTATAACCAAAATTAGGAAAACTGAAGACGACCATATTTACTCCTCTCACAGTTGCAGTTGTTTCTTTCCCACAAATTTCACATGAGTTTTTTCGGTACGAGTCCAACATGTTGAAGCCACGAAGAAGCAAGCAACGTCATGTAGTTTTATAAAATTGACTGCCTTTTTAATAATCAGAATTACTTATGTAAAATTGAAATATTATCCTACGTGTATCATTTTAGTGTTTACAGCTGTTGGTATAGATTATTTAAGTTAATAGTACAAAATAATCAGTATCGATTGATTATATCGATGGTTATGATTTAGTAATATCGTTTGCCAATTTCGATATAAAAAATCGGATCCGCTTATCGTACCCTACCCTGAAAAACTGTACTCAAATGAACGGAGGTACTATGTTTTAGATTCAGATTCAACATGGCAACTTTGATCCTAAAATATGTTTGCATTTTAAGCGATTTATGGCTTAAGAATCATAAGTTTCAATCCTAGTATTAGATACCTTAAACTTTGCACTAGTGTAAAAATTATAGGTTTACTTTATTTACTTTTTATTAAAGATGGTTTTTGACGAAGAAACCTGGACTCTTCTTCAGGTGAATAACAGACCTATCACAATTCAGCAATCACAACAAACTGTTGTGTGTAAACTCCATGCACACTATCTAAGAAACTTGCACTTAATAAAAGCTCAGCACCAATTCCACATGAAGAAGAGATCGCATTGTAGATCACGAAACGTAGTGTTACCGATTTCTTGTATCGCCGAATGATGGGGAATCTCGTTTTTTTCATTGTAATATGTATTGAAACAATGAAACACATGATCGTACCGTAGTGGTCTCCAGATATTCAACCATAGACGTTAGATTGTCAAAGTATTTATTTAGTTAGTGCAAAATTTACCTTATTTTATATACATTAATTTAATAGTCTTTTATATTGCCATTTGTAATCCATTCTGTTCAATATAATAGATGTCGTCTTTAATGGAAAAGACATTTTTTATATACTTCCACATTAAATTTATTAAAAAAGCGTTAATTTTAATTTTGAATCGTCTACTGTAGTGTTTAAAGAATCTTCCTGGACTAAAAGAAATAAAATTGAAAGTGCGTGTATGACAGTTTTAAAAGATAAATTGTATTTCCCAACCTTCCGTAAATTTCAGTGATATTTTTATACCATTAGTGAAAAAAGAAATCCATTCCAAAATTATGAATTACAAACCATATTTTTCTACATAATTCTTTTATAATTTATTAGTTTTTGGTCTTTACAGTTAGTTTTAAATTTGATTCTATTTTATCATATGTTTATTCTATTTTACACATATGATTTTTTCTGTAAACAATGTCAAACTGATGATGCCTTAACCGACGAAAGCGTTTTTTTTAATAAATTTAATGTGGAAGTATATAAAAAATGTCTTTTCCATTAAAACCTACTTACTTCCACCAAGGATACAAAGCAGAAGATGTCGTCTTGCTCAACTTCCACTTGTGTTATAGTAACGAATATTCAACTAACAATTGGTAACATATAGAAGCATATATTGCCTCCGTAAAGCTGACCTCACATATTGCCACATAAACAAACTGTACAGACAATAGCCTACCTTGTTTCCAGTTTATTGAGACTGTGCGTAAAATATACGAGAAAAATATTGCACACGAAGATTTGTTTTTCAGTAGTTGGCAACAGTCACTATTTTGTAAAATATTGGCCGTCCACTCTGAGTTGTTCATTTCCCCCCACAATCTGCCCCGTCCCTTATATAAAATATACATATGTATATTATATATTTTATTTACGTCTAGTTATAGTGAGTTAATCTGAAAGGTTTCACAACAGTGAAAATTGTGAATGATGAGTTTAGCTCCAGTTCACCTTCCGCTTAGCCCAACGCTGTTTCAGATTCCAGGAGTCATGTCGGTCTAAAGAGATCCAAAAAAGTCGGTGACTAAGAAGGTCAAAAAGGACTGTTTGCATCGTTTTGGCATATGAAATACCTAGAGTACAAAATCAATTGTAATCTATGTGAAGAGGTCTTCTCATTATCTCATCAAGTGCACAATTGAATGCACTACGATGTTTTAAACACGATCCAAAAGCACGGTTGAGTAACCGTGACTTCTACACATAGCGTAGCTGTAATGGAAAGGGTTAATACAATGTGAATTTTTAGTTGAAACTAAGCTGAAAGTTGAACTGGAGCTAAACTCAATATTCACATTCAATTAACCCTTCCCATGATCGCTACGTTATGTGTAGGTAAAATTGTTTTTAGTTATTTTTAGTGAGTGTTGCTGCTTTTGTATGGTGAAAACTTAATCAAACTGTTTCTAACTATAAAAAAAAGTCTAAAACAGATGTTAACTATGTAATTGAAATATATATCACTGTCACGGGAAAAGGGAGACATCTTAGAACACGGTCATTGACTGAGCGTTAGCTAAGCCTATCAATCGATATGTACTTTCGATTATCCGTTCCCAATATATATTAAAAATGAACTGACAAATAAACTTGAAACCCTTTATGTAGCTTCATTTGTAATAACTAATATCGAGTTCAAAGATGGTACATGGCTGAGTTTTACCAAACACTTTTACATTGGCCTTATGGATAACGATTATGGTAACGAGAAAATATTAAATTATTATATAAAAACTACATTACATTTTAATATGTGACATTTTAACACTACATGCAGCCTCAGAAAAGCCCGTTACTTGACTCGTGGACATTAATGGTAAAATACATTTTTTGTTCTCTGTTGAAATATAAGATACACATTTTTAAATAATTCATTTCAAAATTTATTTGACCGGTGTAGGCTTACCAACCTCTGTAAAATTGTAATCACAGCAGGTGCAGGTTACATGGGATAGTCAGCATGGTCGTCGGAATATAGAATCGTGAACTAGAAATCGTATTTATCATTTTAAGAGTTCAATTCTGTGTAAGTTTGTATGAGCAAACTTGTTTTTATGTAAATTTAACGCCACAGACTGCTGGAAAAGACGATGTCCCTTTACGCTTGTACCGACACCTTAAAACGAGAGCTGAATAAGACCGTAAGGTTTCAGAGAGTGCCCTTATTTAATTAGTCCCACCGTTAAAAGCTTTCTGGAAGATCGAAAATCATCCCTCCTGTAAGACGCTGCTGAATGCTTCCTCACTTTTCTCTCTTTTATATTGTATATGCTGTCCAAGTTCGCATAGTACAATATTTTTTATCCCATAATAAGCACTATTTGTCAAATGAAACTATTTTCGTATATAGTGATAATTAAATTCATTTTAAAGCATTACGCTATATGTTTTTAGTTTTATATTCGATAATTCTCGTTGCATACGTAAAGTTATGATACTGCACGTTTTTATCCGTATTTTGTTAACTACTGTTCTTATAATTCACAATTACACATCGCGTACAATTTTCCAAAAGCGTCTGCTTTTTTAATTTGGAAAGGTATTTTTCCCCTTTTCAACAATTCCCTTCAATATTACCTCTTTCCCATGACAAGGATGCGTTACAACCTGTTATTACACCCAGATTCTCGCTACTGTTACTAATGTCACAGTGTAACCAATTACTCATAAGAGCCCGCGGTTAACGTAGCCGTCATAAGAGAAAGTTAAACATCATGCGCTTTTACAACCTTATTTTTAGTGAATGAATTATAGGAGGTATGAATGAATATTTAGTACACTTCTATATATACGAGTATATGTATTATGCGATTTGATTCTTGTGCATGGTGACTTCGGCAGCCCCGCGCTGATGTCAACGGAAGAAAAACATCCCTCTAGATAGTACCTATCAGTTAAATATCAAATTCTAGAGGGGCTGTTTAGAAATATAAATTGAATTGTAATGGAAAGGCAATTATGTACCGTGCAAAAAACTTAAATAATCATGTGATGCCGCGCAGCCTGCCGTAATCGGGATTCTCGAGAAAGATAAGATAACAGCGACAACAATACCGATCGCAATACCTGGACATGCTTGTTGATTGATCGAATGTTAGTTCTGTTACTCAACTACATAGTTTTATAACGTTCTAAGTTCATTGAAAAAAGTTAAAGCGTTGGGGGCATATAATGGTATCTGACCGGGGTCCTATTTGTAGAAGTGTGTGTGCGAGACGGGAACGGTTGCGCCAAAAATAACATCAGAGGCCACCGAACAATGAAAAATATATGTCAACAGCTGCTTCTGGTGTAACACATCATCTGTCGCACCGACTACTCCATATCAACATCTCCTGAGCCGCTGTTTTGTCGAGCTGTCTGTAATCAGCTGATTGGTGTTATTAAGCACCTGACAGGTGCATCATAAAATCATGTCTTTGTCTATTTGTTTGTCTTGTGTATACGACAAATCCTGATAGAGACTCGTGCATTGGTTCTTCTTAGAGCAAGAAACAACTTAATTAATGTTGGAGTCAAAAGATCAAAGAGCAAAATAAACACATTTGTAAAGAAACTCAATATTCTGTGAAAACTGTTGGTATGACATTTATCTTTTTTTTTTTTTTTTTTTTTTTTTAACAAGGAATATTTTATTTCGTTTTGGTAGCATGGTTAACTGCAAAAGGCGACATTTACTTTTTTACTTTTGATTATTGTTTAGATCACTACTCCTTGTATCGTTTTATTGAAGTGACTACTTCTTTTGGCGGGCTATGGTTGTATGTTTTGCACGGAGGAAAACTTTCGTTTCGCGTCACGGAACGTCACGTCACGCTTGTTCTATTTCAGTAGCTATCCAGGTGTGCTAGAGAGGCTATTTAGACAAAACTCACTATTTTAAACGCAAATTGTTCTTTAGTGTTTTTTGTAAAAATACATATTTATTGAAATACCGGGTTGCAGAATATCATATTCTTCGGATAACCTCAAATATTCTAAATCGCGTACTAATAAAAAAAGATATGGTGGTATGTGTGACTAACTATAGTTACTAGTTTAGGTACTCAAATTGTATTTCATAAATGTTTTTGTAATTCCTTTGAAATTGGTTTTTAAACCATTTGTTATAATATTGTAATTTTTATTTTCATGGTTTTGTCTAGGTCAAACTCCTGAGGTATGTAAAATGTTGCAAGTTATAGGATTGTAACATTTATAATCCAAAGATTTATATTCACATTACGTTATAAAAAGTAGTTACTTCTGTCGATCAGTCCTGCTACTAACTTCCATTTTTAAATTAATTGAAACCTTTCTTAATAGCGACTGTCTCCACTGCTCCCACAAATGTAGACACATTTTCAAGATTTAATATCGACTTAGATATTGGTGACGCGGCTTTTTCAGTTACAATACCAAAACGTGATTATACTTCTTCTCAATAAAACTGTTACAACGAAACAACTTTGAAACCAACAAGTCCGGTATGGTCTAGTGGCTAGGATACCTGGCTCTCACCCAGGAGGCTCGGGTTCGATTCCCGGTACCGGAATATACTTTTTATAGTTTACAAGGAATATAGACAAACTAATTTTTTATCAATCTTTTTAGTCAATTCTCAATTCTACATGTTATAATATCTTAATTAAAGTAACTATGAGGCTTTCAACCTATGGTTCAACAAAGGGATGAAATTATTTAAAGTTTTAAAGGACACCCAGACCGATTTTAGGCGCAATAGATATTTGGAAGTTCGAATACTTAAATATTCTAAGAGTTGCACTAAATTGACGGTATTATGTGTCAGGAACAATAGTTGGGAAATCAGGACTCCCTGAGAATTATAGGGCAGCTGCAAATTGTTACCCAGCTCATCAATAACAGCGCCGAACTATAGAAGATGGCTTGACAAGCCACATCGTCCGCTCAACTGGAGTACTCACAGTAACGTCAGCTGAGGTGTTTCTGACAGTTCAGCTCAAGTATTCTATATCAAAGACCGATGCAGATAATCTGGATTATAGAGTTCTGTTAATAAAGTACTAAGGGACAGAGATATGCAGTAAGAATTGCCTACTACTTACCCTGAAAGTTTTATTTAACTCTTCCTTCACAATTCTAAAAAAATTGTTTTATTTCTTATTAAATTTATTCAAGATGCTTACGTATAGGTAATATGCATACTTTTAATCGTAACTTTATGTTTCCTAGTGCAAAATAGTTGTACATGATATGAAATTGAAAGTTTTTCGTTTTAAATTTACTGACACAGTTTACAAATAATTAATTATATAATGTAAGTATTGGCTGTGAAACGCCTCTATTTCGTTACTATGAAACTGCGCTGTTTAGAACACGCATGTTAAAATGATAAATAGTATTTTTTTTTATCTTAACTTACGAATTATATGGTTTCTATAAAAATTTATTTAGTAACTTCCGTCCCTTTGTTGAACAAAGGGATTTGCTACAATTTTGTCATGCAACGATTGGTTGAAAGCTTTATTGATATTGTTTTATCATGTAACATTTACAATTGTCATCACAAGTTGTTTATAAAAAAAGATTAGTTTGTCTACATTTCACGTAAGCTAAAAAGAATATTCCGGTACCGGGAATCGAACCCGAGCCTCCTGGGTGAGAGCCAGGTATCCTAGCCACTAGACCATACCGGACTTGATGGACTTTAAATATCAAAGTTCCTTCGTTATAAGTAACGGCTTAAAGGCATAACGTATTAAAGATATTTTCAAATACATTACTTATAATTAGACTATCTTCTCAATTATAATTAGATATGTTATTGAACTTTACTCGCAACTGTATTTTTCTTGTTCTGTCCCTTAGTTGTGATTTCAGTCCCGATACTATTATATCTGTTAACTTATTAGATAAAAAAGTATTGTAAAAAATAAATCACTTCATGTGTTATAGAACGTATTGCTCCCTCGTGGGTTTAAAGGTTACAGAGAGTGAACAGAGTAATGTGAGTAAACAGAGCTTATTTTTAATAGTTTTCGAATCTTATTATTACAGCGTATTCACTACTAGTTCCTTATAAGAGCCTCATTCTTATTGTTCTAAACGCGTTCTTTCTATTAGCTCCACTTACATTAAACAAGATATACTGTGAATGTTAAGTAAAAATACCTAATCAGTTCTTGTCGTGGCGATTTTAACAGCGACTCTACTTTTTACGTTTATTTGATTTCTTTATTACTAGTGAGAACTTGAAGGAATCGAAATAAGAAAACCCTTAAAGGAGACTTTCTTGAGTGAATAATCGATGAAAAGTGGAATCTTGAAGATTGAATAACTTGAAAAAGCTTTTAGCGTGAGACAGCAGGTAAACCGGGAGAGAGTTCGAGCAGTCAAATTGAATGATAACTTTTTAAAAGTTTGATGTGCCACTTTGATCCTAACTATAAGTAAAATAAAAGTTATAACTAGTGAGTTCGTACAATATTTATTTTGTATTTTATAAAAAATGCATATATATATCGGATGTTCTATAAGGCAACTATAATATTCAAAGGGGTGGTCGGCTAGCCAATGACCAACCCAAATAACAAAACATGACCCTAGTTAAAGTCGCTTAGTATTCCAGATATTGGAAAATTTTTTGAAAACTCCAAAAGCAGCTACCTTTGATGAATATTTCATGCGTTCAAAAACTTCAACAAAACTAGCAGTTTTGTCATAATGTTTCCTTTGAATATAAGTCATAATCTCGGAAAATCTGGTTTAACTGAAAAACAGGCGAATGTCATCACTGTTTTCTCTTTAAACTAAAAGTAATTTTCATTTTAAGGTATATCAAAATTATGATTGAATTATTTGTGCTTTCAAGAAAACTCCATAACTAAACTGACGTGTTTGTTTAAAAAGATGTTAATTTTTTAAGGATTTTAAAATTGTATAATAATACTATTTGCTACTTTATTAAAACTAATTTGTTTCTCTTTTATTATAAAATAAACACTTACAATTACTATTGTTATGTTAATGTTAGGGTAAAAAGTTTTTTACCTATTCGTCTTTTATCAATGAAGTGGCTGATTTTAGTAAATTTTTAATAAACCATTAAAGATTCTGCTATATTTGAATAAGGAAAACATATGTAAAACCTAGGATAGTTGAAACAAATTGTTAAAATAAACTTAACATTGGAGGTAGTCGGGAAATCAAATGACTGCGATAAACGCTTTTATGAAGATTCTTAGCCTTTCTCCGGATTCCATCATTCAAAAAAATTGCACAACCATACACACAGCACATAAAGGTTCAATTAATTGTCAGTTTCAGTGTTGCATTTGAATTACAGTAACAGCTGATTTACATATCAGCTGTTAAAATACTGGCAGATTATGGCCCATTTTGTTTGCATGTGTAATACCTTGCATAAAATGTGTATTTCTTAAACGCAATTTAACAAGAGAGGTTAAAAAAATTTGAAAAACTTTGTTGTGTGTTATAAAATATTGATAAAAACCGTGGTTTATTAGACATCAAACAAAAAATGGCCGCTATTTTGGAAATATTAAAACAAACTTAAAGTATGTTTTCTGATATATTACCTTCTGACGTGGAACCGTTTCCTAAGTTTTGTAACAATACTTAAGATAACTACAAGGATAAAATTGTTTTTTTAACAATGGCGCATAACTGCTAAACTGAGTGGAAAATGGAAAACAATTAATCTTAGTTTTTAGCTTAAAATCATATATAGAATTTGAAAATAAATCAGAGCAACCCAACTTTTTTGTTAGAGTCTGTATTATATGTATATAAGATTTAATTTGAACTGATTAAAATCTATCAATATTAATTATTTTTGTACAAAAACTATGCCATTTAATAATATATTTTTGAATTAATTTTATGCCTTTGATATATTTCAAAGTGTTGTAAACGATTAGATTATCTATCGTCATTAAATATAATTAGAAAGACCGGTTAGTCTGTCCATTAGTTGGTTTTAATGTGTAAATCCAACTACTAATTACTAAATTTTAAATACTGGTTTTAGTTTATTGGTTTTTGTTAATTTTTATTTTATTTCTAATCAAGCCCATGTATGTACCTTTGACACATAGTTTAGTTGTTAGTTTTTTTTTATCCATAACCTCTTTAGAATTTGGCGATGCTCTCTTTGGGATTGAAATGTACATTATACGTAGTGAAAATTATTTATAAAGTGTTGATAATTTTTAAAATTGTGATTTTTTATTTTACGAAAATATTGAAAATTTTAGTAATTTACAACAGTTTTTTATATTTAGCGATACTTTAGTTTCCAGTAATTTATTTTACTATTCGAAGTTACGCCTGTATTACCCGATGTATTGTTGTACATGTTGTAGGTATCAGATTGTCTATGGAGCGGTAATTTTCCAGGAAATCTCACCAAACTAAAGTTTTTGTTATCTCAGCGGATGAACAAAGCCAAATGGAGGTTGACAGGTGTCTGACAATCTTTCACTCCAGTAATCTGACAGTGTGTGTCACACAACTCCAAAGTGTTCATATAAACCAGAAGTACGCTTGTCTCTGTTAAAGTTTAAGCGTTTTCATTTTTGCACAGCATTTATTTGACGTAACAGACAAAAGATTCGCTCAGCACCTAATATAACTCGACTCAACTGTAATGTTTATTTTTGACTGTATTTTATAGTAAAAAAATATTTTAGAATTGATTGTCATTGTACAAGCATATATTATAATAAGCTTAATAATGTTATTTTTAACAATTCATGTTTTTTAACAGTTACTGCATTTAGTTTACCCCATTTAGTCGCCCCACTAATTATGTGAATTGTTTGTACAGTACTTTATACTCACAATGGTTATCACCATACGCTATATATATATAGTTCTGTACAATATACACAGTTGTACTGCACAAGATATAAATAAAAACTAAAGTAGTATAAATATCGATGTTTAGTCACTTGTTCGTTGCTATTGTTGCTAATGCGGTTACCAATGGATGCTATTCACTTCCTGGAAGAGCGACGGTTAACCGGATGACCGGTTAAGACGACGTCTACTAGTAGTATACTTATACTACTTATATTTTATACTTAGTAGGTACATGCCGTGGTGAATATATTGCCCATAGATATTGCCTGTCATCTGTCTTTCGTACAAGTTTTTTTTTTTTTTAATTTTTAACACTCAGCTCCAAGTGAAAATGCAGAATTTTATATAACCAATCCTGAAAATATATACCCATACATTTTTACCCAAATTGAATATATTCTGGAAGCCAGCGTTATAATCTAACATTTCCAAGATATTTCAAGGAAATGAAATGAAAAATGCCTCTATTTAGAGAGGCGAAGTTAACACTAAAAAGTCCTTTCTTCCATTTAACCTCTAAACACAAATAAAAAGAATAAAATAAAATCATTCCTATTACAATATCCTAACTGGCACGTAAAAATAAATAACGTTTAATAATTAATTACGATACAACATAAAATTTTATATTTAAAAATTAAAAATGGAATACGTTTAAAAGTGAATTGAATTTAAAAGTGGAAGGTAGAGGATATGACTTGTAGTATTAAAAATATAACCCTTTCTCTGAAGCTCTGCAAATGATTTTGGAATTTGGTATTCTAAGGCTAGCTCCACCCTCCAAAGTATAAACAAAGTTAATAGCGTTTAGATGATAGATTCTATGGTTTAATACGTGGATGTACCGAACTGATCCTCTGCATCGGCAAAATCACGTTCTCGTGCCGAAAATTCGTGCACGGCAGACCTCTGAAACCCTAGACTGCAGTGTGCCTGAGGGTAGCGCTGTGTTGGTAGTCTTTTATTCTATTTTTTTCAGAATTGGATATATATATATATGCCACCGCAGCTTCGTGGCATTTCCCGCAAATACAACTCGTGACAAAAACCCATGACCGTGGCCTCGGAATAAGAATAAATTAATTCTTACATTTTTATGTTTGGTTTGAAAGTAGACTAGGGAATGGGAGATTTTCGACTAGGCAAACCGGGGAAAACCGGGAATTTGAAAAAAGGTTTTTAGTGGCCACCCTGATTAAAGATAATAATGTGTTGTCGTAATGTATAGTAACATACACTGGGGGTTAAAGTGTTAAGTTTCAATTTTATAAAGTTTTTATGAAATTATAAGACTAATCACTCTTATCCATTTGTTTAAACTCACCACTTTACAACGTATCAGTTACGGTTACGTTTGCAGTTTAAAGAGTTTCTGAAGAACGTATGATAACAAGTCGCTGTTCTAAGAAACAAAGCTTGGGATAAACAAGTTCACAAAATCATTATGTCGTCATTTAAGTCGATGATTGAATCTAGTTTTGGAATTCATTATCGGTAGTTTACATGCCTCTCAAATTGTATAGAGTAGTACAAGAAACTTCATGCTTTCAGTACGTATTTCATTGTGTGTAAGATATTAAATGTAGGCTTACAGTTTAGTTCAGTTTTAGAGAACAGATGGTCGAACATTCTAAGATGTCGGACTTTGGATGTGAATGAGAGATGGCAGGTTCGAATCCTGTCTGGGACCGTTGAGTTTTTTGTTACTATAGTCGATTTTTCTACTGCACCGATCCTCCTCCTTATTCTGTTTGATAAAATCGTAATAAATGCCAGTTTCCCAATCAAGGTTGCTCCTAAAAAAATTAAAATTAAAAACTAATAATTTGGTAAATATTTATTTATTACACAATTAGACATAGTAAGGTAAGCCCGCTGTATTCAAAAGTTGTTCATTAAACCCCCTCTGGAAGCTAGAGTGTCACTAACTATCTTTTGTCTGTGTTCATTAAAAGTTGGCAGCTAAGAGCTTTTTTGTTGCGAGGGAAAAAATTAATTAGTCTAATAAAGCGTCAAAGACGTAAGTATAATGATGTTACCTTGCCGTCCCAGCAATTTACTCTCAAAACAAGAGTTGCTGCCAACGATGTTAGAGATTAAGAATAGAATTGTGTTACTACAGTTGTATGATAAAAAAATGTTTTATTTTAAAGTTTTTATCGAGTCTGCTTAAATCGACAGTAAAATGGATTTTATAATTGAGCAATATATAATTATAGTTTTTGTGAGAAAATACTTGCCAATCTAATAACAATAATTATTATTATTTTAAACTGCACTAAAAAAATATATCTCTTAATAATAATTTTGTGACTTTACAAATATATGTTCAAAATTGTTTGTTTTAAGTGAAAACGCAGTATCGTAAGAATAGTGCTTTAGGAGAATATAGATATATATTTCTTATTAAATTTTTAGTTTCAAGCTTTTTCAGTTATTTATTTTGCTAAGTTCGTATTTATTTTCTCTGCCGTTTTTAGCTGCTATTCTAACTGCAGTGGATCTTATGTTACAATCTTTCGACTTGAAAACGGTGTGACGTTAACGATTTTTTCAAAAGAAGCCACATTTTACGTGTCCGCTAATTGATACGAATTAAAAAAGTTATATTTTACTACACTTTCTTTCGTAAAAAAAACTATGATATGGCAAAGTTTGTTATAAGTGCATTATTTTGTGCTGCGTGGCAAAAAATATTATTATGTCCACGTTTGGGAGGCTGTAGCTCCCAAGAGGTTTGATGTGTCTTTAAAGACATGTTTATATTTATCTATTATGAACTATTTCCAAGTCGTTCAGTTTATAAAAAAAGGAAAAACCAGCGTTCATATTTTAATTTTCGGGTTCTCAGAAACGTTTATCAGAAACACACTGATGTAATGAAACAAACAAACAGAAATCAAACCAAGAATTGAAAACACAACGAAAAAAATTTTAACAGATAAATACCATAAACAACAAGATTCCAATCAGCTGTATATAGAATATTTGTAAAGGTTTACATAGAACTAAAAATGTATATAAAAAAAGGAAAAGATAATCACCTTAGGTTCAACCCATCTGGCTGCCTTGATTTTAAATGGTTTGATGTGCGATTTCCACATTTCTTAAATTTATAAGATTAGTATTTTGGTTGGGATTTTGTTCTAAATGGTAAATTCCTTTTAGGTCGAAGCAATTTTCTAATTTATTTTGATTGCGTTTGTGGTACATTAGCACATTATTCATAATAATAATCAATGTTGTTTATTTTCGAATAAACTAAACACTGTAGATTTTTATTGTGTTTTATTTAAACTACGCGAAGCATAACTTATTGCTCTTTCAGTGCCATCACTATATCTGTAATATACAATTGCGCCTAGTCTTACTAGAGACGCTTCTGTTGCCAAAACAAGAAACTGTTAGTGATAATATACTTGCACACCTCACCCCAGACTCACTTTAAATTAGAAATTCCTTCTAATGTTTTGTTCATGAATCTTTCCCAAAATGGAAGGAGAAACATTCACATCAAACATAAGTCTGTTGACCTTGCATTGCCCGTTTTGTGTGCTTAAAGTTTGCATTTCACCACTTTCTTCAGACATGTTCATATGAAGGTAGGCATTACATATGTCAAGAGTGCAAAATAACTTGTCACCATTTATTTTAGCGAAGATACCCTCAAATCTGGGAATATGATATTTTTAATCCTTTATGACTTTATTAATTGTCACCTTGTACTCAGCACAAATCCTGACATTTCCATTGGGCTTGACTATGGGTACTATTGGTGTTTCCCAATCTGAACGTTCAATTTTTGTTACAATTCCAGCGTCTTATAACCTTTTGAGTTCCTTTACAACAGTCTCTTTTAGTGCGTAAGGCACTATTCTAGGCATTATGAATATAGGCTTGGCATCTGCAATAATTCTGAAATGGGTTCTTTCAACAGGAATTAATTCGATGATGTTCTAAAAAAAACATCTTTGAATTTATTCAATAATATTCTAGTCCAGCTGGTTTTTTCTACACTGCAAGCTTTGATTGCTGTCTAGTCGAGTTTTATTTCCCTTAACCAATCCCTCCTAAAGATTGGATCCACAGTCTGATTAATAATAAGTACAGTTTATCTACAAAAAGTTGTTAAGGGTCATAAAATCTTTGTAAAATATACAACACAAAGCTGCCCCTGTATCCAGTTCCATTGATATTGATCTTCCTTCAATATCAATTGATACAATACGTTTATCATTATTGTAATCAGACAGTTTATAAATTTCATTGCAGATGTCGTGATGGTTCAAAAATCACCTTTAAGCCGTTAGTCCCCAGGTTAAGTGTTGGAGAGGGCTTCTTAGCCCTAACTTCGCCTGGTAAAATAAGACATCTTTACTTCATTTTACGGACAACCGAGCCGGAAAGGGCAGCAGTAAAAAGACACTTTGAATTTATAATTAATACAAGTCACGGGACGATTAAATATTTTATAACATTTAACGTAGAGCCAAAAACTTGGTAAAAAGTAAATGGACATAAATATATAATTTAGCACATATTTAGTGACCCTCTTCCTTTTTCAGGGGGGACGGCTCTCAACGATTCAGAAGAAAATCTTAAATTCAAAGATAGGTTGATATATACACAGTAAATTAAAGGTCTTTATTAGTAGAATACAATGCCTCAAACAGCCAATTTACGTAATAATTGCAAATTTAAGCAATCTTTAAACGGCTGCCATTTCCAGTTGTTATTACCGTGTTATTACAAGCCAAAAGGCAATAAATGTTGTATGGTCTCGCTATGCTACCCCTGTATTTATCGCTATAAACAACACACCTGAAGTTGTGTATACTGAATGTGTATTAGGAAATATGGCTACTTTCTTGATAACGTAACAATGCATTGCTTATACAAAGTTATGTAAGTTCATTGTAGGAATTCAGATATCTAGTTTTATTTTTACTTTCTCTTTCTGTGAATATATCTATTAAACATGGCCAATTATAAACTATCCTTGCAGATTCAGTTTAGGAAGTTTTGCACCGTCCAGTCAACTCTCTCAGTCAAATAACATCTAACAGGTATTTTCCGGACATTTGCCATCATTCAATGATACAAAAAAATCAGTAACACTACGTTTCGAGATCTGCAATCTGACCTCTTCTTCAGGTAAATAACTAACCTAACACATAATTACAAACGATGTTAAAATAAAGAAATCATACCAGAGCGTTGTGACACGCGTAAATCAGAAATCACAACTACCATGTTGTGTGTCAACCTCACTAAGTCTAAAACATGCACTTAATAAAAAAAAACAAAGCACAACACTACACGAAACGTAGTGTTACGGTTCTTTTATTCTTATATAAGACAATAAGATATATTATATAAGGCAATAAAAGATTTGAAATTCTCTTGCAAACTGGGACAAGTTATTTGAAGATAACTTGAAGGTAATTAGGTAGTTACCTCTAAGAAGTTTTTGTTCTTTTTCCATACTGATATGATTAAATTCTTCATTCATTACGAAATTGTAATAAAAATTAATAAAAAAACTAAGCACAACACTGATTATTAAAACTGAACTACAGAATACAGGTCACAATAGGTCTGCATTCGCCGACCTACCATCTATGACCTACCTATGGCTTGTTTATTTTAACCTACTTTGTAATTATGTCTTAGGTTAGTTATTTACCTGAAGAAGAGATCAGATTGAAGATCTCGAAACGTAGTGTTACTGATTTTTTGTATCACTGACCGATGGCAAATGTCCGGAAAATCCCATTTCATTCACAATCCTTTCATTGTCAAAAATAAAGTTATAAACACAGAACCATCTAACAGTACGTCGATCGAAAATAAATTACACTTATGTACTTAATTGTAATTTCTGTAAAGGTTTTGTAACGCAAGAGCATGGCAAAACCCCAGACCATGTGCCCTGAAATAAACCTTATTATATCACACTTAAAAGTTTAAATATAACACATTACAAATTTAAAGTGTCAATTTACAAAAGCAAAACTAATACTGGAGGGTATTGTAAGCACAAGTAAGGTTAAGGCCAAAATTAAAATAATAGAAGAATATTGGTATCGATACCAGATGAAATTTATTCATTAATCGATGAGAGTAAAATAGATTATGAATTAAATTACAGATGTAGGACATATTACAACGTAACTTAGTGTATCGTACGTTTTGAAATGGCCATTTTGAATATCCTGTCACTCCGAAAACAAAGTGAAGGCTATTGAACTAAGTGCAATGATAGGCTTACTTAACTTTTTGTCCTATGTAAAAAATAATTTTTTCATATAGTTCATGTTCGTTTATCAAATGTTTTAATTACAAATTATGAATTCTATAATAATAACACTGAAGATCACAGCTTTAGGTTCTCAGTGCACTATTACGTATTTTTAATTCCAAGTAAATTTAAATTACTAGTAAATAATTTATTACACGACAAAGACTATAAGAATTATGAACATATCACTTTTTTGTAAATGCTGTCTGGTCTAGACCAACAATGTTTTAGAACTTCGAAGGATTTACGATAAATTTTAATTATTATTGTACTTGTGTGCGGCCAAATCGAATAATAACTGCAGTTTTTAAATTTTGAAATTCGCGTTTTTAGTAAAAACTAGGAAGGTTTTTTGCATTTAAATTTTTCTGTCAGATTTATAGTGTACAAGATCTCAATTATTGCTGAATGATTAAAAAAATAATAATAAAAAAAAATTAAAAAAATTACGCATCGTGTTTCTTAGCTTTCTGGATATGGTGGCTGCTGCGCTGCGCCGTCACAACCTACTATAGGCTAATCCCGCAACACTGGCCAGTAGCTATATCACGGTCTCAGCCGCACGACTTCCGGTTGGATAGTATCAGAGGTAAAAGTACTGTATAATGTATTTTATACTTTTACTGTTTAAGATTTTTCCGTAGAAACATTGTTAAATGCAGTTAAACTCTAGATATCTCGGTCTCACTCTAAGGAGGTGCCAACAGATGTTAACCCGAAGCTGCGTATTTATAGACGAAATGTTGATATTTATCACATTTTTGCATGATATTCATATATACTGACTCTACAAGCTGCCTACTTTCTGATAATTTCACACTGTCATCTCCACATAATTTCAAGCCACACTGAGCACTGTTTAATTATATCTGTCGTTGATTGGATAAACAATAGTCAACCACTTTTATAACTCGCTTGTTTTGTTAGCAGTTTTGATTAAACGTTCAAGTTTTCAACAAAGATATGGTTGTTTTATGGATTCCAACCCAGTCTTAGCCACTCTATAGGTAGTTGATCTGCATTCAAAGTATTATATTTTTCTTTTTGAGAGCATTAGGCAGATTTCATCGTTGTTGGACATTGGGGAGTTTAAAACAAAAATAGAAATTTTCTAGGACTGCAACAAATTTTCAACCCCTATGGTTGATATTTATTAAAAATCTTATATTTGTCTATTGTGAACATTGACACGTGTGTGTCAAATTTAATCTTTTTAGGACACCGAGAAGGGTAGAAACTAAATAGAAATCTTGTAGGGGTTGCAATCTTATTTCAACAGTTATAGATGTTTGATCGTCATGTAAATGCTTTATTTTTTCTTATTTAAGTCATGATGCATTCATGTCCCAAATATCAAGTTTGAGTAATAGGATAATAGGTTTGAGATGGGGGTAAACTCTTCCAATATCTCTCTATACATAAAGGGAATAGAAAAACAAGGAAAACAAAGATTTATAAACTAATTCTGGAGTTTCTAAAATTAATTGCAGTAAATGTGAAAAATATTAGATAGGTCAGACAAGACCAAGTTACCAATTAAGATTAAAAGAACACATACATCCTTAAAAATTAATTAACATGACAACAATGAAATGAACTTCTTCAGAGCATCTAGTTATCAAAATTATTGATATTGAGGAAAAAAAAGGTGAAAAATTATATTCTAAAGCAGAAACAGAGAGACAGTATTTTAAATAATATGCAAATTAGTAAACAAATCAATGAAATTTCCTATTTTAAAAGCACAACCATCAAACGTTTAAGACTTTGTCACGGAAAACTGATCATTTAGTGTATTAAAGAAAAAAATAACACGCGTAGGCTTCGATATTTTTATTGCATGATTATTTATTTGTAATGATGTACACGAAAAGATAATTTCATCAAGGGTGGCGGTAATATCAGACTGAGAGGAATGGCTTAATTAGATTAGTAGATGTTTTGCAAAGGGCTGTTTAATTTTTTTATCATTTAGCGTTCATAAAAGTGACAGCGCTCGGTTCTGATAAGTGCTGTTATAACCTTTTTACCTACGTCACGAACTTTATTGGGTGAACAACGCGCCACTCTTATTTCGTAACTTTTCTACGCTGACATTTCGATTCATCGCCCCTCCAAACTGAGCAGGTTTCAAATTGCTTTAGATTATCCATACGATTAGAAACAAACAAAAACTTAGTATTAGTGCACTTTGTTGTAAAGTTATAAAAAATATAACATTCAATGAACCAGAGCAAATTTAGCTCTACATAGTGATTTAATATGCAATCATATATACAGGCTCTACATAAAGTCCGGAAACAGAATTTTATTTTTTGAACAATTGCAGATAGAGCAACGAAAATTTAAATCTAAATACTTTACTTTTAAAAGCAAATATACATCTTTTTATCATACTGGGCACGGTCCACAAGGAGTTTGAAGAAAATCTTAAATATAAGTACGATAATGATATGCACATCAAATTTAAGGTCTTTATTACTTTAAATTCTACTATTTCATTATATTAATAATTCATTTTCGAACAATTAATAATCGTCATAAAATTAAAAATACGCCAACGTTGAGATATACAGCGTGACCAGATATACAGTGTTAAATTATAAAACAGGTTGGTTTACTTTCGAAATTAAAAATTAAATTAAATTAAAATTTACACTTAATAATTTTAAAATATACCTGAATTAAGTATGTCTATACAGACAATAGTCCTTTCCTCATTATTGATGATTTACATATACTACAATGATGAAAAAATAGCTGATCGTTATAACATTTTAATTAATGTATAATGCAAACCAGATTATGATTTGAAATAATAGAATAAAAATTCATGCTTAAAAAGCACAAGGTTATTCGCTAAGTTCGTAATAACAGTTATCTCAAGATGTATTGTCCCACATTCCTTCAGCCCAATACCGTTCTTTGTCCCCTCGATACCGGATTGTTCAACAACATTCCTGCAGTCCAGGGTACCGGAACCGTATCAACTATATTGGACAATATTAAACAATGAGGTTTACTCGACTTAGTGTTGGTGTTTAATATACTTTAACCTGACAAAAATGGTGATTTAGATGTAAGAAATGTAATTAAATTAGGAATGAAGAGTGGGAAGGGGAAATACTAGGAGTAAGGTTCTGTACAGATTTAAATACTTTATATAAACGACTGGTAGGCTACAGGGAGTAGCAGCTTCAGTTTTGTAGACATAATTTTTCGAAACTAATACATATTAGTTAATCTTTTTTAGTTATTCGTGTATATGTTCGAAAGAGGGGGTAAGAAAAGGAAATTATTGCCGGCCGTGACGAGTCAGACAGGCAGTTTGCTCATGCCTAAGTTACTACCATATGTTAGCTCTTTTGAGAAGTTCCCTACGTATTTATATATAAATAATTATATTTTGTTTCTATTGTTCGTTACAAATATACATTTATTTCGTTTTATTCTTAAAGTTTGTCGTCTCATGTTAAGCTCTCAATTATCTAAGACAGATCTTTAAATATCGCCAGTAAAGTTTTGTATAGAATCTACAATGTTGCGGAAATAAAAGAATGCAGCATCATTAGAAAAAAAACACTAAAGTGGCTCGTTTAGTAGGTCATTTATAAAAACTAGGGAAAAGGTTCCAGAGAGAGAGCAGAGCCCTGCGGCACTCCTGCTTTTTACACTTAGGTGTGACCTCATGTATTCTTCCGCTTTCACTTATTGGCTTCTGTCCGCATGAAAGCTATAAAACCGTTTTATAGATACCCCTCCAATATTTCTAAGCAACATATTAGGTTTACTAAAACAACCGCTATTGTAAAACCTTCAAAATGTGTTTTTCGCTAAATTAAACCTATTGTGTATCTGGTTTGCAACGATCGAAAGAACATCATCGGTTGTTTTTCCTTTTGTAAACTCTTTATAAAACAAGTAAACATTTTATGTTGTAGGTATTTAAGAAATCTGCTATTAATGAGGTATTCTGTCATCTCCGAGAAGACACTGAAAAGGCTTATGAGTCTTATATTACTAAATTGCACCATATCCTTTTGACCTCAAAATCGGTAATGTTTAGAGGAAGCCATATACCAAGTTTGTAGTCTCTAGGACAATTCTATCAAGAGTTATTACTGAACGACAACTAGACGAACGGGCGCATAGCAACACAAACTCCTGTAGGGTCCTTAATAATGGTTACCCACCCACGTTTGATGCAGTGCGTTAAGCTCAAATCACGCCCCCAAAGTGTTGTAGCTCTTGAATCCATCACTATTAGCGTATTTATGTGATCTCACAGTGAATAATCACTAATGAAGCGTTGTAGTCTTAGTGGTTAATCACTATTGACGTAGTTCTGCAATCTTAAAGTGCTTAACCATTGTTAATATTGTTGCAGTTAGTCACTGTTGTTGATTTCATGTATCCTCTTCATTAATTAAATTAAAGTTCTGCTATAATCTCGAAGGGAAGAGATCTAGTGAGCTAGAGTATACACGGTTGGGTTTAGTGAAATTAGGAAATGAACTTTTTAGTTGACATTTTTATAAATTTCGCTTCCGTTTCTGCCTATTTTTCTGTAATAAAAAAAATATTACCATTTAATATACTATTTTTGGGATGCACCAGAGATTGCTTTAATCCATGAAGGTGACCTAATAACATTTGTTTTTAATAAATGTTGTGTTATATTTACTTGATTTTCTTCTTGAGTAAATAACTTTTGCTATAAGTTCGTTCTCATCATAAGGTCTGTCATAATTGCTGGGCGTTAGCTAAGTCTATTGTTTTAAAGGGTGGAAATATTTTCTGTACGTATGTCCGAACGGTATCTCAGGAGCGAACTTATAGATTTGCAACTCTGTTCGAAGTTTTATTTCGGTGCTTGATGATGGTGCATGATTTGGCTGAGCGTTACCGAACATTTTTCCATTAGTCTTACGGTTAACCCTGATGGCAGCGAAACATCACATAGTAAATAGATTCGTAAAAAACAGAGTGCCATCGTGTTACATTTTAACATGTTATGAAGTAACACTTGTAGACTAATGAAATTAGTTATAGACTTGAAATCGCGCAGCGAAGCTTTTTATTCGACACGTGGTGGGCTTTTCTTATAACCTGTTATGAAATAGATTTTAAAACTACGATTCCACGATTAAAAACCATTAATAGTGAGAGAGCGTACATTGTAAGGGAGCGTATTAGCTTCTACGCACATCACAGGTGTAATTGAGTTGGCGATATTTCATCAGTGTATTACTTAACCAATACTCCTTTCTGGGAAAGCTTTCAGAGCTATTGTATTGGTATAATTTTTTTGATATAATTTCTCATTAAAGCATAAGTGAAACCATACCAATGCAATTTTGTCACTACCTACAGATTGCATTGAGGTAGTTTAAATTCGATCCCACCACTTCCAGGCTAAGCTATTTAGTTCAGATTGGATAGAAATCGTATAGAATGCAATGGACATTGTGCAGTCACCTAAGTGATATCTGTATTAAAATCCGTACACACTTTTTGCAATGATCAAAGCGTAGATTTTGCAAATTCAGGGGGTTGCTAAAACCGTGGGACAATCTGTACGATGATTGCACTTAGTGTGTTTATGGTATAATTTTTATATATGGGTTCAGTCTTCTTCTAATGGTGGTAACATTTGTAAACATTTCGACTTGGATATTATTCTTTCTTATTGTTATAGAAGTTTACTTTGTATCTTTGCGCTTTAGAAGATAACATTTTAATTACTTCAAATAATCGAGGTTTTCTGGAGAGAATAAAAAATTATTTTAGTAAAGAAGGGTCTAGCAATAGTAAATTTATTGTACACATCAAATTTTTGACTTCTTATTGTGTAAAGTGCACGAAATTGTTTGCAATCCGATAATTATTTATTTTTACAAATCCAATAAAATTATAGAAGGTAAATATCGTGTATTAATTAAATCGCGTGTTAATTGTATTGTGTAAAACGGTGACCTTTAATGATAACAAATTAATGAACAATTGAAGATGGGTAAATAAGGTTTTCAAAATTGTACTTTGTCGTATTTAACGAAGTCCATCGTCCGGTATGGTCTAGTGGCTAGGATACCTGGCTCTCACCCAGGAGGCTCGGGTTCGATTCCCGGTACCGGAATATACTTTTTGCGCCTATGTTATAAATTTGTGATTGTAATAATCACACACTTCTGGAAACTCCACGGTAACAGTCCCAACGGTTTTAGAAGTTTTTATAATTTTTTAATTCTTCGAGAGCAGAAATATTAAATTCAAACCGTCCAATAAAAATTCTTATTATAGATTGAATGTAAATTTAATAAAATATAATTATACTAAAATTTATAAATAAGTAAACGGAAATGTGCTCTCAACTAATTTGACCTCTTGATATTTATTATTAGCTTATTTTAACCAGTGTAAGTATCAGTTTTAATTTATACAGTATATCATAAAATCCTTTAAATCTTAAAACATAAAAGAATTCTAATTGTAATTTTAGAAAAAATAAGTTTCGTGATTTTATCGACTGTATTGTAAGTAGAGAACAACAGGAAGTTCTTTATATCTAGTTTGTTTCCGGACATAGCGGTTACCTCTAGTAATTTCCGAGAAGGAATTAATTCTGAGAATTTCCTATGCTTCTTCTCAAGCTATTGTAAGATACCAGGTACAGTACAACTGGTATGTAGATACATATAAGTTAACTAAATAGCAACATACTAAAACGTTGTTGAAACCCATTTTAGAAATGTATAGTTAATAATAAATGTGTAATAATAATAATGTAAAAAAATAAAGTGTCTTCAAAATTGTTTAATCGGTTACTATGATTTTTTTCTAGATTCAAACAAAATTGTAGAATCGTTTCCAGAAATCTTATCTAGCTTCTATTGTAAAGTTGATAGCAATATATACATATATAAATAACTATATGTTAGTTTGGTTATTTAAACACATCTTCAATAAGAATAGAAAAGAATAGAAGAAAAGAACATAAAAATTCTCTATATTTCGTCTTAAACATTTTCAAGAGATATACAGTAGGTAAATAAGCAAATATATCAACAAAAAATAATAAACAAAAGTCCCGGCGGAGCAAGTACTTTTTGCGATTCAATGTTTATTGAAATTAAATTAGACATATATATATATATGTCTAGATGTATAATGAAGGGAAATCAGTTGACGGTTATGCTATAAAGTAATTTAGAAAACAATAAAATCCCTTCTTATGACTGATTAGTTGGAAATAAATACAAAATATGGATAAAATCTGTAAATAATGTCTTGAAATTACATGAGTATAATGAAAAAAATTTATCGATATGGTTCCACGGTCACGCATGTCAACAGCCAGGCATTTCCCGGGAATCTGTCGAACCTATTTATCACCAGAAAGCGCCACATTGTACGTAAAATGCTGGACTTTCATAAATGTCTGTCTGTCCTTCTCATCGATTTATAGTTCTGCCATTCCAATGTGAGTGTACCAAAGTTATATACTGTTATCGACATGTATGTCATGTGTTAACATACGTTCAACACATTTTAACGTTGGATGTCTGCGGTATTTTCACGACCGGAAGTCCGACAATGCATGGTCGCAGCATATATAACTTATAATATATTGCGTACTGGGAGTCAGAATCCGTTGAAGGGAAATTCAGAAAAAATAGAAGAAAATGCGGGTTAAATGTGTAATTCATGACAAATATAAAGTGGGTAATAGAAGAAACGACCAAAAAACTTGTGAATTTATAATACATTTTTTCTACTTTAATTAGCACACAATCTAATTTTACTTAAAATTCATAGAGAGGATTTTCACTAATAAAGCAGTCAGTTATGTGCCTCATTAGTTCTAGTGTGAACCAAAATGGAAGGTTGCGGAAGGGTTAAGAGCATCACAAGAGCAACTTTTTCCCGTGGGAATTTTTGTAGTTTTACACACTTGCAACCAACAGATCGAGACGTAAGAAACAGGGCAATACTGACTATTTGGTTAAAGTGGCTACTGCTTTTCATTTTCTCTCTTTATTTGACATTGATATAATTGGATTTTCAGTGTCTGGTATTTCAATTTAGTCGGCATATCTCCAACTGTTCTTTTATGCCTAACTTTGAGGTTAAACGTAAGAAAGGGCCTTGTGGCCCTAGTTTCGCCTCTGTACTCATGTACTAATAAAGAAATTATGACTATGACTTTGATGAGTTCCTATAGAATAAAGACGGGCAGTGAATCTAAGGAAGTAAATCTTACGGAGAGACTGTACCAGACTAACCGTATACCCATTGATGAGGTCGAAAGATGATTTAAACCTGTGCTCCCTCCGTCCCTCACAGTGCATCAGATTCCTCTCCGATACTGTCGAAGCAAAGCTACAAAATTTATTTTTATTTTTTATTTTCTACACCTCAAATTAAACAAATTTAAAGTATACAATTTAGTCATTTTAGTTATCAGGCTAAAATTAAAATCAAAATTTTTATGAATTTTCTATAGTATTTGTAATAGTTCTATTAAGGAGGTATGAATTTAATACGTCAGATTTTCCTGTCAAAAATCATTTGTACAACCTAAAAAGAAATAAAACTGGGACCTCAATTCATCGGAGTTGATTCCTTCAATAATAGTTTAAATCTCATTACTTAGCAACGACTCATGCATTAAATTAACCATTTAAACCAAAAATTGAACAGCCAAAAAACGCAATGAAACATTAAATTACTATTAAAAGACAAATATGTCTAGAAAGAATACTGTCATAGAAAATAAGTTTCGTTTAGTGAAAAATAATCTGAACAATGTCAAAAAAACGTTAAGTGGAATTCGGAAACGCCTGAGAAAATTAAAAAAAGATATTACAATGAACTCAAGATTGCTGGACGAATTTGTGGCCCCAGCTAGTGAACGAAAGAAATGGTTGTCAACAGTACGTAATAAAGGGACACTAGAAGGAGAGACAACGTCGAAATTAAATTAGGAATATATTTCCACGAAATAGGAACAAATAAAATTATTGTACAAGAGTCTAAGTTTCGAGTCTGCTCATTTGTGTTCCACTAAAATCGCATTCTCATTTGTGGACTTTTAATAACTGTCAATCAAATTTTATTCGGTTTTAAATTAGGTTCTTTTTATATTTCCAGGGAGTAATGTTTTTTTTTTTGTAATTGATGTTAATATTTTTTACTAAATTCTATATTTTTATAAATAAAAACGTCATGTCACTCCCTGAAGCTATAACTTTTACATATGTACACAATAGCCATTTTTCATTTGGGCCTGAGAAAATTACTTATATTGCTTACTTTAATTACCCGTAATTTCACGTGAAATGATTAAACATTTCCCTCTTTTCTGTATTCAGGAAATATTTTTTTAAGTACCAAAGAATTGAACATACAAATATTTACCCATCGATTGCACGAACTTAAGAGGTAAATGTGAGATCGATTATACAGCCTCGTGGTCCAAATATTAGCGTATCCTCACCTATGCCTTAATGTTTTATTTAAAATTGTGAATAAAAAAACAATAAAATATAAGAAAACAGCGTATGTATAAACATTTGTCAATAAAAATGTTAGTAACTCGCTAAAAGATATAATTAAGAATCTAAGTCACATTACGACCTCTGTTATAATTTTCAGAGAGTCTCCAACCGAGATCAAAGACTGAAAGTTTACAGTTTTTGTTACGCCTCCCCACACAGGTTGAAATTTTTTTTCAAACAGAAATATAAAAATATAGGGAATATTTTATACTCAATATTTTTCTGGACTAAAAATATTCCAAGAATAACCAATTTATGGACACCTCATAATTTGGATTCTCCAAAGGGTAAATTTCAGTATCAGTTATTTTTATATACTTTTTACTATAACCTTAAAGTTCTTTACGCTGTTATTCATAATAATTAACAATATTAACACTGTAATTACGTACAGTAGTACAACATTGTCGTTAAAAATTGTTTATTTTGCAATTTATAAAACTGCCGGAATTGGAGAGGATGCTAAAACATACAGCCCAATACATGATTGTGTCCCTAAGGTTATGTTTACATGTAGAACATAAAAAAATACTTGAAAACCAATGAAATTACATTTTGTAGCGTTTTCATTTTCGGAACTCTTTTACTCTTTGTCTTTTACTATGGAGGTATTTTAGCTAAAAAGGCACTTATTAACGAGTATTTTTTTCCTTGTTTAGGGATTTAAGGACACACAAGCTTACACAAAGCTAAACCTTCTATAATCTGCAAGTGTTGTGTATGCATGTGAATTCTCTAATAATTCTGCAATAACTTATTCACTCAGCTTTATCAGCTATCATCAGTAATATATTTTAAATCAACTTATTGCAAATGAAAATGTCAACTAATAATTAAAAAGATATCTTTCTTGCGGAAATGTTCCGCCACGAAAAATGTAAAAATACAGAAGCATTATACGAGTATATGTGAATTGAAATGTTTATTTTCCTCAGGTGTCAACACTTACGCAAGACATAAAGTTAGGCACACAATAAATAGTAAAATATATTTAAAAAATAATCAAAGAGTGCTGATTGACAACATCATCTAACTTAACAATATAAAAAGATTAAGACCATAAGTATAAACCGGTTTAAGAGCTAAAAGTTTATTTGAGGAAAATAACTAAATGTGTATAAATCATTTTGGTATATTTAAATTTATTTCACATAATTACTTGGAAGGATGATTTTTATATGAATTAGGTTTTATATAATAATTATATTGATACTTGTCATACTTAGCAATTGTACATTTTTGGCGGTTGAATTTTCAAGAAAGGCGCTATGTGAACAATAGTGGTAAGTGCCGTATCTATTTGTATAAAATATGGCTCAAGTACAAAGGAAGCAAACAAAGGTTGGAAAATAAAGTACTTACTAAATAGGTTGATATACAAGATTTGTTTTAACTTTTTTGTAGTAAATTATAAAATAAATAAAACTAAGCAACATAAAAGACACACTGTAGATATAAAAAAACGTATTACGCATTACAGTTTTGTTTGTTTGATTATGGCTTTATTATGACCTCATGTTTACTAGACCAACATAAAAGTTTATAAACTTTTATAATTTTCTGTGTGGTAGAGAATCATCTTCGTGAGATCTTCTTTCTTTAAACTTTTTATTTCTTTTGTTGTTTTGAGCTTCAGAATACATTTAAAGTTTCCTGTAGTGATTTCTTTTTATAAAATCCTACTTTAATCCAAGATTTACTAAACGGTTTCCTTACACTTACTTTACCTGGGGTTTTTTTTTTTTTTTTTTCTATTGAACTTTAAAAACTTCCAGCTCTTTAGTATTAACACTCCGCATGCCCTTAGTATATTCCTTAAGCGCCAAGCCGTTTTCCCCAGTGTTGCAACCTTTCTTTCTAAAATCTGTAAAAAGTAGTTTTATACTGTAAACCTAACTGTATTTGGTATCATTTTCTTCACAATTAACAGTATATTACAATAATAAGTTACTTGGAAAATTATTTGATTTTTTTACGGTTATTGGGGAATTTTATTTTTCCAATAAAAAACGGGGAGGGTTGTGCCTTGAAAATATTGTTCAGTATATCAATTTCAAATTCCATGATACCCTAAAATTCACAAATTGTAGTCTATTTTCAGAAAGTGTATAGTTTTATAGGAGTCTTTAGGTAAATAAACTTATTTTTAGCGCAAATCTAAAATTAGTAGAAGAAGCGTTTTGTGATCAAAAACACATTCATTTGCATAAATTTTTATAAACTGTAAACCTTACTATATTAGGTATAATTTATTTACAATAAACCTAGAGAACACTGTAACAATAAATAATTGTGTGAAAACCTAAGTTTTTTATTGTTTATGGTTAGTAGAAATGAAAATTGTTACACGTTTCTAAAATAGGGGTAATTACTTGATGACAACTGTTATTCTAATAACTTTTTGGAGTTTTGTAAAATTTTTTAATAACCTAAAGGTCATAAATCTTGTATGTATGTATATATATATATATACATAATACATATATATATATATATGTGTATATATGATATATATATATATATATCGTATATATATATATATATATATATATATACGATTGGGAAATTTTTAGATGAAAGACCGAAAAACACTTTACCCACTTCTAATTTTATCACTCATTTAATTACTATGATCTTGACTATGAACAATTTTAAGTTTCTAGACAAAAACTTTCTTCAAATAAAGGGCACAGCGATGGGGACAACAATGGCTCCTTCATACGCCAATCTTTTTATGGGGTTACTCGAGAAAAACTTTTTATCAACCCAAAAATTTCAACCCTTGGCTTGGTTTCGTTATATTGATGATATATTTCTTGTTTGGAATAATGGAATGGAACATTTGAAACAATTCCTAGAAGAATTAAACGATTTTTCATCACTAAATTTCACCTGGAAAACATCGCCAAATTCTGTGACCTTCCTTGATGTAGACGTTTTATTAAACAGCGGTCGTTTTAAAACTAAAATTCATGTCAAGGACACAAAATAGTATGCAATATTTACATTATGATAGCTGCCATCCACAGTATGTAAAGAAATCTATACCCAAGGGTCTTGCTCTAAGAGCTAAGAATCTATGTACAGATGACACTGACTTCCAAAATTATGTAACAACATTATCAAATTCATTAATCAACAGAGGATACCCTGCAAAATTAATTAACAGTGAAATAGCTAAGCCTAAAAACACAAACCAGGTTTTAAGTGTTGTGGAAAAAGATGCCAAATTTGTAACTCAGTACCATCCTGGATTATACAAAGTAAATGGAATTATGAAGACCGCCTACAAAATATTGGAACAATCTCCAGAAACAAAGGATCTTTTTAATAGACCTCCTAGAATTATTTTCAAAAGACCACCAAATCTGAAAAATCTATTAGTTCATCCAAAATACATTAAAGATAAAGACAACAGTCAAAATTTCAAACACAAATACCATCCATGCAATAAACCACGCTGTGGAATATGCAATATGATGCAATCTACAAACTGTTACAAAAGTTGCGTTACGCACAAAAAATATTCTATTGCAGAAGATATCACATGTAACAGTGAAAATGTAGTCTATAAATTATCCTGTCAACATTGTCCTAAAGACTACATTGGAGAAACATCTACGTCACTTAGGCTGAGGATGAACAATCATCGTGCCGATGTTCGACATCAAAATTTACTTAGACCCGTATCTGCACACGCTGTCCAACACAACAACAAAACCTTTGAAAATTGTTTCTCTCTAATTGGCATCAAGAAGTTTCAAAATTATGACAATAAAGAATACACAAAATTATTACTAAGAAGATATGAACAAGCAAACATAATGGCTCTTCAATCAAAATCACCAGTTGGATTAAATTTGAGACACAGCTAATTTAAATTTATTATTCAAACTTTTTTATCTGTCTCTGTGTTTAGGAAAGGTTACATGTTTAATTTTCTTCTTTGATACCATATGTTTTGTTTTGTTGTTTCCAATGTTTTTATAACCTTCATTTTTATATTTGTTTATATTTTATTGTATACATGCTTTTGATAATGTTACTGAAAAGTAACGAAATATTAAGCTTTTCAAGTTGAAGAAACATGTTTTGTTTTCTTTTATACCTATATATATATATATATATATATATATATATATATATATATATATATATATATATATATATATATATATGTAGTATATTAATATACTGTTATAAAACTATAAAACACCTACAAAAGTAAATAAGAAGGTGAAACTATATTTTCTGCAAAAAAGATAACAGAAACGTCATTCGGAAATTACTTCGCTGTCATAGAACAATAAAAATACCAGAGCTGTGTTTGGCAACTCTTTTCCGATGGTATATGAATTAGGTCGATACTTGATTGATTACGTATTATAACATTAAGCGGGCGGGCGGGCCTGCGGGTCAAATAAAATAAACGGATATCCGTTGATTGGCAATCGGTGGGTTAAAGCAGTTTCTTACAGCTTCTTTATAATCAAAAGTTTTCTTTTACCATAAGAGTTGTTAAAAACAGCCCCTTATGGCTAGGGCACACAAGAGATACTGCATTGATTTATTCATATTACAGTACATAGAACGCTGGTTCACGAAAGTGTAGTAGTCGACCAACACAACCACTCAAAACAATCATAACCTTAAAATGACGTAATTGCCTGCTTGGTACTTGGCCTGATTTCTATAACACGTGGCTCTTACTTCCAGAAGCTTTCTATTGGCAATTATTTCAACTAGTTATTGATATTTCTCCACATAACTCGCTTTTTACTATATTAGCGTGGGCTCTTAGAAAGGTTTACAACAATAAACACCGAATTGAATTTTCTTGCACTTAACTCTATTTTTGGTTAAGTCTTCAGTTAAACGCCAAACAAAAACAAGGCAGACTTGAGACAGAGTCCAAACAATATCAGTGCATAGAACCAGCGCCTTAAAAACCACGAGAGATTGGTCTTGCAAACCATTAATAAACCAGTTTTAAAAGTTACAATGTTAATTCCTGCGGAAATGGTTTATTTGAATCCTCGAAACCTAGTTCTATATTATTTTTGTAACATGTAGCGACGGCATTGTCTGCAGTATTGTTATACTCTCAAATTCGTCCATCGGCAATAAAGAACTGTTAAGATTGATATTAATGGCAACAAACGGTCAGATTCCGTTATATGCCCCCAACGCTTAAACTGTTTTCAATGAACTTAGAACGTTATAAAACGATGTAGTTCAGTAACAGAACTAACATTATGCCCTCAACGCTAATTTTTCATTTACGGATGATTATAATGAATTACAATTGGTTACTAGCTAAGAAAAAAAAAGGGTACTTACGTATTATATCGACCACACCCCTACATTTCTCCAAACAAAAACTAAACTCTTTATTGAAAAAAACACACAAAACTTGTTTTTATTCTTGATCACACTCCGCCACCCAAAATGCGAGTGCCTCCGGCCATAAATAAAAGCGGACTTCGGCAGCACCTTTGCCCCGCGCTGATGTCAACGAAAGAAAAACATCCCTCGAGATAGTACCTATCAGTAAAATACCAAATTCTAGAGGGGTTGATCAGAAATATAAATTGAATTGTAATGGAAAGGCAATTATGTACCGTGCAAAAAACTTAAATAATCATGTGATGCCGCGCGGCCTGCCGTAATCGGGATTCTCGAGATAGATAAGATAACAGCGACAACAATACCGACCGCAAGACCTGGAAATGCTTGTTGATTGATGGAATGTTAGTTCTGTTACTCAACTACATCGTTTTATAACGTTCTAAGGTCATTGAAAAAGTTTAAGCGTTGGGGGCATATACGGAATCTGACCCAACAAACTACTAGAATGTTGATCATTTTTATGTTTGCTAATCAACCAAAACCTAATTAAATTAAATTTGGCCGATTTGGTTAGTGACGGACCATTGTACAGAATTCACTACTTTTGCCGTTGGATCGCGCTGTGATCTTTCCAGTGGGGTTTCTACGTTTTATCGTTTCTGAGACTACAACTTCATATGCAACTTTCATATTAACTTTCATATTCATATGAAACTGGACGTGAATACCGACATGGATCCATTTTCTACCTAGTTCAACCCGTATTCTCGTGTTAAGATGGAGTTATTGAAACTAAATCAACTTAAATATTACTATTTTTCGTTTCTCACAAAACTCGATTGTTATGAATGAATGATCATTTAGTCTTTAGTATACATTCATGTATGTTCACTAGAAACAACTAACTTTATTTTTATGCATTCAATGCAGATGGTTATATTTTATATTTTTAACCATCCCAAAAGTTTAAAAGAAAGTAAGCATCTTAGTATTTACTGACTAAATTGTCACATCATATATATAGGTTCGCTATTATAGAAGTTTGGATCTTGTGGATTAGCCATTCATGTCTGTTCCCCACAAGCTTTATTTTTATGTATTCAATAAATTTTATGGTTTCAATATTTGATATTTTAACCGTCCCAAAAGCTTTAAAAGTAAGTAACTTATTACAGAAGGAAGTCCGGTATGGTCTAGTGGCTAGGATACCTGGCTCTCACCCAGGAGGCTCGGGTTCGATTCCCGGTACCGGAATATACTTTTTTGTCGATTCTATTTTTAGACGAATACTTAAGAACAAAATTTGAGCTATGCTTCTAATATAACTGATAAAGGGATATCATTTTTTTATAAAATTTTAAAATTCATCCATTTTTATTGAAACTCTGTTTATGATGTTATGTTACACATTTCTTTTGTATAGTGTAAAAGATCGGAATACTGGTTCAGAACTCAGGTTTTGATATAATAATATTTTTCGTAACCGTCTTAAATACGATATGGCAAATTGTGTAAATTAATATTTTCACTTAACTGTACAAATAGTTATAATTGTAGGACCTCGAAGACAAATTTAACATTTTTGTTGTACGAGTATCACTAGTTGTTACGTGAATCTAGTAATCTTATCTCATCTTTTATATGTCCATGAAAGTGGTAGGTATGTAAAATGCTGACATGTTGCATGACTCACAAAGCTCTTATCCTTAAAGAGCCCCAGTACTTAAAGGAGAGGCTCTTATACCGGGAGGAGGTCTCTGAACGCATCATCTGACAAAACGGTAATCTCCATTTTTCCCAAAGTAAAAGAGATGGGGAGGAGGGGCTTTTCGTACTTCAGTTCCAAATTGTTCAATGACCTCCCCTTACAAGTCATAAGAGTAATTTCTTGTGAAAACTGTAAACAAGTTGATAGGTACTGTATATATTCTAAATATATACTCGCAAGATATTGTGTGCATTAAGTAAGAATAATTAATTTGTTATTAAGTTTTTTCTTTATCTTTTAGGTTAAGTTTTTTTTATGTGTATTTATTTGTAATTTACTGGACAACATTTGATTTGAAAAGCAATTGCAAGTTGAGATACGCGGGCTGTTGGTGATAGAGTTGTGGCTTAAAAGTAATATAAATTTTATTTTTAAATAGATAGTACACGATATCGTTTAAATATTTAGATTTATACCCATTTTAATTTTTTTTAATATTCATTTCTAGGCCTTAGGCAAATTGTAGTCACAAAATCGCTATGACATCATATAAAGGTACCTGAAGAAGAGATCAGATTGCAGATCTTGAAACGTAGCGTTACTGATTTTTTTGGTAATTCTAAGCAATATATGGGTCAACCTCGATTTTTCTCATATTACAATATAATGTTCCAATAGTCAATTAGAAAAGGAAATGACTAGAATTTCTTGCCGGAAAGCAGTTATAGGGAGCAGTCAACCGCGAGAATTACCTATTAGTGATCAGGGGCACTGACGTGATCTTTGCTTCAAATTTGGAACTACTCGAGTTAATTTTTTTTCCTAAAAGAGCAAGCAGCGCGAAGCGCTGCGCAGCGGGCAAGCATCGTGCGTGATCTTCGTATATACTGAATTGATTAAGGCCAAAGGAATGACACAGATTCCTTTACCAGATTTTCTCGGAGATTTTGTATTGGGCGGATTATATTGGTTTACTTTGCTTTCCAGCATGTAATTATGTGTTTAAAAATTGTTTTACATACATTACCTACATTATATTGTAATATGTAATAACAATTTATCAGAAATTTTTAATAAAAAAAAAGGATCACGCACGATGCCTGCCCGCTGCGCAGCGCTTCGCGCTGCTTGCTCTTTTAGAAAAAAAATTATCTCGAGTAGTTCCAAATTTGAAGCCCAGATCACGTCAGTGCCCCTGATCACTAATAGGTAACTCTAAGCAATAAATGACCGTCTGGCGGTTGCCTGCTCCCTATAACCGCTTTTCCGGCAAGAAATTCTAGTCATTTCCTTTTCTAATTGACTATTGGAACATTATATTGTAATATGAGAAAAATCGAGGTTGACCCATATATTGCTTAGAATTACTATTTTTTTGTATCACTGAACGATAGTATATGTCCGGAAAAAATAGTTTTTCCTTCATATTAAGATATTTTTTACGTAGGCTATATCAACGTGTTACAGTACTGTACAATAAATACAACAGCCCACATGCCCAAATGCATGTAAATTAAGGTTGTTTTTACAACCAACTCCAATATCGTTGTTTTTCAATAGAGCTTTAAAGGCATGTACCATTTGTAGCAGCCATCATGTAAAGGATCCACGATCCTTTGATTAGGGGTTGCCTTTTGTTTCTTTGCTACAGCCCTAATTGTTCTCTACATTACCTTTAGCACTCTTTAACTGAATTACTTACGCTTGGGGTAAATACTACGTTACGTAGGCTAAATAAAGTTATTTAACAATCCTAATTTATTGTTGTATTCACGTTTGTATTTCGATATTTCAGATTGAGCAAGGCTAAAAAATTGGACACGTTTTACTAATCCCAGAAAAAGAGTAATCCCTAACAAATGCCCAAAAAGTTATGTCATGTTACCTTCACAAAACTATTATGATTGCCCAATACACAAAGCAGAATCGGATGTTGGCATATTTTGTCACGCCAAAAACTTCCTAATTTTATTTTTCCAATTAAAACTCCATGCAGACTTAGTCTTTTCCCGTACATAGAGCAGCACATGAAGTGTACATATATATGTACACTTTATGGTTTCAATTGAATTGTTGTCTCATCATCGCGACAAATCGCTTCGCCTTGGTGATGTAATCGGTTAAGATATTTTTTGACAAAATGTTTTTAAAACATTGAAAACGGGTCTTTAAAATACCTTTTCTGAGAACAAGAAAAATACCAAGCAATTTTTTTATCATCCCACGAAAGTGGTAGGCTTTTGAAGCAGAATTTTTTGGGACATCTTCTAGTTAGGTTCAAAAAGTTTATAGATAGAGCAAAGATAAATAAGGATGTGAATTTTTACTATATGTAAATAAAACATGACTGGAGAAAACGTGTTTTTATTTTCTGAATATTTTCCTTCAAAGAACGATTATTGCTAAAAATGCCATTAAAAATTTACATTTAACTGAAATCTATATACTTATTTATACTGTCAAAAATTCAAATCTTCTCTTCAGCCTTTCTTTGAGGCTGTGTTTTCACTTAGGACAACAAGCTAAGGAAACCTATAATTGCCCTTAATCCTAAAATAACCTTCCTGCTTGCTTCCGGAGTGATAGTATTATCAGATGGTTAGGTTGGTTTGGTCTCCTGTCGAGACGCCTTGAAAAGGGATAATGGGATTTATACCTCTGTCATGTTAACTTGGAAAAAAGGGAGGAAAAAACTTGCTCTTTTCCAGTCGCTTTCTGTAAAAGAGGGTAGGGGAACGTACTTCAAACACTTTAA
This sequence comes from Homalodisca vitripennis, assembly GCF_021130785.1. Lineage (NCBI taxonomy): Eukaryota > Metazoa > Arthropoda > Insecta > Hemiptera > Cicadellidae > Homalodisca > Homalodisca vitripennis. The sequence goes on from NC_060214.1 coordinate 107,141,341, forward strand.
CAGTAAGGGAACTCCACCCACTCCAACAGCCATCCTCCGTAATACCTATCGATCCACACTTTTACACTATAATCTTGAAATTTGCAGTTAGTGATGTGACGCTCTTGGACTTCTACGAAATTGACCAGAGGTAAATGACACATCGATATTCGGTGTTACATTGTGTAGGTTCAACCAGAAGGTACAAGTTAACCAAAGTGGCTCCTGAGGTTTTCTGAGCCTGGTATAACATTGCAGACAAGGAGATTGCAATTGCAAAAGGTATTAGGTAATATTTTAATTTAATATTATAATTAGGTAATTTTTAATTTAAAACTATTTAAATTAAAAATTAAAAATGGGGAGCATGGTTGAGAATATTTATACACCAATTTTCAATTTTCGTCCCATATTTTTTGTATTCAATTTTATAAATATTGTAATATGTAAAAAATATTTATAAAAATGAATAGCTTAAAAATAAACAAATCATACCAAAGCGTTGTGGCACGCCTAAGTCAGGAATCACAACCACCATGTTGTGTGTCAACTTCAATAACTCTAAAACTTGCACTTAATAAAAAAAAACTATACATATTTTTAACCTAGCTTGTAATTATGTATTAGGTTAGTTATTTGCCTGAAGAAGAGATAAGATTGCAGATCTAGAAACGTAGGGTTACTATTTTTTTTTTTTTTTTTTTTTTTTTTCCGCTGAACGATGGCAAATGTCCGGAAAAATCCTGTTTCCTTCACAATCCTTCCATCGTCAAAAATAAACTTCAAACAAAGAATTTATTTTCTACTTAAAATAATTGTTTTAAGGAATTTATTTTTTTTATAATGAAACAGGCATGTCACTCAATCCTATCCATATTTTTAACCTAGCTTGTAATTATGTATTAGGTTAGTTATTTACCTGAAGAAGAGATCAGATTGCAGATCTAGAAACGTAGTGTTACTGATTTTTTTTGTTTCACTGAACGATGGCAATTGTCCGGAAAAAATACTGTTTCCTTCACAATCCTTCCATCGTCAAAAATAAACTTCAAACAAAGAATTTATTTTCTACTTGAAATAATTGTTTTAAGGAATTTATTTTTTTATAATAAAACAGGCATGTCACTCAATCCTATACATATTTTTAACCTAGCTTGTAATTATGTATTAGGTTAGTTATTTGCCTGAAGAAGAGATAAGATTTCAGATCTCGAAACGTAGTGTTACTGATTTTTTTGTTTCACTGAGCGATAGCAAATGTCCGGAAAAAATCCTGTTTCCTTCCCAATCCTTCCATCGTCAAAAATAAACTTCAAACAAAGAATGTATTTTCTACTTGAAATAATGTTTCTTAAGGAATTTATGTTTTATAATAAAAGGCATGTCACTCAATCCTTATTTCGTTAATATCCTTAACTGTTTTTCTTTATGGAGGGGGGGGTGGTTATATGATATCAAACACTCCTTGGAGATTGATCAAAACATTTTTTTTCTATTTTTCCTCTCTTCTGCAAGAGGAGTGTCATCAAAACTTTCTTTAAAGATCGAATAAAATTATTCGCACCGAAATCCATCCGATCCCATTACCTTAAACTACAGAGATAAAATAGTACAAAGGTGAAAATATGAGTACGCGAAGAAACTTCCACCTTATCCCCATGAGGAGGGAAACAACCCAAAGTAGTCATCTAAGACGTGATAATGTGTGGATGCGAGTAAATAAGAGGACTTCAAGTAACATGACGATACCTCCTGCTCCGAGACAGCTGATGAGAAATGTGATCCGCTTGGAACATGTTAAGAAGGGAGCTTTGACTCTGAACCTCTTCTCTCTGTTCCGTACATGTCAAAACTTGATATTCTTACCACTTTTCCCGTACTTACTACATTCAGTTGCTGGATCCTTTTCTTTCTTTCTGAATTTCGTAACAATTTCAAATTAAACAATATTAAAATTTGTACGTATAAGTTCTTTATTTTGAGCAAAAATCTCATTGGCTCATCTTACTAACGTTTTCGTCCAGTTATTTCCACTATTTTCGAATACAAGTAAACACTTTTTTTCAGGAATTCCTTTAAAATGTTTCCTCTTTTCCTTTTCCAGTCTTAGATTTTTCATAATTCTTGTAATAACATTGTCCAGGGCCGAACCACAAGCATATTGTTTTGTATGGCTGAAATCTATAAGTACAATCGTAACTTTGAAAAATAAAGAATTTCATTTAAAAAATACATCTTAAAAAGTTAATAATTTTCCTTCTGCCTGTCTTCATGTATTGTGAATTTTGGACGGGCTGAAAATTTTAAACATGAATTTTACTTTCCAATTATTGTTAAGTTATGGAAATAATTTCTACGCCGGTTATAATGTAGAATCATAACCATGTATTCTCCCACATGTCAAAACACTGACACCCATGAGTGTAACACTGCCCTAATACTGCCACTAACAATATAACGTTTAAAAAAAGTGAGAGACATGTCACGACGAGTCTATTTATTCGACGGCTCTTCGTGTCAAGTCTTTCATGTTTTAAAATTCATATAAGTTACTTTCTAGAATATTATATATATATATATATATATATATATATATATATATAGTGTTGTGTGAATCTATGATAAGAAGTAGTGGAATTGCTTGCAAAGAAATATGTTTGAATAGATTCGGAAATTTTTAAAGAATATGAAAATTGCATGTGGTTTTATGATTTATTTTTGAACTTAGCTTGTTTTAACACTATTTTTGAAAGTAGCACAGGCTTGAACTTCATAACTGTTTTTGACTGTGATATTTTTCAGAATTCTGGTCCTATGTTACTCACCATGTTAGTTATCTCGTGGGGTTAAGAGTGTGTGCCACAAAAAACTGAACTTGGAGCGGTGAAAAATAAATGTTACACAGTCCTAAGTTAAACACTTAGTCTCAAATAAAATTCATCATAGATGCCAAAAAAAGCAAGGTCCATGATATACATAAATATTTACTGTAGTAAAAATAATAAAGGATAAAATATAGAATTTAAAATTACAACTATTCTCGAGTTACTTGATAGATGAGGCTGAAATGTCACATACTATTTCAGTATGAGATCTTTTGTTTGGATCCATTAATTTTTTACCCAAATTCCAAAGAACATATGCGAGAAAGGTCCGTAAAAACTAAGAATGAAAGCTTTTTGAAAAATAGATTATGGGGAAATTTGTTAAACTCCACTATATCTAGGACCAGTTTGATGCCAAATTTTAAAACAGCACTGACTACAAGTTTCGACAAGTATGAAGACGTGCTCATGCACGATATAAAATGGCAAACTATCTCTTGAGAAAATGCGGAGAATATATTTTTTTAATATCTTTGGAATCCTTTGCTATTACAGAAATTGGTCTGTAATTAGAGTTCGTGGACCTTTTCAGGAATCAGCGTGAACATCTTGATTTTCCAGATGAAAGAAACTGTTCAGTTAGTAATATCCGATGAATTTATACAGAAACACAGGAGTAATAAAATATACCTTTTAAAATCTATTTTTGTTTAATTGTACAGAACTTGAAAAATAAAACTAATAGTGAATTCTGGTAAACCTTTAATTCACAAGCTGGCAGACGGGTCACCATCAACCAATAAGGGAGGAATGGCAATGTTTGGCATACTCTTATGTCACATGTTCTAAGCGCCACTGTCGTAACTAAATGGGGGGTTGGACGGAATAGAGCACCCCTAAAATCCGTAAAACAAAAATAAAACATTAAATTAATACTATTTGTTAAGAAACATTTACCTTGAATCTAACCTTTATAATTTATTTAAAGTTATATTTAATCAGATTGATTCCATATCCCCGATGTGGTGTGCTCTTAAATCAGATTCATCCCCCTAAAGCCAATTCCTAGTTACGTCACTGCTAAGCGCTATTAATTTCATCTCCATCAAAGTTTCATCAAAACACTTATATACGGAAGGAAGCGAAGTTGTCTCCAAACTCTGAACATTGTCAGTGACAACCCTTTGATCAATATTGACAGCTTGGACCTTCCAGGGTCCTCCATAAAATACGAGTATGTGGGATGCTTGTTGTAATTTATGGACTTACGTACAAGATGGAAGTTGTCAGTGGTTGGTTATAGCGTGCAGACTATTGTGCCTTGAGTATTTAGGTTAGTGTTTAATATTAATGTGTTTTATTGAGTTCGTGTCTTAGACTAAATATGTATGTATCTTAGGGGTGACATACGTTGTGTGTAGCGATCCCTCACATACGTGGAAGAACAATGTGGTATAATGTTTTTTTTAACCTATGTTGTAATTATATGCCAAGTTAGTTATCCACCTGAGGAAGAGATCAGATTGCTGATGTCGAAACGTTATGGTATTAAGTTTTTATGCTGGTGACCGATCATAAATCATTGTCACCTTTGGTTACCTAATAACTGTAATTTCTCATCATTCTTGTAACAATAAATAAGTAAAAAATAGCAAGGGTTTTTTAACACCTTAAGATCTTTTAACGTTTAAGATCTTTGTATAACATTGTAGTAACTTTCTATAAAAAATAAATATGTTTGTAGTCTGACTTTCTTAACTAGATATCTATTTTTTATTCTTTTTATAATATTTTGTTCTGAATACAATTCAGCGGTAATTTTCCGGTTGCTTTCTCGAATCTATTGTATAGATTGACTCAATATACACCGTCAACCACCCAACCCAATCACTCCTCACTCTGAATAAGGTTCAAAAATAGAAACTGTGTAATAATTATTGCATATATAAGTGAATTAAAAAATTAAAAGGTTTTTTAGAATCCCATTTTATGTACTTTATATTTGTCCGTTTGTGCGCATATGTGTGTTTTTTTATTTATATACAAAATTCATAATTGTACGCACTGTTAGTTATACATCAGTAAAACTGTGCAGTTAATTATTTAATAAGAACCAAATTATCCAGCGCTAAAATTGGATGGTTTCAAAACGACGAGTAAAAATATACAATAAATTATAAAATTTCATTTTATTTGGCGGGATCAGAAGGAAGTGGTACATTTTTCTGTTTATTGTTGTATATAGATTAAAAATAAATTTGTAAAAGAAAGTTTACATTACATTTCTTGAAAAATTTTACAATTTTGAAAACCAAAAATCATATCGTTGTCCTTCCGAAAAAATTTATTTCGAAAAATTTAATTACAAATGGGTAGTAAATTTGAATAATAAATAATTATTTATATATTAGTACATATGCAATGCAGACGGGTGGTTAGTTCGGGAAAAGCTAAAAATAATATCAATGTTTTATAGGTTTATAACAGTTATTTATTACAATTTTATTGTTACTTTCTTTCTTTTTATGTTCAATATTTTAATAAGACGTGTTATGTAATTGGCTTCAATATGTAAATTTTTTCATGTATATAGTTTAAACGTTTAGTGAATCAATGAAATCAATTCGCCAACAGGACAAAAAAGTCGGAATTAAGCTTTTTGTAATATTTCATTACTTAAAGTATCAAGACATTATTCAACATCCTACTACGGAATTTAAATTTTGGTTGAACGCTAAACCGAATCTTATTAGTTGTAATTTTTTTTAAATTTTACCTCGCCGTGTAAATTTACTTTCTTAGTGCAATAATTACAGTACAGTAATAATTATAAACGAATGCATCATCTTTCAAATTAAAAATTAATCACAAAATCATCCGGAAATTTCACTGGAACGACTGTTCAGGGCGCTATCCGACGGCCAGGCCTAGTATTGTCGATTAGCAATATACTGTAAACTGGCATCTATATATTTGGATTGTCGTTGATCAAAGGTATTCAGAATTAAGATTTTGTTATACATAAAAACAACTAACTAAGCGACTTAATAAACTCTTTTTTATGTGTGTTTGTTAACCCTTTAAGTGCCAACGTCCGTATATACGGACGTCAGCAATTTGTGCATAGAGTGCCAACGTCCGTATATACGGACGCCGGCCGTTTGTGCATAAAGTGCCAACGTCCGTATATACGGACGTCTCGTTTTAGGTTTTTTTTTCTTGCCTTGTGTATCAACCAATCAGGTTATACTTTTTCCTTGTTGTAAAGCGGAACATCTGTTTTACAATGAGGACATATCGATTTTATTCGATATATCGAATGTTATATCGGTAATTACATCTGAACGTCTGTGCTGTGAAGAGAAGCAGACAGCTGACAGCACTGGTGCGTCTAATACCTCAGTTGGTTTTCATGGTTATGTTTGTTGTCAGTTTGCGTTTATTTTACTTAGACGTGTTTTCATTAGTTAATTTGTTTGTAATTGTTTATTTTTTCATTTGAAAATGAACAGAGAAACACCGAAATCGCCAGTAAGTGAAGGGACAGTTAGCAACTTCTTGAAGAGGATTATATAAGTGATGATTTCGTGTCTGATGTTGAAAAACATTGAGAGTGACGATAACAGCAGTGATATTTTTTGCTGATGACACTGATGTTGACCCGGACTATGTCCCTGAAGATTCATTTGATCAACCCGGCCCTTCCCACACCGTATTAGGTAATCCTAGACTAACACTTAGCCGCTTTACCCGACCCCCCTGTGTCGTCATCTAGCGATGATGAGGCTGATCCTAGGCCTAGTCCTACTCCACCACAATCTAGGCCTAGGGGAAGACCTAGGAAAATACCTAGGAATGTACCAAACTGATCAATCCAGTTCTGAAAGTGACTCAGAGGATGGTTCTGGGTGGGTAGATGTCGATGAAATAAATGACCAAGGATTCCAAAAGCCATTTGCCTTCGGAGAGGTTCCTGGGATCAAACATGCACCCCCAAGAAACTCTTCTCCCATGACATACTGGCAATTATTTATTCACTGTAGGATTGTTAGATATTTTTGTAAAATACACAAATCAATATGCAAAAAATTTTTTAGCCTACCATCAACAGTCCCTAAAACCCCACAGTCGTGCCAAAAACTGGAAAACCCGTTAGCTTATTGGAAATTCAGGCTTTCATTGCTGTTTTGATAAATATGGGCCTAAAGAAACAACCAACAATTTATAGTTACTGGTGGACAAGCTCTTCGCAATACATACCATATTTTTCAAGGATGTTCAAACGAAACAGATTTCAGGCAATTTTACAGTTTTTCCATATGGTTGACACAACTAATCTCGCTAAACCTGGCCAACCAAATTACAATCCTTGTGCTAGATTCGACCCCTTAGTTGACCATGTAAACCGTTTATTCAAACATATTTTACCCCTGATAAAAATATTTCTATTGATGAAAGCATCATTGCTTCTAAGGCTCACACACAACTTAGACAATACATGCCGAAAAAACACCACAGATGGGGTATTAAACTTTGGATGCTTTGTGACGCAATGACACACTATTGCTACAATTTTTTTGTTTACAGAGGATCGAAAGGAAGTGACAAAGACACTATTATGGAGAAAGGTTTAGGTTATTATGTTGTGGTGAAATTGTTGGGAAATGGGAAAATTTATTGAACAAGGGCTATCACATATTTATAGGACAATTTTTTCACCTCACTCAAACTTGCAAAGTATTTATATACAAAAATGTACAGCCCTAACAGGAACTGTTCGTTCCAACCGAAAAGGAATACCAAAAGATTTACTGCTAAAATTTGAAGTAGGAAAAACTAAATATTAAGAGGAAAGATCATATGCTGATGGTTGGGTTTAGAGAAAAGCAGTCGCAAAAAAAAACAAGTGATTCTATTGTCTACAGATGACAAAGCAGGACAAACTCAAAAAACCAAGAGGCGCGGCACAACATTAGTTATTAGCAATAAACCAAACATAATCAGGAACTACAATGCATTCATGGAGGTGTAGATGGCAATGACCAAATGTTATGTTCCTATATGGATGACCGTAAGTCAATAAAGTACTGGAAAAAAGTTACCTTCAGTATTTTCAACCGTATTATTTTAAATGCATATATTTTTATACAAGTTGAATACCGATAAACCATTGACCAGAATTTTATTTACTGTAAAATTAGTTGAAGAGTTATCGAAAGATTGGCTTCTACAGAAGGAAGGGGAGAAATTTCACACCTCCTGAAACTCCAAGAACGGCCCAAGGTGGTGGTGGTGGTGACGCAAGCACACTGACCCCAGAGTCTTTTTTTGAAAAACTACCTCAAAAAAAAGAAAAAAACTGTTGTATATGCAGTAAAGCCAGTACGCAAGTTGGTGGCACAAAAGGAAAAAAAGTACTTTTATTTGTAAAAAATGTAAAAAAAGGGGGTGCACCCTTTGTGCTACCCGTTGCACTCCTGCTAAAGCTTGCAGTTTTGAAACTTTTGTATATACTGTACATAGACCTGAAAATATATATATTAGATATTATTCTTCTCTAAAAGTAACAATAAATATCACAACCAGCTGAAAAAAATATTTTTGGTTGCTACAGAAAAAAAATTGTTTTCATAGTGGCTCAGTGATTGTGAAAACCAAAAAAACTTATGAAACGGAGACTTTTAAAAAAAATAATTATAATTTCTATGTTTACGAATCAAATTGAGTGTGTGTTTTTTTTAATTGTTCACAAATAGATAGACTTTGATATAAAGTGATTGTACAACTGTTCTGAGATTTTTTTTGTGAGGAGTTTTTCAGACCAAAAGTTGGAAAATTCGAAAAAAAAAATTTCTAAAGGTGAGTTTTTTCAAAAGTTATTATTTTTAGTTTTTTATCTAGCCTAATATTATATTTTATGAAAACAGTATATTATCGTCAACAATATAAACCAAATTTGGAGTGATTTGATCAAGAAATAACTAAAATATCATTATTTGACTAAAACGCTACAAAATATGATAATTAGGGCCCGGCACTTCTAACATACACATATGAAAAAATACCCTGGCACTCTATGCATGGCAAAAAAATAAAGACCCTGGCACTGAAAGGGTTAAAAACTATGTTTATTATTTGTATACGTTGTGCGCGTAAAGAACGTTCGCATGCAAAGCGTTGTCACGTTTACTAACTAATATGTGTCAGCCAAGAGCAATCAGGCTAACTGTCTTGTTTCAAGAGATTGTGCAGTTCCTGGGTGGGTAACAGTTCACTCACAGCCGAGAGAGGCTCTCTCGGGACCCCACGACCCGGTTGCTAGGCAACAGTGTCAACAACAATTAGCCCAGTATCATTAACAATCTGTATATTCGTACATATCCCTGTCAGTCAATGTTGTCTGTTGTTTGTTTCACAATCTGTATTACTTTACCCGACTGCTACTCCTTCTGTCGAAGCCAAGTTGTTCGTTTAGTGCGATGTATGGACTGTATCGAACCAGAGTGGATTTATTCTTTTGCGCCGTAATTACGGTTTATAAAATTAAAAAAAAGAATGTTGTAATGATACATGTTTACTTTTGTGACCTTTAGTTCTTTCTGAAAGTGAAAGTGACCCTCTTGGAGTACCAAAATTTGATGTCCGATTGTGAACAACTTTTAAAGCTAAGAGCTTGGTTAAGTGAATGGGTGGCCTACATCGAAAGCAATGGCCACCCTCAAATCCACATTCTATCAACTGCAGTGCTCTCCACTGCAGTCGTCCCGGAAGTTCTGTTCTTCGTCAGATTTATAATTAGGTAGTGTTGCATGGAAAGCAATGGCCACCATCGAATCCACTTTCTCTTCACTGCGCTGGCATCTCATCAGGGTGTTACCTGGTATCCTGACTTGCAAGTGATGTAGTAGTGGTAATAGGTAGAAGTAGCCAGCAAAATACTCAATCTTAAATGATCCAGGGTGGAAATTCATCATTCATCCAAAATATATCTACTCATAGCCCGGAAGTTCTCATCCTATACCTAATACTACCCCTTTGCCTGGATAATTCTTATTCCCCAGACATACTTTGTTGAATATTAGATTGCTAGAATTGTTTAAGACTCGAGTTATACTATGGATATATGAAAAATTGTAAGAAGTGGTGGTCGGATGATCCTGGCACACCCAGTAATCTTTAATAGATCCCTTTGGCAAACGCTTTTGTATTTTTGAACAGATTACGTGATTCCGTGAAGCCCCTGTAGCTCTGGTGGTGTGTAAGATATAATCTGTGTAACCGCTCTTCAAGAATCATTTTACCGGATCGCTACTAAATTGTGAGAGATGAAACTTGAAAAGTTATGTTCAAAAAGAAAATACTTTTTAGTTTTTCCACATTTTACTAGGGTACAAAATGTGAACAGAATGTTATTCGATAATTTTCATTCAACAGCCGTTTTGTTTCAAAATGTTGAAGTTTCAACTATAGATTCAAAGCGTCATTAAATTGCCTCTTTCGGTATGTGAACGCATGAACAAAAGTTCATTTTTAGCCTTTTGAATAAGTTTTAGAGAGTTTGTACCTAGGTTCAGGATCGCTGTATAAGTTACAGTGCATAAAAAGTAAGGACTCACTTATCCACTGGTACATTATTAATAATGTTCCGCTTTTATTGTGAGTACAGTAAATAATACCAATTCAATCATTTGCATACTTTTATTTGCATAGTTATATCTAACTTATACAAATTGTAAACTGTATAAAACTACATTATTAGTAATCGTAAAATACTTCAATACAATATTGAGTGGTACAAAAGCCAATCTTTGTAAAGTAGTGATTGCTTTTAGTAGTTCCATAAATGAAATCGTTTGTGAACATTTTTCTTCTCTAGTTGTGAAAATAACAGAGAAACGACCCCGTTTAGTTGTTCCAAGAGGCTTTTATGAATAATAATTATGTGCTTAACACCTTTAATTGTTAGAAGTTCTTCGTAATGCCCTGAAAAGTCGTAAGCCGTATTCTCGTTGAGTTGGGATTAATACGTCTTGAGCCAATAAAGAAGAGGCGTCAGACAATGAATTTAAACATTCTTGAGTTCTCATTAAACAATTACTTTTAGTACTTGACAATGCTCAACAGCTTTCTTTATTGTAAGTCAACCTTTTGTTGTTACAAAATATATTTGCAAATTTAACTGACTCAACACTACCACTAATATTAAAATATGGCCTATTTGTCAATACAATATTATGATTACGACGATAGACTAATGAAGTGAAAAGCGAAATGGTCCTCTAGCCTTCTATTTGCAGGAGCGCCTGTAATAAATATGCAACTACACCTGCTTCACACAAGAGTACTGAGTTTGCGGTTTTAGATGACAGGCGGTAGTAGTAACTAGTATGTTCTTTGACCAACTATTCAATGTAATAAAACTGGTTACAAATTATTTATATTTTTTGTCATGGTTTTTAAAAACCTTTCCTGCAGACAGAAAAAATTCTATTGTCATTTCACGAGAAGTTGTAAACTTTTGATGATGGATTTAAATGAATTTCATAATTAGGCTAAAATATAACCGGTTGAAGTTAAGGTTATAAAAGAGAAAATTATGAAAAAGAAAATATTACATGTTTTGAAATTTAAAAAAAATTATATTTAATTATTATTTGATTTATAAACATATAATTTAAAACATCTCACCTATTAAATGTTTTCCACTCATGTAGGTACTTATAGTAAAAATTCTCTTTTTTTATCTTGGTCATTTTTATTTGGGCATTATTACTCGTTCAAAATTGGCTAAATGTTCTTCTTTAAATGAATACATTCCTCGTTGAGTGATAAAAAAATTCTGTTTTTATTTTCATGGGATTTATAAAATAATATAACTTAAAAACTATCTCATCTAAAAGCCAATTGATCCATCTTCAATAGAGAACCAACTCTATCTTTGTTTTAATCTACATTATAAGAATGCTATCTCCGTCATCTTTGGTCTAGTTTTGTTATATGTCTCCATTAAATATATATTATTTATACGCATGCGTGTACACAGTTTCACAATGTTATTGCTTGTTGTTTTTGTAGTTAACAATTTGAGTCCTTTTGTTTTAGGAAGATACTAAGAAACCACATATTTCTACAACATATACAATAATCTTTTATTTATTAAGTTAAAATATCATAAATAGTGCTGTACATATATGTATAACAACATTTTTGTGTTTCTAGTTAAAGGTAACAATAAAATTATATCACCTCAGAGATTCATTACGAAAAGCTGTTATGCAATATCATGTATCAACTTGTACGCCATTAATCATACAGACTACCCATTTGACCCAATTAAACGCTTCGGAATATTGAATTATTAATCAAATGTGTTAATCTGTCATACTACCATTATTTATCAGTCTACAATAGTAATAATTATCTTGGTTGAAGTTTGTTTCTCCCCCTCACCCTCACAATGAGTTAGTTATCTACAAATATGATATTATGGCTTTCTACCAGTATGATTAATTATTTAAGACTAGCAAATTATTTTCGTAATAAAAGTTTTTACATTTTTTCAAAATGTATTACACAATAAGAAATTTAATTTTATAAAATCAAACTCACTCATATTGTATAAAATAATTTTCATAGCAATAGGAAATGCATTAATAAGAACAGCCATTATTTTACGTATCACTATTGCTGTGCAAAACAAAAAGTTACTTCCGGTACCGGGAATCGAACCCGAGCCTCCTGGGTGAGAGCCAGGTATCCTAGCCACTAGACCATACCGGACTTGTGAAGATGTAATGTGCAATGTGTAACAAAAGTTAAATGGACTTAGGACTATCCAAGACAGTATTTTTGTGTCCGTGGGAACTGTCATTACATTTACAATATCGAAATCGATCGTTAGTTTCTGAGAAAATAACTTGAAATAGATTGCCGAAATTGTATTTATTTTCAATTAAAATCATTAAAATTGACACACAGTGGCATGGAACACAATTAAATATAATTAATGTTCTACAAAACTTCTAACTTTATTAAAAATTATGAACAAAGTGTCAGACTAAAGAATTATAGATATGTTCAAATGAAATATTTTACATCGTTCCCAATTTAATAACAGGCTGAACTGGGTATTGCTTAACTTTTTGTACAGGCTTTTCCGATTCATGTTTTTGAAATTTATAAAAAATCATTTTTTTCATATTGTTGTATATATAAACAACAGAATTCAATCAATATTCATATTGATTGTATTGCAATATTGGACAAATTTAGTTTTAAGTAATATTTTGTTTCAGTTATACCATCCATTTGTTTTACGATCCATTTTATTATGACTTTTAAACTTAGCAGTTTTGTCAAATATTGTACGATTCCTAAAAATAATGTCGCATTTTCTTCCTACTAAAAATAATGCTGGTTACTTGGAAACTATCTTCAGTTACATTTTCGTTGTACCAGGAAAGATCTTATTTCGAAATAATTATAGACCAATTTCAAAATTTGTATATCACACCGACCGCGTAGTAGGCAGGAAGAAACGTGTCTGTAATTATTTTAGTCCAGTGTTCGCCAAGAGAGAAGGGCAGGAACTTTGTTATTCTGAATATTTACAAATCCACACCCTTCTCGACCTTCCAGGAAGTTGGCACATTTGCAGAGGCTTTTCTTTTGTCACGCATGAAGCTACGATTGTTGTATGCATTGGTGACTTGGACCTAAATTATGACCTGCCCTTCCATGAAAATAGAACCCTCGACGCCAATGCCCTCTTTTGGTTGAAACAATTTGTAAATTTAAAAATAATTATATCATCACGAAGCTTTCCGATTAGGTCAATGGATATAGCGGCCGTGTACAAGTTATAGTGTTTTAAATTCCTAAGTATAAAAAAAAAACCCTACGAAAAAAGGATCAGGACGCTAATTTAATAGTACGATGGCTGGAAAAGTAAACAATAGGATTTAAATCGATTTTTGATTTTTTAAAGCATGTTATCTAAAGATTTTCATTTTTTTCGAACTGCATCAAAAGATTTAAAGGATATCAATAATACTACTGGATAACGACTAATTTTAATTTATAGTGAATATATTTATAAAAAATGGTTTGGTATCATAGGAAAAAGTATTTGTTTGTATAATATATTAACGATTAATAAAATCGAATCCATACACAGAAAAGAGTTATAAGCTATTAAGAAACACTCTTCATTGATTTGCAAACTCATTAAATGGAATAAAACTGTCTATCAAGTTATAAAATAGATGAAAATGCACTTCCTTGTCTTCAAAATTTGATTATTTCTATGCGACTGATAAGGATGTTCTTTTTTTATAAAAATACCAGGAAAGTCACTATTATGATTAAACAACTTAAGACACTGTCGAATAGATTTCTTGCACTTTCGGTTTATTAAATCACTTCATGACACTACAATAATGGGTTTTGTCGTTTCGCATCAGTTTCCATGTCTAAAGTTCAGTTGTGCACTAGTATCCAGTTGGTTTTATACAAATTTTGTTCCATGGCTAAAGTCAGTTATGCATTAATTTCAGTTGGTTTTATCGACATCAGTTTCCATGGCTAAAGTTAGTTATGCACTAATTCCAGTTGGTTTTATCCACATCGGTTTCCATGGATGTCAGTTATGCACTAATTCCAGTTGGTTTTATCCACATCAGTTTCCATGGATAAAGTCAGTTGTGCACTAATTCCAGTTGGTTTTATCCACATCAGTTTCCATGGATAAAGTCAGTTGTGCACTAATTACAGTTGGTTTTTATCCACATCGGTTTCCATGGCTCAAGTCAGTTATGCACTAATTTCAGTTGGTTTTATCCACATCGGTTTCCATGGCTAAAGTCAGTTATGCACTAATTTCAGTTGGTTTTATCCACATCAGTTTCCATGGCTAAAGTCAGTTATGCACAAATTCCAGTTAGTTTTATCCATATTGGTTCCATGGATCAATTCAGTTATGCACTAATTCCAGTTGGTTTTATCCACATCAGTTTCCATGGCTAAAGTCAGTTATGCATTAATTTCAGTTGGTTTTATCGACATCAGTTTCCATGGCTAAAGTCAGTTATGCACAAATTCCAGTTAGTTTTATCCACATTGGTTCCATGGATCAATTCAGTTATGCACTAATTCCAGTTGGTTTTATCCACATCAGTTTCCTTGGATATAGTCAGTTATGCATTAATTTCAGTTGGATTAATCCACATCACTTTCCATGGCTAAAGTCAGTTATGCATTAACTCCAGATGGTTTTGTCCACATCAGTTTCCATGGCTAATACTTAAGCACATAACTACACTAGTCTACGTGTACAGAGTAGCAGCCGGAAACAAACTGTTTGTTTAATAAACAACGAAGGATTGGACACATACGTTGTCGTTAGATAAATAATACGACATTGAGCAACAATGCTTTTCTAACTTGTTACGACAGTTGTATTATTGAAACACAAAATAAATCGGTAACAGTCGAACAAAAACTATTTTGAATGGAAGTGAACACAAAGAAAGCGTGTATCTATAGTACACATGTAGTATCGGTTACAAGTTCCCGGCATCTCGATGGTAACCAAGCGTGGCAGGACGCGCACAAACCAAACCCCACCAAACAGACAAGATAGCAGCGGATCACATTTCCATCAGCTGTTCGTTTGAGTGTCGATATATCGCGTTACTCGGCGGTCTTTGTATCGCGCGTCATCTCTCTTGTTCTTGCATTCCACGCTAACCTCAATTTCGTTTTGGTATTTGATTTTACGCATGTAGCCTACTTTTCCCCCGTGTGTGTTGAAGTGGGTTAACCTTATACACACACACACACACACACACACACACACACACACACACACACACACACACACACACACACACACACACACACACACACACCACACACACACACGTACATATGTATACATATATATATATATATATATGTAAACATATATAAAATATTAGTACATTCACCCGGCAAGTGAGAGATCCGGGTTCGACTCCCGGCGGAGCAAGTACTTTTTGCGAGTCAATGTTTATTGAAATTAAATAAGGCTATTGCCATTTATACAATTTAATGTAAATAAAAGTCGTTTGACAGGGATTTGGTCTTCCGATCATATGTTAGTTTGCTTATTTAAACGCATATGTGACAGATACGGCCAAATACAAAATAATTGAATCGGAAAAAGTGAGCGCTCTGTGGTGTAATGGTAGCACATTCACCCGGCAAGTGAGAGACCCGGGTTCGACTCCCGGCGGAGCAAGTACTTTTTGCGAGTCAATGTTTATTGAAATTAATTTAAATTAGGCTATTGCCACTTACACAAATTTAATAAATGTAAATAAAAGTCATTTGACATGTATTTTGTCTTCCGATCATATGTTAGTTTGGTTATTTAACGTATGTGAAAGAAACAGCCAAATACAATATAATTGAATCGTAAAAAGTAAGGGCTCTGTGGTGTAATGGTAGCACATTCACCCGGCAAGTGAGAGATCCGGGTTCGAGTCCCGGCGGAGCAAGTACTTTTTGTGATATTGAAATTAAATTAAATTAGGCTGTTGCCACTTATACAAATGTAATAAATGTATATATATATATATATATATATATATATATATATATATATATATACATACATATATACATACTCTTCCTAGAAGTTTAAAGTTTAAACAAAGCAGAAAAAACAGTGTTCATGTTTTAATTTTCGAGTTCCCAGAACCCTTTATCAGAAACGAATTAAAAACATAACAAAAAAAAGAACTTTTACAAATAAATACCATAAATAACAAGATTCAAATAAGCTGTGTGTAGAATATTTGTAAATGTTTACATATAACTAAAAATTCATATTATAAAATTCACATATAAGAAAAAGAGAATCTATCAAGTTCAACCCATCTGGTTGCCTTGATTTTAAAATAAGTTGATGTGCGGTTTCAACATTTCTTAAATTTATCAGATTAGTATTTTCAGTAATTTCTTAAGGCCGAAGCAATTTCCTAATTTATTTTGATTGTGTTGAATCACATGAACAGATAAATTCTCTCATAATTTTGATGAACAACATCAAACCGATGATTGGTCATTCTCACTCTTAATGGAGGATTGATGGTTTTTCCAATAATTCTACAGGTTAGACAGAATTTACAGGTTAGTCGATGAATGACGTTTTTTGTGGCGCATATAATGTTACCTTTAATGGGATATTCTTTTTTAGTTGTATTACTTTTAAAATATTTAAAATTTATTAACATCTTACAATTGCCGCATCTTGGCTTGTTACAAGGATTGCACACGTAACATTTTATGTTATTACTTTTTGGATTGCCTTCATAGTTTAATTTCGGTCTAGAGAGAATGTTTTGTAAATTTGAGGTTTTTTAAAGATTGCTTTAGGTGGGTTAGAAAATAAATTTTCAGTATGTATTTATATATACAACAAATTTATTTTCTAAACCACCTAATGTAATCATATATATATCAGGGATGCTACAGGTCAGGGAAGTCAGGGAAAAGTCAGGGAATCCGGTCTTGTCAGGGAAAAGTCAGGGAATTTCGACGTTGGTCAGGGAAAAATATAAAATCCCTTGACACAAATAAACTTACTGCCGCCGCGCCGACTCCAAGCCTGCAGACGACGCGGTACATGAAGCAGGCAGCCGAGGCCCGGCCCGGCCGGTACGACAGACTCAACACCGCTTTTTCCACCCATTAATTGCCAAAAACCCTGAGGTTTGCGTCGAAAAAAGTCAGGGGAAAAATGAAAAATTTAGTCTGGAAATCAGGGAAAAGTCAGGGAATTTCATTATTGGACTCCTGTAGCAACCCTGAATATATATATATATTTACATTAAACTGTATAAATGGCAATAGCCTTATTTAATTTCAATAAACATTGAATCACAAAAAGTACTTGCTCCGCCGGGAGTCGAACCCGGATCTCTCACTTGCCGGGTGAATGTGCTACCATTACACCACAGAGCGCTTACTTTTTCCGATTCAATTATTTGTGTGTGTGTGTGTGTGTGTGTGTGTGTGTGTGTGTGTGTGTGTGTGTGTGTGTGTGTGTGTGTGTGTGTGTGTGTGTGTGTGTGTGTGTGTGTGTGTGTGTGTGTGTGTGTGTGTGTGTGTGTGTGTGTGTGTGTGTGTGTGTGTGTGTGTGTGTGTGTGTGTGTGTGTGTGTGGTGTGTGTGTGTGTGTGTGTGTGTGCGTGCGTGCGTGCGTGCGTGCGTGCGTGCGTGCGTGCGTGCGTGCGTGGGTGCGTGTGTGCGTGCGTGTGTGCGTGTGTGCGTGTGTGCGTGTGTGCGTGTGTGCGTGTGTGCGTGTGTGCGTGTGTGCGTGTGTGTGTGTGTGTGTGTGTGTGTGTATACACGAACTCCTTCTTAATGCGGTCATATTGAGCCTTCGGCTGTATGAACAAAGATAAACCATAAACCATTGTACTGTATTCCTTATGTTTTGCTTGGAGAGTTTTTCACGATGTTTTTTACAGCTACGGCTTGCATCAAAATAATTTATACTATTTTCGACAATTAAAATAACATTATAATATTTAGTATTTAATTATAGATGTCTACACGTTAAGGTATAAAAGGATGATGTATGGGTTAAAAATATTGTTGTCAAAGAAATCCACAGGTCTTTTAACCTGCTCAGGACATTTTATTCATAAAGGTAAGGATTAAGTTAATACTGCTAATTCCGCTTTAGAGACCCGTCGCCACCTTTTCATGCAATTTATCCGATTAATCCGGATTCTCTGTTACACTGCTGATATCAAAAATAGACCTACGGGAGTATTTTTGTACTCGTTACATTCGGTTGTGATGTTCTAGGATTATTTTATTTTAAAATATCGGGAAATAAATCTATGAGAAAGGATCAAAATATGTGTCCGCGTTTAAAACAATATTTTTAGAAAATTGGTTAGAAACTTCAGTAGATATATACATTTTGACATAAATAAAACATAATGTTTTCTACAATATCCGTGGACAATATTTTTGCATACGTGTTACATATATCATCTGATAACTTATGTTTTTAGAAATCCTCTTTCAATATTATTCATTGTTACATTTTTGTTGTTGCATTTTGACATCTAATAAAACAATAGTATGTAATTAATGTTGGTTTAGTTTTTGTTTAGAAAATCAAGTTAATCGTATTTATTTTGTAATTGTTCTTATTTCAAACAATACATATATTTTCGCGTTTCAGCCATAATTTTCAAATACAATTGACAGTTCTCTGTACATACTGCTGGAAGCGTGAAATTTTAATAAGCCTAATCTAATTTACTTTGGTCTAATTCTCTTAGATAAGAATAAAGGATTTGCGTTAGTGTTCAGAATGTGTTTGGTAATAAGAATAATTAATTCACACAATAGAACAGAAAGGTTTTCTGTGCAAGTCAAAACATCAGTATACAAAGTAATTATAGAAAGCAACAGAACAGAACTGTTAACAATAGAATATACAGTGTTAATGTAAAACACTGTACATCCTTGTAACAATTGTTATATTATTCCTACTACAAAAACAATTGGTCCAGTCAAGACATGGGTATCACGAGTGCCTCGTGGAGACTGTAGATTGCCTTCACGATTAAGTAAGCTTTAAATAATTTTTGGAACTGTTTATATTTGTTTGAATTTGTATAATATTTCGAAATACATTGTAAAGTTAAGTATCAAAAATTTTTTTAAATGAGTTTTTGAAAAGGTTTTTAAACGACAACATAACAAACTGAGGTAGAGTCTTTCCGATCTTGTAAGAAACTGTTCATATTTGTTTGAATTATGATTAAATTTAGTAATACGTTGTAGAGTTTAGAACGAAAATAAAATATTTACTTTTTAAAAAGGTTTTGCAACAATATAACAAACTGAGGTAGTCTTTTTCCATCTAGTAAGAAACTGTTCATATTTGTTTGAATTATGATTAAATTTAGAAATACATTGTAGAGTTTAGAACGAAAATAAAATATTGACTTTTAAAAAAGGTTTTGCAACAACATATAACAAACTGAGGTACAGTCTTCCCGATGTAGTAAGCCTTTAAATAACTTTTTAAATTGTTTGTATTTGTTTGAATTTTGGAAATACATTGTATAGTTTAGGACCAAAATAAAAAAAATAAGTTTTTGAAAGGGATTAGCCTGAAACTGTCTGTTACGACGACAACAAAAACAAACTGAGGCACAATCTGCGCCAGAGGTAACATTTGTGCTAATTTTTAGTCCGAATTTGTCCATCCATATCAGTCAGCCTAGAAACTCTCCTGTCACAACTTTATTGAATGAGCTTCAGTAACGCTCAACTATCACGGGGCTGGCAAGAATTTCTCTTTACGATTGTCTGGAATCGCTCGAAAACGAGTTGATGTACACACTTGAAATTTTGTGTGAAACTTCGTTTCCATGAAGATAAACTCAAGTTTGACTTTGGTGAATTTCCCTCCATGGGAGCTTCATTAAACATATTTCTAGAGATAACTGAACTATATAGAACGTAAACTATTACATTTTTGTTGAAGACTCTTGGAGCAATTGGAAAAACTTATAAATATTAATAAAGGTAAATAATACATAACATTTCCAATTCTTTTAAATACTCCACTGTCAACAGAAAACTACAATAAAGAACTAAATTACATAAGAAATATCGCTATGTTTAATGGTTACACTACACAACTGACTGACAATATGGTAAAAAGAAACATTGAAAAGAAGAATTAGAAAACATAAGACAACATTAAGGCACTAAGGGAAACACTACACATAAACATAAAAAAAACTCATAAACAATGAAGAGGGCCCTATTGAAAATTCCCTGTTCATATTTGTTTGAATTATGATTAAATTTAGAAATACGATGTAGAGTTTAGAACCAAAATAAAATATAGATTTTTTTTAAAAAGGTTTTGCAACAACATATAACAAACTGAGGTAGAGTCTTTCCCATCTAGTAAGAAACTGATCGTATTTGTTTGAATTATGATTAAATTTAGAAATACGTTGTAGAGTTTTAGAACCAAAATAAAATATAGATTTTTTTTAAAAAGGTTTTGCAACAACATATAACAAACTGAGGTACAGTCTTCCCGATCTAGTAAGCCTTTAAATAATTTTTTTAAATTGTTTATATTTGTTTTAATTTGGATTACATTTGGAAGTACATTGTAGAGTTTAGGACCAACAAAAAATTGAGTTTTAGAAAAGGTTTTGAAACAGCAACATAACAAACTGAGGTAGAGTCTTTCCGATCTAGTAAGAAACAGTTCACATTTGTTTGAATTATGATTAAATTTAGAAATACGTTGTAGAGTTTAGAACCAAAATAAAATATAGATTTTTTTTAAAAAGGTTTTGCAACAACATATAACAAACTGAGGTACAGTCTTCCCGATCTAGTAAGCCTTTAAATAATTTTTTAAATTGTTTATATTTGTTTTAATTTGGATTACATTTGGAAGTACATTGTAGAGTACAGGACCAACAAAAAATTGAGTTTTAGAAAAGGTTTTGAAACAGCAACATAACAAACTGAGGTAGAGTCTTTCCGATCTAGTAAGAAACAGTTCACATTTGTTTGAATTATGATTAAATTTAGAAATACGTTGTAGAGTTTAGAACCAAAATAAAAATATAGATTTTTTTTAAAAAGGTTTTGCAACAACATATAACAAACTGAGGTACAGTCTTCCCGATCTAGTAAGCCTTTAAATAATTTTTTAAATTGTTTATATTTGTTTTAAATTTGGATTACATTTGGAAGTACATTGTAGAGTACAGGACCAACAAAAAAATTGAGTTTTAGAAAAGGTTTTGAAACAGCAACATAACAAACTGAGGTAGAGTCTTTCCGATCTAGTAAGAAACAGTTCACATTTGTTTGAATTATGATTAAATTTGGAAATACATTGTAGAGTTTAGAACGAAAATAAAATATAGACTTTTTAAAAGGTTTTTGCAACAACATATAACAAACTGAGGTACAGTCTTCCCGATCTAGTAAGCCTTTAAGCCTTTAAATAATTTTGAAAACTGTTTATATTTGTTTTAATTTGGATTACATTTGGAAGTACATTGTAGAGTTCAGGACCAACAAAAAATTGAGTTTTAGAAAAGGTTTTGAAACAGCAACAACAAACTGAGGTAGAGTCTTTCCGATCTAGTAAGAAACAGTTTAGAACCAAAATAAAATATAGATTTTTTTTAAAAAGGTTTTGCAACAACATATAACAAACTGAGGTAGAGTCTTTCCCATCTAGTAAGAAACTGTTCATATTTGTTTGAATTATGATTAAATTTAGAAATACGTTGTAGAGTTTAGAATGAAAATAAAATATTGATTTTTTTTAAAACAGGTTTTGCAACAACATATAACAAACTGAGGTAGAGTCTTTCCGATCTAGTAAGAAACTGTTCATATTTGTTTGAATTATGATTAAATTTGGAAATACGTTGTAGAGTTTAGAACGAAAATAAAATATAGACTTTTTAAAAAGGTTTTGCAACAACATATAACAAACTGAGGTACAGTCTTTCCCGATCTAGTAAGAAAACTGTTCATATTTGTTTGAATTATGATTAAATTTAGAAAATACGTTGTAGAGTTTAGAACGAAAATAAAATATTTACTTTTTTAAAAAGGTTTTGCAACATATAACAAACTGAGGTACAGTCTTCCCGATCTAGTAAGCCTTTAAGCCTTTAAATAATTTTTGAAACTGTTTATATTTGTTTTAATTTTGATTACATTTTGAAGTACATTGTAGAGTTTAGGACTAACAAAAAAATTGAGTTTTTAGAAAAGGTTTTGAAACAGCAACATAACAAACTGAGGTACAGTCTTCCCGATCTAGTAAGCCTTTAAATAATTTTTGAAACTGTTTATATTTGTTTGAATTTTGGAAATACATTGTAGAGTTTAGGAACAACATATAAAAATAAGTTTTTGAAAAGGATTAGCCTGAAACTGTCTATTACGACGACAACAAAACAAACTGAGGTACAATCTGCGCCAGAGGTAACATTTGTGCTAATTTTTAGTCCGAATTTGTCCATCCATATCAGTCAAGCCTAGAACTCTCCTGTCACAACTTTATTGAATGAGCTTCAGTAACGCTCAACTATTACGGGGCTGGCAAGAATTTCTCTTTACGATTGTCTGGAATTGCTCGAAAACGAGTTGATGTACACACTTGAAATTTTGTGTGATAACTTCGTTTCCATGAAGATAAACTCAAGTTTGACTTTGGTGAATTTCTCTCCATGGGAGCTTCATTAGAAATATTTCTAGAGACAACTGAACTATATAGAACGTAAACTATTACATTTTTGTTGAAGACTCTTGGAGCAATTGGAAAAACTTATAAAGATTAATAAATGTAAATAGTACATAACATTTCCAATTCTTTTAAATACACCACTTTCAACAAAAAACTACAATAAAGAACTAAATTACATAAGAAATATCGCTATGTTTAATGGTTACACTACACAACTGATTGACAATATGGTGAAAAGCATTGAAAAGAAGAATTAGAAAACATAAGACAACATTAAGGCTACCTCAAGACACAAAACAAGAATTTATTTGCACAACATACAGCACTTTCTTGAACCGAGTATGCAAAAAAAATTTAAAACATACAATAACACTGTCACTCACAGAACAAGCAACAAACTATCCCAAATTTTAGGAAACCCCAAAGACAAAATTTCAAATGACAATAAATCGGGAATTTATGAAATTGGATGTGATGACTATGACAAAATTTATATTGGACAAACAAAAAGAACAATAAAACACGATTTAAAGATCATTTATGGCACACAAAATATAGAAGAGTTGAAAAATCTGCTGTAGCCAAGCACTGCATCGAATCAGAACACAGAACATCAATCCAAAATCAAAAATTAATAAGTAACAAAACCAATGAACTTAAATGCTTGGGAAACACTACACATAAACATAAAAAAGAAAAACTCATAAACAATGAAGAGGGCCCTATTGAAAATTCCAGTCTTCTTTCTTCTCAATTCATTAAAAAATTACACCGTAGCCATATCTAATTTTCATACTGGCTGAAATATTTCCAAAATCTTTGTATTTACATATTTACACCATATGGTATTTTAATTGTAATAAAAATTATGTAAACATTTATTTGTGGAGTCGCCTGATGAGGAAGCCTTCGGTTTCGAACGGCCTCGCACGAAAAATAAACAAATTAGAAATGTTATGTATTATTTACATTTATCAATATTACATTTTTGTTACCACTAATATGTTTATATTGTTGAAAGCCCTGCTATCGTTTGGGGCTACTGGAAGCAGGACAGTTTTATACCACCTAAAAATTGCTGCTGCTAAATAAACAGCCTGTTTGATCATTGATCAAACCTGCTTCAGTGATGAGAATTAGTCGTCACAGAGTATAGTAACATTTCTGTACTTCCTGCTCGGTTTGCATTTGCCACACTAGCCAGGAAAAGCAAATGGATTCGTTCTACGTATATTGCAACGACAACAAAACAAACTGACCGTGGTGGAATTTGCCTTTTCAGTTGGTTGAATGACTGTAAATCCGACTTAATCAAAATTATGGCCATGTACCGCAACTAAGTTTACAACTTCCCATTGCGCCCCATGACGGAGTCAGTCACCGCGATGAGAAGAACAATTAATTAATCGTTAAGGATGCTGCATGTCCTTATTAAAATTGTGTCCTAGTCTGTCCGTCCGTTTGTGCGATAACTCCTCATATAATGGTCCCAGAGATTTAAACTTGGATACATTGATTCGTCTTGGCCAAGAAACATTCTGTTGGTTTTGGAGTCAAAATACCAAAGGGTAGAAAATTTTTAGGTAAAATTTTAAAACTATTTATTGGTCTTGTGGCTTTGTGGGTAACAATGGTTGCAAAGAGAACAGAATAAACATGGTATAGGTATACTTAATCGTCTTGAGGCATTTTTATTGAGTTACCGACACATGAGATGAATTTAGTTTTTTGGATTGATTGGTTTCATATGGAAATAGAACATTTTAACGTAACCATCTGTTATGTTCTGTCCCGTCATTCTATGTTCCGATCGATTTATTGTAGTGTCAGGCTATAATAAAATGGAAATATTTATTCTTTAACAGTGTACCAGAAACGGAATGACGTGTCTGGTACGTATCAAGTCACCGCCCGAAGAGCGAGGGTTCGAATACCGGCTTTGGCATGACATTTTCACTTGCTTTAAAGTAATCTTTTGTGTGCAGTCTGAGACAACTGATCCACGGTTCCGGACTAGCGCCAGATAGATTATCCACTAACAAGTGCCAAAGTTCGGGCGATACGTTGGATGTATGAATTGTAGTTTACGTATAAACTTTAGAAGACCACAAATAGTTACATAGAGGAAGCACTAAACAAATGTAACAGTTTTTTTTCGAATTGGAGAAAGGCGGGAACAGAAAGGTGGGAAACGCTAGTAATTTTTTTCAAACATAACCTTCAAATATTCTTGTACAGTAATTACAGCTGCCTGGTATGACCTTGTATTGGTATTGAGGTTGAGTGCAGACATTCCTGGCGTCTTGATTACAAAAAATATAACCTAGAAATCAAAACTTAAAGTAACAGTTTTTACCTACTTATGCCCATAAATATCATGCTATAACTGCATATTTTTTTCATAAAAACTGGTGAGAGCATTCAGAGAAACCTTGTGTCCATTAGCAGGCTCAACAATATGATTCGTTGTGGAAATTCCAGAACCTAACTTTGAAGTTGACCGGAGTTAGAGGTAAGTTATAAAGCCAAATTATTACATGTAATCTCATTGCCTCGCATAATGTCTTTGGAATTGAATTTATTATATGAATTCTTATTCCAATTCTTATTGGAATCTTACTGTGTTGGTAATCACTGTTACTGTGGGAGGCCTCACTGTGTAATTACAACAATTCAACACTACTGGTATAGTACACGAATGACTGAGTCCTAATATTTATATTTAAACTTGTACTACTATGAACTATAGTAATGTGTAAAACAGTATATAAAGGATCATCCAAATCACCTTTGAATATCAAGGATTCTATTAGTAGAAGCCAAGTGGTGACTAAGTGCTCTTCTTATCGCGGTGATCATTGGTGTATCTTGTATTACCAAATAGGGATGGGGAGGGGGTTCAACACTCTTGGAAAACCTTGGAATTTTCCTTACGTCCTAGTCAAGTCCGTCTTAGAGCTCGGTAGCAATCGTCGGTAATATGTAATGTGCTTATAATATTCAAAATGTCGTTTCACAGCCTTAAGAGTATATTATTCTTATTTTATGCTCCAGTATAAATTGAACTTTTTGGAGAGCAGCCGATGACTCCTAAAAATAAAATAACTGCGGCATTCTAAATAGATTCACAGATGCTCTGGAAAATGCATGTATATTAAAAACTAACAGTCACATCCCCTACACTTTCCTTGAATTTAAATATAATGGGCTTCAAGAATATATGTCTTTTAATAGTCTTTTATACGTACTTTTATATAATACTTTTAATAGTCTTTTATATCTTTTAAATGTCTTTTAATGGGCATGCATTTTTACTATTGTACTTCAATAATTACGTATTGTGTTAATTTTTTAATTGTAAACCATGCGATATAGGAAAAAATTATATTGGCATATACACCGGGATATACTATTATAGATGATATATTTACTGTATATACAACCAAACAGAGTGGGACATACGGAATTGTAATCGTGTTTTTTTATCACTGACGTACGCGCATGAACGCGGCAGACGCACGATTAGGCATAATACGCTCTAGAAATACGAACTTCTAGTTAAATATTATTGACAAATCGCGATATTTCATTACTTTAGTTATGTAATTTCGGGTTTTCATACTCAAAGTACGACAAACACAATATGTTAACGGACGGTAAATAATTTCTGTAATAATGAACGAACGTAGTTCGAAGCCAAACGTCATGAACTTTTGCCTTCGGCAACAACAAGAGCAAGAACTTCGGCCCGCGGCGATGGTGATGATGTCCTTCTGGAAAAAGCAGACTCCTTTAAGTTCCTTTTAATGTACGTTGATCGGGAGCTGACATGGGACGATCACGTTAAAAACGTTTGCTCTACGTTCGCTTCGGGAATTTATGTCCTGCGCAATCTTATTTTGTTCGGCGGATGTATTAAAAACAGCCTATTTCGGTCTGACACATCCATATTTGACATACGGCTTGAGAAAGCTGTTCCAAATACAGATTTAAGAGTTTTTAGTCCAAGAAGAGTTTTTAGATCTCACAATAAAGCCGTCAGAATTGTTCAAGAATTCAACCCCAAGAGTCGTGCAAAGATATCTTTGGGAGCTTGAACTACTGACCCTGCCCTAGGTCTATATTCTCGAGGTTGTCCTGTTACTGTCGACTTAAAGTGCGAGTTGGTACGAGGATGTCCACCAATACGAGACTAGAGGCAGGGATGACTTTTGAGTCGAACAGCACAAAACGGCAGCTTTCGAACACTTGCCATCACAAGCTAAAACATTGTCTTATGTTATGTATAAAGGCGTTTTATTAACAACAACCACAAAACCCACGGTTCTGATACATTCAAGAATTGTATTACATTGTATGTATCTACCTTGACAACATCATTTATCTGATGTAGTTACGTTGATGCATGCCATGGAATACTGTAACTGTTTCACGCAATAAAGAGGATTACTATTATAGTTACACGATTATACGTAGACGAAAATTAATATATTTTGTTTCTTGGAAATTGTATCTTACTAGTATAATAACTCACTCTGGAATCCACCTGAAGTCTGATTGTGGTAAAAAAGCCTTTTGACGGAAATACGGATTCGTTATACGACATAGTGTTAAAGCCAGTTCAATTCTGTGCAACTTCAGAAGATATCTTGTTCGGTAATTTCAATCTTGTGGTAATCTTGTGTTTAATTCTCTATTGAAGCGTTCGTCTAGAGTCCAGTGCAACTTCAGAAGATATCTTGATCAGTAATTCTCAATCTTGTGGTAATCTTGTGAATCCTCTATTGAAGCGTTCGTCTACAGTCCTGTGCAACTTCAGAAGATTTGATCAGTAATTCTCAATCTTGTGGTAATCTTGTGTTTAATCCTCTATTGAAGCG
Organism: Homalodisca vitripennis; assembly: GCF_021130785.1. Lineage (NCBI taxonomy): Eukaryota > Metazoa > Arthropoda > Insecta > Hemiptera > Cicadellidae > Homalodisca > Homalodisca vitripennis. Next base: position 107,169,341 of record NC_060214.1, read on the forward strand.
TTCGTCTAGAGTCCTGTGCAACTTCAGAAGATATCTTGATCAGTAATTCTCAATCTTGTGGTAATCTTGTGTTTAATCCTCTATTGAAGCGTTCGTCTACAGTCCTGTGCAACTTCAGAAGATATCTTGATCAGTAATTCTCAATCTTGTGGTAATCTTGTGTTTAATCCTCTATTTAAACGTTCGTCTACAGTCTTGTGCAACTTCAGAAGATATCTTGATCAGTAATTCTCAATCTTGGGGAATCTTGTGTTTCATCCTCTATTGAAGCGTTCGTCTAGAGTCCAGTGCAACTTCAGAAGATATCTTGATCAGTAATTCTCAATCTTGTGGAATCTTGTGTTTCATCCTCTATTTAAGCGTTCGTCTACAGTCTTGTGCAACTTCAGAAGATATCTTGATCAGTAATTCTCAATCTTGTGGTAATCTTGTGTTTCATCCTCTATTGAAGCGTTCGTCTAGAGTCCTGTGCAACTTCAGAAGATATCTTGATCAGTAATTCTCAATCTTGTGGTAATCTTGTGTTTAATCCTCTATTGAAGCGTTCGTCTAGAGTCCTGTGCAACTTCAGAAGATATCTTGATCAGTAATTCTCAATCTTGTGGTAATCTTGTGTTTAATCCTCTATTGAAGCGTTCGTCTAGAGTCCAGTGCAACTTCAGAAGATATCTTGATCAGTAATTCTCAATCTTGTGGAATCTTGTGTTTCATCCTCTATTGAAGCGTTCGTCTAGAGTCCTGTGCAACTTCAGAAGATATCTTGATCAGTAATTCTCAATCTTGTGGTAATCTTGTGTTTAATCCTCTATTGAAGCGTTCGTCTAGACTCCAGTGCAACTTCAGAAGATATCTTGATCAGTAATTCTCAATCATGTGGTAATCTTGTGTTTAATCCTCTATTTAAGCGTTCGTCTACAGTCTTGTGCAACTTCAGAAGATATCTTGATCAGTAATTCTCAATCTTGTGGTAATCTTGTGTTTAATCCTCTATTTAAGCGTTCGTCTACAGTCTTGTGCAACTTCAGAAGATATCTTGATCAGTAATTCTCAATCTTGTGGAATCTTGTGTTTCATCCTCTATTGAAGCGTTCGTCTAGAGTCCTGTGCAACTTCAGAAGATATCTTGATCAGTAATTCTCAATCTTGTGGTAATCTTGTGTTTAATCCTCTATTGAAGCGTTCGTCTAGAGTCCTGTGCAACTTCAGAAGATATCTTGATCAGTAATTCTCAATCTTGTGGTAATCTTGTGTTTAATCCTCTATTACAGCTTAGGTCTAGAATAAATACCCCTACACTCATGATAATTACACTTCGAGGTTATAGTACATATATAGTGAGATTTCTTGGTGATGTACAAAACCTGCTGGTATGCATGTATTGCAACAAATAATGAGTATGGTAGGAGTAAGCCACGCGCACCGCCTAACAGGCTTACGCAAATTTTCATCTATAAAGCTCTTTTAATTAGGCTACATTTCTTACTAGATCACATTTAAAATTTTCATATGATTGTACGCACTTTATTCAGATGTATTCATTCGGCGATTTTTAATTTGGCATCTTGGCTTCCCGTTAAAACCAATGTATTAATGTACGCTACGCTCGTTTAAATCCTATGGAGTGACAACGACCACCATTAAACTATATCTTGTTTATATAACAATAAAGTCTATAGATCGTAGTTTCGTTCTCAAGATATCGTCTGGCGATTCAAATTCAAATCTTTATTTTCACAAATCGTTACATATTATAGCAGTGCTATAGTAACAGGTAATATTGTCCACTATTATAAACTGTATTAATCATACAAGTAGTATTCGTCGATTATTCAATTTTAGTGCTAGTATAAAAATTATATTATTATTAGTGATACTGAATAAATATGCAATAGATAAAAGTAATGGAATATTATGGAATTAAATAATAAATATAAAATTCAGGCAAACTTAAACTTAATAATAACAATTTAACAATAAACTTAACAATAATAATCAATTTAACAATAAACTTAACAATAATAATTAATTTAACACTAAACTTAACAAATATACTACATATTTGCCCGCAACTGATAAAAGTAATGGAATATTATGTTATTAATTAATAAATATAGAATTCAGATAAACTGAATAAACTTAACAATAATAATTAATTTAACAATAAACTTAACAAATTATACATATTTGCCCGCAACTGATAAAAGTAATTGAATATTATGTTATTAATTAATAAATATAGAATTCAGATAAACTGAATAAACTTAACAATAATAATTAATTTAACAATAAACTTAACACATTGTACATATTTGCCAAATTTAAAAAAGGTTCAGGTATGGCATTTGATGTACCGGTAAAGCCCCCACCAGCGTCATCGAAGAAATTCGAAGAAAAGTCGTCGATTAGAACGTTAATTAGTAATGAACAATTAATGTAAAAGGTTAATAAATGAACAGTATAAAATCTTTCGTGAGGTTACAAATATTTATAACATATAACAAACTTTGTTAGAGGATTAGATGATTGCACAGACGTATTGAATGAGAACTCCAACAGTGACAGTGATTAAAAACACAGTAAGATTCCAATAAGGATTCATATATAAATTCAACTCCAAACACAATATGCGAAGCAATGAGAATACGTGTAATTATTTAGCTTTATAAGTTAAGTATAAACAGACTTAATGAAGAGAAGTTTACTTTTTGTTACACATTTTTCTTACAAGGCGGTTTGGGGGGTAAACAAACTCAATATTCAACATTGAAGATACTTGAATACAATGTGCTCAAAGAGTCATCACTGATGTGTTAAACTAAGTTTATCCAAGGATGAGTCACACCGGGTCCACTTTGGGTCAGATTTCGTGTTTGTTCTTCGCAGAGTTTGAGGAACATAAGTTGATGCAGAAAAAGACGCATTTAAAAATATAGTACTGTAAAAGCAATTAGGGAAGAAGAAAAAGTAGCCAAAAAAAGAGAGTGAAACAATATAAAACTTGTACAATTTTATCTCATTATTTCTTAATGAATTAAGAATTTTAATAATATCAGTATGGAAAAAGAACAAAATCTTCTTAGATATAATTATCTTCAAATAACTTGTCCCAGAATGTATACCGGTTTGCAAGAGAAATTACAATCTTTTACCGCCCTATACAATATACATTATGAAGGAAATATGATTTTCTGGACATTTGCCATCGTTCAGTGATATAAAAAAAACAGTAACATTTCGTTTTGTGTTAGCATGTTTTTGGGTTAGTAAAGTTGACACACATCATGGTGGTTGTGATTCCTGACTTGTGTCACAACGCTCTGGTATTATTTGTTTATTTTAACCTTGATAGTAATTTACAGTGTTTGGAAAGTTATTTACCTGAAGAAGAGATCAGATTGCAGATCTCGAAACGTAATGTCACTGAATTTGTGTATCACTGAGCGATGGCAAATGTCCGGAAAAATCCTGTTCACATTCCTTCAAAAACAAACTTCAAACAAAGAATATACGTTATATTGCAAAAGTCAGGCATTTAATATGACATTTTTTATTTATACCACCGTGTAACATTCACACATACACATTTTGTATTCATTCATTCCAGTCATTCGCCAATTTTCGCCACAAAGAAGAGACATTTTTTAATTCGCTATGCGCGAATTTTTTTTTAGCAGTGTTATTGGTTTTTAAACTGTACACATTTATATTCACTCTTCAAATTTGTAATCAAACGTGCTTTGAACAAAACAGCCATCATTTATACATTTTAAACTGAAAACTGTGTTTGGGTGGGAAAATGGTATTGTGGTTAAAGCTACATTTTGAAAAAACTTTTTTTTTTGTTCCTCGATAATTTCTTGACAAAGTTAAAAACTTCTTTTTGGTTCTTGAAGTTTTAAATGTTCAAATGCTTGAAGCGAAAGACGGTTAACTTTTTTTTACTTTTTACGTTTTATACTTATATATCCATTAGATGATTTCTATTATTACAGACTTAGAAGTTTGTCCAGTACAAGTTTAGTTCTATTTAAATTTATTGATAAAAATTGTATTTCTAGCTGTTTGTTTAAGGATTTTATTTTGTTCTATAAAGTTACATGAGTTAAAACAGCGTATATATTAAATGTATATACTTTTTTAAGTACACTTGGCATAGATAGGGTGTCCCGTAACTCTCTGGACAAAGGTAAACCACGTTATTGCTCAGGTCAAGACAAACATATTTCACCATATGAACATGGGTCTCCGATGCTAAAAATTATATCTTAAAAACTAATAAGTGCAATTATACCAAATTTGGCTCAAATATTTATGATAACAAGGGCAATCGCCGAAAAAGTTATCATGAAAATAATTTCAGTATTTTAAAAATTGCTGCCATTAACACTTTTAAACTTTGAATATCTTAGAACCAGCAGTTTATCTCAAACACTACACGAACTACAGTTTTTAGTAGATATTATCACAAATCTAATTACACCAAAATTATTTAAATTGAATAATAAACTGATTTAGAGCAAATTTACTGTGACACAAGACATGGGCTCACATATAGGTTCTCAGCGAATAGCCAACAAGACAAAAACTGAATATACGTCAGCTCTCAGAATAAACTGGTGAAATATGTTTGTCTTGACCTGAGCAATAACGTGTTAAACCTTTGTCCAGAGAGTTACGGGACACTCTGTACAGCACATTATCTTTTAGAAATATCTTTGTTTATAGTAAATAGTTTCCTAACCGGTGAAAGAGATTGTATTCTAAGATATTTTGGGATGAAAATTACTGTTCAATTTTAAAATTTCTCTTTTGTTGATTTAATGGATCGCTTACTTATCAGTTTTGTACACTTTACATATATGTTGCACACAATGAAAGGAAGACGTTTCAGGAAAACAGAAAAAATATATTGTTGTATTGCGTTGATTGCATGTATAGAAAACCAAGTTATTCCTAATAGACGCTTGGAAGCGTTTCTTAGGCCTTATTTTAATAGATTTCTAATTTCTACGTTTGAACTTTATTTTTGACGATGGAAGTATTGTGAAGGAAACAGGATTTTTGCCATCGTTCAGTGAAACAAAAAATCAGTAACACTACGTTTCTGCAATTACGAGATCTGCAATCTGATCTCTTCTTCAGGTAAATAACTAACCTAACACCTAATTACAAACTAGGCTAAAATAAACAAATCATACCGGAGCGTTGTGACTCGTCTGTCAGGGATCCCAACCACCATGTTGTGAGTCAACTTCACTAACTCTAAAAAGTGCACTTAATACAAAACTAAAGACAACACTAATCATTAAAACTGAACTACAGAATACAGGTCAGTGTTACTGATTTTTTGTTTCACTGAACAATGGCAAATGTCCGGAAAAATCCCGTTTCCTTCCTAATTTCTAAATGTATCTTTTAGTCTTGTTGGAAACCAGTCTCCAAGAGCAACTTCCAAGTTCAACACATAACGTAGCTATAGTGGGAAGGGTTAAGCTCTAGTTCTTCTTCCTCTTTGTGCATCGTTTGGAATCTGACGATGTCACAGACTTGTCGCCGACTTTTTTTATCTCTTCATACTATATTCGTATAGTACTCAGTAGTCCAGGACTTTAAGTTTGTGATTCCAAGCACTGCACCAAGAGGAAGGTGAACAGAGCTAAACTCAACTTCCAAGTTCCCTTTTTCTCTAGAGATCAAGGCCCCTCAAATTTCCAAAAAGAACCCCTGGGAATTAGTTTTGATCCGCCCCTGGTAGACCACCCTTCTACTTCTTAGTGTCAGTATCTTGTCTGAAAGACGTGCCATATTATGTACAGTCGGGGCCACCAAATTAGGCGGGTAGGTGGAATTGCGCCGTTGCCAGATTGTGCAAACATCGTGAAATAGAATAATCCCTGAATTGTGTCCATTTTAAAGCTTGATATTGTTTACTTTCTCCTGAGATTCTGATGACATCTTACAAGTTACAAAGATGAAAATCGTATTATTGGCTTCAGGAGAGACCGCTGATGATAACGGTATATAATTTTTGTATGTAAATACAAAAATGTAATTTTGAAATACTAAATACCTACAACCCAATTTTAATTCATTAACATGGTGTATTAAATATTTCAGTAAGCGAGGAAGTTTTTTATTTTTTGGTTAGGAACATTTTTCCTGTGGCAAAGTTTTAGACAAAGGTATAAACTTTATTTTTTGTTCCAAACAAATGTTTCTCAGTTTACTAACTTCGCTGGGAAATGCGTGCAAACCTAAATTATTGAAATCAAACACGCAGAGCGATGAGTGCGCCGTGCGTATACACACAATTTCTACTCAACTATTTTTTTAATAGCAATACTTTACTTTCTATTATTTTTATCATTACTCAACTATAGTACTTTGTATTGTAATCATAGCGAAAATTAAATAAATATTTTAAGTTTAATAAAATTAACCATGCTTAAAATAATCTGCTTTGCCTTCCTTAGCAAAATTATTTTAAATATAAACATTTTAAACAAACACGTGTAGTAATAGAAATAATAAAGAAACATTTTTAAGTAATTATTATTAAACAAGTGACATTGTTAGTACACATTATTACATAATCACAGTGAAATTATGTCAGTCCGTGGTTGATATGATCACTTGGTGGTTCCGAGCTACTTGCTTTTAATTTTTGTCACAGTCACTGTCGCTGTTTTCACTGTCTGATGAGTCTCTAAGGTTTATAATAACCGATAATGAGGTTTATAATAATCCGCGTAGAAGCTGCAGCGTCGCGTCGGCGCGGCGCGACGCTTGGACTAGGCAACAATGTGCACACAGCGTTGCCAATTTGTGCCTGAGAGCAACCGATTCTCGACCTTCCTCCGCTTCACCGGTCCCATACGTGGCAGCAGCGCAAATCCATCCACCCGCCTTATTTGGTGGCCGTGACTGTAGTGCCGTTGTGTATGTAGTCAAAGTTTTAAGAAGAGGAACCCTTCGCGTCGTACTCTTTCTCGCCCTCCCTTGTTCTGCGTGCGGATTATTGACCCCGTAGCCAAATGCCAAGTGTCCAACAACAATACAATAGTCAGAAACCCGACCCTAGTCTCAAGGGGATGGGGGTTTATGAGGGAAGGAACTACCTGCTGCGGGCTCGGCTGAGCTTTCACCCCTTGTTTCTAGCCTAGTTCACTAGCTCTGACTAGCTCCATTATAGTAGTGTGGCCAAAATGTAACTGAAAAGAGTTCTTTCTGTAAAGAGCCAAGTTGTGTCTGGAAACGGCTTTTAGGATTAGTTTACTTTCATTTAGTGCTAAATTTAGCTTAGCCTTAACAATGTTGAGTAAATTTAAAGCTGTTTTGAATAAATTAGGAAAACATGCTTATTCATTGACTCATAGGTATATAAAGGGGGCACAAGGGGCTGAGGACCCTAACCCCGAAATTTTAAAATGAAAATTGTAACCAAACGTTGGTTTCAACATTTTTGTTGGAACACATTTATGAGGTATTACAGCTCAACAATTTCCCGGCGGATATTTACGAGCAATCCTAATTTTTGGAGGGTTTCTATACTTTTTAAATCACTCAGTGTGTCAGTTCCTCCCCCCCCCCCCGAAATATTGTCCTATATACACTACTGCTTGACTCTCAACTGTACAGTGGCTTAATACCTGAAAACATCGTGGATGTTTACATACGGTGAATACTTTACGATCATGTACTTCCCTAATGCTTTGTCGCCTAACGAACTCATTCAAGAAGAATTGCTTTTAAGAGAGGTTTTAATTTTTGTTATACATATTTCGTCGTAAGTGTGTTACGCCTTGATTTTTGTAACAGTTTAACAAATGTGAAACCAGCATGAACAAATTAGGAAGCTATAGATAACAAAACGGAAATTGATGTCCCATTACAGTTAACTGCCACTTTCATGTTCATAAAACAAATGTCCCTAGAATTTTATTATCTCGTTTTTCAGTACCGTTGTTTCCAAATTAAAGAGGATTCATTTATTTGCCTTATCTATAGTCTAATATTTACAACGTTTGACTCGTGCTTAAGAAGAATATTGTTAAACAAATAGGAAACATTCCATTTAATTCACAATAACACTCGTATAGTGGTGTGACTTTCTTTCAGCAACAACGTATTTTTCTAATATAACATTCATTTTCCTTGTAAAATATTCCTTTACAAGAAAAATAATTTATTTAAAATGTCCACCGCCACTGCAATATATTATATATCAGTAGTAGTACGTAGACTAAAATGTCGGTCAAGTTAGTTACCAGCCTTCCTTCCGCTAGAAATAGACACGGAGTGATAAGCAAGCAAGTAGCAATGAAGTGAGGTCCAGTTTTTGTTGTCGGCGCGACTTTAGGTGGCAACACTGCGGCGCAGAGACTTGGCAAGGTTGGCAATGGTGGAGGGGGACGGCTGGGGGGCGAGCGCTGTCTGCAGATAGCCACCATTGATCGGTTAGCTCAGTCGCTGCGTCCATGTTTCTGTAGTTTCACTGTAGGTTACTAGTGCGGGATTACATATCCCTGTTGGACTGTTTGTTAGTGCATGTGTCTTGTGTTATAAACCATCTGCATGTGGGGCTCAGGAGCTTTTTTTCTACCGCCTCAAGGGGTTTACTACCCGGTGAGTTCATTTGTATTTCACGCTCTTACAAGCTAGTTATTTGGTTCAATACTGACTTGGCGCTAAAACTCATTTTTTCGCGCCGTACTGGCGCATTTACTGTGTAATTACTGAATTATGTTGTGCATGTACATTGTATTAACGATGAATACAACAGTAATATCTTTCAATACTGCAGAAACGTCGAGTGCAGAATGCTCGACTCTATAAATAAATATTTTGAGGTTATGTTCAGTTCCCCATCTTGTGTTCATTTACAGTTAACCTATATGATTTTGATATGATAAATAATCCATTTCGCGTTACGTATTGAATTATCGTAGCTCTAAAGTTACGTTCATATTATACGTTCATGTAATTAAATTAAGTTTGTGAATCGAGGTTTTGGGAGAAGGCATTGCTCTGGTGTGTTTAGAAAGTAGGCTCAGTTAGCCACTGGCTGGTGGATTTCACACTTTGGTCTCGGTCAGGATCCTAACCTAACAATACCCCAGCCGAGGCACACTGACAACTATGCGGACCGTCCGGGTCATTTTTGTTCCGCTGGCCTTGAAATCGTCGGCTAGCGTCCCTCTGCCGGCGTCTGTACCCACCTCGCCCAAACCGCGTGTGAGGCGTCCTTACAACCCGGGGCCTACTGAAAATCAATACCACTCAACACTGATTTGTACCGACTAATTAATACCCGAATCCACCCAAATTGTTATTTCTGTGCCAACGATTCATCCCCGATTTCAAATAATGATACAGTCGCGTCTTTTAAATTTAAAATTCTATTACGGTACGTCTGCTTTGTGTTTCAAGCAATTAACCTAATCAGAATAAAAATGTGACTCTATATTGAAGATTTAATTGATGTACATATAGCTATATTATTAACCTTCAGAATATTTTTTAAATTACTATGTTGAGAATCAGAGTAGGCTACTTATCTTAATATTGTATAACTTATCTATTATTGTAAAACGTTGGAACGTTTATTATTTCATTAATTTTATATTTAAAAATATACGGTAACATTTTTTTCTATTATTTGATCAAAGAAAAGTCATAATTATCCAATAATTTTATTTTTGTCACATGAGGCCTTTCAACATCAAAGATAGCGATTCAATGAATTATACAGCAACAGTTTTGTGAATTACGTATGGGTTTTTTCTAAGTATTTGTGAGGAAAAAAGTTGTTTGAACTTTTTATGATTGATCTTTTAAGACTTGAAAACCCATCCAAAGGGTTTGAATCATTGACTAGGTTGAGGTAAAAACTACTCAATACCATGTTATAATAAGCTAATAAATTATTAAAGGTTTTATTGTAAATAGTAAACATTTTTCCTATATCTAACCAAACTATAGTTTATAAATTTAGGTATTTCCAGTGCTGGGTATTCATAACATTTTTTTATGGACAAGTTTTTTAAGTAAACAATAATGGAACAACATTTGATAATTAATTAGCTTATCATAACATAAATACATGGTATTGAGTAGTTTAGCCTATATCTTAAATCATACCCAGCACTAGAAAACTTTTAATTTATAATTTATTGATATTGTAGTAATTCTCTACAATTACTTATAAACTCCTAAAACCAAAGGAGCTTTCTACTCCTTTTCATTTTAGTACAATTTTATTTATGTTACAATATACTGTTCTAAACATCAATTTGTATAGATCCTGTTTGTTTTGATTGTTTGTTATATATAAATGTGTAGTAATACTGTCAGGATTTCTAAGTTACCTAACAGAGGTGATAGAAGACAAACTGACCCTGAAACTCTCTTGACCTTGACTGAAGTACAGGGCTAACACAAACAGAATAGAATATCATGTTTTCAGACTTAGAAGTTTGAAAGCTTCACTTGAAACAGTACACAATGAAATAACTTAAGAACTTGTAAATAATTAGGTCCTTTATTAAATTGTCCTTGAACTCATTTATTTAAATAGAGGTTCATTATATCCTCCATTTAATGGAGTATATATATATATATATATATATATATATATATATGTATAAACTTGTTATTTACATGTGTTGGACTTGTTATTCGTAGATACTAAACTTTTTTTCTTAATTACAAAATACCATGAATACAATCTGGTACTTATGCAGAATTTGGTAAATTAGCCTAATTATCATTGCTAAAGCTTACATTGTTTAAAATTGAAAAATATAAATTGGTGGTTAAACCCTAATGAAACTAAAAAGTGGTAACTACTGTTAGAGTAAAGAATAAAAATAGTGACTTCTATGCCTGAAAAATCCAAATCAAATTTACAACTATATTAAGGTGTTATAGTGCTTATGAATTTTAGTATGTGCTTAACAATTTTTGAACCTTCAATCCTTTTGAAACGCCATTGGTAGAAAAGTAGTTCTCTGAAAAATAATAAACCGTTCTTCATAGCTAGTGTGATAACTGTGAAAACCCACTAAAATAGTGATTTTGTATGTATCAAAATACCAAATTAAAATTACAACTATAATAGGGTGTTATAGTGCATATGAAGGCGGTGCTTAATAAACTTTGAAAATCCTCTATCCTCTTTTCTTGAAATGCCATAGGTAGGATAATAGTTAAATAAACCGTTCTTCGAAACCAGAATGTTATGTGGGATAACTGTAAAATACTCCCTTGCCACATATAAAATTATATTTTGGACTGACAAATATTTAAGAGTTCAATGTCTAGTAACCTCCTTTCTAGTTGTGTAAGTTTTATAACGCGTCATTCGTCATTCTAGTTTCAGGCGTTCTAAATCAATTGTAAACTACTACCGCTGTTATCATTCTCTTTGTCAATTATCAAACAAATATTTCATTCATAACGTTGCTCATTCTAGTTTTAATGGATTTGAGTGAAACACGGAATTGTGCTGATATCTCTTAATTTATTGATTAATTAGTGGTAAAAGCTTAGCTTGTGTTTCGTAGTAGTATAAGATAGCGGCTCTCATTGTGCATTTTGTGCTGGACGATTTTGTGATGACAATTCTGATTCCTTTAAACAAATATTCTGATTCATTGTTCATGGACTAGACACATATTGATTTCGTTTTGACTTATTGAACAACTTAAAGCTGCACAAATAGGAATATCGGATGACAATGATTGTCGCAGTAGTTTGCCTTGAAGTAAAGGCCAATGTCTAGGTATGTAAACTCTAGTTCTTTGTTACCGGAGTCTTTGGAAATTACAACACGTGTCGTGATTTCCGTGTTGCCACCCGAGACTAGTTCTAAATGAACGTCCCATTGTTGTTTCTTTTGTTATCCGGGGTCATTTTGCGGAGTTTGGCACACGCGTGGGTCGCTGAGGAATAGCATTGAGGATCCATACACCCGTTTTTCTTTGTGCCCAACGACCAATTTAAATCCCTACCTGACATTACCCATCGTCCGCACTGCCTTTTAGCTTGTCCAACGCCCCAACGGTGAAACCGCAGTCTCGAACAAGTCACAATCCTTTCGATGGTATCGTAGCCGTATCAATCCAGATGTAGGCAGCAGACTAAGGAATGGCCGACATTGTGTTTCAAATTCGGGTGTTCCCTTTCTACATCCTGTCCGCGGAATGATTCTGCCCCCGGTTTTATTGCCCGTAAAGCCCGGGCTAGCCGTTGGGCGCGCGCCCATCTCGATAAGGGGCTTCAGTTCGCGCCGCGGACGACGGTCACCACTCAACTTTAATGTCGGTTTTAATTTAGCCGATAGTTCGTAACCGCAGTTTTAATAGTCCATTCGGTTTTATAACTCAGTTTGTATTTTTACGTTCCGTCTGTCGGGCGCCGCGTTTGATTGGGTTCCTCCGTTATTTAAGAATGTATATTATTTATTGTTCCAGTATCGGTTCTTATATACACGCGTATTGATTACTTTTACTGCCTCCGTTATTTGGCTTATTACAGGCCTTAATTGTGCAGTGGCGTAAATATAGATAAAACCACCCCTCCTCTCCACCAGTAGCCCTAATAAAAAATCGTATAATAGCAATCCAACCTGTTTGAAATACAACAGATAATGTTTTATTTTAAAATTATTCATAATTAAAATTGACTAAATTTGTTCAAATATAGATTTATTCATATTATTCCATACACTGCCTCCCCCCCCCCCTGCACCGGCATAGTTTCCTCTTTAGTCATCCCCTCCTCCCCCCCCCAAAAAAAAAAACGTAGTTGCGCCACTGAGTAGAAAGATGTTGTGTGAACTTATCATCATAGTTGATTCTTTTTTATGTCACTACAGTAACTTTGTGGTGACCTAATGTTTTACAAATTAAACTTTTCATTCACATTTCGAAATATCTACTTTAGAGGTTCACATGGCAACCTTACATGCAAACTTGGGTTACAGGACAGGCTAGTAGTAACACTGTATAAAACAAGCTTGTGACAAGAAATTGGCAAACTTGTCTTTTCTGAAGTCGAAATGTCACATTTGTGGTGGGATCAAAATTTGAGCCGTTTCTTCCACACTGCACAAACAGTATATACAAAGTCAGCTTAAATAATGTTTCAGTTAGGTACTAATTTAATCTCCTCTATGAATGACGATGCCGTTCATATTTACACTAAAATATCATACTATTTATCGTTATACCGTTTGAAGATTGTAGACCAACAAAAGTTGTAGCCTAAGATTTTCTTTTATAATAATCAATGTACAGACATTGTTATTCCGTTCTCCAGAAACAAACTTCAAATGCAACGCGCAGCGGTTTATTTTCGAAATTAAACATTCATTTTGAGACGAGGCATGAGCTTCCATGATAATGTTTAATTCACATAACATAGAAACTATTGTTTCATTTAAAGAACTATCTAGATTCAAGGTTTTGATAAAATACAGAATTTAGTGCCTTTTCTATTGTTGATTTTTACAACAAACTCGCTTAAAAAAACGATCGCTGTGGTTTTTTTACAGCTCGGTAGATAGGGCCAAAGTTGTGCAACAGTATTTTAAAGAGACGCTATGACAGTGTTGAATGGAGAGCAGGTACAGTCGGTGTCAACAATGGTCAGTTATCAGTCCCCGATGTTTATTCATGAACGGACTGTACCCCGAGGTTACTAGTGTCGGTTAGTCTACTTGACATTGTAACTCGTTCCATATATGTGTCGCTGGATTTACCGCAAATGTGCTGATTTACTATGTGTGTTATATGTGTGACATTGTAAAAGTAAAGAATCCTTTTTCGTTTTAATTTTTATTTTATGTGAGGGAAATTACGACCTAAAATACGAATTCGAAAACTTGTTCAATATAACTCCTGGTGACTAAAGTAATGTGAAAAAAAAAATAACTGGAAAACCCGAAAATTGGTAGTTTATTTTAGAGGTGATAATATTCACGATTATTTATAATGCAAATATTATAAATACAAATTATGTTTTGTTTTAATTCTTATTTCATCTGAGTTAAATTACGGCCTAAAATCCGAAGTAGAAGTCTTGTTCAATTATAACTCCTGGCGACTAAAGTAGTGTAAAAAAATTAACTGGAAAAAAAGGAAATTGGTAGTTTATTTTAGAGCTGATAATATCCAACGAATGTCTATAATACAAATAACATTATAAACACAAATTATGTTTCGTTTTAATTCTTATTTTAGTGAGGAAAATTACGCCCTAAAATCCGAATTCGAAATCTTGTTCAATTATAACTCCTGGTGACTAAAAGTAATGTAAGAAAAATAACTGGAAACCCCGAAAATTGGTAGTTTATTTTAGAGCTGATAATATTCACGATTATTTATAATGCAAATATTATAAAACAATTATTTTTGTTTTAATTCTTATTTTAGTGAGGAAAAATTACGCCCTAAAATCCGAATTCGAATTCTTGTTTAATATAACTCCTGGTGACTAAAGTAATGTCAAGAAGTAACTGGAAAACCTGAAAATTGGTAGTTTGATGATATTCACGAATATTTATAATGCAGAGAATATTATAAATACAAATTATGTTAAATAAAATACAACAGTTTCATACACATACATTTTTATGATACACAGTAATGTTTTGAGACAATCGTACACAAAATCGTATCACCAAAATATTATGTACCGTATAATCTATATCAAGTTTATTTCCCTATATAATTCTATATACAATTTGTAGGTATTGACACAATTTTGTTACAACATTTCATTTTCTGAATTGTTTGTATGGCAAAACAGTCCTTTTTCGAGGAAGGGACAGACAGATTCTATTTAGACCCATTTGCAGACGAACTTTGGACAGACAGTCGTAGATAAAGTGATCTGTTTGGTGGCCAGTTCTACGAATTCGGGAGTGGGCATATTCCCTAGAAAGCTTAGTCACAATGGGTACGTAATAGGCTAGCCTTTTAATTAGCGCTATTTTGTTCCTCGCCCGTTCCGCTTCATGGGGCATGTTGATGAGCTTCAACTGAAGTATCGCACTCTTCAAAACAAAATGGCGTCTTGTCAGTAGTTTGTAGGTCTGTATGAGAGAAAATAACGAGGACCGTTTTGTTGCGTGGAGATGATGCATGTTTAAGATGAACACAATGAAATCGAATTTCGTAGTTGGCACCATGTTATTGAAGTAAGGTGTATTATAACTTTTTTAGGATTAATCTTTGGTACTACCCTCGGTTCAACCGGAAATTTAAAGTTAAGCACAAACTTACCATTAGAGTTACCACAAAACGGGAGTACTGTACATTGAAATTTGGCTTGTTTATTTTTGTGTTTAGGCATAGCGAGGAAATCATTTTGTAAACAATAACTTCCTGTTTTATTTTTCGATTACAACGAAAGGCGTTTAGATGTTTGGCACTTTTCAAGCAAACTGCAACTGACGAAACTTGTAAACAGTTAAAATCTAAATTAAGATAGTTAGAAGGGTACTGTTTTGAATATGGAATTCCAGAATTGTACGAAGAGAAGTTGGTATTAAAGTACCTACCATCTTATCTTATACTTTGACCGGGGGTTAGGTTCGAAAAATTCCGTATTGTCTCGTCATGGACCTATTTATATATAACTCATCATCTTGTGCGTGAAATTTTGTGGAGTACTATTTAAATCGGTCAGTCTGTGACAGCGATTTAATTGGGCAAGTTTTGTTATTTTACTGCGGTCGGTGCGTTCTCGTCTGAACGGGCAAACAACTCCAAACTGGTACCTTTACCGTGATACGTTTGAATAAGGGGATTTAAAACAGGGCAAGTTTTAATATAAATCCCGTTATTGTAACAGAGTCGGTTAGTTTGTTGTTAACTTTCAAACTCAGGCATCTAAATTTTCCGAGTAATACTGAGATTTCTAAACCATCAACACTTACTCTGTGTATATTATATTATTTCCCAGAGTACGACACGTCAATTTTTATAGCACCTTGAATGGTCTAAATAAATTGGGTTGCAGAGAAAAAGTCAACCCTAACTAAACACCTTGTCGGTGAGGGCAATTAGTGAATCGGAAGATAATTAATCATTATCTTTTGGACGCACTGTGCTGGTGACCTAAAATATTTGGCAAGTAAATCCGAGAGGAAGGATCAACCCCCTTACATTTTGTAACACCAACTTGCGTGTCATGTCATGGTGACTCGGATCCGGGGACAAAGAAGGTGCCATCGATCTGGTTTCTGATGGCATTTCCATCAGCTGAAAGCCTGTTGCCTTGTCAACCCTTTTGTGAGCACGAGTCTGTCCTGTCCGCCTTGTCAGGATGCACTCCTGACTTCTGTGTCACGTGACTCTCTTGCATCCATTTGTGATCGGTTTAATTCACTCTGCGACTGCCATTGTTATAGATAGTGATGAGTGTATCATTTCAGAATATGTTTTGTTGTCCAAAATTCCTATGTTTTGTTTACTGAGATACAAATTTTAGAGATATTCTCACTTGCAGTTTAAAACAGGATTAAATCGAAGTCATTCTTTTATGCCTGAAATATAAATATATTTCCTGTGTTGTCTAGCTTCTTTTTACTTATGTCCTTTCATTTATTAACGATGTCACAAGCTTTTCGGTGAAAGCAGGGTTAAGTTCAATGTGTCCTGTGCTGACTTTATTTGATACGTCAACAATTCTATAGCTATACATACAATGATAGTGTGTACTTTGGATACCATGCGGTGTGCTGTATACTACCAAACGTTGTACACTGGTATGTTGCTAGTGGGATAGTGAACTTGATATGCGTCAATACAATAACGCTCGGGCTGTAGTAAACAAATGTGATTGAATTAATTATTAGGATACGAATTCCACCATTAGTTGTGGTCTACAAGGAGTACACAGTGCGATA
Source organism: Homalodisca vitripennis (assembly GCF_021130785.1). Taxonomy (NCBI): domain Eukaryota; kingdom Metazoa; phylum Arthropoda; class Insecta; order Hemiptera; family Cicadellidae; genus Homalodisca; species Homalodisca vitripennis. Next base: position 107,186,256 of record NC_060214.1, read on the forward strand.
TTTTAACTACTTTAGCATTGACGTGTGATAAACGCAAACGTCTCAACTATTTTGTCGAAAAAAACAAACAAGAAATCTCAACGACTTCATGACAGCTTGAGAACTATTCTGGTTTATTACTTTCGGTAAACATCCTGTTTTATTTTAACAGAGTACGTGTACGTGTCGCGTAACAGGCTTCACTGGGATTGTATGCATGAGTCTATAGCTACTTGTGTTTCTATGTCTCGCATGTTAAAATGTCATATGATCGTACTCACTGTGTTATTATTCGGCGAGGTTCTGTTTAACATGATTATCTGTATAGACCTGATGTAAAAAAAGTTCACTGTTCCTAAGCCAAGTTCCATAGACTGACGTATACCATTATCGTATTCGATGTTACGATAGCAATGAAGCTTGTGAAATATTTTAAGTCTGTGGACAGACAGACAGAAAGTTGTGATTTCCAGCCCCTTGAGTAATGGGCTTCGCTAACGCTCAGCCAACTAATTGTGTACGATTATTAGTGAAAAATTTGTTTCGTGGTATTTCGCAATTTCCAAATACGATTGATTGTGTAATAATTAAGGAAGAAAGCGGATCAACGAATGTCAATCTAGCATATATATCTAGCGGTTACGTAAGGAGCATTAAACTTGTGTAAATCTGTATACAACCAGAGATAACTATGTTATATTGCCTTTCTAGTTCGCGCCACTTTCACAAGTGGACCTTGTAACGCATGCCTTCTTCTCGTCCAAGTCCAGTTCACTCCATAAACCTCGATAGCGAGCGATACGCAGAGAAGCAAGTCATGGTTCTCAAGGAGGACATCTTCTCAGAATAAAGAGCAGCGCGCCTTGCGGGTTATCCGGGAGTTAGTAGCTGTCACTCCGCTGGGCTCTACCTTCGGCGCTCTTTTGTTTCCGCCGCTTGCTGAACGTTATAGATAGCGTTTTTCATCGTTAAGAGGGCGCAGTAGCCCTCGACGACCTTGTGTTTAATCCCATGTAAACAATGTTAGTCTCAAACTGTCGTCCCGATCTCATTTTTAATACGATACGCATTATTTTTATGTAGGCCTAGTTGTACTCGTAATTCTTTAGCTAGTGAATCCAGTGATTACATTTTCAAAAAAGGTGCTCAGAAAAGTTGTTACATGCGATGTTATAGTTATATATCTAATTATTTTTTTAATCTAAATTAAAAATGCGAATTTTCTCACTGAATGTCCCGTTTACACGAACATATGCTTAAGAATATACCTTTTGTTTCGTCAAATTATCTCGTTTGGGTAGGCTAGGAGGATTGTTTGAAATTAACATTGGTTATATAGGACTAAACACGATGTCATAGAGGGGTACATCGCCCTCTTAATCATGTCAAAATATCAGAAGATACTAAACTATATAACTATTATCCATTTGGACTCCAGCAGAGAAATATCCAAATCTTTTAGTTATTTATGTACGCAACGAAATACTTACATCCCTGTAAGAACTGCCAAGATAACGGACATGTTCGTTCACTTTTCTCGCTCACCCTGTAATTGCCATACGAACGGCGTTAAAAATGTTTGAAGTTAATCAAATTTGAATTGTAATGCGGCCGGTTGAGCTGCATGAGTGTCTTTCTCGAATGGGAGCGATACAACTCTAGACCAGTTTGTACTTGGTAGCATGAGCACATACTTGTTGAGAAAGAAGCAACTCAGCAGAAGATCCGTGCAAAACCACACTAACATAAAATTTGCACGCACGCCCGTTGGGTATCAATTTGTATACACGCATGTCCCTGACAAGTGCGTTTTAAAAATGTTTCCTCCACCAATAATAAATATTTATATTAAAAGAGGTCTATTGTGTCTGCAACCTTACAGTACTGATAAGGAAATATACAATACCTTACTCATAAATAAACATGGTAGTTCTCAAGCACATATCTACTTAGAAATGTAGTTGTCTTTTGATACTAAGTGTTTAGTGTACTGCAACATGTTACTTGATAAAATGGCACGATGTAAATGAAATTACTCTGTTATAAACAAGATGTTTCCTTTTATATTTAGCGGCGGCCAAGGCAAACAATGCAAAACTCTACATCAGAAAATAGCATCTTTTAGAATCTAAAACCACTCTTAATTGAATAACGTTGTTTTACTCTCCTTAATCGTATGGAATTAATGGTATCAAATTCGAAGCTAAATAGTGTTAAAGGCTTAATTCGAAATGTTAATCAGTGAGGGTTCTTTTAGCATTGAGGTGTGTTTTTAGAAAACCTTATGAACCATTTGTTTAAATACTGTAAAATACAGGCTTCTGTTAAAATTACCGCTAGATTTCAGTAAAGTTCCATCAAGTTGTTGTTCTACCTTAGTTGCGTGTATGTCCAAGTGAAGGAAACAGGATTTTCCCTGGAGGAGTATGTCTCCAGGACACTTAGAGGAGTATGTCCAAGTGTCAAAGACGGTTCAAGGATCTACACACTCTCTAGCAAACCCCGACTCTGATAGAGTGTGTTACACACGATTATGGATGTAAGTGCTTGTGCTGCGCTCTATCTGGTCAGAGTGACAGGGTGATGATTAGTCCAACCTTGGACCTGTCTCTCAGCTTTCAACGCTCGATATTGACAGACCTCGGTCCGGTTGTCGACCGCCGCATTGCTGCCTCTTGCCGAGAGCTGTCTGTGATGCCTGATCATATCGTCAGTTCTGTAGCTGTGTTGCTGTTTGCGTTAGAAAACGGCAGGGTGTGAAATAAAGTCATGGTTCTCAAGGAGGACATCTACTCAGAATAAAGAGCAGCGCGCCTGGCGGGTTGTCCGGAAGTTAGTAGATGTCATTCCACTGGGCTTTACCTTCGGCGCTCTTTTGTTTCTGCCGCTTGCAGGGGTTTTTTCATCGTTAAGAGGGCGCAGCACCCCTCGACGACCTTGTGTTTAGTCCCATTTAATGGTAGTCTCAAACTGTCGTCCTGACCTTATTTTTAACAGGTGTCACATTATTTTTACATGGTTTATTCATTGGCTAGTGAATCCAACTATAACATTTCCAAAGCAAGTGCATAGAAAAGGTTTTACACTCAGTGTAATAATTAGATTTTTTATTATAATGTAAATTAAAATACAAATTTTGTTCACTGAAAGTCCTTTATACGAACATGTGCTTCAAAATACCCCTTTTTTCGTCAAATTATCTCGTTTGGGTAGGTTAGGAGGCTTGTTTGAAATTAACATTCTTTATATAGGACTAAACACGAGATTATAGAAGGGTACTGCGCCATCTTAATCATATCAAAATACCACTAAGACACACTAAACCGTATAATTATTTATACCCTTAGCCTTCGGCAGAGAAATATCTAGATCATCCCTTAGTTTTTGATGTGCACAACGAAATGTTTTTACATTTTTACATAGTTGACTCATTGGCTAGTGAATTCGGTGATAACATCTCCAAAACAAGTTGTTACATGCAATTATATTTTTAATCACTTTCCTTAATTATTTTCATAGTTCCTGGGAGAACTCTGTTTACTAATTGCTCGTATTGCAAGATTATCGTGTAATAGAAAGACGAGTTTAAGAGTTAGAACCAGTTTATTTGGAACCACCAGAAAGAGAATGCTGATGGGTGTTTTCGGAATTTCATAAAACAGAAACTGTATTTAGAAACATTTTTACCCCATCGTAGCAATGGAAAACTTACAATTGGAATTTAACATTGCTTCCGCATTCTTGGCCTAAACCCTTCTAACATTCTGTTTGACTCGCCTTCATTAAATTTTCAACCCTACAGCGAGCACAATTCTGCTCTCATTCTTTTTAAGTTGTTGACACGAGAAAGCTTTCTTGCCTACCATGATAATGAGGCACTCCTAGGGTCGCTCATTATCTGTTCCGCCTCTTCTGGGAAAATATTTTCTCCTAAGACAATTTAATATTGTTTACATCATAACGTTAAGTTGTCTTGCTCTACTAGTAGTAAAAAGGATAACAGGATTTCGGACTTTCGCCATCGTTATGTTACAAAAGGTGTAACACAAGTTTTGAGGATTGGAATCTGTCCTCTTCCCCCAGGTGGGGGAAGTTGTAACTTGATAAAGAGGATAGATTCCAATCTTCGAAATGATGTAAACAATACTGAATTGTATTAGAAGAAAATTGGTGGAGGAGGTATAACCTGACGAAGAGGATAGATTCCAATCCTCAAAACGTTGTGTTATACCTGTTGTAACATATAACAATGGGAAATTTCCAAAATCCTACGCGTTCCATCGTCAATAACAAACTTAAAACAAATAATTGATTCTTAGTAGTAAAAGTTAATACTTTTTTTATTCGTCTCGCCAAAAACGTGTTTTATGTTCGTAATCGTGAAGTAGTAATCCAGTATGCACAGTTTTAACTAAATTTTCATCCACAAAGTGTGTCAAAATAATTAATGTCTTAACGGTGGAGAATGGTGCAACGATACCAGTCAGATCAAACCTCGATAATGCAAGGCCAGCCAGGCCGGCGATGTGGATAAATATTCAGCGGTGGTCGAGCTGTCGAAGGGGTGAGGTGAGGGTAGGGGAGGGTGAATAATAAATTAGTAGCACGCACGTCACCCTGTGCGCTCCGGGCCTGTTGTGTTCTCCAGCTTTTTATAATTTTACTCTCGTCGCGCGAGCACAACTGCAAGCGCCTCCGGCCTTGTTTGAGATATTCATATTAACAACTCGTTTTTATATTGTTTTGTGATAATTTCAGTCAAATTTACTGTGGGGTATGTGTTTATTTAATGCTGTAGTCGTTGGCTGTAGGCACTGCTATTTGTACTTGCAACGTCAATATACTGTTGGATTCCATTTAATTGTGCAATCGATTTTGGGTTTGGAAAATATTGTTTTATATGTTACATTGTTAGCTCTTATAACTTCCTTACATCCCCTACAGGAAAAGTAAAAAAGGTTTGATCACTCTCCGTGAAAATAAAGCCATTTAAACTTGTAAAGTTAGGAAAATTTGTATGAGGGTCCGAATAGAAACAATTGAAAATAATAATATGACTTTTTTATACTATCTACATCAGTTCCAGGGAGTGACATATATCTATTTATTATTGAATTTGGGAAAGTAATATTGTTTAAATGTAAGTGCGATAAAAAGTTGTGTGGACACGAATATTTCAATCCCTGAAGACGTCATGAACACACTAGGCCTATACAAATTTCGAAATGTTATCTTTAGCCTTTTTGATTTAAGGTTGATTGTAAAACTGCCTAAATGTTCTACTATGTGTGTAATTTTAAGAGGCTTGATAAAAGGGCTAATGAGATACGTCATTGAAAAGGGCTATGTTTATCAGAGAAGAATATTTATCAAGGCCAAAATCGGGTGCACTACTTTGAAGAATATAGATTATTGAATTCACTGTGGAAATAATAGAAATTGTAATTCAATTTTGAATTCGCTGAAATACTTGAAGAAACGTAACTATTTGTCATGCTGTATCATGCAGATTATTTGGAAAGCTCTAGATTTATTTTTGTTTCTACAACAGAATTCCATTACATAATAATTACATAGTGGATTGTGCATAAATCAATTTACCATTCACCATTATGTTATATGTTTATTGTATTCTGTATGAATATAATTGCGGTATGTGTCTCCGATTTGAAGTAAAGTAACTTTCCTGCACTTTCCAAAACTCAGCGATGCAGTAGTTTCAAAAGTCAACTTCCACATATCTGTTCCTTCTGACGCACCTGAGTGCTGTAGGGAGGGAAACGTGGATCGGAAGTGGCGCCATACATGATGCAGGAGGGAAAGTTAACGTGATTTGGGAGACATACAGAGAGCGCTCCTGGTGAATATCGACGCGAATTGACAGCCTCGACTCGGGCTGGTTCTGCTCCGCTGTGGGGGTGGGATTTGTCATTTGCGATTTACCATTTTACTTACTGCATAACTCATTTACCGACTGATTAAATCGTAATAATATACAGGTCCTGATATCCCTGGATATATTCCGAAAGGATTAATATATCGATGTACAACCTCCACCATACTTTTTTTTAATTTTTTTAACGAATACAAATTTTTCCCCTTTTCAAAAGGTGGTGGGGGGGGGGGGTAACTTGAAATTTTAAAATTGCAACCCCTATCTTGTGACATAACCGCCTATTTTGTAGAAACACAATGACATAAATAAAAAATCTCTACGACGATCCTAGCAAAAGTTATGGGCAAGTAACCACCTAGAAAAAGACACCAACACCAAATCATGCAAGAACCAAAACTATGTACACCAGAAACATTAGTACTTCATAAAGGGATAAGCTGGACACCTCAAAGTCTTACTAAAATATATCACTCATAGCCTACATGGTGTTCTCTTGCTATTTTCCGCTTGTTGTCGTCGTTGCTTCAAGTCAAGGTATATGTTTAAGATTAGCAGGAAGCATAATGCTGTTGTGGAATGGGTGATTTGTTAACCTCATTTACTGCATCATAAATTTATCAAGTGCGTATGTCTATTAGAAAAAGCCTGCTGTGATGATCAACAGTTCAAGAGCATGCTATGACTGGCTTTCCTTGATGTGTAACAGAAAATCGAAGGATGAAGATAACATCGTAGAGAAATCGTGTCTGAAGGCGGTGTCGGAGAACTGTGGTGATGACAGGCAGGATACCTGCGGCACAGAAGAAACGCAAGGATTAGGCAACAAAGGAACTGACGCGCAACATTCGCCTTTCAGTGGCAGTATGTTATTAGAGAGGATTTATCCTCTAGGCGGATACCAGCCGTTCTGCTTGTATCCTTCAAGTGTTCTAAGTCGGATTGCCCATTGCGCACAACGAGGATTATCAATTCTTTGTTTGAAGTTTGTTTTGGAGATGGAAGTATTGTGAAGGAAACAGGATTTTCCGGGCATTTGCCATCGTTCAGTGATACAAAAAAGTCAGTAACGCTACGTTTCGAGATCTGCGATCTGATTACCTATCACATAATTTTTTAACCTAGTTTGTGATTATATGTTAGGTCAGTTATTTACATGAAGAAGAGATCAGATTGTAGATCTCGAAACGTAGCTGATTTTTTGTATCCGTGAACGATGGCAAATGTCCGGAAAAATCCTGTTTCCTTCACGAGGACTTTCAAAATATACAGTGCTATTTCTTGGTCTATATTAAGAATCAATACCTTTTTATAATGGTACCTTTGTTCGTGCGGTAACCTTGGCTAAAGTGGTCCTAGAGCCTTGAATCTAGATAAATAAGTTCATCTTAGGTCATTGGAGACACTGTATATTTTGGTGTCAAAAAGGCAAAGAGCAGTCGTTTGTCTTGTCTTGAAATAAAGATTCTAGACCCTTGAATTTTGATATATAGGTTTATTTAAGGTCGTTGAAGACACTGTATATTTTGGTGTCAAAAGGGCAAAGAGCATTCCGTCTGTCTTCTCTTGAGAAAAGGTCCTAGAGACTTGATTTGCAGGTTTCTCATTGTTCAAAAAGCGACTTTGATTTAGCCTGTTCGTCCTTTTGATAACTCTGAGCGTTGTTTTCTTACAAGTCCTTCAAAACCTCGTAGTAATGATTTATTTTATTGCAGTTTTACATCGGCCAATTAAAAGTTTTTTTTTTATCGGAGGTACAAAAAAAGTCTATGTCCTAATGAACACGATATTGTCAGCACGTAAACCATGTTGACGCCGCCAAGTGAAGCGGATTTCACCAATTTCAACTACTCCAAACTGTGAGATTTCGTGCCCGTTAAGAGAAGTGATGTCTCGCAGCGGTTTCAGCTGGGGAGCTCTGGTACGCGTGGACCGTGTAAGGACCGCTAGGATGGGAAGGGCACGCACGTAATGCACGCGCTTTCACCGCGACTCTGGGTGGAATCTCGCACTTTGCATCCACTTTCTAACCGATAAGTTGGCGTTTCATCGCTCTGCATTGTCACAATGTTGAGTGCTTCCACGTGAAAGAGCTTGCGGAAACTGCGATCCAGCGGAATCATCGAAACACTTCGTTACTCTTGCACTTCCGCCTTTGCACATCTTATATAACGTGTGGTGTGCAGAGGTGACTGGTGTAAAATGCCATGCGTTTTACTCCTTTTGGAATAATCAAACTTAGCTGTCGCGGAATTTTGTTTTACTTTTTGTTTTGGAGGGGGGAGGTTGGAATAAACTCGTTCACGTGTCTTTAGATTATTCATGTAATGTAGGCCTACATCTGTAAATCATTTATCAACTGAGCACTCATCGTGATTAAAGCACTATGTTCGTTAATATCGAAAACTGAAAAACTTTTGGATACACATAAAATTACCTTTAATGCGCGAGGCGTTTCACAAAACCAAATACAGAATAGGCATCCCATTGAGGATCCAGTCAAAAGAATACGTTGCCTGCACAATGACCAGTAAATGGTAATACTAGGTCTATCCACCGGATCGTGCTGCGTATAGGTGTCCTAGTTAGCGTTATGTAATTTTCTACCGGTGCTTTTGTTTTATTATTTTGAATGGAATGATTTTTTGGCTTGCTCAACAAGTTGCTTAAGACAACATTAGGTTTACATTAGTGTACCTTTAAACAGTTTTGTGCATGTTTAAGTTTTGCAACACTTTTTGCGCTGGCTATATGTTTAGTAATTCTGTTTCGGAAATATTGTTGTCAAGACTAATACAACAAAAGGATGTCTAGTGGTATTGCATAACGTTTCTTGCCATCTTTTCTCCCTTTCCTCTATTAAATCTTAATATAATGTATTATTGGTAGGCGGTCTTAGTTTATTTAGTAGCCGTACAATTATGAACAGTCACAGACACTGAAAGTGGGGCTAATTAGCCTTGCTGCTTACTGAAATAAGAAAGTTGCCCATTACGGTTGTGGTTGTGTTGTCGTAATTCACTGTTTATATTAACATGTTATGTTCGTTATATAATACAAAATACGAAGTAATTAGTTGTGAAACAGTGAACGAAGTAAGTTTTCTCGTAAGTTACCACCTTAGTAGACTTAGGCTACTTGTCCCCTAAGCAAGACTATTGAGTAGTATACCCATTTAACGTAACGACATTCAAGGGCCAAATTTTTTGTGATCGTGTGTAATAATTATAGTACACCTCCTTGGCGTTAAAATTTACATTCGACCTCGTGGTTATTACGTGAGGGTTTTGCACGATTTTAATAAAAGAACCCTGACACTGTTTTGACCTATGCTTGCGTTTCAAACTATAGATTTGTTACTAAAGAACATTTAATGCCTTGTTTATGTCCAATTCTAGTTCTATTCCATACTGCCAAGTTTATTGCATAGTAGTTCGGTACATGTTGCAGAATCCAATTATGTAGAACGATTTAATCAATTACCAAGAGTAACATGTTCCGCAAAAGCACAAACGGGGTACGGTAACTAACTTGTTTCATTTCAATTACGTAACGTGCTTTACACCGCGTGTATCTTGTAAATTGTGGACAGCAGTAGACCTTTTCTACTTTTTCTTTTCTACATTTTCATTGCACACGGATTAAGCAACAAACTTTTAACAATTTGAAAACATACTTTAAGAATCATTTTCAATTGTCTCTGTGTATAATCTTATGCCGTTTATGCAGGTTGCATCTCACTACAATGAGTGAAGTAGAAAAAAATGGAATGTCTTTAAAATCGTAAAGCATCCTCATATCAGTTTTCCATTAAATGTGCTCTTCACTTCTACTGAAGCTGCGATGTCGCCCTCCAAGTTACATACCAAAACCATTTCAGGTCGCGTTAAAGATGTTCAAATAGGCAGTGGGTCGGTCTGTACATCAGGATATATGTACTACTTGCTGAGTAAATGCATTGTAACCCTCTCGCAATCTTTATTGTTTGACTTATTTCAGTTAAAACTCACCGGATCTTCCTGGCACTTCACAACGGAACTCTATATTAGTGAGATTTGGCTTTTTCGTACTCACAATTTTGTAAGCTGTTGTCGCAGCATCCTACGAGTCTTAAACGACCGCTGCGCTGTTCCCCATGACGTCACTACCCCCTCAGATCACGTGACCCTGCTACGCCACGTGTGGGCCAGATGTGCCGTGAGAGGAGCGGCCATGTTGTATCTGTATCCCCAGCTGATCATCATTAGGGTTGCAGTTATTGTTGTATCGACCCGTTCTATATGCCCGTCTCGTTCATAAAGCCTGGACCTTTCTTCGGCATGCTTCTTGGTTATCACAGTCGTACGCCACGCGATTGAACACTTTTCACAGCAAAAAGCATCAATTGCTGATAATACTATCAACTATTTTAAAATAAATAGGGTTCATGTCATACACAGTAAAATAAAACATGCAGGGATCTCCCAGAAGCTAGGAGCTAATGCTTCTAGAAGCTGATAGGTATCCGAAAGCCGGTAGTTGTCACAGCACTCATGGGAGTTCCTGGGAGTTGAAAACTACCGAGCCCGGGATCTCCCAAAGGAAACTGTATTTGCCAAAGATCGTAGGTTTGGCACAAGCCAGGACATACCATAAGCTCCAAAAGCTCGAGAATTGAGTCGGGCCGAGAGAGACTAGAAGCTAGAAGCTCACATGCCATATACCGGTCGCTCACAAAGGCCGAGAGCAACGCTAGGCAAGAATCTCCCGTATAAGGATGGAATTGTTCGTTCACTTCCAGTTTTATATATATTTTTTTCAGTAGTGCGCCTTAAATTCAAGTTCCAAACTGTGTTAAACGTCCTTGATATATTATATTACGGTTAGTTCTAGGTTTTCATCACTTGTTTTTTAAGAATACTATTTAAGGAATATTATACAATTCGCCAGAATACTAAAATTCGTCTGTGTGAGGAGTTATTTCACGAAGCTTATTGAAGGTATGCACGAAATTACGGAGGTTTACTGTGAATATTCCTATCGACCAATTGCACTATCTATCGTTTGAATAAAGTTCAACCATTCGATTCGGTTCAACAGCGATGGACGAAGAATGTATTTGAATTTTTCTACCTGTGCTCTTGTTTACATTTACCACTTTACAAGTGTCAAGTAACATTTTTGCGTTTGATTTATTGAAAATTTCACACGGCCCTGGACGTTATAATAACGGAGAAAAATGGAAGCGACTCAACACGACACGAACTGTCAAGTATATTTTCGGACAAAATGGACACTCCGCTTTGGAAACACGCCAGTTAGAGGAACAGCGACCGTTGTATTCCAATTCCATCGTCTCCTGTCTTCAGCTTCTCTTTTTTATGTAGCCATTGTCTGAAGATGTCCGCTTGTAACGCATGGCTCTGCGTAGGGAAATAGACCATTGCGCTGATGTATATTTAACAAATTCTTAGACATCTAGTACCATAGTGCCATATTAACTTACACTGAGACTCATGTCTACTTGTATTTTTCTATTTTAGTATTATACATTATTCTTAGAAGTTTGCATGAACACACGTTTTGGTTCCATTGACTATATTGCACAACGTTATAGAATTCAAATTGTGTTCGAATTATTTTAAACTCTGGACTAATAGTTTTCTTATCTGATCCTTGGGGTAACAATTTAGTAACTACTCAATTGGTGGCGTTGAATTTCTCATCAGAGTTAAAACCGACAGAAATATTATTGAATATTGGAATAAATATCATCCTTTGACATTCACCATGACGTAGTGGCAAGGTTTAGGCTCTCTAACCGAAATGTCATGGGTTCGATTCCGGTGGGGGGGGGGGGGGGGGTAAATACAAATTTAGAATTGGGTTTGGACCGTTTTCAACGAAATCCTTTGGTACAATTTTATGAACCCTCTTAAAAATAGTGTACCACGCCATCGCCCTACTTACCTTTGCAATTAACAATTACTGCAACCTTATTGTTACAATGACTCAAAGGTTTGATATAATTTGTTTAAACTTTTTAAACCTACACGACTAATGCCATAACATAATCCACATGTTCAAAGCAACATGGTAGACGCTCTCTGTGAGGCGGGGTTGATCTCCAAGGGGATGACTCTGAAGAACTTGGTGTTTCTAATTATTTTGAACTTGGACATTCAATGGCAAAGGAAGTTATGAGATGTGAGGATATCTTCGAATGACTACGAATGTATTGAAAGGGAAGTAAGATTTGTCTCGCACTTTGTTTTAGCAAACAATGGACTGTTCCTGTAGTGTACAAAGTGTAAACTAACCTTAGTCGTAAAACATTTCAGAGTGCCAATGTGCATGGATAATTATTTGCCGTTTTATAGGTCCATCACTAGGCCGAACTCATTGACTCGGGGAGGCCGCATGTACAAGTATATACTTTTTAAAGTAATATATTTAAAATAGTTTGAGGAAAAACGCATGTACTATTAATATGTAAATATTGTTCGAGTATTTTCTTAAATGTAGAGATTTCTTTTGTAGTGATGGGTCAGACAAGTCATGTGGAGAAGAATTTCCAGGGATAAGATTCATCTTTTATCTTTAACTGATTGTGTACAATAAAGTAATTTGCTATATAACATAATATCACCTGAACGGTGAACCACGAAAATGTGTTAATTTACCCAACAAAATTTCGTATGAAGGTCTTATCGCGTGGTTTGGTCCCTTTCTCCGGCATGGACAGCAGATGTGTCAAAGTTTCCCGTTGTTTATCATGTAGACAACTGATTTGGTAGTCAGATTAGACCGAGGTACCTACGAGAAAGAGAGAGAACAGGCGCTTGCTTCCGCTCCGTTTGTGGCTTTGGTCTCATGTCTGCCCTGATTTAGCATGCCTTTCTAATTTCGCTGCTGATTGATAAACTCGGGTTATGTTTATAACTAGGTGGAAGTACACAACACCCCGTGTCGTAACTGGTGTCGCTGTGGTTTTACGGTATATTTCAAATCTATGCCTCATTTAATTACCGAGACGTCCTACGGACAAATAGACAGACAGACAATCGTGCACAAAAGGTAACACAAAAATGACACACTATAAAACCAGTTCTTGTAGAAATAAAGTTCAGTACAAAATGTATAGTCCTCGTACATGGACTTTGCGGATATTTCTTTCCCGACATGTCTTGCCACATGATACAATCAGTGTTCAAATAGTAAAAGTTAACTCAGCAAGTCGCTATAAAAAGGGTCGGTTAAGTTACATGTGCATGTCATGTTTGAATATCTTTTACGGGTGTATTGAGTTTGTTTAAAAATGTATTTACATTCTGGTATTTTCACGTCGACATCCTGCTTACTCATAAGAGCAATGTACAAATATTCGCTAACGCTCAGCAAAATCCCATAGAGCAATGTAGCAGTATCGAGCTCGGTATTCCTCATATTTAAATAAGTTTAGAGAAATCGTGTAGACAGACAGATACAAATGAAATACTTTCATCCCTCGAGTGATAAGGCATAGCTAAAGCTCAGCCTTATTACGTATATCGATCGAGTTATTTCATATAATTCCGTATAAACGTAAACTTCAAACTGCATTATTTGTATTATACAACTGAACTATATTTATTATACAACTGAACTATATTTATTATACAGATATACAACGTACAGTATGTTCTGTACAATTGGTCAACCGACTTAAATGTCCAAAATGTATTTCCCCTTATTATACGATTGAGTGCCTTATGATTTTGCCATACTCGTAAATGCGTTGTTGCGGGAAAAGTTGCAGCTATCACAGTACGAGTTGTTCACGTCTCAGCTTTGCTATGAGATGTAGCCTGAAAACTTTTCAACCGCAACGTTTTATCATATAACTTTACTAACATATTACTCTATGCAATTTCCTCTGTTACATCGTGTACGCTATTTCGGTGAGCAAACCACGCTATAACTTCGTATCATGTTTCACGCGCGATGGAGTAAACTACACCGACTTTGGGTTACTGGCAATGTAGTTTTATGGACTCATGATAAATGGCGAATAAATATGTGCTCTTTTATTGTATTGAGAGTGGCATATTATAATACTCTAAATTACATGGTTCAGAGAAGGCAGGACGTTTTACATCCTTACTGACTGCGTCAGACGCCATAGTGCGCGTGCTTTTCCGTATAAGGAAATCTATATTGGATATAAATGATAAATAAATAAAGAGAAAATCGTATTTTTAATAATTCATTAGCATTAATACACTAAAATCTAAGCTTCCATAGTGAAGCATTTGTAGATTTGAGACGAATTCCTATTCATAATGAAGTATTAAACTGCAGTCCCATGGGATGCGCTGCCGGCAGCTTACTCTACTTTCCTCTTATTATATAACAGAATATCATATTCAAAAAAGCTGCCCAGTGAAGGTGTTAATTGGTGGAAAGGTCAAGCAGTTAATTAATATTGATATATTCTTTTATAAATTATTGAAATAAAAATAGTAATTTTAAGGTACTTCATACTGTTTCTCTTGTAAAAGCAGTATTGTTGTTATTATTATTATTATTAATCGTCGCTGTGAAGATGTAAATTGGTGGAAAGGTCAAGCACATAAAATTTCTGTATAAAATTTTAACTAAAAGGAGCAATTTTTAAAGTACTCTCATACTGTTGTTATCATTTCTTCCAGCACAAAGAGTGAGGGTTTTAAAGGTCTCTCTGAGGCTCTATTTCTGAGCCTTGTACAATTTCGCACATATCCTCGATTACTGAATGCGGAAAAGTGAGACTCAGAGAAATGGGGAAGTCTCTTCAATCTCTAGTTCTCTCCGTCTGTCCGCAGACGCATTGTCTTCTGGTGCAGAGCGGTGCGCCACGGCGGGAAAGATTTATTTTTGGCGACAACAGCTGCGAGTCTGCTCCCGACTCCAGCTACTTACCGCTCGGGGCGGCCGCTCACAGTAAAAACATCGCCGCCGTCGATTTTACGACAGCAAAGAAGAGGCGTTTCACACGGCCGCTTTCCGGCGCGCTCGTCACGTGGGTGAAATATTGCCGCCGCGCCTCGGCGCGAGGTCGTAAACGCGTTTCGCGCGCTTTTCGGCAGCGGTAATTCCGAGCGTGCAAATATCAACACTGTTGAGTGATAGCTTTTAGCGCCGGAAGCGTTTTCACGAGCTCGATCTAAAAACAAATTCCTAAAAATCCATTGTTCTAAATGTTTGTTTGCGCTATACAGACTGCGAACTGTGGCTCATGCAAAGATTTGGATTATGCAATTTGTAGAAGAGATTTGCTCATGGGAATTCCTTTGAATTTACCTTGATCAAGGTTTGAAGTGGAATGTTTATATCGGTTACGTTGCTCAAAATTGTCCTCAGATATTTATGTTTTGAAGTATCTAGCTAAGCACTGCCCCATTCAAGACATGAGGGCGTATTATGGCTCGATAAGTCCTCATCTCACCTACATTCAAAATGACCTGTTCTCATTATTGCAAAATTCTGAGAGTCTTCCAGCAGGCAACCTTTCAAAAGATTGCAATCGTTGGCTCTGCCAAGCCTGTATGTTTTAGAAACAGCGTTGTATTGTACTGTACGTTTTAATGTACCTTGATCTACGGACTGGATGTTCCCTCGTACGAGACAAGAGGTAGAGAGAACTAGTGAACTGGGAGACACAGGACGATAGTTCATGAACGCTTGCCTTCATTAAGTTCTGAAAGCGACTGAGTGATACACATAGAAAGATTGTGGCGATGTTTAAAGCAGAGCGATTGTAAAAATGTATGGTTGAGAGTTTTATGTGGCAAGTATGTACAAATTGTTGTTAGATGCTAAGACGTTTGCTATAAAAATTTTGTCTCCATAATGTGTATTTCACATTGAAATTAGAGTTAAATATGATAATACGTCATCAAGTCTACGATGTGGGCATTATTCTCGGGAACAATTAGTTGAATAGTTGTCTCAAAACCTCATAAGAACTTCTTGGAACTGATGGAAATATCGTCAAAGTTAATATCATTTTAGATACTTATTATAGATAACGCAAGGTGTAAGTATTTAACTCATTGTTTAGTTTTACTTGTACAGTAGCCTATTTTTCCCTTATCGTACGTTCTATACAGAATTATCATTTACTATAAATTTACGTTTACGAAATGTGTATACCACTTTTTAAGAATCTTTATAGATATATAATGCATTATTTTTGTCTGTTGAAAACCAAAGTATTGTTGTTTTACTTTGAACTGAAGTATTTAAAGCTGAGGCTTGAACCTGTTTGTTCTATTGAAAATTCAAAATAAAGGAATAAGCTTTAGTCATGTTTGTTCGTTCCAAGAAAACCTGTTTTTGACGGAACAAAGATGTCTTTGTTGACACTTCGGAAGATTGGACTTTTTACAAGAAGCTCGTTATCGCGTTGGGTTGGGTCGGGCCTTTGTTATTCTTTCGTTGTAAAATGTCTCAAAGGGCGTTTACGGGTAGGATATGTTTCGTGGAGATTTTCAATCAAGGCCTGCCACTTGCTAAGGGTTACTCTTTGTTACTCTCTGTTACTCTTTGTTGTTTTTCTCTCTCCAACTCAATCATAGCAATTGTGAGCCCATTCCGGGATGTGGCACTGAAATAGACGATTGCAGAGAAGAGAATTGAATTAGGGACTGCAAGCGGTGCAAATGAGAGGGTAGGAAGATGTAAATCGAAGTGGCCAATTGCGCTATTATTACGCATGCGCACTTGCATAGCATAGCGAGAGGCGGCGCCAAGGTCGCAGCTGTCTTCGATACACGGCCTGAAGGCCTTGTGGCTTCCTTGGCCTTGGAGGTTCTGCAATCCTGCCAAACGTATCTTTCACAATAGAGGTCCTTACTGCGTCGGAGTTGTGAGGATCGGACACGCTTCTTTTCGAGGTTAGAAATTCCCGAGGACTTTCTCAATGCATTTAAAGAGCTGAAGCTCGAATTGGTGACAATAATTATAGTACAATAAAACAAATACAAGTAGGAGCCTCGCCATGTTTCCATAGTTTGGTGCTACAATAAAAAATAATACCACAAAACGTTTCGAGATATAGTATCTGCCCTCTTTTTCAAGTCTTATACTCTTCAAGTTAATGCATTAAAATTATTTGTCTATGTGGGGTAAATATTTGTTTTTAACTTTTGCTTTGGTGTGCTCATTTTCACGTCTTGAATTTTTTATTTTTTCCATCGTTCGGTGCTACATAAAAATAAATACAAACCATAAGACGTTTCGATATGTAGTATCTGACCTCTTCTTCAAGTCTTATACTCTTCAAGTTAATGTATTAAAATTGTTTGTTGGTGTGGGGTAAATATTTCTTTTTAACTTTTATTTTGACGTGTTCATTTTCACGTCTTGAATTTTTACTCTTTAAATGCTTAAATTTGTTTTAGAATTTGACACCTGAACTGTAAACGTCCACTATATCCCTTAAAGACATCCATTAACAATCAAGAACTTGAAATAAAGAATGTTATTGTGTATTTACGAACTTTCCTTTAGTTTTAAAAACTCACGAATTATGAGCCTTTGAATTGAAATCATTGCGTTTCGTGTTGTTATTATTTTCTAACAAGAGAATTTATGGTGTATTATTTTCGATATTGTTATGTGTTATTCAGAAAAAATCTCGAAACTTTATTGTACGTCATCGTTTAAATATACAAAAAGTAGGTATACACTTCACACAAAAACTAAAAGTTTTGTTTTATGTGTCGACATTAACTACAGTATATCTTGCAATAAATGACCTTTATAAGATTTACAAACCAGTCGTATTTTTAGCTCGGAGCTGCTACAAGTCCTTCAGACCAGTCGAATTTCCATCTCTAAAGGAAACTACTGGAGTGCACGCCACTGTAATTGTCCGCCACAATCAGCTGATTGTTGTTGCCGTGACCTTGGAGATTCACCCTTTCACTGCGGGCCATTGTCGATTGTTTTGCTATGACGTCACGTTATCCAGCACTTGTTCACGGCCGACTGGGCGTTCCTTGTCCGATGAGGCGTGTGCCAATTCCGTCGTTCCTCGGTTCTGGTCATCGCCGCGCCGTGGGAACGCCCGTGACGCAATTTGAACATCGAATCCCTCGACCGGACCTGATCGGGTGACGCGGCGAGACGATAAATTTCGATTCCCGCGAAAGTGTTTCGATTCCCACCGCTGTTCGGATTGAAACAGTGAAAATCTCTGTTGTAAATCCCTCGCCGTATTTTTCGCGCGATGGGACTTGTTAAATATTCAACTGTTCGCTAAGTCCCCGCGGCGAATTATTCAACCGTAACAAATTGTGTTTACTAAATATTCAACAATTGGGAACTTCTGGTGAATTCTGGGCACTGCAAGCGGAATACATTAGAATCTCGACAACTTAACCATCCGTGTTTGTTTCTCCGGAATTTTGTAAAAACCGCCAGA
This sequence comes from Homalodisca vitripennis, assembly GCF_021130785.1. Classification (NCBI taxonomy): domain Eukaryota; kingdom Metazoa; phylum Arthropoda; class Insecta; order Hemiptera; family Cicadellidae; genus Homalodisca; species Homalodisca vitripennis. The sequence continues at coordinate 107,204,555 of NC_060214.1, forward strand.
CGTGGCAGTTAATTATTTTCCACGCGAAGTGTAATCGTCGAATTTGCATAAATCCGTTATATACTGTAAAAACAAACAGTGTGGAAATCGTTAAGTGAAATCAAATAATGTCAGGTAAAATATTCCACTCCGGTAAATAACCAATTGGATGTACATTTCAACGCTTGGATAGAGCGGATTTATTGTTGATCTGGTCTGGGTTCTGTGCAGGTGTCTAGACGGCACAAATACGATATGTGGATTTCGTGGTCTGGTTTAGATTGAACAACAGTGTCTATGGTTTAGGATATTGAAACTTCCAGTTAACCGGAATAAATATTCAATAAAATCAATTCATGCATTTTCGAAACATTTGAAAAAGATGAATGGGTTACCAGTTAAGCATGTGTTAAGGATGTGACAAATATTGCAATAATATTCATAGATGATTATAGACTACTTTTATACAGCAAAGTGAGCACGTAAGGTGAAGTATGTCCTACCAATATTTAACCACCGGCCCGGGTAAGCAAGGGTACATTAATTAATGTAAATATTAGTAGCCCTAAAACAACGTGCGTTCTTCTTTCTGTAGCCCTCTGTTAACAGCGTGTGTTTTTGCGGACACTTGTAGTTTTACTTCATAAGGCAAGTGACTGAAACAATATTTACTGAATTCATTTTGTAGCGGTAGTGATGTTATATAATAGAATAGATTTTTGTAATTTTTTCAGGTATATATATTTTTGTATACGTTTTTATGTAATTAATTTCTCCTTGGGAAAGAAAGTCAAAAAGAAAAATATTCAAACTTATACGCAAAAAAGTTTTGATAATGGTGGATATGTGTGTTTACAAAAAAATATAAGAATGATAAATTAATTTTATGACACCTACATCAAAATTGTTTGATTGACCCAGAAAAATTACGTTGCGAAGCCCGGCTTCGTTAACATGAAAAGATTTAAATATATGCAATTAAAAATTTTTATAATATTCAATTTTATGTATGTGATCCAATATTAAAATTTGGTATCCACAAAAGCCCAAAATGTCCATATCTTCCTCAAAATCCCTGTACATTGCCAAAGTTTGTTCTTCCACTATTTACTCTGAACAACTCTTGAATGAAAGTGAGTAACACGAGAATAATCTCTGTACGGTACGTATTTAGTGATGCACGACCTTGAGTAACTTGAATGATTGTATAAATAGAGACTTGTCACTATCGCGGTATTCGTCCTGTAGTAGCGAATTGCATCATTAATTTTGCTCCTAGAAGGTCTTTTATTTCACCGTTTGAGTGTTGAGGACGTTCTCTCGGGACATAAGAAACTAAGAGGTATATAATATACCTCTGCTCTTGGTAAGGTAGTAACGTATACATAGTAGACAAAAACTGACGTAAAACTGCTTAAGGACCTTTGTGTGCCATTTTGTAATAAGTTGATATAATATTTTTTTTAACGCCATCTTGGATGCTCATTTGTCTTTAAATGACAAATTCCATAAGATTATATATACTAGATTATAAAATAGAGTTAAGTTGGGTGTTATGGAACAACAACCAAGGTTGCGCTAATATAGACGGTCGGGCGCCCATCTTAGCCTTAATCTGTAGTCTATCCGTTCCTTTGAGACAAAGACCTGTTACCGCAAGCGTGAAATAGCCTTCGGCGATACTGTGACTACAAGCTAATGTGAGTTAGAGCTTGCGAACCCTTGGCAGGTTAGTGGAAATGGCCTTATTGTGGTTGAAGGTATTCGTTTCATTTATCGTGCACACCTAAAAGTCTTTCTCTTCAATGTTTGTGCATTGGAAGTTTGTACAGTTTCGTTCAGTTGTTCTGTAATCATTAAATTTGTCGACAAGTTGAAAATTTCTTACCACAAGAAGAACTCCAGTATGAAATGTGAATGCACCGATATTTATACAAGTCATTTAGTAGGTCTGACACATAACGTAGTCATGTTGGAAGGGTTGATTTAATGGGAATGTTGAGTACAGTTTCCGCTTAGTAGCCTACAGCGTCTGAAATCTGACTCTGTCACAGACTTGAGTCTTGGAATCTGGAGTCCACTTCGTTTGAAAAGATCCAAAAACATGTTGACGATGATGGCGTTCACGACGAATTTTTTGTATTGTTTCGACACTTAGACGACAAAATTCAGATGAGATGTTCTCATTGTCTCATCAATTGCACGATTTAATGAGTGCACTACGTTTTTTATACACGATCCAAAAATTGGTCATGAGATTTATCGGTCGAAAATTATGAATGTCAAATTGGTGATTCCTCCCCCTCCCCCTAAGATTGTCCAATGAGGATTGTCGTGTTCAGAGGTTTCGCTCCATAAGAGCTGTTGGAGAGGTTACGTCTGTCTCCGCGGTTGCAACATGTCGCCCACCGTGTCGCTCGCTGTCTGTCGCGGCCCCATCACGGTTCGCCGGTTGTAGAAATGACAGGTTACGGTCGCGTAATAGCGTAGCCACTTAATCCACCGAGATTCCGCCTTGTGTAATCCACATTTCTTGCGTTCACTTCTAGTTCCCGCCGGGTGCGCTACGCGGCGCTGGCCTACATTCGGACCCATCTTTCTTTGTGCCCTAACATTTATTTCTGGACGTGTACACTTCTATTTGCAAACAATGTTATCGAGGTAATTACGCAATCTCCCGGGTGGTTGTACCGTGTATTAAACAATCGCCACTGCTACAGACAAAACCGATCACTTGTTTTCCCTAGCTAGCGCTTATCAAGGGCGGATACGGTTTCTGATAACCTCTCTCCTCTCTGGTGTTTTTATTACTCAGCTTTTGGCCGATGCTCCCGTTTTCTTATTGTTATCGTGTTCCCATTTTTGTTCAAAGTAAACTTTAACACTTTCCAAATATTTTATCTAGTTTATTTTTAGCCTTCACTTCGGGGTTTCTATAATTTACATAGCTTTTGTTTTACCTTTAATGTATTCTTACTAACATGTTGTCTTTTGTTTTTAGGTAAGTGGCGATAAAAATGGACATCATGGTGAAATAACTGGATTTTTAGTAAGTTTTTTATATTGCTTGAATGGCATTGTGGTCTTTAACAAAAACTCAGATAATTTAATAAAATACATACGTGAGTACGATATTAAATTTAGAAACTTTATTATTAGTAGCTTACTCATTTATGCACGTTGACTGGTGATTTGGGTAAGTGGCGATAAAAATGGACATCGTGGTGAAATAAATGGATTTCTAGTAAGTTTATTCAATTGCTTGAATGGAATTGTGGTCTTTCATACACTTAAATAATTTAATAAAATACATACGTGAGTACCATATCAAATTTAGAAACTGTATTATCAGTAGCTTACTCATTATGCACGTTGATGTTAACTGGTGATTTGGGTAAGTGGCGATAAAAATTGAAACCTTGGTAGAATATTTGGATTTCTAATAAGTTTATTCAATTGCTTGAATGGAATTGTGGTCTTTCATACACTTAGATAATTTAATAAAATACATACGTGAGTACGATATTACATTTAGAAACTGTATTATCAGTAGCTTACTCCACGTTGATGTTAACTGGTGATTTGGCGGGAAAATGTAATGACGCGATCCTTTTTTTAGGTAAAAAGGAAGAGTGGTCTTTTATTACATGCAGTAGATAGAACACCCTTTGGCCGTGTGTGGAATAGATAAGGTACTTTAGATTGATCGCTGATCACATACAACACGAGGAGTAAGCTGAGGTAGTGACACTCGACATGAAGAGTGTGACACTTGAGCGCTCAATAGTACCGCCGCCCTATCTGTGAGTAGGGCAAGGAACTAACTACTCATGTACGCCGCCGCGCCGCCACCTAAAGGTTGGGACACACATATCCGCACCGCGCCCGACACGTGAGTCGGCCCGATTGTTTCGGTGCGGGCTCGGCTCGGTTACCGTGAGGCCACACATGTCCGTATGCAGTCCGAGCGCAACAATCTCACTGTTTGTACTAGAGCATGTTTCTTTTGAATTCGAAGTGACAGATACTTAAAAAATATTCGGAAGATTAAGTATTGCTTGAGATAATTGTTTAATTTCATTGTTGTTATGTTTATTAATCGCTGTGTGAATGAAACATTGCAATGCTACACTAAAGCTTTGTACAATCAGCTAGTATGTAAAAATTTGTAAATATCATTATCTTGGTTATATGTTTTATCCCTATAATTCTTGTTCGTTTTTGTTTCATTTGCAGTGAATTTCGGTCAAATTACACTATAAACAGTATATTATTGGTGTTTTTTGTATATTAAACCCAAGAGCTATAGTGTGATGCCAGAGAGTTTGCTATGTTGCAAGCCCGTTTATAATAATTTGTAAAACATACCAAATATTTGTAAAATATATACTGGAGAACATACAAAAAAACACATTTTAAAAATTGTTTTCTTTTATAGCTCCGAGGACAAATAATTTATTGCCAGAAATTAGTCAAAAAATAGTAGAAAACATAAATATATTTTCTAAAAAAATTAGCGTGTGGATGATCGTTCAAAATGATAATGAGTATATGTTTAAGATAATAAATTAGTATGGTTAGCCTTTGTCTGCTAAATTATAATAATATTTAAATAGACACGTTTGAGCATTATAAAATAATTATTTATAATATAATATTTAATGTTACATGTGTAAAGCCTAATATTTGAATTGTAAATCATGCATAAATCCTTTTTTGTTTAATACAGCACACTAGTTATACTAAAATTTAAACTTTGATGCGTAATAGTATATTATTTACTACATAAGCTACAATAACTCATTTTTATTCATTTCATTCTTGCTCGATTCCGCTATTTTTATTTTTTACCCTTTTTTTCTTTCTTTTTTTTCTTTTTCATTCTTTCTTTTCTTTTTTACTATTGTATATTTTGTATATAGTATCCCCAACACAGGCACAGCCTCTTATGGGGTACCTAAATTTCCCTTATTTTGTAAATCTATTGGCCTAATTATTAGTTTTAAAAAATCTAAAGGATGTAACCTACTTTTTATATTTTATTACTCTAAGTACATAAATTAGAAATAAAGTAAGTAGAAACATTTTTTTTGTATTTGTTATTTACTGCTATTGTAAATACGTTATGTCATAAGTATTATTTATTATTAAGCACTGGCAATAATATTTATTTGTAATATTCAGTTTGTTATTATGGGGAAATAAATTATTTATTATTATTTAATTTTAAACGTGGGTTTTTCTTGCTTGAAAATCTTATTGCAAATAAAATATTTTTATTTTTACTTTATTAAAGTGAAGAAATAAAAAAATAAAAATGTCGTAGAAACATTCTAAATGACTCTTACAAAATACCGGAATAATATTTATCAAGTAACATCAATACAACAAAGAAAAATAGATTTTTGCTCAAATAATTACATGCTTGTCATTTTTTAATCAATGAAAAATGTTTATAGATTTTTCATAATTCGAATTTAGTTGTTTAATATCACTTAATGTACAACATGGTTTTCAAATTTGTTGTAATAATAAAATATGCACAATAAGGTAATATGACTAGTTTACTCTAAGGAAAGAAAATGTAATACTTTTATCAATAAATATGATTTTGTACGCGAACACAGGATGTAGAGGTAGTAGGCTATACTAAATAATTCAATAAAATATAACATGCAGACTACTTAAATAGTTTTATAAAGAAGAACGCAACAGTTAAACAACATATGATGCCGCTCGTAGACCGCACCGTGCCCGTCAAAATTCAAACTCCACATATCGGTGACGGTGCGGGCACGGTGCGGCCACAACGGTCTGGTATCGGTGCGGACATGTGTGGACTTGCAGGTTGAATACTGCGCTGCAATTTTTTCACCGTATGACGGCCAACAATCGGCCGACTCACGTGTCGGGCGCGGTGCGGATATGTGTGTCCCAACCTTAACATGTAGTTGACAATGTAGAGATATATCGGCTGATGAAGAGGCTTGTGCTGATACGGACTGTGCTGGAGTGCCACTCGATTCCGATAACCAAGCTGTGGCGGATCAAGAAACTATGTTCCATACTCAAAGTGCCTCCCCATCGTCTGTACAATAAATACTGTTCGACATCAGACACAAAACCAGATTTTTATTTTCAGTTGAGGTAACTTCAAGACACTTTCAAATTGGTGGATTTTTAAATTAGCGACCGCCCAGCAGTGGATACAAACGGAGAAAGAGGGCGATGTTGATCATTCTGAAGTTAATATGTTCAATACCTGGGGCCAAAAGTATTTCATCAAAATGACTGATGACATTAAATCTAGTAGTAACTTAAAAAAATTCTGCTCCTTACTAAAATTCTGGCTATTTACAAAACCTGATGTCGCTTTTTTAACGAGTGTACAAATTTAAGTTTTATGCAACCACTTATTACGTATTTACATCATTTTTAACCTGATTGTGTAAAACTATCATAATCATAGTAGTGTGTACGTGTGAATGTACGTTTTAGAATGGGTGGATGTTCTATCGTGCACATATGTATGTGTACGTATGTGATTTTTCTTATATTTGTATGTGATTTTATGTAATACATTACTTAAATTTCCAATTATTTTAATATATTTGTTTATACATGTTTTGAAAAATTATTTATGTTTTTAGTGCATTACATTTATTTTTTTTTTTTTTTTTTTTTTTCAAAACGGTTATTTATTCTCCACATTGTCTAGTTACTTTGTAATAATCACTTCATATTGTATAAATATCTGTCTTTCTTTTGGTTGTAGTTTTATTTGTAGTCTTGAGCAAACGTGGAGAGCAGTCTGTTGGCATTTTAGTTTTTCTATGTGAAAGTAAACGTACCCTTCAGGACTCACTTAAACTATTGTTAAACATACCTAACTGTTGAGCCATTGAATTGTAATACCGCATCATTGACAACAATAGGAGAGTTGGCTAATATATTAGTTCTAGAAAAAGGTATAGCAAACAGGTGGTGGATTCTAGTTTAGTTCCGAGAACATGAAATCGAATTCGCTGTAGAGAATACGGATCCTTAACTTCATTTCTAACAAGTTTAAACAAATTACGTCTGGACTGAAGACTACAAAAACTGAACGCTCTGTAATTGCTTATAAGAGATAAGATCGGAGTAAAACCCCACAACAATCTTTTTTGAATTTTTTCTATCTTGGGTATATGGATATTATACGTGTATATATGGGTACTATAAAGGGTTATAGTGTGAGACCAAACTGGTGCAGCATAATCTAACTGAGATTGTACCAAAGTAAAAATATAGCGCTTTTAACGCGCCAACTGAGGAAACATACGACCTTCCCTCCCTTAGTATTAAACCTAAACTACGGAAAGCCTTACTTATGATCTTAGTGATATGTTCTTCATTTACACTGTATGAAATGAATTTGTCCCAAATGTGCCTTTTAATGGCAGTTTCCTGTTCTTCAAGAGCCGTTCTTGACGCAGGCGAAGTGGATACAGCAGCTCCACTCTGCCGTCTGCGGGTTTTAACAGAAGCGCTGTATCTCGAGAGCCCCTTGAGCGGTGAAACGTTCCGGATTGCCACTCCAGTCTGGAACGCGGAGTCTATGGGCGCTGGATTCTCCAGATTGATAAAACCTCAACAGTTTCCGGTCAGCAAAGATAATACCGGCAACAGAGTCAAAGATGCCCTCGTGTGTAGGCAGTGGTATTTGAATTTGACACATTAATTAAGACACCTCTCTGGAAACTTTCCGATTGTTACTTAACATGCTTTGAATTGCAGAAGTTGGTGAACTATAGGTGGCTTGTTTGTGATTATAATGAACAGCTCGAAGTTTGCAGACGCTTGCTCTAACTAAATGAAGTTTTGAACTGGAATTACTCGTGGATCATCTGAGACAAAGGTTTAAATTTTTGGAATTCGGACGTTTTACCGTTGTGTTGAATTCACAGTTTTTAAGATTTATTTGGATTTTTTAACTTTTTGAATTATTGTGATGCCTTTTTAAGGATTTTATGGTTTGGGTGGGGTGGGCAATATGGGCCACTCGAGTGCCAAGGACACCAGGAGCGGTGGACATTTATGCCATTTATGTCGGTGATCACGTCAAACTGGAACAGGTGAGCGCGAATGTGAAGGCCGCCCCTCTTTAATCAGAACATTTGTGTAACTGGTCCAAAAAAGTGGTGCGATCCATTGGAGCAACGACAATAAAAATGATAGGACAAGTAAAGGAATCCAAGGTGGAGAAGTGGTCGCAGGATGAGAAGTGGGCCACGAACCGGTTTCCTCTTTCACATGCCTTGGCCTTGTTCCGACAGCCGGACTGTTTACGTCACGACCTCCCGGTGGACGGCTGTTTACCCGGGAGTTTGTTCCAGGCCCGAGATGTTGACGGTGGTTGCCGCAACAACATGTACGTTTTGGCCTAGGGTTCTTGAACTATCCATGGAATTTTTCCATGATGATATCGACGATATTTAGAAATTATTGAAGAGAGTGATTGCCTTGACAGGGTTCTCGAACTAGCCATGGAATTTTTCCATGATGATATCGACGATATTTAGAAATTATTGAAGAGAGATATTGCCTTGAAAGGGTTCTTGAACTATCCATGGAATTTTTTTCCCATGATGCTATCGACGATAATTAGAAATTATTAAAGAGAGTGATTGCCTTGATAGGGTTCTTGAAACTATTCATGGAATTTTTCCGTGATGATATCGACGATATTTAGAAATTATTGAAGAGAGTGATTGCTTTGGCAGGGTTCTTGAACTGTCCATCGAATTTTTCCATGATGATATCGACGATATTTAGAAATTATTAAAGAGAGTGAGTGCCTTGACAGGGGTTGTTAACTATCCATGGAATTTTTCCCATGATGATATCGACTATAGTTAGAAATTATTTAAGAGAATGATTGCCTTCACAATGTGTTGGTTTACGGTTCTCTAATATTCCGTTCTCTTGGTTGTTAGAGCATGTTTTTGCGATCTTTCAGATATGTAACTTGGTAATTGAAGTTGATTGCTGGTTGTGTCTGTACTAAACGCGTCACGTAATTTTGTTTTGTTTATCATGTAACTTAATTGTTCTGGAATAGCCTATCACTCGTGTAGATAACAACACCCAATTTATTGAAGTACAAAGCGGATGCAGGTTATTTACGCTTTACACTAGTATATGGAATTTCAATAATAAATTAACTGGTATTATTGTACAAAATTAAACACTAAACAACTTGTCCGTAAATTCTTTAAAGTTTGTTTTTGACGATGAGAGGATTGTGAAGGGTTTTCCGGACATTTGTCATCGTTCAGTGATACAAAAAAAATCAGTAACACTACGTTTCGAGATCTGCAATCTGATCTCTTCTTCAGGTAAATAAGTAACCCTAAACACATAATTACAAACTAGGTTAAAATAAACAGAACATTGTGACACGCGTAAGTCAGGAATCACAACCAACATGTTGTTATGTCATCTTCACTAGCTCTAAAAAATTAAACACAACACTGATTATTAAAACTGAACTAAAGAATACAGGCTACAATAGGTCCGCATTCGCCGACCAACCACCTACGACCTACCTATTATGTGTTAGGTTAGTTATTTACCTGAAGAAGAGTTGAGATTGCAGATCTCGAAACATAGTGTTATTGATTTTTTGTATCACTAAACTATGACAAATGTCCGGAAAAATCTTGTCCATAAAGTTTAATTGCCAGTTAGTTTTTATTAATCCGGATGGAAATATTTGCCAAATGATTGTTGAAATCAGGATAGGCATCTAAATATAATTCGGAGTGTTGCACAGTTTGACGTAAGCTGCCGAGTCGATAGCGGTATTGGAAGCAGCTGGACCTCGTTGTGTTGTTATGTTGATTTTTGTGAACTTTATTCTTAGGCTCCTTTCTGTTTCCGTTCCAAGGCCTTTTCATGAGATCCGCCTTGAGGTTAGACATTAATGTCTCATTAACTTCTTCATTTCTTGGGTTATGTTTATGATCAGTCGTTCCTGATGGTAGGCTACTGGTTCTTCTGATTACTTGCATCATCATCAGGGATGCTACAAGTCAGGGAAATCAGGGAAGTCAGGGAAAAAACAGGACTGGAAATCAGGGAAAAGTCAGGGAATCCGGTCTCAAGTCAGGGAAAAGTCAGGGAATTTCGACTTTGGTCAGAGAAAAATATAAAAATCCCTTTCTTTACACAAATAAACTCATCTGTGTGCTACTAATTACTTATGGTGCAGTGTGTTTTTTACTTCTGTGTTGTAAAAGATCATTTAAGTCAATCTTTTTGTACGTATTAAACTGGGTTCACTTTATTTTTTGCTTTTTTTATATTTGCCACCCTGTTAGCCTCAACACCGCTTTTTTCCACCCATTAATTACCAAAACCCTTGGGGATTGCGTCGAAAAAAGTCAGGGAAAAATGAAAAAGTTGGTCTGGAAATCAGGGAAAAGTAAGGGAATTTCATTATTGGACTCCTGTAGCAACCCTGATCATTATATAATTCCTGTGGTAAGAGCCCACTAGTAAAATGACCTTGACTTTTCCCCCAAGAACGATCTTAAATCCCTTGCATTTACGTCCTCATTTTTTATTAACGCATACTTTCTAGTATTTTTTGTATCGTTAAATACTTAAACGATGAAGGACAAGAGTGTTTGACATTTTTTTTCGAAAAAACCCACAGCAATCCCGAGAGAAACTAAAGAAGCATTTTGGTGCTTAATAATTGTATCTTTAAATTGTGTCATCTCCCATAACGCTACAATAAAAAAGAGGGGGGGGAGAGTTAAGATAATTTACTGCAGCCGACTAACCCTTACATTTAATTTCTTAAATTAGAATAACGTTCTCGATTCAAGAATCAACCAAGTTCTCTGGTATGTTGTCGTTGAGAACCGAATGGAACGAGGTATCCTGCATTTACTTACCGGTCGATGATGCTATCATGTAGGCCATCTCCCTTCTTTCTATATACTCTTCTCTAAACTGTGAACACTATTCTTCCTCAAAAATGTTGTGTTCAGAGTGATTTATATACATTTGAAGTGAGCATGTGGTATATTAATTATAATTGAACTATTTAGCATATATTAACAATTTTCAACGTGTACGTTATATTTTGATTTAAAGAACACGTCGATATTTTAAGTTAATTTTAAGATAACTTCTCAAAAGGCTTATACCGCTGTTTAAAGTATTACTGGCATTTTTGTGATCAGTGGGAGATTTAGACAATTCTACAATCAGGTACAAATAAAGAAGCCCTAAGAAAAATAGTTGAGACATTTACAATATGAATAAGTTATAGATTCAAGGGATTGAAAGTTCTCGGTTAATTTATAACGTAATAAAACTATATTTGTTTGATTCAATATAATTAAAGAGAATGGTCTTTTTTAATAATTTTTCTTAAGGATTTTTTGTATAAACAAAAAGATGTTGCTATCTGTAGTCATCTCTTGTCTTGATCTAGATTAGACTTCTTTATCTAGATTACACTATATTTTGTAGTCTTGGCGTATCTGATATCGAAACGACGTAGAGTTCCTTTGAGTTTCTTAATCTCTAGTTTGTTTTAATTTTAATCTCTTCAAACGAACATGCCTCCAGATTCCAGGAGTCAAGTCTGTGACTGCGTCATATTCCATACGCTGTATGTATTGTTAAAGTCCATATCGGTGTATTCAACAATTTTTAATGTGGCTAATTATAAAATGTCCCAAAATTCTATTTAAAGTGCTACCGTCCCTCGTGGAATAAAACCAAAATGTATAATTTTCCAGCTTTCCGGAATAGTGTCTCTAACAAAACTTTCTAAAGAAAGTTAAGTGTTAAATTTTGATTATTTATTAAAATAAATAATCAAAATTTAAACGAAAAATTGCACCATCCTAAAGTAATTTCGCCACAGCAATATTTTAATTTGTCATGGATTAAAATTACCTTTTCCAATTTCTTTATGTTTGGGAAGAAGTTTATTGTCTTGATATGTAATCACGTACTAGAAGATTAAAAATGAAAATCATCTGTTGAACAATACCAGAAATGGAATGAACTAGTGTTACATTGGGCTGTCTTATTACATTTCCGGTACACGGAACCGTGTCACAGTATTGTAAGACGATCGCAAGGGAGGTGTGCCATATAAAGTGGTATAACCGACTCTAGTGTGTAAGTGGGTAGCGCTATATCGATCCACCAACACTATTAAAGTTTCGCTCTCGCCTCTACTCTTTTATCTGGACTGACACGCCATGCCACCCCTACCCTGCACCCCCCCCCCTCACCCACCACACATCCCCCTCGGTGTTCACTTCATATTCCCCTCTATTTACAAGGCCCGCTGTTGTGTTCAAGAAACGTAATACAGCTTTTATTTAGTAATTACTTTTTATCAACCTGGTTAAACATTTGTGTGCTGTTTTCTCAATGCAGTATTAATTCACTAAGTGCAGAATTTACATTATCTGTATTGGAGTAACAGTTACTCAGTATATTGCTATCTTCAATAATAAATACACAGAAAGATAATAGTTAAACAGACACGAAAGGAGTATCGAAGGATCTGAAAGAACATAACAAAAGATATATCGCATGGCAGGACGGTTTGCCCATTGACCATAAAACAAAATCAACAGTTATTCCTAGAACTAATGGAATTTATTTATCAGTTTCTAATCTCTAGAGCCTTTCTATCAAGTGTTATCACACAGATGGCCAGACAACGGTACGATTTTAAGCGGGGCGTGTCGGGTCCGTAATGAAGAATTTGAGTCAAATTTACTATTTGTTTTACTTTTAAATGAAACAGTTTTGTTGTAGCCGGCCTTAATTCTGTTGATTGGTTTGTTTACGTTTCCTTGTGTAGGCTTTCTGCTCTCACCCCCCCCCCTCCGAAACTCCTCGCGCGGTCATTTGGTCGCGTGTGTGGCGCTGCAGTGTGTCCCCTGACCGTGACGCACTTCCGCTTTATTACCAGTTAGATCAGCGGCCGGATAACTTCGGTAGGCGGGGCTGTACACCGTATTTTAGCATTAGAAGATAAAATCTCAACTTCAGCATCGGTTTTGAAGTGCTAATAAGGAAACGAACATTAATTGTCCTTCTAAAGGGGGTGGGGAGGGGGAGACGAAGTAATACATTATTTACAGTATAAAAACACATTATCCAGCGATCAAAAAGATTCCGAAAATAACGGCGTTCAATTGTCGCTCGTACCTGGCGTGTTATATATTATTATATGCATTTTGGTGTAGCCTATACATTTGGCTTTCTATTAAGAGATTTATGCAACACCTATATAGAAAAGTAATGTTTACGTTTTTAGTAATTTTCATTATTAGCTATATCAATATCGTTATTAATAAAGATGTTTTTCCAACACTATTATTCATTACTGTACTAATAAAATACTATTGAAAGGTCCCAAGTGTTAGTAAGCAGGTTGGTTATTTAAAAATAATTGTTCCTCAATGAAAGGTGACGTACTCGGTGTGTTAATCGATTAAACAGCCGCTGTGACACCCTTGTGTAGCAATCCAGCTCAAAGGGCGCTAAATCCAGCGAATAGGGCACGTTACCGGTGGGGGGGGGGCAAACAGCTTCAAAGGGCTGTCGCCAGGTGGGTGGTATTATTTGGCAGCAAGGTGGGATATAGAAACTTTGTACATACACTTGAGCAGTTCGATCTGTTGATCCAGAGAGCGCGGAAGCTGGTAGGCTGGAGATTGTTACTGCGGCGAATGTAAACATGTCTCTCGTCTGTTTCTACCTTCACTCTTCATCGTCACTATATACAGATGGTATAGATCCTTTCATCTTCACGTATACTAAACTATAGCTGAACCCTTTCATCGTCACGTGTACAAACCTCTTGTCTTCGTCGTGAGGCTGTGCTTACACCCAGACGAGTATAGTTGCGAGAGAACTTCCGCAACTGCTGTCGCATAATGAGAACGAGGATAAGCAATTTTTATCGCAAAAACTGTCGCAATTATTTGCGACAGCTGCATCTCTGATAGTTGCGGCTGTGAATGCAGAATCTGTTCTCACACGACAGTAATATCTCGGCAAAGTTTATTATTTTTAGTCCTTGTGAACAACTGTCCGACAACTGCTCTACAATTCTCGTGCACAATTACTGTCCGACACTGCTCTCCAATTCTCGTGTACAACTGTCCGACACTGCTCTCCAATTCTCGTGCACAACTGACCGACACTGCTCTACAATTCCCGTGTACAACTGTCCGACACTGCTCTACAAATCTCGTGTACAACTGTCCGACACTGCTCTACAATTCTCGTGTACAACTGTCTGACACTGCTCTCCAATTCTCGTGCACAACTGTCCGACACTGCTCTCCAATTCTCGTGCACAACTGTCCGACACTGCTCTCCAATTCTCGTGCACGACTGTCCGACACTGCTCTACAATTCTCGTGCACAACTGTCCGACACTGCTCTACAAATTCTCGTGTACAACTGTCCTGACACTGCTCTACAATTCTCGTGTACAACTGTCGACACTGCTCTCCAATTCTCGTGTACAACTGTATTACACTCCTCTCCAATTCTCGTGTACAACTGACCGACACTGCTCTCCAATTCTCGCGTACAACTGACCGACACTGCTCTACAATTCTCGTGCACAACTGTCTCGTGTACACTGTCCGACACTGGTCTACAAATTCTCGTGTACAACTGTCCGACACTGCTCTCCAATTCTCGCGTGCACAACTGTCCGACACTGCTCTCCAATTCTCTTGTACAACTGTCCGACACTGCTCTACAAATTCTCGTGTATACAACTGTCCGACACTGCTCTCCAATTTCCCGTGCACAACTGTCCGACACTGCTCTACAAATCTCGTGTACAACTGTCCGACACTGCTCTACAAATTCTCGTGTACAATTGTCCGTCACTGCTCTCCAGTTCCGTGCACAACTGACCGACACTGGTCTAATTCTCGTGCACATGTCCGACACTGCTCTACAATTCTCGTGTACAACTGTCCGACACTGCTCTATACAATCTCTACAAATCTCGTGTACAACTGTCCGACACTGCTACAAATCTCGTGTACAACTGTCCGACATTCTCGTGTACAATTGTCCGACACTGTCTCCAGTTTACACACTGGTCAACAAATCTCGTGTACAATTGTCCGACACTGCTCTACAATTCTCGTGTACAACTGACCGACACTGCTCTCCAATTCTCGCGTACAACTGTCCGACACTGCTCTCCAATTCTCGTGTACAACTGTCCGAAACTGCTCTAAAATTCTTGTATACAACTGTCCGACAATACTCTATAGATGTATTGAGATTTTCATAGTCACGGTTTACAAAATTATACCTGGGTCTTCTCATGGTCGTTATTTTATGTAATATTGATGTTCTCATCTTATTGCGTACAATAATGTGTCTTTGGATATTTTCATCGTCGTTATATAGGCTACAAACTCACGGATCTCGTGAGTTCCATGAATATGTATGGAAGTCTATATTGTTAGTGTTCTAAAGATATGAATCTATTCATTACTATCATAGGCAAGCATATTGATCTCTGTATCGTTTTTATATTGAAACATTATTCTGACGAGGGACGATGTTCTCTTGTTGTTTGTGAGAAGGTATCCACCACAATTGATATCCGCACATCGTTTAACCTCCTTAACCTTAATCATCGCCTGGAGCTTATACGATTATAAACATCGTAAACAACAATAAGTTTTGTGTTAGAAATGGAATTTTTTTATTTTTAGTAATAGTACGTGTTATTTATGTCCTTAGAACCTTCACTATTCCAGGGTGGTGACTTATTTAGTACTCTAGATGATGTAAATGTTTCAAAATGTTTATTAAAATTTGAGATTTATATGCAATTATTGTACATTATAAAAACAGACTTGTAATCGCCGGAATATGAATCAATCTCAATGTTAACAATTTCCAGGCTTCAAAATCCGTCCGTTAGAATAGGATAGGAAAAGCGCTATTGCGGTGCAATTACAAGAAACAAAACCACAACACTTCCGCCCGCCAGTATACGTACAGTTCTCTCAGCTTTGTTTTGTTATAATTTATGTATCTTTGATTAGATCGAAATTTAAATTAATGGTCCGTTTAAAGTTCGTAGAATGATTGGTATGATGTAATCCAATATTCATGCGGTCATCAGAGGTTGACCTGTAACCGTAAATCATTCCGGACGGACGGACATGACCTCGGCGTCACCTTTGGTGTCGAGCGATATCCCAGTTGGGCATAACTTCGTTCGGCGGCAGTCCTGCCTTCTTTCATTCCTTTTCTTCACTATCTTCTCCTCAAGGGTTTCAACATACGCTTTAAATCTTCCACTTCTTGGATCTAATTCATACTCCGACCATCTAGGGACCATCGCATACGGTTCTGCCAGTTAAAAAAAAAATAATTGTGAATTTCATCGTACACTTAAAAGCAGTCTTTCTTCTGCTGGAAATGGATTGAAATTTGCTGGGATTGCCCACAAAATAAAGTTTTTCAGTACATTTTCACCTTAAGGCGTTTTAAACTCAACGCCGCACTTTCTGTGTCGGGTCTTCCCAAATCATCAATTTGAAACTGTAGTGATGAATTTTCCACTTGATCAGCCAATATCGCAGGTACTTTATTTAATAAGAGGGATGCACGTAACGAGATAGTAGATTATGGCCATCACATAATTTTAACTCTACGTGAGCAATTTTCGTGGGTAGGGGGCGGCATGAGGATGTGAATTATGAATAGAAGCCGGGCACGGAAGTAGCGGAAGCGGAGAAGTTGCTGACAGCGGAACGGGACTTTATTTATAGTGTCCGTGGCCCCGGGGTTATCTTGCAAGTTCCACCTGTTATTTGCAAGTTTAACACTACAGCTAGAATTCTCGGCCGGGGGCTATAGGCGAACAACAATAGTGCAAGTTGTTCTTGGACGAGAGCTCTACTCAGAAATGTAATTCGAGTTATCTTCAACTACTCTCTGCAAGTTTACCAAGACAAATTTTCTTGAACTTCCGTTTCATGGATGGAGGAAAGTACAAATGCGGTTATTTTAGTTCTGAAGGTTTAGAACTACAAATTTCAAGCTCAGCAGGTAATTTCAATACACAATCACACTTTTCACAATAATCGTTCCTTTGGTCCACTACATGTCTCTCACTGTGTACTGACCGTTTCTTTTTCTTCCTGAATGTCTACTACTTACGATTGCATTTATCCCTCACTTCAGTAAACCTTTTCACAATAATCGTTCCTTTGGTCCACTACATGTCTCTCACTGTGTACTGACCGTTTCTTTTTCTTCCCCTTACGCTTGCATTTTCTGTTACTTCCAGTGATGCAACTTTGTAAAGTGAAATAATTTCGTCACAGACACTGTTTATCAGGGCCGTTGAATGTATGTAATTGTAAATTGGTCTAATCCAGACATTGTTAACGCTGTTGTACAATGGCCAGTGCTTATCACAGTTACGCCTCCTTATCAGCGAGATAGACTCTTGGTTATCGCTGGCGTGACGCTAGTTGTGTCTGTAGAAATGTATGTCTTCAATTGCCACACACGTTTTGAAATCTAATTTTGCCAACGTTCCGGGTCGAAAATTACCGCTGGACACGTTTCAGGTTATTTAGGGTATTTTTTTGTTTGCGTTTTACTAAAATGCAGAGAAGATGCCAGCAGTTACGTAGGTGAAATAGTGCAATTTTTCCTTTGTTACTAGTGTTTTAGATTATAAAAAGTGAAATTTCAGTGAAGGTAAGTTAAATACGTCTATAAAATAATAAAACTATGTGACTGATAAAACTACTACCAATCAATAGTCCTCAGAAATAAACAATTCATTTAACTTTTAATGGAGCTGTTCGCCACACGTCCTAATGGAAGCCTTGTTTCAGCCATTAGTCGCCATTACAGCAGCACTTCGCGCACTGGAAATGTTTTATCTCCACAGCAATCCGAGACTCACTGGGTCAAGTGCAATCGCGCTTCTAGAAGCTCGTCTCCAACTGTCCACTTCTCGGATCACTTAATTGTGTCCCGTCCTCTCTGTTTGGACTTCTTCTAATTGTGCCCCAACCCCCCCCCCCCCCTCTTCTAGGTCATCGGCAGTATCACACACTTGATCCAGTTCGTCCACCCTGAACCGTATCGTCTTCAGTGGCCTGACTGTTACATAACCTGGCTTTGTACAGTATTGAAGAGTTTGAGGTTATGTAACAGTCCAACACTTGTTTTATCAGACGTTTCGACTGCTGCTAGATTGGTTTCCAAGTACCAGTGTACTAAAAGTGTTGTTGGTAAATACGTACATAAATAAACGCACGCGGTCGTAATTGAAAAATATAATTTACAAACTACCCCTGCTATGTAGCCTACATTTAAAAATCAGAGGTAAATAAAATCTTCGGAAATTTAGTGTTAGCAGAAAAAGTATTGCTCAAAACTACAGAAAATAGTATTTTGAAATTCCAAAATTCAGTTGTGCCTCTTCGATTTCTGAAAGATTTTTGACTCTTAATTTTATAATACTTAATAATATAAAACAACAATGCTGAATGGAATCTACGAAATGCGAACTATAGACTTATTTCGCTCTCTACGTTCCAAAATCCGACCGGACGCCCTTTGCTCTCAGATTTGTATATCAACAGTAATATGAGATGAGTCAGCTGATAAGATGGACGCTGTATCGCTTATCAATGAGCGATAAGCCGGGGACAGCTTCGGGCGGGCGTAGTTTTCCATTGTGTTTTGTGTGACAGTGCATGCACTTCTCTATGGACTACGCGTCTATTTCCGACTTCTGCCTGGACGTCCTGTTCTCCAGTATGTACAAGGTAAATTTTCTTTCCCACAGTTGGCAATGGACCGGACAAGAATTTTGAATTTAAATCAGAAAACGGATCCGTATTTCGGTCCAGTTACGTTTAGTAATGAGTAAAGGTATAGGATTATAAGAAAATGTAGATGTAGCAATGTAGATGTGAGCTTGGTCGGTCGGCCGGGTCGGATAATTTAGACTCGACATTTATTAGCCCTCGGTCGGTCAATTGGGACTAATTGTAGGAAGCCTGCAATGCTGCCAACTGCTGTTGTTGAATTTACCTCGCGTTTTATACACTGTTGTTTTTGTTTCTTTGAATTACCAGTGTAAAACTACCGAGAACATAATTATGAATAGCAGAAATATTTTATTCGTTTAAGAGATGACGTATGTCTATTCGTAAACTGGTTAGTGGGGATCTTACGCCAATTTCTTTGAGGGAGGAAAGTATAAAAAATTGCGCAATCACAAGAAATAAAAAGATTTGGTGCAAGAAACCTTCGTAAGTTTGTGACGATGCCCAAATTAAAACTGCGGAATTTAGAAATGCGAATTTTGTACCCTATGGACATTAGTTATAGCTTCGGGAAGTTAATATCTATTATAATTTATGATGTAAAGGAGTTATAGTTTTATATCTAATTGTTTATTATTTATTTATTTAGAGGTTAATGTACTACACTGATGATGGTTTAAAAACCGAAACACGTGTATGTAATAAAAATATTTTTCAAATGGTTTTAGTTACTTTCATTACATTTATATATATATATATATATATATATATATATATATATATATATATATAAACACAATTAAAATGTTTTAATAAACTGCTACTTAAGGAAAATACGTGATTATAAATAATAAATAAAAAACTGTGTGTGGGTGGGAGGGGGTGGGTATAACTAAGAAGTAATAACCTTATAAGAACATGTATATATAAGCATAGAATAATTGACAGGAGCAAATACATTATTGACATGCTATGTGATGTGCCCGAAACACCATTCTGTCAGTATTCGACCAGTCGCAAGTTACATCATGTCGAGTTTCTCTTGTACCAGTGTCATTATTGTGAGCCAAGGAGGGATGGCGTGTTAGTAGCGAGTTCCGCTCGAACTTACGCCGCTTTTGTCGGAGCTGAACAAGCATTCTGCAGCACAATCATTGTAGGCAGTAGCGCACCACGCGAGAGCGCGCCGGGGTGACAATGTTTTCCCGCGAGCGCGCTTTGTTACCAGTTTTGGCGCGACATTGTCTCGCGTGGAACAAAGCAGCGTTTCATTAAAGCAGCTCGTCCCCGGGATTAATGTGACATAAATATCTGCCACTCACCCCTTTCGCCTCCCCCCCACCCCCTTTCTCAGTACATTCCAATGTTGACGTCGTCCACACACACACCCTCGGCCACCACAGTTCCCCTAATTTGATAGGATGGTAGGGAATCCCTGTTTGAGTATTAACCTTGTTACTGGCAACACTGCTTCTAACTAAGCCCGTATATTATGACGGATGAAGACGAAATTTATTACACTCGTCAAGGGGGGGTCAAAGGATTAGTACATGGCCACTTCGACTTTGATTTACTTCTGGTAAGGTAACCTGTTTCGTAGCATATTTCTACAGTTTTCCGGTGTTTTAAAGGAGCAAAATAGAGCTGTCGATATTGTCGAATTTCCATATTGGATACGTTTGCGTATGGGTGGGGAAAAGGAACCAATTTGCAGTATGTGACGATATATTGGAAGAACAAAGAAGAACCGATTATACTGCCTACAGTATTTACAAGCGGAAAACAAATATTTAATATACGATAAGTTGAGTGTTGAAAGTTATATAATTGTCCACACGTCCCGTAAGCACAAAGAAACACAGTCATGCATTGTTTATTACAAACACGTGGATGTTTGTACCAGAGTTAGGCCAATTCTGGAGGAATAATGACGGCGATAAATCCCTTTTCTGCCCAATTCTGTTTTCAGTTAATTACACGTAGCGTTGGGAGTGCGCCAGGGACAGTTACAGTTCTTCTCCCTCCTTGACTGTTATGAATGGGTGTAATGTCTAAATTTCATCTTGTCCCTTGTTTCGATTCTCGGTAGAGACCGTCAGGATAGGGGAAGAAACAGGGCGTGCCACAGGGATCGTGGTTGGGGCCATTGTTATTCCCAGCGAATCGATCGACTCCGTTGTATACGTGGCCCAGTAGCCTATATCCTCAGCTGTATATTTAGGTGTCGATAGAATGTCGCGAGCTTGCCAATGTTCCTACTGACGGCCCTATCAACTAAATCCGCCCGTTTTGCAACGCCTGTCATCCCGCCTCCCCGAATGATCGGCCTGCCAGAGCCCGCGTTGCCTCATCGGGCCCCGGGCAAGGTTAATGGGGTCCGCTTCGGACTCTTTGGCTCTCCGGAGGTGTTTGTTGCAATTGTTTTATTTCGGTGTCACCAGACAATGGTTTCCGTTAATCTTTTGACCTTGAACTTATTTTCTAAAGTCTAGTTTAAGAATTTTCGTATTTATATTATTCTTGGCGGGGGGGGGGGGGGTATACTGGGCCATGTAGAAGCTTTTAAAAATGTATTAGTAACGCGTAGTTGAAATTGTAGACAGTTTCGTTGAACAATAAATATTCAATGTTTCTATCGTCTCTATAACTTATCCAAGCTTTATATTCATCCCAACAAAACCATGAACATCATAATTATTTCCTATAAAATGTAAACGCACTGCTCATTAATGGCTTTAAATGCGCTGCGCTCGGTTTTAATTATTGTTCTAATTAGATTTTGAATTGCGTCCATAACAGGCACAAATTATCGGTCCGAGTGAATTCGGGCCTAATTATTTTTCAATTACACCAGTTTGATTGTCTAAATTAATATTGCATGGGACAGATACAGAGTGGATTGTGATATAAATTATGCCGTTGTCCACTTCGGAACCTAGTACAATACGGTTTGAATTTGTTGTCAGCAGTGTAGTGTTTTCCTGTATGTTTGATTGAGGAAATGTATAAGAATTAATTCATTCATTCCATGCTTCCAGCAAAAAAAGTCGTCTTGACTTTTTTTACGCCTAGCCGTGCTGTTAAAGTTAATCACAATGAAACCTTCAAAACCAGTTTTGGCCAACACATTGAAATACAATTTAAAAACAAAAATGGACTTGTAAGATGGGATTACTTTCGGTATAATGGTATGGATTCCTTAGGACCATATAAAAAAACCTACTCATCCAAGCATATCAGTGTTGCCACCCACATTGATTATTACCTCTATCGCTGAATAGATTTGAAACTGTCATGATCAGTGATTTCATTTTTTAACAATATGTTCATGAAGGAAATAGGATTTTTGCCATCGTTCAGTGATACAAACATTCAGTAACACTACGTTTCGAGATCTGCAATCTGATCTCTTCTTCAGGTAAATAACTAACTTGAGACATAATTTTAAAAATTGGTTAAAATAAACAAATTATACCAGAGCGTTGTGACACGTGTGTCAGGAATCACAACCACCGTTGTGTGTCAACTTCACTTATACTCTAAAACATGCACTTAATAAAAAACTAAACACAACACTAATTATCAAAACTGAACTACAGAATACAGGTCACAATTGGTCTGCATTCGTTGACCAACCACCTGCGACTGACCAGAGGCCAATAGTAAATGGCGATCGTACGGCAGCAACATGATTTTGGCTAAAAGGAAGGGCACAGGATTGGGCCGTGTTTTAGATCTCGAAACGTAGTGTTACTGATTTTTTTGTATCACTGAACTATGGCAAATGTCCGGAAAATCCCGTTTGTTCACAATCCTTCCATCGTCAGAAACAAACTTCAAACAAAGGACTGGTCATGAAGGTTTATTATTTTTCTTTGCAATTTCCTGGTTTATAGTAGACAGAATGACCACTAAAAACGCATCGTCTTATTTGATCGATTGTGATCTGCAAGATTGGATGAGGTGATATTTATATTATTTTAAGATTTTTTTACTTTAAATTATGTGATCCTGACGAAGATTTCATTTTGCATTTTGGTATCCTGTGATATTTAAGATGGTTTGATGTTGAGGCCGAATGTTTGGTATGATTGTTTTATCCTGATATTTTGGTGGTTTAGAAGATTAGAGCTCAAAATTTGGTATTCAACTAGGGTTTTGGTGATTGACTGCGGGGCTCGAAATTCCGTGTTGCGCAATATCACTGTAAAGGATTTGGCTGAGCAGCATTAATTTCAATAGTGTACTGCAAGGATTTGGCTGAGCAGCATTAATTTCAATAGTGTACTGCAAGGATTTGGCTGAGCAGCATTCAATTTCAATAGTGTACTGCAAGGATTTGGCTGAGCATCATTAATTTCAATAGTATACTGCAAGGATTTGGCTGAGCAGCATTAATTTCAATAGTGTACATGCACCACCTTACGGAGCGGGCTAGTGTTATTGTTGGCTCCGTATCTATGACGGTTATCAACGTCATCGTCTTGGCCTCGGCCCAGGCCCGGGGCCTATCCAATGCTGTCGAGAATGATACGCATCTTCTACTCTCAATTAGGGTCTGTCTGTGTGTTGTACGTGGTTAAAGAGATCGTCTTTGTTGTGCTGGAAATACTACGATTGTCGATCTTGGTTTGATGCACACAAGTCGGATATAGGCATGGGATAAGGCTTATGGTACAGAAGTAACTTGATAACAATTTGGCTGAGATGTGAACAAAGCAATCCGATTACGATAAACGGATCCGGTTTTTGTATCGCTCAGTATAATCAATCGATACGAACGTACCATAGAATACGAAGTAAAAATTATATATATATATATATATATATATATATATATATATATATATATATAAAACGTTTTTATGGAGTTTTTTCTGTCATGTTTCCTATATCCGCCCTATTTATGAAATTATGTTTTTGTTGTATACACATATAAAAGAAATAGGAAACATGACAATAAAACAAACAATTAGGCTAGACTATTTCTTTAAGTTTTCCAAAGTTGACTATAATTTTATTGAGTTGCAGTCGTATTTAAATTAAACACTATGTTTACGATTTGAAAAAGCCTGTGGATTTTACATTTTATAGAGATTAATTAATTCTATTAAACTGTTCACATTATTTAATCAGTATCGGTTAAATATATCGATGGTTGTAGTTAAACAATGTCGGTTGTTAACATCGATCTAAAAACCAGGTCTGCTTATCGTACTCTGCCCTTAATTGTTTTATACGGGTTTGCGATACACAGCATAAATGATCATATTCGTGGTATTTGTCATATGGATGTGTATATCATATTCAAAACGCGTTTTTAGACTAGAAAACTTGTACACCACTTAGCTTAATGATTTCTCATGTTATGATGGGCGAATCAACTATTGGCATTTCTGACTTGATTACATTTTGGGTATGGTTTCAATATAAATTAGGTAATAGTTAAATTAATATGACATACCTATTTATGAATGGACGTGGTTAAGTATTATATAGGTTAACTTAATGGTAGTTAATTAACTGTTGTTAATGCATCGATATCTAATAAGAAGCTATTACCCGCGTATGACAGAACAGAAGACGCTGTGAAGAAGTAAAATTAATTGAAGCTCTGAACTGGCGTTGAACTCGTTAATTAAGAGCAACGACTGGTAATCTACTCTGATGTCTGATAGGCGAGTTTAAATTTTCAGATCTCTTTTCATTTGATGTCGGAGCGGAAAGACCTCCTCTTAGTTTTGCTCTAATATTTATAGCAGAACTTCAAACGCCGGCCGCTAACTCTTTACAGCTCCATCGGTACAAGCGAGTTTCATCCAGCAGGAGTATTTGCTCAGTTCCTGCTTTTCATCTCTGTATCGGTAACATATATTTCCTCTCGTGTTCTTTGATTTTTTGTAGGTTCTGAGTTGCTTTTTATCAGCGGCATTCTAATTTGTATTTGTATTTGTTACAGGTATGTACCGCCGTCAATAGACACAACTCTTGCATCATAAGTCAGAGTAATCGTAAGGTAGTGGTAATGTAATTACGTAATGAGGTATAAATACGATACAGACATTTTCTCTCCGCCTAAAAGAGGAAAATCGTTAACACGTAAACTAAATTATGTTATTTTGTTGTTTTAGCTGTAAGTAAATGCATCATTTATCACCAGTAAGGTTATTCAGAAAAAATGTTTCATAATACTTTTCTCAAATGACTATTTATTTATTTATTTATCAACGGGAATACACCATTTTACAGATAAGGATATTAAGATGGCAATACAAAATATAGAAAAACAATACAAAGGTATCAATAAAGAACAAAACAATAACATGTTGCAAGCACGTCAACCAACAATAAGCTAAATCAATAAGCAAACTTAATAAACGAAAACAACAATTCAATAACCAACCAACCAATTTTTTTTTTTTTTTTTTTTTTTTTTTTGTCAACCAACAATAAGCAAAATCAATAAGCAAACTTAACAAACTAAAACAACAATTCAATAAATAGAGGTAATACGAGGAAAGCAATATAAATAATAATAACAATACTACTACAATACAACAATACTTACTATTGTAAGTCTTACAACCGATCATTAAATTTCAAAAGTTTTACATAGATTTCGGTCTTGGTAAATCCCATATTACTTACCTTAAAGTTTGTTTATTAGTTAATACACTAGTAAACGAGCCCATGTATTTTATTATATCTTAAAATGAGGTTGGCGACTTTACGTAATTGGGATTAATATTAGAAATGTTATGTTTCATAAATTTATAACTATTGCTAGAACATTAATAATGTTGATTTCTTGAACATGATAGATAGATATCACCTTAAAATTACCGTTGAAAACCCCATGTTTTTATACGGGCAAGATGACTACTTGCCATATTTCGGAAACACTGACCAAATTTTGATGTTGCCGTTTTATTTCGGTGAAAGGAATTTTCTCGAATTTAATGCAACACAATTAACATTCATTATTAACATTCTTTGATAGTTATTGCGGTGTCAGGCGTTTGGTTTTAGGCCGATTTGAATCCGGCTTGTAGATATTTTTATTCCACTCGGTTTACGGTGTTCACTTTCAAGGATGTGACGTCATTGTAACCAAATATTTAGCATGGAAGAAAATTATTTATTACTTGGCGCTGCACCGCATCTCGTAACTTTTCCCAGAAGATGTCTGGTTTATGTCACATTTTGCGAGTGACATCCATTTCCTCTCTATCAGAGACAAGAAACCATTTGTAAGGAGTTATTTTAATTTAAACCCATTTCCGTAATGGTTGTCCGCTCTTGAACACTTTGCAGAAAGTTTCTTACCACTGTACGTACTCACACTATTGATACATTTGCATACCGACTCTGGGAACGAGAAGTAAATATTTGGAGATTTAGGAAATGGGTAAATGTTGTAGGTAATCCACCCATACAGGTGTACTCTCATGACAGGACTTACCGAAACTTTCTGCATACCTTCACCGATCACGATTCCAGAACCCACCACATTCATTCGCCGTAAAAATTATAAATAAAAAACCCGTTATTACGGTGGGTAGTATTATTGATATATAATACACAACAAGATTCCAATTATATATTATATAATAATTGGAATCTTGTTGTTTAAGGTATTTGTTTGTAAAATTTTTTATTTAGTTATGTTTTTAATTCTTCGTTTGGGTTTTGTTTCTTTTTTTTATTAATTCAGTGTGTTTTTATGAAGGATTCTGGGAACAGAAAAGTTAAAATTTGAACACTGGATTTTCTGTTTGGTTTAAACTTTATACTACTTTGGAAGCAAAGTGAACAAAACAACTGGAACGTAAAGTTAGTAACGCGTGTTGGTTAATAATGTTGCATAATACTGTTTGTAGTTTTTTTTTACTTTGCTTTCACTGTCTTGCACTGTGGACATACTTTTGAAGGTTAATTCTTCTTTGGGAAACTAAAATCGTTCCCTACTATCTATTTATTGCATCGATTATCTTATAATGGTATTCCATGACCTAGCTTTTTTATGATAAAGATGGCAAATCCTTTTCCAAGCAGTTGGATGTCAGTCTCTTGCCTTAAAATTTACCGGATTTAAATTAACGCACAGGCGCCATTCATTTTTCAACGAACGATTATTTAACAAGTTACCTAATAAAATAATGATTGAAAATACGAAAGGATATAGTATATAATATAAATTGGAGAAATGGTTTACTCTGTGAGGTATTATCCTACACATGATTAATTCGCTTTGAAATCTGATTTGCACAGTTGAGTTATGTAGGAAAGGATAGGATAGGATGGGATACGACCATGGTTTGTTGTACTCAAGGCTTGCCTGGCAGGACGACCCGCAGGAGCTGGACGGATAAGGCCGCCAAGAGACAGGTTACCTTGTACGGCCGTGGGGACGAGTCAGGTGGGTAATGGCACGCAATCAGAGCCAGAGGTGAAGGCCGAGGTCGGCACAGGTGACCGGTGATGGGGGGGGGGCGTCCCCAGGTATCCCCGGAGGGGGTGTGCACAGTATAGGAATATTGTTTCCATGTAGACCACAGCCGTATCGTGTTGCTTGGTACTGTGGATATAGAGTCTCGCTTATCCTGCATAAATGGGCGGTCTTGAGATCGGATAATAGGGTGTAGTTATTGAAAAAAAAAACTTAAAACAAATTCAATTTATATATAGTACTACTGATAAATACATAGCAACCCAATTTCTCTTTACAAATAATTTATCACGATTTTAATTTGTTCTATATGACAAGAAAACATAATTAGCCCATTTTACGTTTGCATGGAAAAGAATAGAAGAATAGGCTACTTCTAAAGCTAGCTGTACTTGTGATCCACTTCATTTTGATCCCATAAGAATGGTTGTGAACCTCGTGCATCTTTTCGATCTTATTTTTTATTCCTATGACTCAGGAAGATGAAGTGAATGTTTTATGAAGGAAAAAGGACTTTTTTGGACTTTTGGTAACGTTCAGTGAAACAAATAATCAGTAACACTACGTTTCGATATTTGCAATCTGACCTCTTCTTCAGGTAAATACTAACACATAATAGTTTTGAATATTCTAAACCTAAAACAAATCATACCAGAGCGTTGTGGTATGATTTGTTTATTTTAGCCTAGTTTGTAATTATGTGTGACGTTAGTATTTACCTGAAGAAGAGATCAGATTGCAGATCTCGAAACGTAGTGTTGCTGTTTTGTTGTTTTACTTTACGATGGCAAATGTCCGGAAAAAATGCTTTTCCCTCCACAATCCTTCCATCGTCAAAAATAAACTTCAAACAATGAATGTTTTATTTTTTTCGATATTTTTATGGGCTATTCTGAAAAAATCAAACTGTTCTCATTAGGAAAACTGAAACTAGTTTCGCTACAGCAGTCTTTGGTAGCTGCTGTGTTGTACAGTCGGTTACAAAAAAACTATACACGTCCATTCACGTCTCCTTTTTCTTTCATTGCTTAGGAATAACGTCGGTTAATTAAATACGCTGTAATTTGAAAGCAGTAATGACAAAGTCGCACGAAGATTGCTGATTTCTGTGTGCGATGTAAACCCCCCCCCCCCCCCCCCCCCAGCCATAAATTTGTCGGACACCCCAAAAGGAGTGTCCGACAAATTTCTGCGAAGGTCGAATCTTGAGCACCCAGAATATCCGTCGTAAACAAATCGAATCCAATCTAATCTGGCGGCCATGTACGGCCAGCGGGCGATTTGCATCTATTGAATTAGTTTCCATTTCATAACCGTCGTATAGCAAAGGTAGGTCGGTAACGGCACGCCCCCGTTTCAAATTTGAATGAGACAAGGTCTCGCCTAGCGGAGATGTTGGTCCCCCCTCCCCTCCCCCCACGCACACACGCACAGTCTAGTCGAAACTTGGCTCCTAGCACCGTTTTGTAGTCCCACTGCCCAACATTTCTTGTTTGTTTTCTGATGTTCTTCTATGCGTGATTACCTACGTTCCTGTTAGATTATCGCAATGTAGAGAGTACAGTAGCCTATTACCAACAGTGCAAGGATGTATTTTCCCTTCACACTTAATTTGGTCGGTCCCCCCCCCCGCCAAATCCTAGGTACATCAGTGTGTTGTAATTCTACCCTGCCATCAGGAGCAGAGGCAAAGTAAACCCCCTCAAGTTACATCCATGAATTCCATCCAATTTTCAAGCCACTGTAGAACATATGAGAAATATTCAGTGAAAGCAGTTTTATAGTGACCGTAAAAGATGTTTTTAGTAACGATTACTTATAGTGCTGAATCAACAACGGATTAAATTTTTACGATGACATTTCTTTCCCAATTCCATCTATTTTTTTCTATTGGTAACTGTGAACTGTGCAATCATTGCATATTTGTTGTTCCGTATTATGCAATGCGAGTATTTAGAGGACTGTTTTATTTGCGGAAGCATTGAATAATCGTATTTTAACCCTTACAACCCCGGACACTTTTCTAGCCCTTCGCCAAAAGTATCAGGTTATGCCGTAGTCAGAGGTGTGTGTAGGCTTCAAAATATCCTCCGAAGTGCACTGTAATCCTAATGCTAATGTTAAACTGAGGTTTCATAGCTAAAATAAGTTTCCTACCCCCCCCCTGACCAACCAGAACCAAATAAAATTTCGGCTACGGATATGATTTCTGTCAATGGAAAACAAACTCTACATTTAGAGGACGTTGGGAGTTTAAAATTAACATTTTAAGTTTTATAAAAATGTGTCGCTGGGATTGTATAAGTCCGATTATTGCAGTGCAAGCTGAAAGTCATTAAAATACGGAAACATTTATTTCTTTGGCTGTTTTAAGCTCTGAATGTCACATAATGTTATTCTACACGCCCTCCTACAGTCTAGATTGAATTGAATCTTGTAGAGGTGGTACGGTTAATTGATTTTTCATAACTTATATATTTGTTTTAAATTCTTAGTCCTTTTCTCGCATTTTTATCACTCTACAAGGAATAACAGGCATTTTTAAAGTGGTATTTGGTGGCTCTGTAATCAGGTCCTAATAAAAACCGGCCGAAGAGAAAAAATTTGAAATGTTTACATAACAATGTAACATTAGTTGTAGATTCAGGATGTGACTTTTTCTTTTTTTTTGTTCAATTACAAATTGTTTCATAATTATAATTTAAGACTATAACGTTTTATATTTTTACACGTAAAAACATCTCACTGTTTCCTCTTCTAATGTACATTTATTTATTTCCTTCCAACGGTCAAAAGAGCAATTCACAATCAACATAATTTCATTTCATGTACAAGATGACTATATTAGATTAAACAAAAAGGGTCAAGCCAAACATGCAACAGGACTTCAATACTAATACACGAAAACATAACAAGAAAATAGAAAATAAGTTTACAATCCAAAAACGATATAGTAGCGACAATAAATAGAATCTATATAATTTGTAATAAATATTAGCGTAAGTAGTAACAAAAAAGATCTATATAATTTACAATAGATATTAAAAGTAGGAATAACGATAATAAAATCTATATAATTTAGAAATAAATATTAACAATAGTAGTAACAAACAAATAAAATCTATATAATGTAAATAAATATTAACTATATTGATTACAATAAATGAAAGTATAGTTTGTAATAAGTACTGACGACGGTGATGAACAAAGGAGAAAATTTTAAACTAATAAATGAGCACATTAAAAGATACTAATACGAGCAGGTTTATTACAGAAGTAGCAAAAATAAGAGAGCAAGATGGAACACAAAGTCATAATGTAAAATGTTCGTATCAAATTCGTTATCATGGAATAATACAAAAATTACATTTTTCCTGTATTCAGAAACGGCATCTGGGTTGTGACCAAAATGTTCTTTAAACACAAGAAAATCCAACCACCATTTTGTTTTCCCTTACTAAAAGTATCTAGAAAATTGCGTAAACCATGTGCTCACAATAAGCGTAGTATGAGCGGATTGGACAAATTTGCCATTTTTCCATAGCAAGGTAACAGGCAAAAACAACTGCATTGTTTTATATACTATGCAAGGACGTCTACTTCTACTTCGTATTTAGTATTCCTGTTTTTACAACAACTCGATTAGATTAGTTTCTTCTGTTGTCTTGTTTATTGTTTTGGGTTGTCGCTGAATGGATCGTAATAGATTCATAATCCAAATGTGGCGTAAATTTCTGATTGTACGTCACAGATTTTAAAGGTGATAAGGTTACTGAAAGACAACTCCTTGTGAAAAGTATTTCAAAGGATAGAATTGAAAATTGCTCACATTTTGATGAGGGAGGTATCAAGCAAAGATTATTTTATTTAGAAGTTCTGACTTTGGCAGTTAATTTTGAGAAGCATTAGTCTACTATCCTTGTTACCTGACGGAACGAGGATTACTGATAAGGTGTGTTTTGTGTGCTGTTGATATTTTTGCCTTATAGTCGCTGCGAATTCTTTGCCATACCTATATTTCGTGTTATTTCTTCACTGAATATTTGTAAGTTTATATGTTGCAAAGTAACTAACTGTCTCACATACTAATAGGTAAATTGAACTTATTTGTTTTGTACTTTTTTAATGAATTAATAATTGTTTCTAAAATTGCACTGCTGAATGAGATTGTACATTGTTAATTGCCTGATTTCTTGTAAATGTATAGACTTTTTCAAGTAGATCTACTACTGTATTTCTTGTTGTTTGTTATTTGCTCTAAATTTATCTTGTTAATTCTTAAATGTTTATCATTGTTTTTCTTTTATCTTGTTGTTGTTATTGTTATTATACTCAAGTTATATTAGTTTTCGAGTTGGTTAGTGTTATTTATGATTTGTTATTTTTTTATACTTATTCCATAGTCAAAACTAACACACCATGTTTTATTGTAAATTTGTATTATTCTTATAAAAAATGGTTGTCCGTTGATAAATAAATTATGCTGTCTGTTTTTTTCTATCTGATGGAAACTGTTTCATTTTTTGATGACATTAACACTAATTTGTATTATTCTTATAAAAAATGGTTGTACGTTGATAAATAAATGTAATTCAGAACAATTTCAAGTGGATTTCGTGGTTTCGTTTTTTTCTATCTGAACGATGGAAACAATAGTGGTTGTTCCACAAATCATTTTTTGATCCAAGAGAGAAAGACGTTAACACAAGTGTTCCACGTTAGCAGTAGACCCCCATATGTAACAACGGGGTAGTGGCCCGGGCTTATTAAACGGAACTGTTCATTTCCGGCGGAGCCATATACGCCGGAAACAGTCTGCCCCCATGTGGAGAGGGGAGCTAAAATTATCCCGTTCACAGTGACAATGGCGATGAAGCGCCGCGCGTCTTTCTTGAGGAATGCAGCCACGAAGTTCTATACTCTGCCCGAACTGACTTTGCATTTGTATTTGTGGAACTTTCCTTACTTATGAAAAATGCAATGTTGTGTTCTGCCCGGCTGCCCTCGCTTAATGCGTTGTAAATAAAACTCGTCCAAAAATTATTATTATATTTGGGACCAAAAATATTTCTTGTCCGACTCCATTAAGAATTGCCCTGACATCCTTTCTTATGAACGGTGAATTTTACGACTTATCTGAATTATTTTATCTCCTGTCCATGGTCTCTCATAATTTTAAGAGTAGTTTAAGAAATAGTATTGATTATACGTTACGACTATGTTCGAAACATTGTAATGCGTCTGTGAACGATAAAGTATTCTTTTGTATTCTAATACATAAGGTTTGAGTTGGTTAGCATAGGCCAAGTGCAGAATTAATCAAAGTTTTTCAGTGTTCATAAAGTTTTTTGACTTATTTGTATTACTATATCGTTGTGGGAGGTCTCGTTTAAGATATAGTAATTCGCGTCAAACTATTTATTTATTTATTTTTGTTCTAGTAGTTTAAGTAAGTGTATTTTAAGCAAGTTTTATTATTTTTGTATATTTAACCGCTTAAGTACGACAAAGTTTTCTGAATAATTCATAAAATTACTGAGAAAAACTAAAATAACGTTGGGATGAGTATTAATGATGTATTCTCCAATAATTAGTTCTATGATTATAAACAAAAGTTCATAAAACTGCATGAACTTTAAAAATGCTAGGTAATTTTACTACAGCCAGTTCATAAATACATCTCTGAACATTACATACTGGATTGAACGTTCCCTGATCAGTTACATATCATTGATAAAACTAAACCAGTTTCAAAATTGGTGACAATCGAAAGTTTTGATTTTGCTTAAATCTCACAAAATGTTTTCACTTGCCATTGAAAATTCAGATACTATTTTATATTGTGTATTGGTAGGAACCATTGTAATGGTATAATAGTATAACCATTAACACTTTTGCGTGTTTCGAAAATATAAATTTGTACGTAGGTAAGTTAGTAGTGAAGTCTCAAGATTTTTAATGCAAATTAGTTTTATGTTTCCACGCTAGAAAATTTGTTTTCACAAATATACGTGGTTGGATAAGAGGAATTTTCAAGAATCTTTAATATGACACATATTTAGTGCTAAGTAACCGACATCTAGTTTTAAAAGGTCGCTGTCCAAGTATTAATTATTGTCTTAGTATATTATTTTACCCGTTGAAATCTGAAATAAAATTATGTAACGTATGTGTAGTAATTGCGCGCCAAATTACGTTCCCGTCAAATAAATATACGCGACTCTTTGCCATTAAATCAATTAACTTTGTGCAATTCCGGGAAAAGAGTTGTCCTCGTTTTACCCAAATTGAATGCAGCAATCAGGAGTAATGTCGTTTATCTGACGTGGGACGGGGTTCAAAGAGACGGGTGTACTCATATCTCCGCTCTTTGTGGACGCTCCCAACGCTGATTGTGCTTTTCTATTACAAGAACCAGTGACTGTCCTGTCGGGCACCAGTTCCAGAGTAGAAAGGTCTCGGGGACTCGGAACTGTTGGCTGAATGAAGTAAGAATGCGCGCGGGCACGGTGCGGGCCGAAACCAGTTCTGCGGGTCAGCGGGACAGGTGTCGTGCACGTGCGGTTTGTGTGTGGGGGGGGGGGAGGAGGGCTAGGAGGAAAGGACGAAATGGTTGCAAAACCGGTAACCTTGCCGCGTTGCCTCGTGATTTGGCCACAGCAGCGCGCCCCGAACTGTGTGAATTATGATTGATCGTCAACATTGAAATCCGGCCAGTTACTCCGCCTAGATTTATTTCGTTGACATTGTGCAAGAAGGACCGTCAGGTGTTACATTTGCATGATGACCTAGAGGTGTAGCCAGAGTGACGAATGGTACTACTCTACATTGTGTTGCACGAGTAATCTTGAGGTGTATTAGTACAGTAATGTGGATTCAACATCTTTCTTGTTTCAAAATTGATAGTCCCAAACCATTGAATATACGTGTTTGATCAAAATGCCATTGATTGCGGTACGAAAACCCGTTGTTTGTTTATGACCCATCTGTATTAAAACAAGACGTCAAGTTTCTCTTAATCTTTTATTCGCGTATTTACAAAAGTCATTGTAAGATCTTTTGGATCCGCTGGAAAACTGTTATCATTAATGTAGTTTTGGCAGAGCGTCAGCGATGCTACTACTAGATATGCAAAAAATCATGAATGCTTGTATTTCTGCTAGTTTTAGCTGATTCAGTTAGTCCACGATAAGTTAGAATTTCCACTTTACTACTAGAGAGCCACCAGAGCTGCGGGTACTACACGGCCGCTGTATTGCGGCAGTATTGATCGATTACGCCACGCGGCTGGGGAGGGTTCCCCAACTCGTGTGGTTCAGGAGCGAATGATGGCTGGATCGTTGTTATCTCTCCATGTGGTCCCGACTTTTCCCTCCCACCACCCACAAGGGCACGCTAATCGTGATATACGACCCTGTGTACCTGGGGATGGAGCACATCTCGCCCAGTTTGGCCCCCGAGGGAGGCAACTTCGTCGTTGACTATTTAACATTCACTTCTCGGGTTGGCGGTGATGTGTACTCTGCACTCCCCGGTGTCTGTCACTTCTCATTATAGATTGCAGGTTCTATAAAGTAACTACAGTAAACTTATTTGTTTCCACCAGCTCTAGTTTTAACATTTTGCGATTTAAAAAAATTAATTTAACGAACGTGCTTAGAACTGGGTTTAGTCCACAATGCCAGACGAAAATGTTTTATGTAAGCAGTTTTATAAAAAAAAAACGTAACATTTTCCTCAATACATACTGTATTTAATTTTATGCCATGCTGAATTAAAGTAGTATTACATTTATTTAGGTGTTTTATTTTACAAAATTCCATTTTGAGTGTTGTCAGATTAAAACTAAGTGATACACGTGTTTTTAAACAAAATTAATACTTTAAGACGACATTAGGTCCATTTTAACTAAAATCCCCGGTTGTATACGCTACCCTTTCGTTTTCTACTCCTACCCCTTCCCCTCCCCCCACCGCGCTCATTGACAATGCCTGCAGCTTGCCGATCAGTTACTTACTATGGCGCGTCGCTTTGTCTAATTAATTATCACATGCAGATCGTGAAATTCAAGCCTACACACACCATCGTGTGTGTGTGTCGAATTAACCAACATCTACATTCGTTTGTTGTCCACCCAGGCGTGTTCTATGTTAACGAATTCTGCTTGTTGAATTAATTAATATATTAATTCACGTTGCCTTCATTTGGAATAATTGAGTTTTAACCATAGTCAATGTTTCTTAATTGGAATATTAATTAGGATTATTAGGGGATGGGTTTTTTATTTGATTCAATTCAATTTAATGTTTAAGGTCTATCAATTTCGATTTGATAGTCGTCGTGTATTTAATTTGTAATTATTTACTTAGTAGCAGTGTGTATTTAATAACGTTATTCTGTCATATAGTAACATTATTTAAACCCTAGATTATCCCACATGTTCTAAAAAAAGGCTCTGTATTCCCATAAAACCCTAATCACCATAAACCTATCTGGAGTTGCTCTCTAGTTACAAGCCCAATCACAAACTCAAGGGCCTAATCCCTTTGAAGTTATTCCATTCAATTACATTGTGTAAACATTTTTAATGAGATCCCCTTAATCATTATCCCGTCCTTCCTCAATTTCGCCGGATTATGTAAGAACGTCCATGGTTGAAGAATCGCCGAGTCCTCCGTTCGATTACACTGTACTTAATCCTTCCTCCAACTTCAACATAAAATTAACATAATTATTGGCTGCAGCGCAGCGGCGGATTTCTCCGGCACACTCCTCGGCGATGTTTACCGGATGAGAAGTCGAGAGTTTCTCAGATAGAAGAAATGGTAATTAATTTTCACAAGAAGTTTGTTCGTCAAGAAACTGGAAGTATAGGATTTAAGCTGGCGAAGTTGCGAGCCGGTATTATTACTTGTTCCCGCGATGAAAGTTGTCGGACTGAACGCGTTCTTGGGTCTTTATTTCTTGTTGAAGTTATCCCTCTCAGTTCGGAATTAACAGCGATATTGCTATGTCGAGAATTCAAGTCTTGGCCACTCCAAGCGTAATTACCTGGAGTAAATATTAATACTGTTCGAAGAGCTCGTTTTGTACAAGAGTTTAATCTTGTTGGAGATTTCAAGTAGCTACGTTATTAGACTTGCAATTTCAACTTTGTCAATGGACAGTGTACAGCGGTTATCGCGAGATAACCAAATCAAGCAGCGTCGAGCGTGGCTGCTGCTTGGATGGGTTGACCGCTTAGCGATTCTGTCCTTGCAAGCAGCCCTCCTGCCCGGCCGATCGGAAGTACCTTTAAGTCGTCGGCCCTTAAGTTTAAGTGTTAAAGGGCTTAGCCTACATTCGGCAAAATAATACATTATTTACTTTACTTTCACAACTTAAAGTAAACTATGTAATGTTCTATTTATTTTTATGACTGTGTATTTATATACTGTTTCTCTATATATTTATAAGTGATTTATGTAGTGTAGGATAGGGAGATTGTATTTAGATGTATTGGTTGTTGTATTAGGAATACTCTGGATAATGGTATGTTATGTGGAAGCTGCAATATACAATAAAAGGACTAAAGGACTGCACTTTGGAAGTAGGCACACATAAAATGAGAAGTAGTTAAATTATAGAGTAACTTTTAAGGGCCACACACGCCATTTTTGTGTCTGGACTATTTTTGCATGTAAAGGTATTGTATCTAACCGAATAAAGGATTTCTGACTTCTGACAACGATAAATGTAAATGTATTTATTCTTTTAACTATCGTAAATTCTCTGTTGTTGTCTTGTTTTGCCAAATACTTACTTATTTTAATAGATTTTTACAACACCGATGAGTTGTCAATCTGGAACAATATTTAAGTATGCTGTAAGTGTCTGTGGTCAGTGTACAACGAAGTATAGGGTGCAAGAATGCCAAAGGAATTAGTCGGCAGTTTGCTTGCAAAATGACGTATTGTAACCTTACCAGTTTTAATTGGTCTTGAACAATTTTCAAATTAGTCACTCTAGGATACGGACTGAATTTTCTTCTAAAAGAGGAACATAACCTCACATATCTCTGTGGTGGACAGTAATTGCGGTAATTTTGCCGAGACAATTTTCGAAGGTACTTTCCAGGG
Source organism: Homalodisca vitripennis (assembly GCF_021130785.1). Lineage (NCBI taxonomy): Eukaryota > Metazoa > Arthropoda > Insecta > Hemiptera > Cicadellidae > Homalodisca > Homalodisca vitripennis. The sequence goes on from NC_060214.1 coordinate 107,241,976, forward strand.
CCTGGAGAAAAGAGAATGCAATGATCTCTGCGGTGGGAATCCGAGTATGAGGAAGTCGGTCAAAGAAGGGGACATGTCCTATGATGCTGAGAATAGTCGTAGAATGTCTAACAAGATTGGATTGAACATTCCTTACACTCTGCAGGTCGTCAGTAACTAAATACGATGCACGTCATATTAATGAGATATTGTACTGGAAGGATATTCTCGTTAATACCTGAATCGGAACAGACTGAGAAAACAAACGAAATATGAAAGAGAACGGAAATGTTTTAAGAGTGGTGTAGGCACACCCAACAATGATCCTATCCTCTTCCCATCTAATTACTGACATTCAGGATTCCAGGGGGTGATATAATAAACGACAAATAGTTAATCCCACACTTATCGAGCTGTACCAAAATTGCCATAAATATGTCATAATTCCAACAATGAGTTAAGTTTACCAATTGAAAACGATAAAACTAATACCAGCACTCTCGAACTGTTACGCAAGTTACTATAAAATTCGTGAGAGATGAGCGAATTAGTAGAGCTTACATAGATGCTGCTGATTTTCTGGTTATAATCATAGATGTTATTTTCATCTACCAAAGGTTCTCCAGTTGCCTCGGAGAATTCAACCCGCGATTTTTCCAAGTAGCGTAGAATCGGCGCCGAGATTCACTAAGTACGACGCTGTCTAAAAGATCTATGAGGTAGATCTACAGTAGAACTACCAGGAATAAAAGGTGTTAGATATATTAATGAAAGGTGCTATATATAGGAAAATTCAGTCTGTGATTTAATTGTGCAGGCTAGGTTAGAGGAGAGTCACTAATACAATTTGAAGCGAACAAAATCCGATTTAGGAGATAAAGCCGTAAATTCATTTTTGCAAAAATATTTATGAACACCTTTCTCGCGTAAAACCGTGCGAGTAAATGCCAAAATTGTAAAAGAACAAAAACGTAAATGCAAATCTACGATGCAAGTTTTATGAACACCTTCTCGCGTAAAAACCGTGCGAGTAATTTCCAAAATTATAAAAGAACAAAAACGTAAATGCAAATCTACGATGCAAGTTACGTAAATAAATTCAGGTTATGTTTTGTTGAACCGATACATCCAAGTGACGATAACAGGAATCGGCGGTGTTCTGGTCGGCTATTCCTGGCTCTGCTTGTGTTGTAGTGAACACAAACAGCGCACACTTCCCAGAGCTTGTGAAGACGGGGAAAGGAATGGGTTCAGGCGGTGTTTACAGTGCACGTGGAGCAAAACGGGATTTATTATCGCTTGTTAACGTTTTCCTCTGCCCGTCTGTATCCCTTTGAAGTTCCCTACAGAGGAGTATTTTCGTAACCGAATCACGAAAAGACCTCCCGGTTCTTGAATCGAAGGAAGTTATTACTGTAAATTCACAGAGATACGTTTCCATAACTGGGATCTATAAATAAACCAATCGTATAGAAATAATAAAACGTTGAGTGGCTGTAGGCCAGGAATTGTTAGCAGTAAATCAAGTGCAGAAGCCAAAGCACTGCAGGGCGGTCGCACACGAAGATAGTGATAGTGTGTACGCGGGGCTTCGCACTCAACAGGCGCCAGGCCGAATGTTTCCGAGTCTGTCCGAACGTCTCCGACACTATTAATGCATTATCTATAATAAATTTCACTATTCAGTTTACCATTTTCTGTGTTGGTGTATTTCTCTTTGGCGTGGTTACAGTCTACCTTCGTCTTTTCCCTTCAAACAACAATATACTTTATATAAAGGAAACAGGATATTTTTCCGGACATTTGCCATCGTTCAGTGAAACAAAAATCAGTAACACTACGTTTCGAGATCTGCCATCTGATCTCTTCTTCAGGTAACGTAACACATAATTGCAAACTAGGCTGAAATAAATCATACCAGATCGTTGTGACACGCCTATTTCAGTAATCACAACCGCCATTTTGTGTGTCATCTTTACCAACTCTAAAACATGCACTGTAATAAAAAACTAAACACAACACTAATCATTAAAACCGAACTACATAATACAGGTCACAATACGTCTGCATTCGCCGACCAACCACGTACGACTGACCAAAGGCGATCGTCACGGCAGAAACGAGACGGCGGCAATGAAAAGGAAGGGAGACAGGAATGGGCCCTTTTATTTTTTATTATTGGTTCATCCTAGTGCTTGGTTAGTTACCTGAAGAAGAGATCAGGTTGCAGATCTCGAAACGTAGTGTTGCTGATTTGTGTGTCTCACTGAACGATAGCGAATGTCCGGAAAAATCGTGTTATCTTCACAATCCTTCCATCGTCAAAAATAAACTTCAAACAAAGAATACTTTATACATCTAGCGGGATCAGTAACTACAAACAAGGCCGTTGAATTAATCTAATCTTACATCTAGTTAAGATTTAAATTGTCGCACGATTTATTCGGTCCTGCTTTCGGGTGCTTTTATATCGACACGGGTCGGAAGCCACGAACATTCTTCCATGACAATGGGAGCCGGTTCTGCCAGCACACGATAAATCGTAGACGTCTTCTCTGCGGGCTTTCACTTTCATCTTACTCAAAGACAGCGTTCAGACTTTTCCAACCTCTCTCAGGCACGGACCCATTACTATGAGTAAATCACCTGTAAACAAGTCATGCTCCGTCTGCTCACATATTTATTTGTGGAAGCAATTCTTTATGTTGTTCCCTCCATCATCATCGCTCTTTTGGCAATCGTAACTTATTTATTTTCTGTTTTGTTTTTTTTCTCTCTCTTAGGTCAAGAAGCTTATAAATTGCACTTTGTCCTGTAAGAACCTTTGCGCTGCTTCCGGAGTGACAATATATTCAGGATTGGTAAGGTTATTGGGTAGGGTCCGCCTCCTATCGAGATCCATGAGGAAGAATTAGGACACCTACATCTCAAAGTCATGTCTCCCCGGAAGAAGGGGAGGCCAACTCTGTACCAGCCTCTCCAGTAGAAGTAGGTAGGGGGTGGCACACCCTTATTGAGGCGAGCAAGAACCTCTGAGGTTAGGGAACAAACCCACCAACTCCAACAGTCATCTCCCACAGCAGACTAGACCTATCGAATTGCCCATGAACCCCAGAATCTCGACATTTGCGGTTAGTGATGTGCCGCTCCTGGACATCCATTTAAGTGACACATCGGTTTTTGCTGTGCCCAGTGGTAGGTTCAACTGGAAGGTGGTTAAACCAGCCATAAGTGATCCCTGCTGGGTCTTCATTTTCTGTTGTAAATGGATAAGTAGTTGGTCTATTTCAACATTAGTTTCCAACATCAAGAAGTTACTTTTGCGATTTAATCTGACAGGCGCGGGGTGGGATAACAGCTAACACAACATCCGATGTCGCGTTTTAAAGGGAGCGCTGTACCTCGCAGGGGAGTGCGGGTTAATGATGGCGGGGGAGGAGGTGGAATAATGGCAGCTTTTACCGATAGGAAGCGCTCGCTCAGCGCGTACACGTCGCGTCGTTAGTCATTCATAGATTCAATTGTATGTGACGTTTTTCAGCTAGAAGGCCTTTCTGCCTAAAGCGCTCCGTATAAAATTCTGTTGGATTAGATTAACGATCTTCTGAAATCCACGAGAGATGGATTTTCAGCAAAATACTTATTTTGACTTAGCGTTTTAAACAGTACTCAACTATAACTTTCGATATAACTAACCGATGCTGTTTTGAACAACAACTAACACATAATAAACTTATGTTCATTTATAGATAATAACAGACAGTCGAAGCTTGTGAAGGACTGTGAAACGAAGTTTAAAAAGTGGCATATTAGTCTACCTACTGCACATCATCTTTGTGAGCAGAAGAGAAGTACGGTTTTCTAGAGAAGATGCTTCAACAACTTCTCGAAAACTGTTAATCATTGCTACACAGGAGAAAACATATAAAAATTTACGCACATGTCGTATTTCCTGTTGTCGATGTTTTTTATGTTGTTATCATTTTATTATTATCTATGAGATTTTCCTATTTCCAGTTCTAATCGTTTGTTTGATTGTTAGAGCTCATTTATTATTAATAAGATTATCACTATGTGCGTTGTATTAATTATTTTAACTTAAAATATGATTGTGATAATGGCTATAGATATTTTTATATAATTCATAAACGCATATTCGATAAATGAATATTAAGTATCGATGATACTAATCGATATAAAAAACCGGGTCCGCTTATCGTATTCCGCCCCTTATTTTTAGATTCATTAATTTCATGGAATGTACAGTTTGAATCAACCTGTCCTAATGGGAATGACTAAAAATTGTTGGCATTTTAAGAGCTTGAACGCTTAGTCCGGTTACCTTCTTTAGTTGGAGATTATCTTTTGTGAGGATCATAATAATAGACGCTGCGGCTCTTGGTATTCAATGCAATAACATTAGACTATTGTGTTGTATTCGTGGATCGAAAGCCCATTCGATGATGTAAATGCCCCAGAAAATTCACACACTCTCTGAGACCCACCTGTAAAACTCTCAGCCGTGGAATAACCCCCCCCCCCCCCCATAAAATGTAACAGATCGTGAAGACCTTTGGTAGTCAATGAGATTAAGCGCCTTGAAAACGCTGAAACACACCAAGAACGTTACACCATCCGAGTGATAAATCATAAAAGAAAGTGTTGGTACAATGGGATTCATCCTTGCCTGGGCCCAACAAAGCCCAAGATTGCTGATGAAAGTCCTGCGAGTGCATGGGTGGAGTTTCCACGCCGCCGCACTCCTCTTCATTGTGCCAGAGAGGTCTGGCTTTACATGAATTGCCGACGTTTTATCTTTGAGAACGAAATAAGATGATTTCATTTTTCAGTAAACATTTTTACTTAAAGACTGTTTTGTACGTCCTGGCGGCTACACTTCTGTTCAAAATTTTACAAGGGTTTTAATTTTGGTTTGACTCACATATTTACATCTTATTTTAAACCTATGATGTGATGATTCAAATGTTCTTTTTCGTGTTTGTACTTTGAAATATTTAAGTGAATTTCGTATGTATACAACTATTAAATACAATTTCAATTGGCTGAAATTTTAAATTTGTCATATTGAAAAGAGATTCTATGAGTAACGTAAATCTCTTTGGTTAGTTTTAAGATCAATAAACCGATACAATAGAGTATCGAAGGATTTGACAAAACGTAACGAAAGAGTTACTGCATTGATGGACAAACTATCCTTTTACCTTTTTTTCTCACCTTAGTGAGACCTAGAGGAATCAATATACCAAGTTTCTAGGACCTTCATGTCCACTGTTATCAGACATACAGACAAAGAGGTCTATCATTATCTTTCGTCTAGCAAATGCAGGACGGACTATCTTTTGAAATTTTTACCCGAAAATTTATAGAGTTCTTCCTGGGTGTAAGAGAAACCTATTTACCATGTTTATTGTCCCTAAGAAGATAGACCGATAGGCTCCAAAATTACCTTTTGTCCTTATAACGTTTCTATCAATTATCACACAGGGGGATATTCAGATAGACGGACGCAATGCGCTTTTACCTTTTGCCCCTAAATCAATACAGTTTTTCGTTAGAGCTAGAGGAACAATATACCAAGTTTCTAGGACCTTCACACCTACAAGTATCGCGTATACAGACGTGCAGGCGTGTGGACGGACTTTGACCTATCTAATGGACCCAAACCTTGATCAAAGAGAACCTTCTTGTCCGTAGGACCTTTCTATCGGATGGACACAGACGAGTTCTCCCTTGGATCAGGAGGAAACTATATATCAAGTTGTATCCTCTTGGGGATTCTTTTTTATTAAAGCTGCGGTGTTTCGTTAATATATTTGAAAGTGCACGTACACCAAACACAACTGGTTTAACTACCAACAGCCTCTGGTAGTTATTACCGGTATTGAGATCAAGCAACAAGTTTTTATAACAATCGTTTCGCCTACAAAATAGTGCCAGGTTATGGTGACGGTACAAAAGCAGTTATTCTCTTGTCAGAGAGAACCTCACAGTTCTGATGGAATGCAGATTCTTTCTCAGTTGAGACTAATGAAATAAGCTTCCATTGCTGAGTGGGAGCAGATCTAGACCTTGAGTTGAATGAGTACTTTACAAAACTTGGGTAGTATTGTACTACGTAACACGCCAGAATCATGGAGCGATCAAGAATCAATGTGGAACTTGATTATTTTGCAACTCCTTGTCAACTGATTTTTTTTATCTTGGACCACGTTTAGGCCAATGGCAGAAATGTGATCAAGCGGTTTGCACTCGAAACAAGGAATGTGAGCCACTGTTCTAATTTTGAACTCTAAACCCTAAACTTACGCTCTTCTTGATGCTCGTCGAAACCATTCTGTACTCCGTGCCTTGCTCCTGCTGTCCTGGAGTCTGCTTGCTGGAACTTTGCCAGAGGTCACGGAGCGCGCTCTGTGAGGAGGCGGTGATACAGGTGGATACATGTCACCTTCGAGCGGATGACGAGGCGTTCTTTGTTGATACAGGGAGCCAACACTTCACTTTCTCAAGTTCTGTAACGGTTACACGTTGTGCGGTTAAATACAAAAGTACAGCAACTATGAAATACTGTAATATCCGCCAACTGTGTGTTGCTAGTTTTTACATCAGTCTGCCACCGGAAGTCACCAGGAGATTGAAAAAGTTTTTTTCCCCCAGAAAACCTCTTTTTTCCTTTAAGGTGAATTACTTTCACTGGAAGAGAATCCTTGCTGTGGTCTCAGCATTATTGGTTTACTCGACAAGCAATTAAAGTATATAACACCAAAATTTTCATAATTGATTTTTAAGCAATTCAGTTGCTTACGTAGCTGTAGTGGTCGGGATCGATCTACTTTCAATTTCGTACCTATATTATGACTTTCTCGAAAACGTGTTGCTTCCATGGCATTTTTAATTAGGTGTATTCTACCCGTATTCCAGTAAAAATTTAACTAAATGTGTCCAGGTTCATTTGGAGCGTCGCTTTGCGCAGTTGTAGTAGACCATTAGGGTACTTATGTAGTCTTAATTTCAAGTAAAGCTAGTCAATTTCAATTACGTATAATCTAGGACCTAAAACAACGCTGTTCTTTTATTTTAGTTATTTATTGTGACACCTAGAATTTTATATGAATGAACGAATTTTACAATATTCGAACAACTCACAACTTTGATCTCGGGAATCGCTTGTTTTTACTGGCTGTTTGGACATTAATCATACTGCGCTAACCGACGGCCAGACCTAGCACCACCAATGATGAGACTATTTCTGAGAGCAATTCTGTTGACCACCCTCGTGTTTGTTTGGATCGTCTTTGGTACCGATTGCCTTAATAGTAATGACGACAGTTAACTAGATAAATAGACAAAACGTAAACTCGAACACTGCTTTATAATTCGGCCTTCTGGTTACATACTAAAAAAAAACTTAACATAACAACGGCCATTTCTTTTCATTTCCTCTGTGTAGTTTCTGGTTATACTGCGGATATTTTCGAAATTAATTGTATTGACACGTTAATGTTGAAAATTTGAAATTGTAATATTTTCCAATGTGTGTGTGAGAGGTGACATAAATAATAACAAGCCGTTGGGATATTTTTCCACATCTTATCCCTCCAAAGTGGACACTGTCTATCGTAAAATGTATGCAACGAATACCTGACAGCACCCATGTTTCGCACTGTTCCGCTCCCCACTGAATGTTGACCCTTTCCATATAAATGTAAATGTTCTTACCGGGGTGAATACCCCCCCCCCACTCACGTGGTCCCATCGAATGTACACAGTTCAATCGCGTTTCCGTGTTTGTCGCGAAATTAACCATTTTTAGTCATTGATCAGAGTATCGCGTAATACTGGGGTTATTTAAACAATCTAAATTTTATCGTGGAAAAGTCTATTCTACTTAATGTATTTGAAATTCATTTTAGATGGACTCAAAATATTTACTAAGCTATCTGGTTATTTTCAGTATTTAGTTAGTTTATTTTAATCAGTCGGATAAAGTTGTCATTGATTAAATTAAACATTTTATTATAAAATGAAGTGATATTTGTGGTTTATTCTCAACGTTTTATACTTTCAACAAATTTATTAAAGCTGTGGTTTATTTTTGAGTGCTCTGTATAAACCTTAAAGCAACTAATTATCTCAATTAATTAAATAAAAACACTCCATCAATACATTTTTTTATTTTTGTGAGGCCTTTCGTGTCCACAAAAATAAAAAGTGGATATTGGAGTCTTTGTTTTCAAATTAATTAAGAATTCCAATAAGAAAATGACATCTAAGATGTAACTTGTTTCCTGTTTTTTTTCCTAAAAAAGCCTCTTCAAATCCCCCGTGGAATTTGCCATTTACTAAATTCGCCCAAAAACGTCATTTAAGAAGTTTACATCAATTTTCAGTTTACAAATTCACACACTTACGAAATGTAAAAATATTGGAGAGTAGGATTAGTTCTCATTGCGTTCTCCTGGAATTGGAATGTTAATCAAAAAAATAAATCTTCGTTTTCCAGCATCCCCCTCTTACCAAATAATTAAATCTTGATTCGCCCCAGCCAACCGCAGTGGGTTATTTTCCCGGTGGAAATCCATTGAAACACAGACTGATTCTGGTGTGGCATACACAGTGTTGATTTACCAATCGACATCACAGGTGCTCGCAAAAAGGTGTTGCTGCTCTTCAACATCACGGAGCTCAGTAAAGCTCGTGAAGCTCAATAGAGCTCACCAAAACTCGGTAAATCCCCGTAGCACTCTGCTTTGTCACTGTCTCCCTATTAGTCGATACTCAATCACTCTGGAGTAGCTTGTGATTCTGAATTGGAATTTTCTGCTCGGGTGGGTGGAAACGTTTCGCAAAAACTTTCCTTATAAATTAACTGAAAATATTTTTAGATTACCTATAATATTCTGCTTCTCGCGTTTCTGATGTCTTTATTTTGTTTGCTAACCAGCGCAACTGTCAATTGTACATCAATTCCATTTTTTGTATTTTCTGTAACGTCATTGTTCCTCGGGTGGGTTCCTTTGCTTACAAGTGCAACTGTACATTTTGTTTCAGTTCCATTTTACGTTTCCTGTGGTTTCACTGTCCCTCACGTTTCTTTGCTAACCAGTGACACTGTAAATTGTATTTCAGTTCCATTTTTACGTTCCTGTGGTTTCATTGTTCCTCACGTTTCGGACATGTTTCTTTGCTAACCAGTGACACTGTAAATTTTATTTCAGTTCCATTTTTACGTTCCTGTGGTTTCACTGTTCCTCATGTTTCGGACACGTTTCTTTGCTAACCAGTGACACTGTAAATTGTATTTCAGTTCCATTTTTACGTTCCTGTGGTTTCACTGTTCCTCACGTTTCGGACGCGTTTCTTTGCTAACCAGTGACACTGTAAATTTTATTTCAGTTCCATTTTTACGTTCCTGTGGTTTCACTGTTCCTCATGTTTCGGACATTTTTCTTTGCTAACCAGTGACACTGTAAATTGTATTTCAGTTCCATTTTTACGTTCCTGTGGTTTCACTGTTCCTCATGTTTCGTTAATATAAGTTTGTAATTTATTTTATATTACTATTATTGTATTTTATTTATTTTATAAAGATTCAATATATAATCGCTTAATAGGTAGGATGAAACAGATAGAATATAAATTAAATTTTATTTAAATGTATTAGTTTATTTTAATCGTCATATGTAATTTAATGTGTCCACGGTCTCAGATAATTATTATAATATGATGTAAAATGTTTTGTCATTTTTCCATTCTTCCTTAAACCTTGTAAAACGTTTGATGGACATCTAAAAACGCCGAATTATTCCGAAAAAATTGTTCCTTTGTAATTTTAATGTTAGGTTGTATTACATGTGTTGGGCCAATGGTTTTAAAGCGGAGAGAGAAATCTACGACCAAACATGGTATATTTTTATAGTTGTCAGTAATAGTGATATTTCGCCAGGTACACAAAAACGCGCCATTGATCCACTGATGAAGGCAGAGTTGAGCGACGTTATTGAATTTATCGACGTTGCTCTTCGTTTCGTACCGTTTGAACCTTATTGACTCTAGCCCTTTGATGTTCTTGTTCATTATCGTGCTCTGTACTAAATGTAGCAGATTCTATAGAGGAAAAAAACACCTCAAATGCTTTATGACGGTTTTGGAGTTTTGCTGATTTTTGCTGTTTTTAGGAGGAGTGGGTTCTTCGATCCATTTCTTGTTCGAAGGAACAGGCAGGGTTTCCGTTTCAGCAACCCTCAAAACGTTAAAATTGCAGAATTACATTTTTCGTAATTCGGTGTTATCAAAAATATGCGTCCCAAAAAAAGTCCCAAAACCACTCAGTAGGCTATAAAATCACGTGTTTGATTCTAAAACGTCGGTAAATTTTAAGACCAACCAAAAACGAATTCATTGAATGAAAGCTAAAATAATTATGTATTTAACGCAATAATAATAATTTTTTGAATCGACTCAGTGCAGAAGTATCCGCATACGTTTCATCCACAGTCGGCTTCTGGGCCCGGAGAAAGTGTGGTCTCCAGCGGCGTGGGAATGTTGCTCAACACGTGTGAGATGATGATGATGATAATTGTAGACTGATAACGTGATAATCGCGTGAATATCTTCCACAGGACGGGTCGGACCTTCACTCATCCAATGACGGCGGCATTAGGTCAGTATTACCCTATTACAGTCTTCACGCGCGGTGTTTCACTTTTCACTTTCAACATTCCACATGAGATTCCTATGCCTATCCTATCAGAGTTAGTAATGTTACCCGTGGAAGGATTCATATATTAAAATAAATGTTTACTTAAATAAATACGTAACCAATCTGGAAGTCTGTTATACTTTCCGTTTACTCGTAGCTGTTCATGAACATCATTAGTGAGCACATGAACATCACTCGGACCGTTGTCACTTTTACTGCTACTCACAAATGTTCAATTAAACATGTCAATTTATGCTTTATAACAGTATAAGGAAACCCTACACCATCTGTTAAATGCAGTTCATTTGCTGATTGACGTGTAAAAACTTGTGTTTGGCTGACAGCACAACTATATTACGTAATATGAGGAAAACATTTGTTGTAATTTTCTCTCTATAGAAATTGACGTCTTGGTGTTACTTTTATACAAACAACTATTCGTTGAGCTTACATTATTTTGGTTTTCCTAATTAATGGAGTGTATTTATGTTTTTTCTTTCCTTGTGCATTTTTTATCACACAGAATTTTGAATTGATTATCGAAAACAGTAAAACCAGCGGTAATCTCTCTCAGTTACATGCCCCCCTCCCCCCACAAAAGCCGACTGTAATAGCAAAATGGCAGTTTTACTCCTAAGAACAATTAATATTAAACATCAAACACCTGTATGCCCTTAGTTCGTAGAAGAAATAACAGGAGATGTCTCATTTTAAATGTATAGTTAATACCCATCAAAACGCATTTTTTTTCTTGTTAAGTATTTAAATATTTAAGGAATAAGTATGAAAAAGTTTGAAATTTTTTTCTGTACCTCAAGTGAACAAAAAAGCTGTTGGATGCATATAAACTTTATCTTTTAAATGATACACCTACCATAACATCTACGAACATGAACATACGATTGTAAAAGTGTTGATGTTTCACTTTGGGAATGTTGAGTTAGGCTCCAATTCACCTTCCTAGTAGTGCAGCACCTGGAATCTGACTCTGTCACAAAATTGACTCCTGAAATCTGGAGTCAGGTTCGTCTGAAGAGATAAAAAAAGTCGGCGACGAAATAGTACAAAAAGATTGGTTACATCCTTTCGAAATCAGAGACACCTAGACCACAAAATGTAGTGTAATTTATGTTAAGAGGCTTTCTCATTGTCTCATCAAATGCACAACAACTGAGTGCACTACGATGTGATAGACACGATCTCTAAGCACGGTGGAGCATCCGAGTTTTCTACACATAACGTAGCTATGGTAGGAAGGGTTAATTCCATGTGAATTTTGAGTTGAGTGTGTAACATGTGAGTCGAATTTTGAGTCTGTAACATGCGAGTCGATTTTGAGTCTGTAACATGCGAGTCGAATTTTGAGTCTGTAACATGCGAGTCGAATTTTGAGTCTGTAACATACGAGTCGAATTTTGAGTCTGTACCATGCGAGTCGAATTTTGAGTCTGTAACATGGGATCGAATTTTGAGTCTGTAACGTGCGAGTCTAATTTTGAGTCTGTAACATACGAGTCGAATTTTGAGTCTGTAACATGCGAGTCGAATTTTGAGTTTGTAACATACGAGTCGAATTTTGAGTCTGTACCATGCGAGTCGAATTTTGAGTCTGTCACATGGGAACGAATTTTGAGTCTGTAACATGCGAGTCGAAGTTTTGAGTCTGTAACATGCGAGTCGAATTTTGAGTCTGTAACATGCGAGTCGAATTTTGAGTCTGTAACATGCGAGTCGAATTTTGAGTCTGTAACATGCGAGTCGAATTTTGAGTCTGTAACATGCGAGTCGAATTTTGAGTCTGTAACATGCGAGTCGAATTTTGAGTCTGTAACATGCGAGTCGAATTTTGAGTCTGTAACATGCGAGTCGAATTTTGAGTCTGTAACATGCGAGTCTAATTTTGAGTCTGTAACATGCGAGTCGAATTTTGAGTCTATAACATACGAGTCGAATTTTGAGTCTGTAACATACGAGTCGAATTTTGAGTCTGTAACATGCGAGTCGAATTTTGAGTCTGTAACATGCGAGTCGAATTTTGAGTCTGTAACATACGAGTCGAATTTTGAGTCTGTAACATACGAGTCGAATTTTGAGTCTGTAACATACGAGTCGAATTTTGAGTCTGTAACATACGAGTCGAATTTTGAGTCTGTTGTAACATGCGAGTCGAATTTTGAGTCTGTAACATCCGAGTCGAATTTTTTCGAATTTTGAGTCATGTAACATGCGAGTCGAATGTCAAGTCTGTAAAAGAGTCAGATTCCAGTCGTTGCACTAAGAGGAAGGTGGCATGCATATGGAGTTAACCATTCCCACCATTGATACCTTATGTTTAACATGTTCTTATGAGTTAAAAGCAAGACTTTAGCCTTAATCAGTTAGGTCTTAAGAGCCAACTGTAGTGAACAATCTTGAGTTTTACCTCACAAGAGCAACCTCAAATTCTGTTACGCCCCTTATTTTTGGGACTTATGGATTATACTACGTGTCTTGTTTTTCTTTTCCCTGCTAATCGTATACTTTTTCTGTATTTTTAATAAAAAATTACAAGTTTAAAAATTTGTTTCTAAGTAATCGATACAAATTATACATTAATAGTTCAACGACAACAAATAGGGACGTAAAGGTGTTGGAGGTTTAGCATTGTTCGTGTGGGGCTTCATCCAATGTGGTCGCCGCCACTGAGATTGTGCTTTAATGTGCCGTTTGTCAAATTGTACACGGGCACGGTGCGTAAGCAATGACACGATTTGCCGGTGCTGGGCGTAGTTCAAGTCCTGCAGATCGTATCAGAGCAGTCAGACGTTGCAGATGTTATTACAGTCTGACTGTAAATACATCAGAGGGAACTGGGGGCAATCTTCTCTATGTTCAAGTAGAATTTATGATCAAGAGTGAATGCGTCACAGCATTTCCAATTGCGACATATTTATCGTAAACGATATTATAATCGCGTCGACGACGTCATGAAAATAGACCGTGGAATATCGATTTGGCGGTTTGATCGTAAAACCTCTCGTTTTGCCGGGAGACAAGTTCATTGCAAACACAGTTACGCAGTATGTTATTGAATCCTCGCGCCGCATTTCATTGTTGTACGCGCTTCCTTTTAGATGTTGCTACATTTACCCAGTGTGGAATTTAGTGCACTGCCGTATTATTGTTACTAATTATGCAGGTATTGTTCATTCCAAAGCAAAGGTATAATTCGCTCAAATTTTGTCAAAATTTAACTATGGCATGTCTCAAACCGTTCAAATGCCATTTCAGTAGAAAACCATTCGACCTGGTTATGACTTTCAATATATATTTTTTTTTTTAAACTAATCCTAGTATAAACAGACTTTTCGTAGGGATACAGTTTTTTAGATTCTTGTAACATACCTAGTATATAAAAAATACAGTAGTAGTATATATTGATGAATATTCTTGCCGGGAATCACGGCAAATATATGGACTAGAAATAAACCGACACAACTGTCATGAAGGACCTAACACAACGTGACGATGTTGCAGGTTAAGTTAAAATGTTCCATCTCTGTATGAAAGGAACAATTTCAACTAAGTGAAGTAATCACATATGTTGATAACTCACTGAGAAATGTCGTATGATGAAATTGACAGTATATTCTGTTTTCTAATTTTTGTAATCTTGAGTTTTTCTCAATGCTATCGTGGTTGCCCATTGGATCAATATAATAAATGTGTTAGAATTACTTATTATTTTGATGCCCTTTGGCCTTTTTACCCCGAATTCAATAAGGTTCTTCTTGGAACCAAGATGAGACTACGCGCCAAAATTTAAGTCCCAGGGCTGTTCTATCGAGACCTTACGCGTAATCACACACTGACTGACGACGACACGGTTTTTGTAAGAATCTGTCAGGTCCTTAATCTGTTATGCCCTCTATGTTTAAACATTACAAGAAAGTTAAGTAAATCGCTTTTGATAAAAAAAACGTGCATGTTATAGCTACCTAAACGGCAAATTTTCGATTTCGTGTAATCCCATGATCATAATCTCATATAATAAAAACTCGATTATAACCGTTGTCTAGGTGATGAGGATAATGCAGCGGGGAATAATATTAATTACGTCACCAGGATAGCTGCAGCAGCATTCAGCGTCCGGTATCAGCGTTTTTTATCTGGCGTGGCATTGGTACATTGCAAAATATGGCTTTCATTTAGGGACTGGTGTTTAAAAATGCATTCTCTTATTGGAAATTGATTCACGGTACCATTGCATTGCAATATTAGAAATAATGTTATAATTACCCCTTTAGCATTATTAGTTTTGCATATTCGTCCCAACTCCAACTTTGAAAAAGTGCTTAACGAAGTTTTCACGAAATTGGTTAAGGGCACTGTTTTACCTTAGACGAAGTAATGGTTTGCGGAGATGTACTTACATCTGGAATGGTATTTTCATCTTGGATAAAATTGTAATAATCGGGACGGTTTGAAGTTATCAAGAATGCGTTTTTAATTTTGAAGTTTAACTTCACGTTTGCAAACTTCTGTTTGATATTGTGAAGAGGAATATTTGCCTGACACTAAAGACGTGACACAGCCAGGTAATGAGACAATTTTAATAAATGTTAATGTAATTCAGTTATGTGTTAACCTGAGAACAATGTTCCCAAATTCTCGCAGGAGCTCGAACACTAAGCCACGCTAAGTACGGAAAATGTTAATTTTAATGTGAGTTCACGTCGACTCGGGAAATTTAATTTCGCTGGAACTTTTGATGTTAATTCTCAGAGCTCTCGCAAGTTTCTCGGCGATATAAACTGTTTAATTTCTGAATTGTTTGGGTCTTATTGCGTTCTACAATTCCCCTCCTTCTGAGTTGGCACAGTGTAGTTGAATTCTAAACATCACTTCCAGGGTGTTTAATTTTTAGAGTGTAACAACAAAAGCTTGTTGCTACATTATCGTGTCTGCAAAAGTTATCTTGAGTGGTTTTAGGAGAGTTCCCAACATTATAAAGGGAACTACTATAAGGGATACGTTAGGGTGGGTGTAGATGAAAGAGGCGAACACGCATTGAATGTTGTTGTCAGTAATCAAGTGCAGAAGCCAAAGCACTGCTGGAGGGTCGCACATGAAGATACTGATAGTGAATGATATGTGAGGCTTCATAGTCAACAGGCGCCAGGCCGAATGTTCCCGAACAATACTCATTTTACGATTGGTCTCTTGTTATTTAGTCTGATAGTAAACAAATTGTTGTCAACGCGCACCGTCTTTGTGCCCTTGGCGTGGTGGGTCAAAAGCCGACTGTTCAAATACAATACTGTTCGTGTTGCCAAAATTCTTCACTAGCTATAGTGTTGTATTAATACGGTTCTTTGACGCCTCATGTCTGCTCAGTTGAGCATTTCCCTTCCTCCCACAGGGCACTCTTTCCCGCCCACTCCGAGTTGGGACTTCCTCAAGGTGCGGAGCTGGCTCCATTTTTCTTTTATCTTCGGTATATCATCCGTTTACTAGTTCCCTCTTGGCCCTCCTTCAATCGGACAGAAATAGTTCCTTAAGTATCGATTATTGTTGGTGGATCGATCGAAACGGAAAGTCTAGGCGTTTTATTCTTGTGCTGATATTAATGTCAGTTCGATCTTTACAGATAGCCGAATAAAATCAGTATCGTTCCTTTGTTGTCTTGCCATAAATCTATTCACTCTTATTTTATACGCCATTGTTTGGCCTAGACATTTTCCTGTGTCATCTTTCTTGCCGTGGTAGACCTTGACTGTGGTCACAATTTGTGCGGTAACCTTGCGGTTATAAATGCAAATGCGCTATCAGTGATCTCTACAATGCCTTCACTGTGGAGTAGATAACATTTACTCAGAACCAATTGCGGGTGCGGAATAAATTTGTATCTCAATTAGAAAATAATTGAATGCACTTAGATTTAAAATAACTGTTGATTTCAGGATGAAATAACATAATTATAATTGTTAGTCTTACGTCAGTTAACTTGTATCTGATTTGATATTTGAAGGCCACATGACGATAAACGGAAGTCTACTGTATTAACAACAAGGACACATCAGCGCAGTGTATAAATTTCAGAAAATGGAAGTGCTGGTGTAGTTTAACCGTATAATGTTGGCTTTTTGCTGATAATGGTAGCAGCGCTCGTGGCGGCAAGACCATCAATCAAGTTCAGGAAGTCTGTGGCAGATGCGGCGTTACAGAATGGATTGAGGTTACCTCCTCCAGCGACTATAGGAATCTCTTTAGGAATTGATACAGTTTGATTGATCGGTTATTCCTAAAACATTGAAATTTATAACTGGGAATATTCTATCCTTTCTTTTCTAGTACATTATTGATTACTTCCGCTAATTGTATTTGGATGAGCGTTTTCTTATGGAACGTCTTAAACAATAAAGAATAAAGAATGGTTGTATTGTGTATGGTTGTATTAGTTTCGCAGGAAGTAAATCAGTCATGCGGACGAGGTGTGGTGAGGTCCGGGGATTATTTCAGTTAGTTCTGTGGTCCGACGCTAGGGCTGCGCCACTGTAACTGTTCAAATATTTGCTATCTAACCGCTCACTCCACAGATGACAGTCCATATGTAATGCTATCTAACCTCTCACTCCACAGATGACAGTCCATGCGTATTGCTATCTAACCTCTCACACCACAGACTGATGACAGCCCCATACGTAATGCTAACTAACCTCTCACTCCACAGATGACAGTCCATGCGTATTGCTATCTAACCTCTCACTCCACAGATGACAGTCCATGCGTATTGCTATCTAACCTCTCACTCCACAGATGACAGTCCATGCGTATTGCTATCTAACCTCTCACTCCACAGCTGATGACAGTCCATGCGTATTGCTATCTAACCTCTCACTCCACAGCTGATGACAGTCCATGCGTATTGCTATCTAACCTCTCACTCCACAGCTGATGACAGTCCATGCGTATTGCTATCTAACCTCTCACTCCACAGACAACAGTCCATGCGTTGTGCTATCTAAACTCCCACTCCACAGATGACATAGCGCTCAGTGTGCTATGCCTCAGTTTAAATAGCATTGTATGAGTTGTATATTGTGTAACTAAGGTATTATGGAACACCCTGACCACGTGTTGTTGTTTCTCGTCCTACGTAGTTGGTGCGCCTCGACAACAAGTTTTATGTTAATTCCCCCCATGTTCCAAGCACGTGCCTCAGTTTGGATGGGTTCCAGCCGATATTTCCATCTGGCGATCATCGGCCAGTGTGCCAAACTGCTATCTCACCTTGACACGGCGTACCAGATATATAGGCGGGGACCGTTTGAAATTCCGACCCGCCTTTAAATAAGGTCCACGAGCAATTTAAATGCTCAAAAGGTGGATAGAATTTAAGATGCACAGGAAGAATATACTCATTTCTGATAAATTTCTCCAGATAAACTTCCTCTTTTATTTATTCTGAGGAGACGCTCTTTGCTTCCAGGTTAGGTAGGCGTCAACAAAAATAGCACTTAAGGCGGTCGACGCGAATGGTCGATAATACCTCTTGTTTCTCAAGAGCTCCACAAACTAAAAGGGAACGTTTCCAGCTACACCACAACAGCCCATTACCCGTTTTCCCGTCCACGTTCCGGTATCAGGAGTTCAATTTACGGTGCTAATAAATATTCCATTAAGCAAAACGCCTTTTAGCGCTTGTATTTGTTAGAGATTTTATCTTGGAGCATGGAAAGTTTACAATTTAAATTAAATCATTTCCCGGCCTCTTGTTTCTCGAGGGCCAGGTCAATTAAAAGAAATTGTTTTTTTTACAGTGCCACATCGCTTTTGTTGATATTACACAAGTAATTGTTCATCTCGGGATTCTACAGCGATAGGTAATTCGAGACAATTTGAGTATTGGAAGTGAATTTTGTTATTTGTCTTCCAATCTTCTTCAGTTTTTCTCCAGAAGTTATCACACATGAAAAACTCTAGACTCTTAACGACAATACAAAGGATGTGCTGATCCTGATCGACCTGAATTCGTGTTATATTTCAACCCCATCGAGTCTCGTCGTTAAAACCGAGAAGATCGCCAATCGCTGAAGTGGTCTGAAGAGGCATTCAGACCCTCTGCTCTCTGGAATTCAGATCACAAAGCGGAAGTGGACGGATAGCAGATCTGTTCCAGCTGGGCACGTTTTCTTATCACATCCATCGTGGCCCGTCAGCACCGTGAAGACACTGGAAAGCTCTCCACGAGCGAGCTGAGCGCTGGAGTGGTTAATCCCCCGGGAAGATTGCACAGCCCGAGTGTGATAAATCATGAAGAGGCGAGCCTGTGAGGAGATTACCGGCGCCACCCTTGTCTCCGTTACCTCCGCCCCGTAACGCCGGAGACGGATGAAAATCTTATGTTTGTAAGACGTTAATCGAGGGATAACATGCGCCCCCGCTTACTTCCCTGCTGCTTCCTTCTCGTTAAGTGATTCCGCAGCTAACCCCCTTCAACGGCTTTGCCAGTGCGGAGTTGAAGTGATTCAACTACGTGTCAATTATTCTTCTCGGTGCGAACAAATAGTTTTTACAGCTTTTTCGGTACTAGAAAATAGTATTAATTTAATTTGGAAACATCTTTTCCAACTTTTAACCCTACTATTGTATTACTACCTGACATAAAAAATTTATTATTGACCTTGAGAGGTTGTCGCCACACTTTCATTAAAATAAACATTTAGTTCAAACTAAATCACCAATCCGATTTCCTCGTCTTCCGTATTATAAGCAGCGATTTTGTGATTTAATTAATGATAAAATTGTTTTTATTTGTTTATTTTATTATTGTTATTTTATTTAGTCTTTTGGTTATTTATATTATATATTAGGTTCAATTTAGGGACCATTTTGACAGTGATTAAATCCGAAAATAACTTTATAACGTTTAGATTGAATAAGTATTACTATTATTATTTATTTAGTCCTCTGTTATTCATCTTTCTTAAAAACGAGCAAGGAACCACTCATATAGCGATTAAATCCGAGCATAAATTTATAATGTTTTGGCTGAATAAATATTACTATTATTTATTTATTTGGTCTTTTGGTTATTTATCGTTTTTGTATACATTTAAGGAATGATGACTGTGATAGTAATTAAATACGAACATTTGTTTATTTTGAATGTATTTTTCAGGTACGTACTTCTCCCTCGAGCTGTTATATGAAAGTAGTAAGTAGATACATTAGTTAATTGGTCACCAAGTGGACGTTTCTTCAATACTTTCTTTACTTTATTTTTTAATACTGAACATTTTCACTTGAAATGTTAAAATATTGTCGAATAAGTCAAATCACTTGTTTCGTCTATATATTATTAAAATAAGTATTTAAATACAACCATATTAGCTAAAATAGTCACGATAGCTGTCGTGGTTGTTTCAAATTAGCATTGAATTGCTTTATGGTGCCTTGATTCCTTTGCTTATGCCAGAACAAATTCTGTCCTTTTGAAGGGCTCAGGTGGAACGGAACGCCGGAAAGAGAATAATGGCGCCTCCCTTGAGGACACTCGGATATTCGTCCTCAAAATTGCTTACCCTACCCTCATAAAGTGACTCGGGCTCTTTGTTGAGATTTTTATTTTCTTCGGGCTCATAATATTTCCTTGTTTTTACAGAACTTTGTGCATTTTTGGCCATCTTGTTTAAATGACCGAAGAAACTCCACTTATTATCTTAAACTCCCCTGAGTGTGGATGGAGTTGTTTCACAATCTACAACTCCTGGAGTTCTCACCTTTATTATCGACCGCGACTCCACGACAAGTGCGGCTTATCAGGGAGCTCTGGGCCGCGGGCGGGAGTCGGATGAATGGAGTATCGACCCGGGGGTGAAGAAGGGGGTGATGAGGGGCCACCCCTCCCTGCTGTGCTGCAGTACAATACACCCCCTCCTCCCACTTCTGGAGCCGCTCCAGAGCTACCCCCGCTCGGGATAAATCGCTATGTGATAACTTAATAATACGACTCCCATCCAGATATTGGCTTTCGTGGAAAGCCCTTTATGTACAAGCGCACTAATGGACTTGATTCGCTCGTTTCTATGATCTGCTCGCATCAACCTGCGATTGGCTTTTCATACATCAAATTTATCATGAATAGCGGTACTACCCTGAAAACTAAGTGAAAATTATGTTCCTTATTATGTACTGCCTTCAACACTTATTTTAGGTTCAATCGTATTGGTGGAGCATAGGCGAAGTTTATCCTACAATTTTCTAGAGAAAAGGGTGGTCAATATTCTTAATCCCCCCCCCCCCCCCAGTACATGGACATGGACCATGGCACACCGGATCGTGTTCTGTTTTAGGTTATGCGCGGATAACTCAAGGATCATTTCACTGAAACGTCTAGGAAAGATGGATTTTTAGAGCTAATACACAATAAGTGCTTACAGATTCGTAAACGTTGTAATTGATGTCTTTAAAAAACATGACGTATATACTTATAACATAACGGTCGATTTAACACTACTATGTAATTTGACCGAGTGTTCTCGGGAAATTAGTAGACACGTCCGGGGCACATTACGTTATTAATTACCGGTACATTTTGACCAAAGCACCTAACTTTTTCTTTCAACGCATACAATTGTAATAAAATTGAACAAAGAAATTAACACCGTACGTCAATTTTCTGTCTCATTTATAATATTAAAATAGTTTTGTTGTGGATAATTCGTATTCCCATGCAAAAGAATTAAAGAAAGAAATGAAATTATTGTTGTTATTATTATTATTATTGTAGGATCCATCAGTTACAGGTCATACATTTTATTTCTTTATAATGTATTTTAAAAGTACAAAATACGCTTTATTATTATATTTGTTAAAATTCTCGTTTAAATAATGTCAAAATCGTGTGTTGTATTTTATGAGTACATATAATAAAATAAATGTATTATTTATTCAGTTTAAGTCGTTCTTGTGCCACAATTTGAAAATCTATCTAAGATATTAGTTTCAATCACGATCACAGGAACTATAATTGCCTCATTATTTACTCCAAGCCAATAAAGACTGGCAAAGGAATTTAATGATCATTTTAATAAATGCAATTCTACGCAACTAGCGTCTTTGTTTGTTTGTTGTTTTTGTTACTCGAAAGCCTTTTAGTATTTAGTATCGATTATATTATTTTAGAAGGTATATATTAAGTGGATCGGCTTCTCCTTTTTCGAAAAAACATACGAAAATAGTGCATTTTTTTATTATGTTTCTAAACTTCTGGTTTAAATTAAGTCAAACGTTTTTAAGATCATGTCAAAATATTTGTTCTATTTTATGGGTTGATATAATACGATTAAAATATATAATAGAAAAATAATAAAATGATTGATTTTTTTCGTTCAATCTACGTTTCAATTTACGTCATTCCACACTTTTTCAAAGTCCTTTTAAAAATAGTGATTTAAATTAAATCACAGTGACTATTATTGCCACATCGTGTACTCCAAAATAGAGACTGGCAAAAGGAACTTTACGTTTATTGAAATCTATTCAACTCGTGCCTTTTTTTTATTCGAAAGCCTTGAGCCAAGTTCACACTTGAAACGCTAGGTCTTACCAAGAGTTGATGTGGCGACTGTCGTTGTTCAGAGTAAATGCCAGAAGAAGCGACAGACGAAGTGGTCATTGGAGAGAGAAATGCCCAGGGAGTAATAGAAAGTTATGAAGAGACAATAACAAGGCTAGTTTATTACACCGCTTGGCGGCTGTGATGTAGCCGCGTCTGTGCTGTAACAACAACCTGAATGTTACAGTAGTATTCTGCAGCGTCGTTTTTAAACCAGCGCGGTATTTATGTTTTATCACTCGACTCTTTACTTGGCTGTTTAATTGCTGGTGCATTCTTACCGCCCAATGTCGGAGAGCACTTGTTTCCGGAATTCTTTGGTTAGTTTGTAATTTATCACGTCAGAATTTTTGAAATAGCACCAAGTGAGCCTACAATGTTCTGGATTAGTGTTACAAATAATTATTAAACGCTTGGATAATTTTTGAACGCCATAAATATTGTTGTTCTAGAGATTCTGTACTAGGCGTTTGTACCCTTACGTAAATTAAAAAACTCGATAATAGCTTACTGTTCTGATCCACAGATGGTTGGAAGGTGAAAAACTTAGTGGTTCATTCATAACTTGTATCCTCCTTCAAGTCTTTTAAAGATTTTGAATGGGGAGGCTATGCCATTAGAGCCTGGCACTTGGATTCAAATTTCTATGACGAATGCGGTGTGTTGAGAGCAGAAAGATTCGTAACCACAGCGAGTCAAAGATGATTTGGATGATTTAAACATATAGCGCAGTACCGTTGTTTTATTACTTTTATGTTAATCCACGAAGAACGTGAGCCCAAACCAAGATTTGACACCGAATCCTCGGGGCGATAAGCTGAGACGTTAACTGGGAGTGACGTAAAAGCGCTAGTTTACTCAACTGGAAGTGATAAACACTTCTTTCAAATAATTCAATTGTCAGATTTTGGCGATCGATTCTCGAACCCGAATGATTGATTCGAGATTCGGTTTTGTCAATCCGATTCATCGGGAAAAATCAACATGTCGGCGTTGCCGTATCTTAAAGACGGGCGTTGCCCGTCTTTAGTCTATGCGCACTGAAAACTGTAGAACGGGCCGTGCTCGTACTTATTATATGATTTGTTGATCATTTAATCGGAAGGTTTGCAAGGGGGCGTCCCTCACTCGTGCTTCATGGCCACTCTTACACAAGCATATATACTCATCACATCCTTGGCTGAACTTCCGGGAGATGAACACAGAAGATAGGATCAGTGCAAACAATCCGCTGGCTCAGACTTACATCAGGACCGGTCGACCGCATCCTCTGAGTAATCCTGCCAATTGAGCCGTCAAGGACCCTTTGTTTGCCGTGACGTCAGCGCTCCTAACTGGTGTTACTTGTTCCCACAATTCATTTGCGTGTCCTCCTCGTAATGTGCCTAACCACGGCCAACTATAATGTTCCCTTGTAATCCTTCCTTTGTACATCCGGATTCAGCCACAATAGCGCTAATCCCCGTAATGTGTTTGTCCGTACAGAATGTCCTTGTATGGACAATTACCTGCGGTTCGGCGTTTTTTCAGTGTCGTTAAATCCCGCCTCGCGTACGTTTATCTGAGGTCCAAACTAAATGTTTAATCACAAGCATACGATCTATGAGTACTAGACTCTAAAAGATAAATATTCTATTGAAATTCTGCAAGGAATGTGATGGAAACAGGATTTTCGGACATTGCCTATAATTAAGTGGTACAAGAAATCAGTAACACTCAACGTTTCGATTCTGCAATCTGACCTCTTCTTCAGGTGGATAACTAACCTAACACATAATTGCGGTCAAGGTTGAAATAAACAAATTATGGCAGAGCACTGTAACAAACGTAAATCAAGAACCAGAACAACCGTATTGAGAGTCAACTCCATGCACACTATCTCTAAACTACGCATTT
Source organism: Homalodisca vitripennis (assembly GCF_021130785.1). Lineage (NCBI taxonomy): Eukaryota > Metazoa > Arthropoda > Insecta > Hemiptera > Cicadellidae > Homalodisca > Homalodisca vitripennis. The sequence goes on from NC_060214.1 coordinate 107,266,173, forward strand.
AATAAACAAAACACTAGTTTTATTAAAACTGAATCAAATAATACCACTGCTAAAATTGTTGGGTACTACTATTTATCAGCTCATATCTTTTAGTGCGATTAGGTACCGTAATGTAGATTAAAGATTTGTATTTGTTCTTAGTGATTGTAGGATTTTTTTTATAAATAAATGGAACATAATTTTTAATATTAAAATAAAATCTTGAGCTTCGTTTCTTTTTCTTGCGTCTCATTTCTTTCGCATGCGGGATTCTATGGAAAAACCGCATTTAAAATTAATCCCCCGGTACACGGCTGATTGCAACGCATTCACTAAAGGGTTCTGCAACTGAAAAAGGCTCGATGCCATTAACGTAATTAAACTTCGCTCACCGACGAGACCATGAATGAACGCTCTCGGAGATGGAATGACGAGCGGGCTTTGAGGGTGAAATGCAATTAATCACGGGCTTATGTTGATGGAATAATGGCCCGGTTGGCTTTGTGGAGCGTGTACGGGGCTTGATGAGTAATGGTAATGGATGGCTCGTCGCTGCTAGATACTCGCTACTCTCGTGGTTTGTAGAGTATGCGTCACTGTGGGCGGTTAGAGAAGATCCACCGGAAACCCAAAGGATATTGCTTCAATAACACCTGCCTACGTGGGCATCTCCGAGATACTGTAATGAGTTGTATTTCGCTCTTGTGTTGGTAGTTTTTGAACCTGTTCATTTTGCTGCTCAGGAGTCCTTTGTTTATGAGAAGGAAAATAATCCAGATTGGCTGTGGGTTTTGAACTCTCTACTATTCGCCCAACACATAAAAATGCTTGCGAGCTGATATTTCGGAAATTGTAACCTTTAGAAATTCCGGATATCCACAAATATCCTCTTATGAGTCAAAGGAAGGATTACTGCAGCCAGGATATCCAGATAATGGATCGCATCCAAACTGGTAATTTAATTTTCAAGAATGAAAATCTTAGTATGAAAATTGTCAGATACCGTTAAATTGCTCGCACCAATAAATTATCAATTGCTTTGACAAGGATTTACCTTGTTTGGATTTTCGGGTGGATGTGCTTAAAGGAAAAGTGCATGGGCGAGCCTTCGTAGTGGCTGATATGATCAACCCAAGGACTATTGGATCCAAGACCCATCGGTCAGTAGTAAATAAGGGGATTCAACTGTTCGTTATCTAGAACTGAGGTAGGAACCCAGAACCTATATATAGCTAAGGCGGTGTACTTGAAGTTCCCGATATGTGCGGTAGGTTTGGGAACTTCGCACAGGAAATCCGTCACAAGTCAATTACTTGATGAGTATCCTAGACAAGGTCAAGTTTTACCAAGTGAGAGCCTAACAATGTTTGCTTCCGGTAGCCTACGTGTGTTGACGAGTTCATTATCCAATTCCAAATTCCATTCAAAGGTTACCTAGCCGTAATTATAAAGCTCCATCATCCAACTAGATACTGTGGATCTCAGATGGTACAAACATATTATAGTCCCAATATATTTCGAAACTCAGACTTCTAAGTTGTCTTATAAAACTGCTCCACTAGTCCCAGTGGAATTTCACATTGACCTAGTCAAAACTCGGTAGTTAAGTTGAACACCGGTGGTTAAAATTTTTAATGGAAATTCATGTGCATCCTTTTTGCAAATACCCTTGTCTATTAGTGACCCAAAGCTATTTTGCAACTTGGATAACTCATTCACGAGTTCTCTTCAATCGACAGTCCTGCAAGTTCTACTGTTCCTCCTAACTTGCCATATGTGAACTGTGGATTTCAACTGTGGTCACGCTACAATAATAGACGCCACATAGCCGCAGTCGTGTCATGTCAGAGCCACAGCCGCTGGCAGAAGCAGGCCAATCTCATCGCCTGACACGAAACACAAGTCACTGGAATTATCACGCGACCTATTGCTTGCCGGGTTAACTCGATTTTTCTGACAGCCCCATTCCGTCCGAAGAGGAACATGATAAATCCTGTGTTTGTCCTGGCACATGTCTTTGTGTCCAAGCTATTTAATCTTAACTTGGGTTCAGTTTTCGTGTTTGTATGGTCGGTGATATTTTACCTTACCTAGGGGCAGCAACCGCTTCCAGTACATGGAATGTAGTTTGTTATATGGTCGATTAAATGTGACAAACAAAATTGTAAGAACGCGTTTCATTGCGCGGCATTGCAAGATATCCGAGTTGGGTTTAAATCTAGAGCTTAAATTTTATTTAAGTAATACTGTAATAATTTACTTAATTTATAAACAAACGCTCAAATAATTATTAAACTTCATTTTTGTGAGGCCTTTCGTGTCCAGGGAACACATTATCAGGCCCACACAAATGATTTTTCCCATTGAAAAGAGCCACAAAAATAAAATTTAATAATTATTGGAGTTTTTGTTTATAAATTAACTATTATGTTCCAATAAGAAGAAGCTGGTAGAATGTAATAATTATTTATTTAAAACCTAGCCATCTTATATTATTTAAAATTATTATTACTAATAAACAGCATAGAATACAACCAGCCACTTATAAAAAGTACATATAATTATAATTACCGTTTAATTTCTATATTGTTGCGTAATATTCAGCTTTCTTAATGTTGCAAAGTTTTGAAATTGGGTTCAAGAAGAAGGTTATAAATATTACATTTGATTGGTTATAATTCTGTTACAATTTAATCAGTTATTGCATTTCCAATATTTGTGCAAATGACAAAGAAAGTAAGGTTAGTTACAGCAGATTGTTTTGACTTGATTTTGCATTCGGAAAATATGTTTGTATGTCAAATTCATAGCTGTAAGATGAAATCGCTCAATAGAAAGGACTATTAGGAAGTATTTTAATCGCTTCACTTGGAATTATTAGTACTCAAGTTAGTCACGCCCATAATAAAATCGGAAATGGAGGTGTGAATGTTTTTTACAGTGCGTAAATAGGTTAAACCTTTAGCGGGTTTCTTTATTTATGACTTAATGACATCTTGTATTTTTATTAATTATAAGAAATTCTGACGAGATTAATTTGTTTATGTAACTAAATAATATGATACATACTGGAAAAATTCCACCATCGTTATATTCAGCCGTTTTTATTTGGGTCTACTAACAAAATGGTCTAAACTGCCTACTTTAAATCCTTGTAATTACACAAGAAGTGATGAAAAAACTTCTTAATGTCTTTGTTATTGGGGATTTAGTTATCTTAAACACCTGTGCATTTAACATTCGAAAACATTTTGTAGACCCGGAATTTATTGCTGCCCAATTCGATTTCCCTGATTTCCTGTGCAGAATGAGACAATTCCCTAGGGATGGATATTCGGGTGATGGCGATAGCGCTCAGCCCTGACCGAGTGGCGAAACGCGAGTTAGTTCATCACTTGGCGGGGCTTGCACTTCCAGTCAGTCGCGCTCCATGTAGCTCTCAAGGCGACAACAGACAGACAGACAGACAGACTGTTGTCTCATGGGCCTGTGACTTCATGCGCATCCTTGAAGACGTCATCCTGGAATGTTCTTCGGCCTTGGGCCGATTATAAACCTCAAGTTTAAGTGCTTTCCATTTTCATTGATGATATGCAGAATTAATTCTTTCTTGTTACCACGTGTCTTTGAATTGTGTGCGTCATTCCTGGGCAGTCCTTGGGGTTCCTTTTATATATCCAACCTGTAGGTAGGTTATCACTAGTTTTCTGGGGTTTTCAACGTAGAAGAATTGATGTTCGACATATTTAAATGGATAATTCCGTTATGTAAACTAGTTATGGAGGGTTGAATTGAATATTTATTTCTTTCAAAATGTGAATTTTTCTCATCGTTTACTATCTATATGTTTTCAGTATCGATCAGCCGATTTTACGTATTATTTACAATTCAATGTTCCATTTTAAATTTTAAGTTCGGTTTTTAATGGATATAGGTTAAAAATAATACAATTTCTGACCAATCTTTGGAATATTACGATCATACTTACCGTTATAGTTAGGTTTTTTATGGATATAGATAAAAAATAATACAATTTTGTGACGAATCCTTGGAATATTACGATCATACTTACCGTTATAGTTTCTGACCAATATTTGGAATATTTTGATCAAAATTACCATTCGAGTTTCATGACAGAACGTACGTGGAACCATATTAGTAGCGGACTCCTTAATACAGCAACAGAATAATTATTCATAGTTTAAAGTTTGTTATTGAAGGTGGATGCTTTGTAAGGATAGTAAGATATCAGCCAGTTGTCATCAACATTATAATAATTATGTTCTACTTAGCTAAAACTCCGTCTGCGAATTACAGATCGGATATGTCCGCTTATAAGTATATCTAAAAATCTCAGGAACTGCCTCAATGATCAAGAAGACTGGATACCATCAATCAAAAATCGCTTTACGTACAAATGCACGAGGTATGAATATGGATAAAGGTGTGAATACTCAATCACAACCGACCGGACCGCGAGTGGAACGCACTTTAATTAATTAATTTCTACGGCCATTCACACTGGATTGATTGAGTCGGCGAATTAATCAGATGATGATCAAACTCTTCTGGGCTCTGTTTACCTTTGCGATCGCCGCCCAATCAATCTATGGACCGATCAATCAATCAATCTATTGTGTCCATTGTTTGCGGCAACATTGTGGTTTTCCTGCGGCCCTGGATGTCCTCACCCCCCCTACCACCCCCATGACACGCCCACCCCCCCAGCATCGGTCCCATCGTATTGTCGCGTTCAATGGGCGTTCATTCAATAAGAGTGCCGTGTCACCCGTGGTACGCCCGTAATGGGCGGGATGCTGCAATTAATTAATTAATTGATTGCCACGCTTGAATATTCACGATTGTACGGCATTGCGGAGCAATCTCGAGCTGTACAACGTATCGGAGAGTAAATCGTTAATGTGATCGTTGTACAATACAATATTCGCTTTCAATGTGAACCACTCAATTGATTACTGCGTATATTTTAATGTCATTAAAATGCCGCACTTGCTCATTAAAACTATACATGCTATCAGGCCAGTTTTACGGACGATGTTAACGGGGTCCGGGCCGGGACCCACTATATATTTATTTGAAGGGACCGTGTCAAGGCATGAGATAGCTCAATCCAAACAATAACTGTGACACTATTACAGGCTAAACATTACTATTGCTTTTAAAAGCATTACGGTCACGTTCAAACTATGAGCATTGAATTTCTGTATTTGTTATTATTCACAAAATAAAACGGTATGACGGGGTGCGGTGGAAGGATATAAAGAGGCCCGCCAAAGCTGAGTACGACCCTGCCTAGTATTGTATATTGTGTATGAAATTTTTCATATTTTATACAGTGACCAGGAGGTGCGGCCCTGCAGTATTAAGGAGCCACGTGTTCACGCATGCGCACTCTGTACCAAAGGTCAGGCTGCCCTTTCAATCTTGGTCTGTGTTCTATTTACAGTGGAGTTCCAATCATTGCTATCATCGTGTCTGGTAAACATAACCTAAAAATACGGCCGCAGTCCATTGTTCATCACAGATGTATTGTTTCACAGTGTATACAACTTCAGTCGTGGCGTGTAATAGATTATAGCGTAAGGATAACAGTGTGTCGTTAAAATATTATACAGGAAACTGAAACGTTAATTATTTATCATGAGGAAATACTTGGCGTGCACATTGTTGATAATTATGTGAAACGATATAGCTCATTTAAGGTTTTGTAAGTCATCATTTCACTATATTTTAATATAAGGTTTATGCCGTGTTTATTGTAATTTTCTGCTTTAATTTATGCAGATACAAGGGAATGTTAAACGACAAGGAGTCTTACTCACTGATTATCGTGTTATTGTATTGCATACTCTGAAGAGTTAAATATTAAATTTGTGGTCTTTTGATCAAAAACTCAGTAGTTCTTTCAACCCAGAAGAATCTTAGTACTAAGTTATCTCCATGATCTTTCTTTCCGTGAATAGATATCGCAGGCCGGAAGGACAAAGCGAGTAGGATATAGCCTTTACAGATTCTGGTATCCTCGCAGCACTAAAGTAAATTATTATTAGCATCCATAATACAAACTAGTGACTCTCGGAAACAAACGAGTGTTTTCAAACAGCGGAAGAAGCAGTAAACCACTGTTGGTGACGGAAACGGAAGTCGAATCAATAAACAATCCGTCCCCAGATAGGATATGTTTATAGTCCTGTTTAATGTAAGCACCTCCCCACGTCTACGACGGTAATAACAAAACTTGTACGTGACTGACTTATTGTTTATTTTTCCAGCGCGTTTGTATTGTTTTTGGACTCGGTAGATCGATATACGTAATTCGAATGGTCCAACAATGATACTGACAAAACTGTTTTCAGTCGTAAGATTTTTATCAAACTATGGTTAGTGGTAAATCGTGTCTACTAGCGAGTGATTACGTGCCTAAACGATGGTAGCAAAGGCTACTATTTGTAGGGATTGGAGTATACACAGGAAGCTCTACGCTCTATTCAGTGGAGAGTCATGACGTTCTAAGTAAGAGTATTCGGCTATATACTCTCTGCACTCGACTATACTCTTTCGATCATGGACTGTACAGCTTTAATAAACCGAACTCGATTCAATTAATGTTCTTAAAAAGTAACACGTGGCCTATGCCGTTTGATTATTCAGTTGTAAAACTGTTATATAATGTATAGAATCTACATTTAAACGCATCAATTAAACATACCTTAATATGTCGCATTTATGTTGTGTTTTAGTCTTATTTTCTTTATTTCTTAGTGATGATAATGTATTCCATGAATGAATACTCATCAACACATATATGCTACCGGAGTAGCCAGGTCGTAGCGGTAAGCGCTGGGACTGTAAGTAAGGGTCCATGGAACACCGAACAGACTATAATGTTTAATGCCTTTCCACCCTCGGACTGACATTACTTTCCCCTTATTTGCCCAAACGATCGTGGGTTCTGTTTAGGACTGGTTCTTAGGGCTTAGGGACAGAGACTGCCATTAGTTTAATGAGTAGAATTATATAATTACTATTACATTTAGAGACACAGTTAGGAGTGTTCCTTGAAAAATCAGTGTTGCTCTCTTAATTTAATGTCTCGCCACATCATTGCCTGGCTATCAAAAATATTAACCCTGAAGGGCTTTTAATGTTATACGGCAGTAGTAGTGAACATTCTGTACATACCCTTTGTTGAATTATTGTGAATAATTTTTGTAGTTAATTTACCGAACGCTTCTTAAAAAAGTGTATTTAATTACCGGTTGCTGATGCAATTATCCATGAATTGTCTTGAATAAGCTGAGAACTTTCTCTGTGAAATTGGTGACAGATTAAGCTGTAAGTAGGTTAAGATTTGAAAGGATCATTGAAACCAGCGTAGAATTAGCGTTACGATCCGTTTTTCGAGTCCTGAAGATCCTGGATGCTTCTGAAGATTCCGGAGCATCCAATGTGTGGCTACTCCGTTGACAGCGACAGGCGGTGACTTGCGCCCACGAGATAATATAGTGGTCAAATTTGATCACAACGGATCTCATAGTACCTCAACTACAAATCTCTAGAAAGGCTGAGTTGTGGGAGTTCGCATTGGAACAGAGCCGTGCTTGCCAACAGCCGACTATCTTAAGGCCCCCCATCCACTTACAGTTCGAACTGCAGTTCTTGACTGCAGTCAGAACTGTGAACGGTGGACTGTGGACTGTTGAAAAATGTTTCACGTCAGTACGGGACTGCAGTCGCGGACCGCAGTCCGTTCGGTGGCGTGGTTGTCGTGGTCAGTCTTTCCGGTGTTTTGCCGTAGGTGTGTACTTTGTAGTTATTATTCGTTATATTATTTATTATATTTTTAGTTATATTATTCGTTTTTGTGGCTGTAGGAAAAGTGCATTCTAAGTTCTTATCGTATGTGAAGTTAAAGTGCAATGTCTACGTTTGAAGATTTGGCAGCATACGCTGTAATAGCGGTAGCTATTAAAAAAACGCAAGAAACGAAGGCATCAAATGTGGAAAAAAGAATGGCTTCAGAGGAAAGAGATTTAACCACGTTCACCTTCTTAGGGAGCTTGAAGCATATCCTAGAGACTGGAAAAACTACTTAAGAATGGACGAGAAAACGTACTTTGATTTATTACGTATAGTAACACCATTGATTACCAAACAAGATACAAAAATGAGGGAAGCCATTTACACCACATGAAAAAACTGACTGCGACATTGCGGTATCTAAGCACTGGCAGAACAATGGAAGATTTAAAGTTTTCAACGAGAATTTCCCCCCAAACATTAGGAAGAATAATTCCAGAGACCTGCTCAGCTATTGTCAAGGCCTTGAATGACTATTGCAAGGTTAGTAGCCCTAATGTGTGTTTCAAGTAGTTTTGAAAAATCCAAAATTTGAAACCAGATAAAAGTTAGAAAAAAGAAATAAAGTAGGTCTTTGTTGTTTTCGAATGCCAACATACTGTTAAGAAATTACAATATTTTTAATCTGCTTATGGATTTGTTAAGGTACATAGCCTACACATTGTATTATGTCACTACTTTTTTGCTAATTTTAAATTACAACTCCAGTATCTCTAACGATTACGAGTTCATTTCTGTGTGCACACAACATTTAACCATTTTTATAAAGTAGTAAAAGGTAATGAAAACTCATACAAAAATTATTGTAAACATTATATTATCCATACTTGTATTTGTTGCGTTGTACAAACAACACATTTACTTTTTATAACTAAGGAAGAAAAAGTAAAAAATCAATTTAATTAATGTAAAGTATAAAGATAAAAAGTAATACGTACCTATGGTGTATGTTTAACCACAAATGAGTAAAGTAATAATTATAAAAACTATGACACAGTCAAACATAACATTGCAATCTAGTATTACAAACACATGGCAGCTCACAACAGTACCGCATATGAATAAAGATTAAAGTGTAATTTTAATTGAGTGCAAAATATTTTCACCACAAACAAAAAAAAAATAATAAATGTAATTTGTTCAACATATAACTCTCAATGTACTCAACTACTGGAGTAGGCCTACTAAAAAACCGCACAGCTTGGGTTGTGAAAAGTTTACAGGTTTTAAGCCTACTTGTTAATAATAGAACACTTAATTTAGATTTGTATAGTTGACACTGAAGCCAGACATTGCTGTATCATCATACATTGGTTCATAGGTTGATCTACCTCCTGAACTTGGGGTAACACTAGCTGCCGATGGTGTTGTGGAACTTGAGTAAAGAATACCTGGGTTAACTGTAGCAAATCGTGTTAGTCCACCTAGTTCTGCTTCAAAACAGGGCATCATTAATGATTTTCTGCGCATAAATCCTTTGCTCATTGTTCAGCAATCTCAGCTTTTGAGCAACGTTCTTCCCAAAGCGTCGTAGTGATCTTCTTCTTTTGTTGTTGCCAGTCGTTGTCCAATATTAACCAAGACTTGATCACACGGGGACAATTTTTTTTTGCCGTTTAAAAGAATCTTTAGGTTCAGGTGTTGCAGAGGTAATATTGGAAGCGGTTCGAGCAACTTGAGGAGGATTCTGTAGAGATTGGGGCGCTGGTACATTTTCCTCAGCATCTAATGGTTCTTTTTGTGAATCGTCCAGCATCTCCTGTAAAAAAAAAAATGTTTGAAAAAAATGTCAAAATCCGTGACTTTTCGCGGATTTCCTTTATTTCCGTGCCCGGTAGACACCCTGTCATTACTTAATTAATGAACCACAATATCAATAATGATTCAGTTATCACCACAGTACATTCTTAACTACTTATTTATTACTTCTCAAAATATTATATTGAAAAAATTACAGAGGGGGGTGGCGAACGGAAAACGAGGGGTGATACGGTTCTCGATGGGTTTGATTTCATTAAAATTTGTTCCGTACAAAAACGCTGGTCTGAAATATGACAGCTGACAGTTTATGAAATTGTTTTCAGGTACCGAATACAGCCGAGGAGTGGAAACAAATTGCACAGGAGTACGGGGAAAAATGGAATTTCCCCAATGCCTAGGCAGCATGGATGGAAAGCATATAGCCATAACACCACCACCTGGAAGTGGTTTCTTACTTCTATAACTATAAGGGTTTCCATAGTCAGGTACATTTCTGGCATTGCTAGTGCAAACTATGAAATAATTTATTTTCATTTTGGTGTTATATGGCCGGGTATCTGATGGAGGAGTTCTGAAAGAGACAGACTTCAACAAGAAACTAACAGATAAAAGCCTCAATTTACCTGAAGAGGGCATTGTAGACGGCGAAGCTCTTCCATACGTATTCATTGCAGATGACGCCTCCCCCTAACTGAGGTCATATGAAACCCTTTTCCTATAGGGTTGCAAACAAACCTAGAAAGGTATATAACTACCGACTCTCAAGAGCACGCCGAATGGTCGAAAGTGTTTTTGGGATTCTCGCTGAGAGATTTCAGGTTCTACAAAAACCAATCACCTTCATTGACTTGAAGAAAGTGAATAGTGTTGTTGTTGCGTGCTGCTACCTGCACAACTATTTGCGTAGGACAATCCCTCAAAGGTACTCACCTAAAGACTGGTTGGATTTAGATGACGACGAAGTTGGTGTGTCTAAGCCTGGACCAAGAACCAGCGATCACATGGCATTACAAGTAAGACAAACCGATCGCCCAATGGCTAGTGCAAAAGAAAGTAAGAAATAAATTTGTTCATTATTTTAGCAAACAAAGGAAAAGTGGAATGGCAAGAACAGATACATCTCTTAGTTTATAATGATTATTTGAAAACAAAATACCTCCGATGACAAACTGTAAGTTAGTTGTAGCATTGTGAATACATTATTTAACCGCAAAACTAGTAATTTAATTCTCTTACCTCGTCTTCACTGACTCTTCCTTCTCCTAAGTTGGAAGTCCCTCCTAGACATTTCTTCCTGGTCAATAAGAAACAAAAGTTCTCTGTAGTACCACAGCTTTGGTACATATATATCGTCTGTTACCACTGCCAGAAACGTTGAGAGGTGTTACCTTTCTTTGTTCCTTACGAAATGCACTTCTGATATTGTTTATCTTCTTCAACACATCGCTTTTTGTTGCAAGTACTGTCAAACCCTTTCACTACTAATAGTAAACTACGGTGGGCTGCTTCCTTCTTTTCCCTATTGTGATAGTCTTTTGACTTAACCTTCCATACACATTCATGTTTCCTAAACTCCTCTATAAAACTGTAAAAGATTATCCTTCGACCAACTGGCCCATGATTGCCGCGTCACAAACAAAACAATGCGCAACCACCAAACGCTCACCACTCAATGACGCATGAGGCCGACACGGAGCAGCTGAGCTAGCGCATGCGCATATCTCGCAGCTTGGACTGTCGACTGTGGCCTGTCACGGGAGCCTCCACTAACTAGCAGTTCCGCCTGCAGTCCGATCGTTGAACTGTCGCACCGTGCGACAGTTGACAGTCCAACGATTCGCCTGCCGGATTCCCCATCCACTTACAGTTCTAACTGCAGTCCCGGACTGTCTCAGTCCAGGACTGCAGTTAGAACTGTAAGTGGATGGGGGGCCTAATAGGGAATGGCTTGGGGGCGACATTAAAGTAACCGCATTAGAAGATAAACTGTAACAGTGAGAGAACTCAGATGCGGTCGAAACCAGAATGGTTGTCTGGGTTACATTCCCGCCCGGTCGGGAACTGGTTTCCCGTCCGAAACGGGTTTCCTCACTGCTACCCGGACTCCGGGGAAGCGACTGTACCCGGAAGACCAGTTGGAGTTGGGCAATAGATGCCTCTTTAGCCCCCAGTCCCGGTCGCCACGGTGAGATTATTCAGTCTAAGTAGGATCTCGAGCCCGTGGGTTAAAAGTTCGATTAAGGTAATGTACATTAGTTTGGTCGTACTTTAGCAGGGGAATACACCGTCGTCATTCATTCGTCCAAATGGACCAATTCATTCACGTTGGAACGTGTTCGGTACGGAATAAGTAATAGTTTCTATGTCCCATTGAGAATAAAATGATCGCTTGTCAAGAATTTGAAATACACGCACTCGTAATTAAGAGAAGTTGAATGAACATTTTGCGAACTTATGGTAGTTATTTTTTTATTTCTTGTAAAACATTCACCCTGAACAATCTTATAAGTATATTTATTACAAGGTAGGAATAAGCCACACCGCATATTGTATAACAATATTCGCGTATCTTGTATGCAAAATTTTAAAAGTCTATAACTCATTTTATTAGTCTACACATTGTAATATTTGTACCACGGATTGTGTATAAATTTGCAATTTCTGCAATTTTCTCGTCGCCATTAAGGTTGTCCCACAAGTGCATTTTTCAATTACTCGCCAACGCTCAGCCAGAGCGTATGGAGTGACATGCACAATTTTTGTTATAAGGATATCGTAGGAACAAACAATAAGAAACGAATATTTTCAAGTCGAGTGGTTCGCTAACCGTGTCTCATTGTATATTTCATTAGCGGTACTAAAACAATTGATAAAACTTGGAATTATGGTCTAGTTTGTTTCTTGTGAGTCTCTCGTAAAGTGCGTTGTAGGCTATGGTTTTAAGTGATGACTAATATAATACGCTATTTCGTACAGTTAATTCCAGTCTGACGTAACATAGGGCTAGACACGTTTTTATGATTTTGCCAGTTTTAAACGGTTTCTGTGTAAAAATAAGTGTTTCAATGCCGTCCAAGCCTTGTTCGTCCGAGCAAAATCGAAAGCGCGGCGAAGAGAATGACGCGGGTATTAGGTCGGCCGGCTGATGAATGAGCCGCCCACTGCCAAACTAAACAGCTGCCGGCGGTAAAGTTAAAATAGCTGCGACACTGTTTACGTGGGTTCAATTCGTTATTTTTGTGGCCCGAGTGTATAAGTGAGGAATTGGACATATAGTAAAGGCAGAATGTATTGAATCCCTTGTTTTTTTTGTTTTGTTTTATTTTTTATTTTGTTTTTTTTTTTTGTAAGGTTGAAATTATTTGCTGGGTATATTTTAAGTTACGGCAAAAATACAATATACTGTATAAAATACGTCATCTTTCCGCATAGCATTCAGAAATGTTACCCTTTTCACTGTGTGTGTTTTTTTTTTTTTTTTTTTTTTTTGTTTTTTTTTTTTTTTTGTTTTCCCTTTTTTTGTTTTTGGTTAGTTTTTTGTTTATTTGTTTTTTTGTGTGTTGTGACACTTTGTAACAACATCGGTTAAATTGATGTGCCTAAATAGATTTGTTTTAATTAGTGGCATACTCCAGCAACACTGGGGGGGGGGGTTGAATTAAGTATCTAATAAAAATGACTTTTGCCATGTATTGTATACTGTTCTGGCAACCAGCTTGCAGTAAAGCACAATTATAATTTATACACGAACGTATTTCGCATGCGGGAAGTTTACGACCAAGCCGGCCATGAACAATGTCCATGCTTACATTGCTATAAACATATTCAACTCTAAGACTAAGAACTTTATGTCCTGTCGGCGACGCGGCTCGGCCATATTGCTACTGCTGTTGACACTTTACGTCCCATTCTGCTCTAAAGCGGGACTTACGAGTTCCCTTTAACAGTCCCATAACGCTTTCTTAACGATGCGGCACGACGCGTCAGTCCGGAATTAGAACATACTGTCATGTATGGGAGACGTGGACGTCCTGCTGAATATAGGTTGTTTAATTGTTTCACACCTTTTTGTGTCTATTGTACCTGGCATTATCACCGATGCTGTGTGTCTCGGCAGTTAACCATCCATATTTTCATTCAAGCGAATACCCTGAGAAATCCGTTAAAATCTGAAATCAATATGATGTCAATTAACGTAATGCAAATTGTGTTCAAAACCAGAATGGTAAACCAATATTATCGCCTCACGATGAATTCGAGCAAGGTTGAGAATTGTGCTGGAGAAGAATGGAGATGCATTTTTTCCTTTAAATTAAAATTTAAGAATTTTCCATTAGATTTTTATTTGACAAATTTGACATTCTTGTAATCAAATTTGGCATAACTATTGTTTGTAATTATTGTTCCTTTTTCGAAAAGCCCCTTGCGCATTCTGATTTTATGCTGCATTTTGATAATAAATTTAAGAATAAAAGCAATATGCAATGATAGGTAGGTTTATTCGCAAATAAATTATGCAATTTCACGTGGTTGTGTTAGATTGTGGTGTAGAATAAGACTACCCAAATCACGTCTCTAATGTATGATTAGTAGGACCACTGGGTGGTGTGTTCAAATCTTTATTGGTAATCAGTGGGTGTTGTTACTATTTCAGGCAGACGGTAAGTGGTAAGGTCGGAGATCTGGTAAAGATCAACGGGCGGTGCCCGCATTACAAGCCGTGTTGTCAAAGATCTCACAAAGCTGTCCAATTGTAGTGAATTATTATCTCATTGAAGTAAAATCCCTACTGGTCATCCCCACTCAATCACAACAATACCCTAAAGAGTATACTAAAAGGTCCAAGAAGAATTGGAGATGGGCTTAGAATGAGAATAGTGCCCAAACCCAGACCAGATCCTACTGGCAATCGTCTATAACAAGATAACGTGCTGTACGTGAAATGTTACATTCTCCAGTAGTTCACTTTGTTTTGTCGTTGGGTCGTTGGAGGATCATACGAATTCTTAACAATCATTGTAATTTTGGATTATGCTTTTACAGTACCCCTAACAGAATCATTGTAATCCTGGATTATGCTCCTACAGTACTCTTAACACAATCATTGTAATCTTGGATTATGCTCCTACAGTACTCTTAACACAATCATTGTAATTTTGAATTATGCTCCTACAGTACTCTTAACACAATCATTGTAATCTTGGATTATATGCTCCTACAGTACTCTTAACACAATCATTGTAATCTTGGATTTATGCTCCGACAGTACTCTTAACACAATCATTGTAATCTTGGATTATGCTTCTACAGTATTCTTAACACAATTATTGTAATCTTGGATTATGCTCCTACAGTACTCTTAACACAATCATTGTAATCTTGGATTATGCTCCTACAGTACTCTTAACTCAATCATTGTAATCTTGGATTATGCTCCTACAGTACTCTTAACTCAATCATTGTAATCTTGGATTATGCTCCTACAGTACTCTTAACTCAATCATTGTAATCTTGGATTATGCTCCTACAGTACTCTTAACACAATCATTGTAATCTTGGATTATGCTTCTACAGTACTCTTAACACAATCATTGTAATCGTGGATTATGCTCCGACAGTACTCTTAACACAATCATTACGTAATCTTGGATTATGCTCCTACAGGACTCTAAACACAATCCTTGTAATTTTGGATTATGCTCCTACAGTACTCTTAACACAATCATTGTAATCTTGGATTATGGTTCTGACAGTTCTCCTCGCTGCATTCCTGAAATACATCCACTTTGCTGTCTGATAAGTAACGCAAATAATTCCTCACCATTGCAAGTCCAGCCTAAATCAAGCAAATCCCGTTGTGGAGGATTCAATCCTCAATTGGAGGTGAACCGATGTAATTAAGTCACCTGATCGAAGGAGTCTATGTAACTTTCTGAGGTCCCCGAACTCCAGAGAGTTGGTGATGTACGGGAGTGACAAAGCTGGAGGAACTTTGCTGTCAGTAGCACTCCCCGGAGCTGTGACTCAATTCGTTCCTGAACTTGGGTTGTTGATTTATAAGTCGTGGTTTCTCCGTAAACTCAGTCTCTCTCACCTAAGCACAAGTCATGTTGTATATAATGTTTAAATTTCAATTGTGGACTTCTTTGTTGCCAACTTCATGTCACATACAAAAAGAAGTAGGTTTTTTCCCGAAATTGCTAGGATGATGACTTGCTACTTGAACTTCAACTGCTGTAAAGTAGAAGGTTCTGACTCCTTTAATCCTGTTTTGGCGATTGGGTGGACTTTTTTACTAGAAATTTGGTGTCCATGTCAAAGCTGTCTTCTTCGTCTAGAAATGACACTTTTTGCTCTTTGAAAGATTCTTCAGTTTCTAATTCCGTCACCTTTTTCTTCCAAGTCCTTTCGTGTAACAATAAGAGTATTGGATACAGTAATTATTGTATTCCTAGGATTGCATTAATTTTTTTTACCGTAGTTCCATTGTTATTCAAAAACAAAAACATAATCATGCATGGTTAATTAATAACTAGACAATATTATGGAGTGTAAATTTTATCGTGCATGCCAGTTCAGTTAATAAAAAATATATTTATTTATTTATTTTTTTTTTTGTAAGGGGAGGCCGATCCCCTTTTAAGCCTTATTCTGTCCGTCCTCATGGACCATTGCCTTTGCGAGGACCTTATCAAACAGAATAAAGGGGAGTGTCGATACAGTACAAGGTCGATAATATTGATAAAACGTGCTACAGTCCAGGCAGGACCTGAACCTGCGCTATCTCTAACTCAGACCCAAGTCCAACGTCTTAGACCGCTCGGTCATCGGCACTCCCAAAGTTGGTTATTAATGCAATATGAATGATTCTATTCTTTTGTGTCTAGTATATAATATAATATAATAAGGGTGTTTTTCATTTCAGTATTGAAAACCTTTTTTTATACCGTTCAACCTAAAACGTTAAAAAACCAGCACATCATTTCTGTAGACTTGTGTAACTCTTATTTTTGGGACTGTTTTGTCTTTTTCTGAAGGGTGTGGGGGGGCGAAGTATTTGGGGCGGAAGAGACGGATACAGGCTGGCCTATCGCCAAGTACGCCTGCCAGAGACGTGGCCTTACAATGGTCCGCGCTCCCGTGTTGTGTTTTGTTCGCTACTCTCGCACGGTTCGTTCAATTTCTCGAACGGCAAGTGTTTGTTGTTCTGTAAGATGCCGTGTCATGCTCTCTGCTCTGTTAAGTGTCCAATGGACGAGGTGACTCAAGTAGGGATCTGGAGGTCAGGGGCGAGTCTAATGCCCTCGGCTTAAGTGTGCATTCGTGCCGCTTAGAACAACGTTGCGGAGCCTATTTTATTTGCCCCCTTCTTTACATCTGGGACGATTGCGTTTCTGTGGCCAACCCATCTTCTCGATGGTTGGGAAGTCACGGGTTAAAGAGGAATGTAATTTTAAAGAGCTTTTTTCTCTTGGCTTCGCCAGATACTGGAGCGTTGGTGAGTGATGAGTGAGTCAAACTCGTTATCTCATAGATTATGGGAAAAAGGGCTTAGTTTGTGTTTTTATACATATGCATTAAAGTTTTTGCCAATGGCGCAGTGTAGCGGGTACGGCGGTTATCGCAAGATAACCAGATCAAGCAACGTCGAGCGTGGCTGCTGCTTGGATAGGTAACCTCGCTGACCGATCCTGTCCTTGCAAGCAACCCGCCTGCCCGGCCGTTGGTGGTGGTTCGGAAGTCACCTTTAAGCCATTGGTCCCCAGGTTAAGTGTTAGAGAGGGCTTCTTAGCCCTGACTTCGCCTGGTAAAATAAGACATTCTTTACTTTTAACTTTTTTTTATTAAAGTTACATACACTTTGATTGGAACTTAGGTAAATTGGAAGTTTAATACGATTATGAAATATTAGGCTGGACAAAAAATTATACTGCTTTTATATTTTCCATATTGCGATTTACCCCTATCTGCTGCTATGTAGCAGTAACCTTTACATTAATGATCATTCCCAATTCCCATTGATCCCATTCGATTATTTAATTGCTAATGTTATTATAATGTGGTAAACGTTGTGCTGTTTTTTACCGTTATGCGAAAAGTGTGTTGTGTTATGACAACCTTACAATTTTAATATAAAATAAAATTATAGATCGCTTAGAAAATGTATTTTTTTTTTTTTTTCATTTCAGCAATCAGCAGGAAACAAATGTGTTTTTGAATTAATTTATTTTTTAAATATTTTTTTACCAAGACTGAAATGTAAATAAAAAGTTAGTCGTGCACGGTTAAGTGCGATGCGGAACATTTCTAACACTGTTGCCCAACTCGGGCTGTAGTACACACGTAGTGTGAGGCGAGAGACAGTCCGCCAGACCGCACCGACATTACAACTGTTGACCGTTTTGCAAATTAAATACGCGCTGTCAGAGAAGCGCTTCCAGCTTGCGGTCTGCCCGGACTGCTGCAGCGGCAATACTCGCCCCGCCCGCCATTTGTAGCTCTGGTTGTCGGTTTTCGGTTGTTTGTTTTACTTGTTGGCCGCAGCCGCACTTGTAGCTCGGCATTGACTGCACACCGCCGCCGGACTCAATTCACGATATCGCGTAATGTTAGTGAACAAATTACAGTGTGAGCTTTGTAACTTTCTCATCGATTTTTTGTGAACCACCGGATAACTACGTTAATCATTATTTTTTTATAAAAACTATTTTCATAAAAATGTCCAAGTTTGCGGTACAATAAACAGAGAGCGACGTGAAACCATCATGTACATGTTAACATACGGAATAAAGTACACAGAGTGCGACGCGACTGTATACTAATCGTGTATCGATAGTTTCTAATCGCATCTGTATCGATAGTTTCTAATCGCATCTGTATCGAAATCGCGAGTGCCCGTGTTCCCGCCCCATTAGTTAGACCTAATGTACCTCCCCAATCCAGATTTTTGTTATTTTTAATCTTATTCTAAAGTGAAAGTGATCAGTATATATTGATTGTAAACATCATAACGAGATAAATAATACCGAACAAAGTATAATACAGTGAAATCGTCAAAGGATATTTATTTATTTATTTCAACGGCAATCGCCAATTTTATACAAAAGTAACAAAAAATAATTATGGACAAGATGTACAAAAGTTTTCTTAGGAGCTAATAAGACAGAGAGTAAATAGTAACATACAACAAGGAGGCATGACCAACAAACAACACAGGTAACAACTGTGCAAGACTGGAAATTGTAAGGCTAGTAAACACTGTATAGCAATAAGACATAGAACATAGAGCCTAATGAGAGCTATTTAAATAAGAAATAACAACAATTAATTAAATACTATAAAGGAAAAACAGTAAATATTGCTTGCTCATTTAGTCTGAAGCAAGAACGTAGATAGGACAAGATTTAGGGGGAGGGAGGAGTCCAGACAACTGATATTTTCTCGTAGTGGACAGAGAGTAAGGCACCATTTTGTTCCTTAAAAAGTTCTTGACCCGTTTATTTGTTGAGAACAATGATCTTTCAGCAGTAGGCTACATGTCAGTAATACTGAATTATGAAAATTAAGGGACGGTCCGGACCCCTTGGACTCCCTCGTTGGCTACGTCCTTGGTCTAAAGACGTTACTGAATAACCCAGGACGGAAAACAAGGTGCCGGGTTGGCCCCCAACCTTCTGCGTTCGTGAGTGTGGTGGTGCTTGCTCCGGGGGACTTCGTGAACCTTTCTCTGCAATCCCAATTTGTTAATACTATATGCTCAGATGGTTCATGCGCAACAATGCCACGCTCCATCAGAAACTGTACTACCTCAGCAGCTAGCTACCTGGTGCAACAACAAGACTTATCTACTATAATCGCTCTGACTTGACAGGTGCAGTTTTCAGATCTACACAGAATACCGGTGGACTTATATTCCTCTTCCTTGATATACGATCGTGCTCCGGTGTTCGATAAAAACTGAGACGACTTCCGTTGAAATATTGCTCGATTCGGTGGAGTTACTGGGCGGTTGAACAAGTAATGGGGGCGGGCCCGCGACCCGGCAGTATCTGTGGTTGTGGTGGGCGTGCGGGGGTGGGGGTGTAGTGGGGTGAAGAGCTGGAGTGGCTAGACAGAGAGTGATTCTCTACGTAGGGCTCTTTTCTTCCGTAAAACGCTGACGGTTCTGTCAATACTGTCCGAATTTGGACGAAACCCTCAAGTAAGTGGTTTGAAGTGGTCTTATTGATTTTAGGGAGTATTCGTTCACCTATATTTTCTTTTTATTATTTTGTCCTGGTAGGTTACCTAGAAATTTACTTGTGAAAATTGTTCTAAATCTTCCTAATGGATAATGGGTTATGCACACATTTAGGTAGGTAGGTCAGAGAAAAGAGAAAACTGATACATAATCCTAGCTCAAAGCGCGACCCGATGGATAGGCCTAGTACTACCCACGACAAAACCTACGAGTCCTTTTAACACATCATATTTGAATTATTTACACATCAAAGGAACTATAAAACACTGTTTTCTACCTCACTTTAAAAATTATCACAATAAAATAAAGTAACTTTTAACCAAAATGCGTTAGTCGGTTTGCTGTTGAAGTAAGGAAAATAAGTAAGCTTTTATTTGCTGGTAATTAATTGGGCGTGAGCTGTGAATTTTGAATCCGTTAACAGACCATCGCTCGAGTGCCCCCATGCGTGTTGTGGTACACGGAAATGCAAACTGTGTTAACGAAACCATCTTCTTTGTATATAGAAAATGCTGAGAAAGAACGGAAATACTTATAACTATATGTTATGAATACATTTTGTAAGTTGATATTCCCATTTTTATTCTACTACCCCCTTTTTAGAAAATAAGGACCAGTTACATTTGTGTAACATAAATAAATCTGCACTACTTAATGTTTCACAATCGTCATGTTCGTAAAACTGTTAACGCAGCTTTGATTTTAATTGGGTATAGCAGTAGCGTAGTATGTATTTTCTAGGCTATTTATGTATGTTTGGATTGTTTAAATAATACTTGTCGGGGGAGCCTGTATTACTCAACTGATGTCGTTATCGCGTCGTCGACAACAATTATCATTTATATAGGCACAAGTAGTGCAGATGATTAAGCCGGTGGCGTTCCCGAAACTGCAGTTGTCATTAGCCAGCTCTAATGGTCCTGTTATTAGTTACTCCTCTGCTCGCATCTGATTGGCCGTTGGGTCATGGTAATTGTTGCTTTCGGCCAATCAGAAGCAAGACCGGTTAACAAGGCTCTTTTACAGGTTTGTGCGCTCTCCTAATTTGTTGAAGTGGAATATTAATGGCTAGGCGTGAAGTGGTTAGTTTTTGGTGGATTGAAAATGGGCGTGTACTGGAATTATTTTAAATTACTGTATTTTGGATGTAACTTTACTTAATTATATAATACCTGCTACTGAATTTGTAGCTAGTTTAATGATTATCGGATTTTCAATTGTTTTATTCCGTTATTTATTCGTATGGTAAAATAAATCTATTTATTGATTAAGAACCCGTAACTTGAGTGCTTGATTTATGAATTTCCAGTAGGTGATCTCTCATGATCGTCTGTCATCGAAGTTAATCATTTATAAAAGGAATTTACATGCCCCTTTTTATTCTTATTCTGCACGTTCCCATAAGCCACTGATCTGTATGAGGATCTTGCCAGAATATGGGCGACAGTTGGTACAGACCGCACCATGTGGCTTGAAGCGCGACCAGCGCATGCGCACGAGCTACCTACCCTTCCCTCTTCTGCCCATACTAAAGCACGTGGTACAGTCCAAACCAAACTTAGTGATATCACTAGCTGAGTCGACTTGTATTGCCAGTGGCGCATGGATTTTGGAGCGGGCTGTATTCGCTTGAACTGCATGTGAGGAGTAGGATATTTTCGGGTGGTGGGGGGGACCTCCCCGCTCTGCGTTTCATGCTAAATGGTTCGGCCTGTACAGTACAAGTTCGAGTGCTGATAAGGCTCTGGTCAAGACAGAATTTGAACCTGCGCTATCGGTAACATCCGTAACACAGATTCAAAGTCCGACGTCTTGGACCGTGTGGCCATGTCATCGGCTGTCCCATAAATCTAATTAATAAAAAAAAATATTTTTAAATGATTCTCCACTTTTCGAACACATTGTATACAGAAGCATATATGATCCATAGTACCACAAGGGGTCTGACCGTACAGTTTTATAAGGCACAAGTCGCGTTTCCTTATAACGTTGGAATTCTTTTCATCCACATTCATTACAACGCTTCTTTGTGGTGGCAAACAGTGTCTGGTCAACCAATCAAGTCCATTCATTCAATGTTGCCCCCAACAGATGGCGATCATCGTATACTGTTTACGAGTGATTTTACTGTCCCCGTATCGCTCGTATATCGTAAACGGTTATGGGACGGTGCAGTTATGTTGTACTTGTCTGCGGCTTGAATCTGAGTATCGTATTGATTACCATTACGGTATACATTCTAAGTGAATGATTTTCGTACTGCTGTGTATTAGTTGGTTAATTATTTCTTAGTTTATAAATTCGATCGTGGTTTTTATACTAATAAATATTGATTTAATTTAATTTATTATTCAAAGCAGGAAGTCCGCTGAAATGCAAGTACGGAATTTAGTACGGAACCCTGATAAGAAATAAGTAAATGAATTGAGCTTTTCAATATAAGATGGCATTTTCTCCTGAAGAAATCTGCTTCAATATCAAATAGCCGGGAGCAATTGAACGAAGTCTTCCAACCAATCACCAATATTGGAACTCTTCTGAAATGGAAGGTTTAATTAAACTTTATTTATTGACAAAAGGTTAAGTTTGTGTGTTCTGATCTTTCAGCCTTTTTGTTTACTAATAAACTCTTTACAGTATTTGACTGTTGTAATGTTTCAATTGTTGTGGTTGTTTCTTGCTATGGTATTGCAATTATCAAGAAACAGTCAATGTACCATTCTCCCCAGCACTAAAGTGTATGCTGTAATACACTGACGCTACTGCTCTCCTGTAGTCATTGGGGCATTTGTTTCAGAAGTCCCTTTGAGGGGAACCGTCCCGTCTAAAACGGTTCATTTCAGAAACGTTGATTTGCAACAGTGGACTGAAAACAACATGATATAAACTAACGCTATTTATTATCTTTTAATAATATTTTGGGAGTGCTAATGGCAGAGTCGTCTAATACGTTAGACATTGGATCTGAGTTAGAAATAGCTCAGGTTTGCGGTTTGTGGACTTCAAACCATTTATCAGTACCATCAACCTTTTACTGTATCGACCGTTATTCTTTTTGATAAGATCCTCGCACAGACCTGTGGCCCATGAGAATAAGGCTTAAAAGGGAATCGGCAACTTAAAAACTACAATTATTCGTATATTTTAACAACACACTATGATTTTGTAAATATTGTATAAGTAAACTGCCACACAACTTTTTAAATCCTAGCCCGATTGTCGATGTCTATGTCAATATCGATTAATATCAGTGGATTGTACGAGTTTTAGCTCTGATCTAGAGTTACGCAAAGCAACGACATTAAATTCTGCATGTTTTTTATACGCTTTTGGAATTTAGCTTCATACAACATTAGTCTTAAACTAAATTAAGCCTAACGCAGAATTCCCAAAATTTAAATGTGTTTGTAGAGATTTTACAACTAATTGGTATTTAAAGTACTTAACTAAGACTCTGTTATGAGTAAGGTGCTCTCATTGTTGTTCTATTTGTGGCATTTTGCAAGACTCCCCTTTCTAACCTGTGACGCGTGTGGGGTTATTGTGTTCGGGTAGAAAGTGCATATGGTTCGCTATATCCGAGTGCCGCTTTCATACTTCCATTATTGAATCACCGGGAAAGCTTCTCCTGTCATTTCTTCACTCGGTCGTTGCTCCTGTCATTTCTTCACCCGGCCGTCACTCCGAATTTCTTCCCACTTTCCCATCTCGCGTATTCCGGCCCGATCTCGACCCTGCCCGTGACCGTGACCGTGACCGATGCGTGATCGCGATTGTCGATGGCGTGAACAGTGATAGTTCTGCTCTCCTTGCTGGCGCCGTGCCGTGATCTACTCGTCAGCAATGTCTATCAGCAGGCGTACTGCTTATACACAGACACACGGCAGTTCAGATATCACGACAATCTTTCTGTTTAGATAAATGGAATTTATATTCTTTGTTTAAACTTTGTTTTGACGATAGAAGGATCGTGAAGGAAACGAGATTTTTTCCGGACATTTGCCATCGTCCTGTGATGTAACAAAATCAGTAATACTACGTTTCGAGATCTGCAATCTGATCTTTTTTCAGGTAAATAATTAACCTAACACATATTTACAACCTACTTTGTAAGGTTAGTTATTTACGTGAAGAAGAGATCAGATTGCAGATTTCGAAACCTTACTGATTTCTGATTTTTTGTATCACTAAAGCAGGGGATTTATATATTAAAACTAGCAGTTATCCGCGGCTCCGTACGCAATTTCGCAGGTTTTGCACCTGTATGAGCACTTCTGGCTTGAGCGAATTATATTTCCGACGCCAATGTTGAGTTTGCCTTCTTCTACGATAAAACAAATATATTAAAGTGTATATTTATACGGTCATTTTAATTTACTCTGGTCGTAGTATTTTTGTATCAAAGTTGCTTTAATCTATCAGTGGGGCGTAGCCTATATCCATCCCAGAAACTGCAAGAATGTCCATGTAATATTTCAGTACAATCGGTTGAGTGATTTACGCGTGAAATCAAAACAGACAAACGCAGGATATATGTACCCTCTATTTAAAAAAGTGCGTATAATACAGTAAAATATGTTATTGAATATTCACAAGGAGAAGCGGGGACGCACAAGTGCTACTGTAACACTAACTCAGGTTGTTGTTGTAACACCGAAGCGACTGGAACATCCAAGTCGCCAAGTGTTGCCATAAACAAGCTATGTTATTGCCTCCTTACAACTTTCTGCTGCTTGCTAAAGTTTTCTCCCGACCCGGTCGCCACTGGGGGAGAAATGTCACCACCGCTGTTTTCAACTTGGCTTTCCGCCTTACATCTGTGTAAAAGTTCATATGAAATTCGAAGGTAATTTGTAGTATACAGTGTCTGAAATGCGGGGGTACCACAAAAATTTGAAAGTTTCCATTTTTTTTTTAATTTGTTTACTCGTGCATTTTTGTCAATAACGTAATATTGGCTATCTATCAATAATGTGACCATGGAAAGGTATGTTCATTTTTTTCCTGAAAACAATAGTGAAGAAAAAATTCGTCGGCAACGAAAATCAAAGGAGTTACGATTTTTTGAAATCCTCTGAAAACTCTGTTTTTGACAGTACCTCTGGCAACACTATCCATATTTGACAGTTTGGTATTACTCCGCGGCTCTCTCAAATAAAGAAGGGACGCCATTTTGAACTATTTTGTTCCTCCGTGTCTATTCTTAACCTCCTAGTTCAGTAGTGGTAATGGCACACCTTTGTGTTGGATGTTCATTAAGGTAAGTGATAAGTTACTGAAATGATGCTGACTAGTACGTTAATCCTGTCAACGATGCCTGCCCGCTGCGCAGTGCTTTTAGAAAAAAAATTAACTCGAGCTTGCAAAAGTCGAATCCCAGATCACGTGATGCCCCTGCTCCTTACCGCAATAATGCCCGAAAGGCATCAATATAATATAATAATATACTTTCCCCCCAATTTATATGCACCTGTGATAATAATACTTGGCTATAAATGCCCAACCCATGAAAAAAAGTCCATTTTCCATGGTCACGCTATTGTAAATAAATACCAATTTTTATTCAGTTAACTACATTATTCGTTGTTTGGTTACCTGAGTCATGGCTAGTTTTAAAATATAATATAATTATAATATAATATTGTAAAATAAAGTAGGAATAAATCGTTAATTTTATTATTTATTTCGTTGAAATCGGTGGTTGGTAGGTACGCAGTCAAGTAAACAGCTCAATGTGGGTCAGTGTTAGATTTGCCTTATCTTATTTAAACAACTGTAGAAATTATGTGATATTTATTCGTTGAAGTTACAGTAAGAAATAGTTTATTCGGAAATAAGAATACCAAAGGAATAGATTAAAAAGGACATGAATTGGTAATGTAGGCAGGGGTATGGACTCCCTTCGATTTTTTCTGGACCCGCTCGGGTTTAATATAGTCCCTTTTTTACAATCAACTTTTTTGTCGGACACCTTGGATCACAGCCGCATAAGAACAATGTTGAACCTCATTTACTTTTAAAACTTTAAGAACAATGTTGAACCTCATTTACTTTTAAAACTTTAAGAACAATGTTGAACCTCATTTACTTTTAAAACTTTATTTTTTTGCCTAGAATTATGGTAGGCGTCTCATTTTAAAGACACGATTTACACTCGTCAAATTTACTTTTGGTTTTTTCGATTTTTCAATAGGGTATTCAGATATAACTCAAATATTTTGTACTTCATCGTTTAAATATAATTACATCTTTAAAATGAGTTAACGCCCGTAACGCTCCGATCAACAGGGTGTAAAAGGGGGTTTAACATAGTTCTTAGGGAGGAACCTCAAGGTTGCTTCACTACAGCCGGCGCTTAATCAATAAGTACTGTTGGCGAGTCACGAGATGACCCCAGGTCCAGTACACGGTGCCGCTGTGTATTGTAGTGGTATCACCTGATTTTGCAGGCACTTAAATCAGTAATTACGTCTGCTGCAACATTAGTGCACACGATTATAGTTGGAGTCTCAGGAGAGGTGATTAGCGCCTTCATTTTGCCGGTATGCAAAGAGTCCAGGGGTCATCTCGTGACTCGCGTACAGTAATATAATCTCCTGACCGCATTCCCGGGTAGATAACGTACAGTAATATAGAGAGCATTGCATAGCACATTCTGTGTTAGTATCGCTTTCAATCTTGTAACAAGGTCAGGGACAAAATTACCGTAGAATTCCTTAATTGGGCGTCCGTAACCAAATAATACAGTATAAATTATCATCTAACAAGGATGAAAATTTAATCGAGTCAAACAGTTAGTTATCCGCTCTAAGTTGTAAACACCTAGGTAATATCTCCAGCGGCGGCGGGGCGCTGAGCGCAATACAAATTGAAAATTTCTAGAGATGGAATTGGATAAAGTGCTAAGTGAGCTCGTTTATGAATTCCATTTCCATGCATAGCGCTTCCTTAACGTTTCCTCGCTTTCCCGGGGGAAATTTCGTTGCAGGAGTGTAATGAGGTTGGCAACATTGATTGGAAGGTCTGTTCATTACAAGAGGCAGTAAGCCCCTTAATTACTCGCGCTTCAATCGGATGTCAGTTTTACCAACATTACGGATTCCGTTTTGTGAGTAAATAAGTGCCCCCGCATCAAGCAATAAATTATGTAGCGTTCGTAACTGAACTCGCGTCTCAATTAAATTTTATACTTACCAGATGGAACTGTTACTAATTACGTGTGTACAGTGATGTTGCATCCCAGCGATAATTAGATTTGTAATGTCACGTTCTGCTTAGTTAGTCGTATTTTTGTTTTATACTTGGTAGAACTAATCGGCTTTTTGAAGTTTTAGAACGCAATTTGGGGGAAACGTGTATATTATACTGCCCTACAATAATATCTATATAGGCCTACCATTAAAATATTTCCTTAAAAAAATCAGTTTTATGTAACTTTGAAATTAAATAATTACAAGCGTCGTGAGGTATATTCTTCATTCTATTAAATCTACCTCTCCTCCTCCTAAAATATATGGTAATCTTGCCTTTATTAATCAAGTAATCAATTTTCAAGAGTGTTTAAGTTAAGATCCGCACCATTGCAAAATTGAAGTTTAGAGAGTCGTGCAGGTCAACTTTCAAAAGGTTGCAACTGTTAACTCTGCCTAGCCTCTACATTTTAGAAACAACGTTGTATTGTATGTCTAAATGTGCCTTGACTACGGGCCGAGACATTCATTCGTACGGGACTAGAGGCAGAGACAACTATCTAACTGGGAGACACAGGACGGTGGTTTATGAACGCTTGCCTTCACAGGCAGAAGTTCATTTTATTGACAGATTGCCTGATGAATTAAGAAAAGCCTCTACGCTCCAAGGCGTTACAAAAACGTTTGAAACGCTGTTTAGCGTCAAATGCATTTTATATTGTAAAAGAGTTTCTGGAGTATGACTGGGAGACCAAATAATAACAAGACTGACTCTCGAACGAAATGGGAAGTATAGGTGATGGATGAATGTGGAATGAGTGGTCAAATGTATGTCTGAAAGAGAGCTCGATGTGGTATGTATGTCCAAATTTTAACATATTTTGACGTTTGCTATACAAATGCATTTTGTTTCCGCAATAAATAATTGACTATTGTGATATTACAAATAAATGCGGACGCTAAGGATAACCTGTTAAGTTGTTGTCCGGCTGCAGCCTGGAGTCTCCATGGCGGGAGTTGCCGGGTGAGCGTGGCGTTTGCCGGGAATAGGCAGTCCCGTTGTGTGGCAAAAATAGAAACCTACATCTGCCTTCCTTATGTGAAGAAGTGGTGAACACATGCTTCCATGTTGTTAGTTCAGGTCAGTGGCGTGCCCAGAAGTCTTCTATGGGGGGATCTCCGGAACACCGTGGAGTGGGGGGGGGGTTGAAAAATTAGGTCCTAGAATCGGTATTTTATAGCACTTCTCAAGTAATAAAAAGGGAGGAAATATTAGGTCTGAGTGTATAAGGTTTAGAGTAAAAGCACTTTACCAGTAAAATCGCCAGTAAGTTTATTAAGGGATAATTAAAATCTTCTGCAACAAATAAAGTTTAAAATGTTGAACAAAACAGTAGTTAAGTCTAAATAATAACCTAAATCTTGATGTCAAAATCAAAATGTATAGATATACGAGTTTGAAAGTTCACTACAAACGAACAAATACACATTCAATAACGTGAGTACAGGGTACAGTTAGAAGCCTCAAAAAATAGCTAGAACTAACATTATTTCCGTACATTACTGCGTGAAAGTAAAAATTAAACATTTAGCGTTTTGTACAGAAGTGAATTATTATACGTACAGTGTATTTCGTAAATTAAAATGGTTATAAAGTTAGAATTAATATATTTGACTATAACACAATTATAAGTTCCAACACTGTTTTTTTTTTTTTTTTTTTTTTTTTTTTTTTTTTTTTTTTTTCGAAAATAGACTATTAGGTGATCGATTGTTTTGAAATAAAATTCTGTTGAGAGGAGGGGAAGTCCCATTCGTCCCCTCAGTCGGTGCGCCCCGTTTCTGGTCGACTCGGTAGAAATTCGTCACAAAAGCCAAACCACGGTTTAAATTGAATTTACTATACTACTTTTTTTACTTTTTGGAGTATGTCAGCTGGTGGTTGTGCGCTTACGTAAGTAGTGTCAATACAAGTGTGGAAAATAAAGATCACACAGATGCATGCCTGCCTGCCCAGCCCAGCCCAGACATATAATGTTCTGAATATAAGAAGTTTGTATTGTCCAGTTTCGTCCACGCCTCTTGAAACGTAATAAAGAAATAGTTCTCTTTCGTTTTCCTCAGTCCAGGATGTTATTACTACTTAATACTTTCGCAATAACTTCGGCAGAAGTGGTTTTGTAACTTCTTGAAAAGATATTGTTTTCTCGACTCTCACAGCAATTTCTGGATTTCAGATGTGTTCCCTTCCAGATATTTCAAGTGTATGTACTCACCAGAAAATTTCTTTTGTATTATAATACTCACAGCACATAAAATGAGTTTGATATAAAATTGGAATTGTCAAAGCATATCATTTGGGGGGGGGGGGGGAGAGGTGGGGCTGGAAAAAACTTAATTTCTTGTCTGTCTGTCCGCAAGATATCTTTGTAACGAACTGATATATCTTCATATATCTTCAAATTTTAGCATGCAATGTACCTGCATTTCTATATAAGCAACATCGAGTTCGACGATGACGCATGTCAGTGTTAGCAAACGTTTTGACGTTAATCTTACGGGTAACGACGATGACAATGACAAAATCGTAGAGTAAATAAATACAGGTACATGTAAATAAGCTGAGTACAATCATATGATATTTAAACTTTAGACTTAGCAGTACAAGTAGCCTGTAAAATGAACAATAGACTTGAAGTTTCGCTTGTTACAAAAGCAAAGGTCGTTATGCGACATAGTGTTGCGTACTTCTACTTTGTATTTTTTTTTCGGTCACAATTCATCAACAATTCGGCCTTAAGAAAATAAATGCTTTCAAACATTGGCGACTTTGAAAGCGAACACAGACCGGTGTTCGATCGCGTTTCAAAAACGTCAGAGGCGGTGTCAATATTTAAGGAGGACACTGTTTTAGAACTCCTTTCTGAATGGGAGGACGGTAAAGTGAATTTGTAAATATTTTAGGGGAGGACTCAGCAGCCTGCGAGCTGACCCACAGCTCCAATGTGATCGATACAACTTCACCGTGTAAACAACTTTACTGTTCTCCAGCGGTGTTATACTGTCTACCACTCTCGCCGTCGTGCACTTAAGGGGATTCTAAGTACCGCAAAGGTTTTGTACCCGCATTGTAAAAGACGGTCACCATTTCCTGTTTAATTCTGAACAAACTCAAGGAAACACAAGAAGAGACGGGTCGTCGAGCTTATTTAATGAACAAATTTGCTCTTTACATTTCGAGTTGACGTTTCCAACTTGGATTGCAATGCAAAGTGACTACTTTTGAATAATAACAGAAATACTGATTAATGTAAAACGTGCTGTCTGAAAATTTGCTAAACAAAGTAACCATGCTTGCGATGAAAACAAATACTAGGGCACTGTTACTTTAAGATATACAAAATGTCGACATGCTGTCGTTTCTTAGCTATTCTAAGAGCGTACATGTTTTCCAACGAGCAGAGTTTATGTTATGTAACAGCTCAAGGAAAATAACGCGCTACTGTGGTCGTAAGTCTCGTGCAACAAGGAATAACCTGTTCTTTCAGTGTTAGGCTCTTCTGTACTTTCGGCTAACCGAAACCAATTTAACCGAATTATTGAGCTAACCGGAAACCGATTCAACCGAATTATCGAGCTAACCGAATTTCCAAGAATCTTTCCTTTACTTACCACGCAAATAATAACGAGTGTAAAGTTAATGGACAAAGGTTAATGGACCATCGTATTCGCAGTCATACACCAGACTTAACCCACGTTTTCGTTATAAAACAAGAAAACTTTGGATGAGCATTAATCGAATTTTCGTTCAACCGAATTATTTCGGTCGCGTACAAATCAGTCAAACGTGACTAGCGTAATGAGTGATTAGTTTGTTACTGGGGATGGCTGCGATTCCGACATAATCGTATGTCACCCTGTAATGGTTTCAGAGTGGCTAGTACAGACTAAATTGAACAAGTAATGACCAACGAGAGTGTCGGAAACTAGCATTACTCACGTCATACTTCTGTCCACCTGTTTCTTTATTCGACACACAGCCATTACTTCCTTCTTAATTATTCACCATATTTCATAAAATGGGGTTGTCAGTAAAATATAACGATAAAACTACAAAAATTGTACAATATATTATTGTCAAAAAATACGCGAATATTAAAAGCATGCATATAAATTCCTGGTGTCCACACTTCTGTGGCCGACCTTCGTCGTTTGGTTGTAAGCCTTCTTAATATAAACTCCTGCTCAATGAATTAATTACTGGCTATCAAATTAACTACGGTGTGTAATCTAGAAACCTAACATCAGATTTGCTTTAGATGTACGCGGAATTGAATTGAGTACGGAAGTGTGGGGATCGAATTGAATTTAATAATGCCCGATTGTATAGTTGATAGCACCCTCTTCTTTAATGATCTACTCTTCGAATTCCACCCTGTTGGAACTCAAAATTCAACAGTACTATATCCGCTACATTTTGTTCGTTAACAGCAGTGTGTAAGAGAAAGTTACTGACGTAACTTTTGACTACTTCCCCGATTCTTCGGTTATTTTGGTTCGGTCCCCTCGTTTCGGGTTTCACCGTGAAGTAAGCTCCGTTGCGCTCAGGAGTAATTAGGCTACATTCGAAGCCCATTAGGCCCGCTGAACGTCAGAGCGCCGCGACACAATTGAAGGTACTTGTGGCTCTGGGGCGTCGACAATGTGCTGTAATTAGTCATCGGTTCTGGTAGCTAACAACTGGTGAATTAATTACCCAGGCTGCCGCTGGGCGCGCGATCTGCATCTCAATTGTCTGGAGACCAACTTCCAGATAATTATGTAGATTCCGCATTGCTTTAAATTCCACCACTTCGTTATGAAATTTTTAAAGGGGTTATTTGTTTGTCAGCGAGTTGTTTTAAATTATCGCTCGTTGTAAATCCCTTTCTGTTTTTTCCAGCGTTGAATATGAATGATCGTGTTTATTTGTGGTGGTTTTCAATTTGTTTTGTTATTTCAATATTTTGCCAATACTTTGACAGATGTCGATGTTTATTATGAATATTTTACCATTGATGATTTTTTTAGTTGCGACAACTATCAGTGCTTGCTATTGCCTTTAAACATTCCTTAACAATTAACAGGTGGAATTCTCTGTCCGTTAAACAAATGACCACACATTATTATAGTCTGTATGCTCTTTGTTGATTAATATTATAGTAAAAAACACATTCTAAGTATAACTATTATCATATGTTGTTTGAATTATTATTAATATTTGGTTGATTGTAACTGTGTAGTGTATAACAATCTGTAATTTGCTTTTTCTGTTTCAGGTAAGTGAAATATCGTGATGGCTGGAGAATATATCCATGTGGTAATTAAGTTTATTTTCTGTTTTCAATTCTATTCCTGACACTTAAAATGTCTATTTATTTATTTCGTTATTCCTGTACGAGTTCGTTATCCTACAATATTGTGCCATCGTATAATAAACCGTTCCAGTAAGAACGTCATGTTGAACTATGTTAAACGCTGTGTCTCGTTTCTGAATACATTTTATACTGACCTATTATGATTTATTTACTAAAATTCGCTATTATCAATTTCCGTGGTATGTTATTCGTATACTGAAATGATATGGTTTTGGAGACGTCGAGAAGAAATCTCTTCTTACGTTAGTTGTGCGTGTTTCGGTACGGTTGTTTTGAAGCCGACATTTGGAAATGGAACAAAAGTTTACGTCAAAGATGAAATTGTAGATGACAAACCCAAATTGCTGTACCGCCTGACGATAGGGTTGCCGAAGTTTGACACTCCAGACTCGTCAAAAGACCAAAGAGAATAGACAATATAGACGACCTACTCGCGGCTAATTGCTGTTTCTACCGCTAGAGTCGTTAGTAGCGTCCAATCACAGGTGACCTCTCCCCGCAGCGTCCACAACAAAAGCCGCACGCGTCCGGCTTGTTACACTGTTCAAAGTGAAGGGTTGTCAGTCATTAAGTTAAATGTCCGGTCTTGCCACAGGATCAGCTGTCAAACAAACGAACTCGACACATGTACTTGAGCAAAATTATGCGACGCTGTCAAGGTTTCCGTTGAAATATTTTACATCCAAAGCCCCCTACGCGTAGTGTTTAAATATGATTTTTTCAGGACAAGTTGTTTTTGTGACATTCTTCATTTTTAACAGTTTATAATACATTTTTGGTGTTTTTGATGGATTTCGGGTTCATAGTGTAATGAATCTAGTAAACCTAGTATATAGAGGTTTGATATCAAATCAAAATCAAATTTATTTCAGAACTTGCTAACAAACTTAGTACACTTTACATACACGAAATTAGTCCCACATGGACCACAGAGGCTTGTACGTGGTGACGAGTCGATTTCTTGTTGCTTTGGACAGCGGTATTATAATAATTTACATAATAATAATAAACATTTTTTATATTTTAAAAACAATTACTGTATGTCAAATAAAAAAAATCAAACTAAACAAACAATACTGAAAAATTTAATTATTTTAATATCAAATCATAAAACGAACAAAATATGGTATGTTATTTACTATTGAATAAATCATTGAATTAAACAAAAGGAATTACTAACGCTTATTGAAGTTACATTTAATTAATAAGATTGAATTTTGTGCAGGATTGCTTTTTTTTTTTTTTTTTTTTTTTTTTTGTCAGTATTGGTAGTATCGGCAAACTACGCTTTCTTTTCGCAGACTGATGACGTAGCCGTCCTCCGGAGAAGTGAGGGAATCCAAATGATGTACCAATGTTAGGTTTTAGACCCTAAATTGGTGTACATATTTTCATTTAGATAGTTAAACCTTTGCGCATTCAGTTAAGTTATACTATAATATATACCGCCTCTACATCCATGTTAATCAAAGAAATAACTCACTACAGATCGCGGTACACAATTTTTTTTTCAGATCACCCCTAGTCAGGTGATTTGCATTACAATAACAACGTTACTCTATCCGAATAGTCAAAAACCTTATAATATCATCCGGATAGTAACGATTAATCCTATCAAAGAGTCTTGTCAATTTAATTTTACCGTTACATATCTGTCATTTATAACAACTGAATGACGAAATCATTAGGCCCTCTTTGTAGACGAGAACCGTTAGTGATTCATTCATTATTAATGCTGTTATCGGTTGGTTAGTGTTACTTACGCCAGTAACGGAAACCAAACGTTTTGTTCATTGTTTCTTAAGTGATATTGTACTTTTGATGTCGGCAAAATAACCTTTTGTGTGTGTTTGTGTATATATATAGCGTATATATAGTGACAGAGTATTTATTATTAAAATAATTTAATTCACCATAAGGTAAAAATAGGTTGAATTTACTTATTGAATAGTCTAAATCCTAATTAATCTGAAGACAATATGGCTTCTTTTGGTAAAAAAATTACAGAAAGTAAAAACACGGGAGTCTCTTCGGAACAAATGTTCAGAATGTCAGCCCTACTACTAGTACGTTGAGTAACACTAGCGAATTCTGTTGACCAATCCTAGTCACTAACCCAGTGAGAAGCTGAGTCTACCTTGGATTATCCTAGGTCTGGATATTACGAATGCGTGTTCAGGTAGTTCCGCCAGTAGCGCTTCGGACTACTAAAATTACTTAAATTGTTTTCATGATTACTTATTTTAGTAAAAGTACTTGTTTTAATGCTCGGTTATTTCGTCACTATAATTTCCACTGGCAGTAGAGGCGATTTTAATGAACCGCTACGATCCTGAGGATCGCGTTACACCAACGCAACGCCGGGCTTCAACAGGCGTGGCCGACACAACCTTGGGCTATTGACCCACCCATCCAATTCCGTCCAAAATGGATTTATTGTCTTCTTTGTCTTCACGTTAACGCCTCTTTCGCGATGGCTACTTTCGGTAGCTGTGTGCTGCGGGGTGCGGATGATTTGCGTTTCGTGCATTTCAAGAGTTATTGGATTTTAGGAGAGCCTTGTTCTACTCGTGGACCCTAGGATTTGTACGTGAATCTTTAAGCAAGATAAATGGGATATTCGGTACAGTAGAGATGTTCAGTAGTGATAAGGATGGGAAGATAACCGAGTTTCCTGCGGAAGGAATGTCCGCTGCAAAGCCATTCTTTGCCCTTTACTAGCTGAAGAAATTCTTTCTGTACATAGTGTAAAAGAGCGGTACATTAAAATCGCCAATGCTGCCAGTGGAATTATAGTGACGAAATAACCGAGCATTAACACAAGTACTAAGTCTTACTCAAATAAGTAATCATGAAAACAATTGAGTGATTTTAGCCGTCCGAAGCGCTCCTGGAACCACCTGATACAAGCATTCGTAATATCCAGACCAAGGTATCCAGATCCAAGGTAGAATCAACTCCTCGCTGGGTTAGTGACTAATATTGGTCAACGGAATTCGCTAGTGTTAAGCTAGGTACTAGTAGTAGAACTGACATTCTGAACATTTGTTCCGAAGAGACTCCCGTGTTTTTACTTTCTGTAATTTCTTAACCAAAAGGAGCCATATTTTCTTCAGATTAATTAGGATTCAAATTATTCAAGTAAGAATTCAAACTATTTTTACCTTGAATAAGCGTATAACACTCACGATTCACATACGCAGCAGGCGAATAAGCACACGTTATCGCGAATTAAATTATTTTAACAATAAATACTTTTTTATTATATATACACGCATACAAAAGGTTATTTTTTCCCATATGAAAAGTACAAAGCACTGACAAATATAATAGAATAAACGATGAACAAAACGTTTCGTTTGCTTTATTCGCATAAATAATACTAAACAACCAGAAACAGCACTAATATCATAAAACATTGGCTTCTACAACAAAACGTTGTTTTAGTCAAAATTGTCAAGAGGTGTGCTGTTCCTGTGGGAAACCCTTAGTGTCCAACTGTAGTCACAAGTACATTGTGAAGAAAGCCGTTCGAATGCAAAACCAAGATTAGCCGATGAAGTACAGTTTCGGAGCACATGCCGTTAACTGTAATTTTTTATCCTGTTTCTCCAACTTTGAAGAGCTACAAGGATTGATCAGTGGCACGTCTGTAGACAGATGCCTGGACTACTACTCCGCGGCTGTGCCTGTAGTAGGCCAGTCAGACCTGTCTGCAGACGGGATTGACACATGTCCGGACTGCAGTATTGAGCAACACGGTGTCCTGGCACGAGCACTTGCGGCTAGAAAGTACCTATAAGTCCCGTGCTGACTGTGCCCAACTGGGGCGTACGTGGCTGCTCATACGTATAGTGTTTCAGAAAAGGTGTAAAATTTGACGCTTCGTAAACTCGAGCTCTAGAACCGTATCTGTGTCACGTGACATTGTTAAGGTGCAGTAAATGGTTTCGTATCAGGATCAAGCCAAGATCAAGCCCAAAAACCTGTTAATCTAAGAAAACAACCCTCGTATTTACATCTATAGTAAGGATAGATGTTACAGTTTCTTTTTATTGGATTATAGCTACGAAAAGTTCAATAAGGTGCCACTCAATGTAAGTTTCCCATCAATAAATGCCATATCTACTGACAGTTCACTAGAAGAGGTTCTCCATATGTCAATTACTGACTTCTCTACTACAGTGTGCTTTGTGTTTCCCGACTGTATATGTTCCGAAACTCCGGGGACTTTTAGAATTAAAAATAATTACGGTACTGCTAATGTAAGAAAACAATTCCCCTTGTAATTACAGCAATGGTAAGGTATAGATGCTACAATTTCTTTTTTAAAAAAAATTGGATTATAACTACGAAAAGTTCAATAAGGAGCCATTGTGCGTGCAAGAATGAAGGTTTCCCCTCAATAAATGCCATATCTACTGACAGTTCACTAGAAGAGGTTCTCCGCATGTCAATTACTGACTTCTCTACTACAGCGTGCTTTGTGTATCCCGACTGTATATGTTCCGAAACTCCGGGGACTTTTCGAATTAATAAATACCAAAAATAATTATGGTACTGCTAATTAAAGAAAACAATCCCCGTATTTACAGCAATAGTAAGGATATAAACAACATTAAAAAAAAATTGGATTATAACTACGAAAAGGTCAAAAGGAGCCATTTTTCGTGCAACAATGTAGGTTTCCCCTCAATAAATGCCATATCTACTGACAGTTCACTAGAAGAAGTTCTCCACATGTCCATTACTAACTTCGCTATTACAGTGTGCTTTGTGTATCCCGACTGTATAGGTTCCGAAACTTGGAATACTTGTAGGTTAGGGTTTTCCCCGGGACGATTTCAGTGCTGCAGACCTCATTAAGGCACTGAACGCAACTCACAGGAGTGGTGGGGGGGGGGGATCGGGGTGAATTGCGAGTTGTGCGTTGCTGTCGAGCCAGGAAGGTAGTTAAAGCACAGTTGGCGTCCAATTAAAGTTTGCGGAGACGAGAGCAAAGTTGACAATACGCGGAACTGCTGAACAGCTGACACCGGCCGCCATTAGCGCGAGGGTTGGAATCAGCTGTTCCCTGTTTATCCTTCTGCAAACAGTGCAGTGGCATCGTGTGGGGCTGTACAGACAATTACAGCGATCTCGATATGTCAGGAGGACCGACTACAGTGCTGTAATGTTGTAGTAAATCTATATTGTACCATGTATTAGTTCCAAATGAAACCGTACAAATAAATTTGCCCAACTACTTTTTTTAAATATTTTTCTACGTGTTTGTCGTAGTAGGTTTGGCGTCAAAACAAGTATTTTTTAATTGTTTAATAATTATACCTGTTGAAGTAGTTAACACGCTGTATGTATAACATGGAAACACTTACCTAAACCTTTGAATGAGAGATAATAATAATAATATTCTTTAGTGCGTGAAACAGTTACAATATTGCATCGCATGCGTCAACGTAACTATGTTAAGTGCATAACTACATAAGATAAATGATGTTCGGCAAGGTAAATACATACAATGCAATACAATTCTTGTATGTATCAGAACCGGGATTTCGTGGTTGTTGTTCATTTCAACAATTTTCATCCCAGCGGCCCATCATGAACTCATCAGTCCAGTAAAATGACTTTGATATAAGAAAATGTTTTAATTTAAGATGAGAATTAATCGATTAAATAATTTAATGTTTCCTAGAATGTCAAATAATTTGTTTACATTCAAATTTTAAATGTAAAATTTACGTCATTCACGATTTTGATTGTATGGTATTTTGTATAGTATTTTGTTGCAAGTCATATACTTAAAATATAAAAGTCCAAGCGAGCAAAACTTCTAAAAATAACACAGACCTTTGAATTCTGAAGAACTCTCCGCCTTCAAATATAACGCACCTCGTTTCCAGAACACTTGGAATTCCGCTATTCTGAGCGCGATGAATGCAGGGTTCAATGCAAGTGTATTCAAACCGGTGACAAAGAATCTGTTTGAAAGAGGTCTCCTCCTCCTCTCAACGGTTGTGTTTTCTCTCAGTTGAAAAGTCACGTGGTATCCGTCGTGGACCTAAGTAAGTACCCCTTTATCTTTAACTCTGAATACTGGTAGTGGTTTTATGTATCAGCACCCCTTGGATTATATGTGAGGTCTCTCATGTACATATTTAAACTGTGTGCAATGTTGGTTTTGAAGGATTCCTATGGATAGGAGAGAATAGTATGCAGTGATATTATACATCAGCACCCCTTGGTTTATTTATGAGGTCTCTCATGTACATATTTAAACGTGTGCAATGTTGGTTTTAAAGGATTCCTATGGATTCTAGAGAATAGCTTGCAGTGACATTATACATCAGCACCCCTTGGTTTGTTTATGAGGTCTCTCGTGTAGATATTTAAACGTGTGCAATGTTGGTTATAAAGGATTCCTAGTGTGGAATAAGTGCATAGCACTAGGTTGACTGTGGGGTCAAGTTCTCTACAAGCCAAGCCAAGCCACTCGGGATGCTGTTTCTAGGGAATAGCTTGCAGCGGTAGTGTGGAATAAGTGCACAGCACTAGGTAGATTGTGGGGTCAAGTTCTCTACAAGCCAAGCCAAGCCACTCGGGATGCTGTTTCTAGAGAATAGCTTGCAGCGGTAGTGTGGAATAAGTGCACAGCACTAGGTAGATTGTGGGGTCAAGTTCTCTACAAGCCAAGCCAAGCCACTCGGGATGCTGTTTCTAGGAGAATAGCTTGCAGCGGTAGTGTGGAATAAGTGCACAGCACTAGGTAGATTGTGGGGTCAAGTTCTCTACAAGCCAAGCCAAGCCACTCGGGATGCTGTTTCTAGAGAATAGCTTGCAGCGGTAGTGTGGAATAAGTGCACAGCACTAGGTAGATTGTGGGGTCAAGTTCTCTACAAGCCAAGCCAAGCCACTCGGGATGCTGTTTTCTAGAGAATAGCTTGCAGCGGTAGTGTGGAATAAGTGCACAGCACTAGGTAGATTGTGGGGTCAAGTTCTCTACAAGCCAAGCCAAGCCACTCGGGATGCTGTTTCTAGAGAAGAGCTTGCAGCGGTAGTGTGGAATAAGTGCACAGCACTAGGTAGATTGTGGGGTCAAGTTCTCTACAAGCCAAGCCAAGCCACTCGGGATGCTGTTTCTAGAGAAGAGCTTGCAGTAAAGCAGTAGTGTGGAATAAGTGCACAGCACTAGGTAGATTGTGGGGTCAAGTTCTCTACAAGCCAAGCCAAGCCACTCGGGATGCTGTTTCTAGAGAATAGCTTGCAGCGGTAGTGTGGAATAAGTGCACAGCACTAGGTAGATTGTGGGGTCAAGTTCTCTACAAGCCAAGCCAAGCCACTCGGGATGCTGTTTCTAGAGAATAGCTTGCAGCGGTAGTGTGGAATAAGTGCACAGCACTAGGTAGATTGTGGGGTCAAGTTCTCTACAAGCCAAGCCAAGCCACTCGGGATGCTGTTTCTAGAGAATAGCTTGCAGCGGTAGTGTGGAATAAGTGCACAGCACTAGGTAGATTGTGGGGTCAAGTTCTCTACAAGCCAAGCCAAGCCACTCGGGATGCTGTTTCTAGAGAATAGCTTGCAGCGGTAGTGTGGAATAAGTGCACAGCACTAGGTAGATTGTGGGGTCAAGTTCTCTACAAGCCAAGCCAAGCCACTCGGGATGCTGTTTCTAGAGAATAGCTTGCAGCGGTAGTGTGGAATAAGTGCACAAGCACTAGGTAGATTGTGGGGTCAAGTTCTCTACAAGCCAAGCCAAGCCACTCGGGATGCTGTTTCTAGAGAATAGCTTGCAGCGGTAGTGTGGAATAAGTGCACAGCACTAGGTAGATTGTGGGGTCAAGTTCTCTACAAGCCAAGCCAAGCCACTCGGGAGGCTGTTTCTAGGGAATAGCTTGCAGCGGTAGTGTGGAATAAGTGCACAGCACTAGGTAGATTGTGGGGTCAAGTTCTCTACAAGCCAAGCCAAGCCACTCGGGAGGCTGTTTCTAGGGAATAGCTTGCAGCGGTAGTGTGGAATAAGTGCACAGCACTAGGTAGATTGTGGGGTCAAGTTCTCTACAAGCCAAGCCAAGCCACTCGGGATGCTGTTTCTAGATAAGAGCTTGCAGCGGTAGTGTGGAATAAGTGCACAGTACTAGGTAGATTGTGGGGTCAAGTTCTCTACAAGCCAAGCCAAGCCACTCGGGATGCTGTTTCTAGAGAAGAGCTTGCAGCGGTAGTGTGGAATAAGTGCACAGTACTAGGTAGATTGTGGGGGTCAAGTTCTCTACAAGCCAAGCCAAGCCACTCGGGATGCTGTTTCTAGAGAATAGCTTGCAGCGGTAGTGTGGAATAAGTGCACAGCACTAGGTAGATTGTGGGGTCAAGTTCTCTACAAGCCAAGCCAAGCCACTCGGGATGCTGTTTCTAGAGAATAGCTTGCAGCGGTAGTGTGGAATAAGTGCACAGCACTAGGTAGATTGTGGGGTCAAGTTCTCTACAAGCCAAGCCAAGCCACTCGGGATGCTGTTTCTAGAGAATAGCTTGCAGCGGTAGTGTGGAATAAGTGCACAGCACTAGGTAGATTGTGGGGTCAAGTTCTCTACAAGCCAAGCCAAGCCACTCGGGATGCTGTACTTGAATTCCCCGCACACCTCTATTAACAAGCGGACATATTGTGTATTCTGCAGTCTCGCAGTAAAGCAGTATGCATTGAGCTGCCAAATAGACCACATATACCTTTTATCAGAGGGGTTTCTGTATTACTAACACATGAATATTCTGTGTATGCTTCACTGCCTTGTCTAAATCGGTATGCTTCAGTTAAACCACTCCAACGTTGTAATCAATTCAGGTTTTAGAATTTAATTTTGCTTCATATCCAAGGACAATATTTATAACATTTTCGGTTGTAAATTGTTCCGAGCATGGAAATATCATTAAACCTTGTTGTGAACAAATTTCTTAATTAAGTATATTTTTTCAGTAGGATTGATTTGATTTAGATTTACGAGTGAATTTTACTTGTAAATCTGTTTAATTCTTCAAACTAAAAGGTTATGAAGAAATATTTGGGACAAAAGTTAGGCAGGCCAACATACTCAGTTTTATTCGTTACCGTCCAAATTCTTGACGAGTTATGAAAGGAGTGAAGTGCACTAGGGTCTCCAAACCCCGACTCATGACCAAATGATTCTCTTATGAATCTTTTTTATAAAGGCTAATTTAAACTAATCGTTTCCTGGTATATCTGGTATTCTTTTCTTGTCTACTTGGTTTAACAGTATTACATCGCAAACACCAAACATCGCTTTCACAAAACATCGAAAATCCCTCATCAGTTGTGGTGGGTCTTCAAACAATCTTAAATCTGAATTTTTAACAATAAATCAAATCATAATATTGCCAAAATAGGCAATGATCGTGCACAATGAAATCTAATAAATTATTATCATAATATTGTATTTTCATAGTGTTTTATAATGTATTGGTTACAATGTATTGTATCTTCGAATGTTGAAACTAGAATTATTGAAATAAAAATTTAGGCGTTTTACATCCCTGTTGAGTTAAATAAAAAAGAGAACAAAAACTAAACATCTGTACTTTGGAAGGGTAACATAATTTTTGAGATTTTCCATCGTGATGTGTTACAAAAATGAGGACAACGTTTCCAGATTTGGAATTTACCCTCTTCTTCAGGTGTAAGAAATCCCTAGGACATAAGATTTTTTGTTTGAAGTTTATTTTTGACTTATCTCTCACATGAAGAAGATCAGATTGCAGATCCCTAAACGAAGTGTTACTGATTTTTTGTTTCACTGAACGATGGTAAATGTCCGGAAAATCCTGTTTCCTTCATAAGGTTATTACTACTTTTTGTGCATTTCTAACCTAATGCCTTAGTTTTTTCACCTGAAGAAATTATAGATCCCAATCCTCGAATGTGGTGTTATGTAACATGTAACTGTGGTAAATGTCTGAAATCCTGTTACCTTCATAAGGTTTTTACTTTTTGTGCATTTCTAACCTAATGCCTTAGTTTTTTCACCTGAAGAAATTATAGATCCCAATCCTCGAATGTGGTGTTACGTAACATGTAACTGTGGTAAATGTCTGAAATCCTGTTACCTTCATAAGGTTATTACTTTTTGTGCATTTCTAACCTAATGCCTTAGTTTTTTTCACCTGAAGAAATTATAGATCCCAATCCTCGAATGTGGTGTTACGTAACATGTAACTGTGGCAAATGTCTGAAATCCTGTTACCTTCATAAGGTTATTACTTTTTTTGCATTTCTAACCTAATGCCTTAGTTTTTTCACCTGAAGAAATTATAGATCCCAATCCTCGAATGTGGTGTTACGTAACATGTAACTGTGGTAAATGTCTGAAATCCTGTTACCTTTACCAAATCTCCATCGCCAATGGTAAACTTTGAACAAATAATCGTATTTTGTTACATTAACTGTTTGCCGGACTTGCGAGTGCCCTTGGCCGGAAGCCTACTGGCCTCCGGCCCAAAGTCGGCCATCACTTACCTTTCATTGGCACCAGCCTTTAGTCGCTTCGCAATAACAACTTTATTAATGAACCAGCAAGCTTCTCCCCCCAGCCACCCAACAGCCACCACCAGACCGTGTTGTCTGCACGTCGTTCTTGTAGGATTCGCTCGCGCAGTTCTCTTTTACGACGTTGCTGTTGTACTTGGACACGCGTGTCCATACGGGGTCTGTTCCAATTACAGAGCAATTATGTTTGGTTCTGGCGGCATCTTTTTATTTTTATTTTGAAAGAATGGAGTGCCTGACCTCACTGTGGTCCTTAGTTCCAGTGTCACGCGGGTTGCGTTGCAAATATTTTGCGCTATGTGTTCAGTGCCCTTCGTACATATGAAATTGACGTCAGTTTTATTCTTTGTTTCATGTTTTGTAATTTTGGACCAAAATGGCAAGACTTGTACTATAAGTAAAAATATTTCGGGACGAACAACTCCACATATTGAAGCGAGGCTTATGTTGGCTTGTTCTAACACCATACACCACCACATGTTTTAGAGTGAACTAATTAGAGTTACTTGAATTAAATGTACGTATTTCAGGATTACAGTGTGTTGGGGGGGGGGGGTTAGTGTAGGATTAGTGACTCTTGAATGCCAGACTTACTTTCAATGCGATATTGTTACAAAAT
The DNA here is from genome assembly GCF_021130785.1 of Homalodisca vitripennis. Taxonomy (NCBI): domain Eukaryota; kingdom Metazoa; phylum Arthropoda; class Insecta; order Hemiptera; family Cicadellidae; genus Homalodisca; species Homalodisca vitripennis. The sequence continues at coordinate 107,309,809 of NC_060214.1, forward strand.
TTCTTTTATTCAATCCACTTTTTGCCATTTTTACAACTTTTTTGAAATAGTTGAAGAAATGACTTTTATGGCCTCTTTATGATTATGATTGGCAATCTTTTAGTTTAACGTAATTGTCATCATGGGTATAACATTATAACCGATTCCTAGGTATAATATTCCCAAGGTGTGAAATGTCAGAAAAAGGTCAATTAAACAACCAACGAGATGTTACAATAACAACCGGTAAACTTGTCCAATCAACCGCAAGAGTAAACAGGATTGAAATCTCTGTCTATCTGCAGACAAGTAACAAACATCTGTTCTCTAAATCACCCCCCCCCCCCGTCCACGGTCTGTCTCTATCAGCTGTTTTCTCACATCTCGCGTTGTCGTGTTTTGTCCGGCTTAATCACGACCCCCTGACTACCAAGTTTAATTGAGAACTGACAATGTGAGGCTTAATCACTTGTTCGTCCTCAATTTGAAGTTTTAATTGAGCATTTCCGTTTCCCCTCCCCCGCCTCCCCCTCGTTCGTCGCTTTTTTTCTCTTGAACTTTTATAACCAGCTTGTGGGCGTTTTCTGTTCACGTTTTTCGTGCTCTCATGCTGTCGCTTAGGCTTAGGTCTCCTTTATTCGTCTTTGCCGGTTCGTTCTTTTAGTAAAGTGGCAACTCCGAAGTGTACTTGAGCTTCATTAAAGCCGTACAAAGGAGAAAATTGCAAAGCCAACAATAAGAATCAATTTGTTCTCTTAATGTATAAACATATATCTGTGAACTTTTCTTGTTCTTATGATCTTCTTCATATTTTTCTAGGTCTTCATCGATTTTTATCCTGGATCCCCCCAAAATTCTTGCGTATTTCTTACCCTAGTGGTAAGGGTTTCCCATAAAAGTTGGGTATTTGCGAAATGGTTGGTCACTGAGCTATGAAACAAAGTTCACTCTTCTCCTTTGTAAAGTGACAAAATGTAATTGACGCCTGTAGGTGCCCCCTCTATACCATAATCGAAGTCTAAAGCGCTTGAGGACTCACAAAATCTTCAGATTACAGTAATAAGATTTATACTTTTTCGCTCAGCTTCGATCTCATATCTGCTTCTGCTCGTTTAGCATCCTGGCGCTATCAGTAGTTGTGGCTTGAGTTCAAATAACCATTTCCATCTAGAGTTATTGTCAAAAAGTCATGCAACGTGTGTTTTTAAAACACGTATCACGCCGTGTACATTGTTTTGTGCAGTAAAGCTACATTGCCGTGGCCGTGTACAATATTGTTTCTCTGACGACAGAAACGACGTGTAATCACGGCACAGTATCAATTGAACAGCAATGATGTCACGGCCATTACATCAACAATCCATTCCACGTAATGGACTCGACACTAAACAGCCCGTAAGCTGAGTGTTCCTTGTGGCGGTTCCGCATTATCAGTCTGGTGTTAATCACTGAGTCATAGTGCCTGACTCAGTTGTTAATTCGGCAGCACTAAGGTGGATCTCGCAAAAATCTGTTATTGTTGATGGGTTATACGCAGTGCTAATTGTGGGTTTAATATCGTAGTTTTCCAATTAACTTGGGACAAACTGCAAAATATGGAGTAGATGAGTTTGCTCATGGCTCATTTTTGACGATCATTGTGCAAAATTTGAAGTAGCTCAGTTTTCTCGTAGTCCATTTTGACGGACACTGTGCAAGATTTGGAGTAACCCAATTTTATCATGGCTCATTTTAACGGACATTGTGCTAGGTTTGAAGTAGCGTAGTTTTCTTATTCATTCACTTTGAGACGGGCATTGGGCAAGATTTGAAGTAGCTCAGTTTTCTTATGGCTCATTTTGACGGATATTGAGCAAGGTTTGAAGTAGCCCAATTTCTCATGGCTCATTTTGACGGATATTGAGCAAGGTTTGAAGTAGCTCAGTTTTCTCATGGCTCATTTTGACGGACATTGTGCAAGGTTTGAAGTAGCCCAGTTTTCTCATGGCTCATTTTGACGGATATTGAGCAAGGTTTGAAGTAGTAGCTCAGTTTTCTTATGGCTCATTTTGACGGACATTTTGCAGGGTTTGAATTAGCTCAGTTTTCTCATGGCTCATTTTGACGGACATTGTGCAAGATTTGGATTAACTCAATTTTATCATTCGAATTACTTTATTCATTAGAGTAGAAATTATTTTGCATTACAATTCATTTTCCTTTATCTCGATTTAAATCACTATTTGAAGATAGAGAGAGAAGGAGTTGAGATGAAACTGAGAGACATTCCGACTAAATGACGTATTTTAAGTGCGCACCGCAAAATGGCGTCCAATTCAATTCTTGCGCATCAAACCACCCCCGCCCCCCCCCGCCATTCAACGCCCTTAAAAATTTGTCTTTGATTGAAAGCTGCTTTAACCGAAGTGAGATTGCTCTTCAATCGCCGACCGAACCCTTTCGCCGCCCGCCCCCGCCCGCCAATCTGCCGCAACTTATTTCGTAAAACACGTCAGCCGCTTTTTTCTTTCCAGCCGAGATTCAGCTTTATTGCTTTTCGGGATTACATTTTGACGAGGCTTGATAAGGAAACGGTAGGCCGCCAGGGTGGATTTTGCTTTAACGAGTTTTTATCCGCTTCTAAACCCATTGTCTGACGCTTTACAGCTGAAACCCGCTCAAGATCTAAGCAAACATCTTGTTTAGTGTTCTCATAACACTACTCATTCGCCAGTGCAAAATTGCTTTGTGGAAGAAGTGATGAATTTAGGACGTAATATGCCGGTATTCTTGATACGATCTTTTACGTATAATCGTGATATGGCAAACTTAAAACACTAGTGATGAATTCAACTTGATATTTATGTTCGTACGAGGATTTATTTTTTTGTCCAGCCAAAAACCCAATAAACAAAGTACAACAATACAAATATATGTGTAGCTGTATTTGGTGTCAGGTTGTGAGACGTGAAATGACGTAACACGACCCATCCATATTATATTCACTTTTCTAGTATAATTTATATACAAGAAGCAATTTCTAAGCTTCTTGTTCTAAGAGAAGAAAAAAACATCTTTATGAATGAATGGTAGTTCCTGAAAATAACTAAAAGACAAAACAACAACTTAATTGATTGACCCACACTTGTAAACTATAACTCTGTGCTGTTAAAGTCATGATTCAGTTCTTCTGAGTAGGCTTTTTGTACTGCTACAAAAGGAAGTACATTTTGATATCCTGTATTAAAGTACAATACAGAAGATGATGCGCTTATAAATCCATGGATAATAGCAAAAATTTGTGATCAACATTAATACACGTTTATTTATGTACCGTATTACAAGCGTGGGTTGTTAGGAGATCCGTTGAAGACCAGATTTCTTTCAGGATTTTGTACACACTTTTTATCTCCATGTGTTCGACCTACCAAACCCTTCAAAATAATGTACTACATGATCAGCTTTTACGTTAGAGATTTTTTTAAATGATACAGAGGTGCTAATATGTAAATAGTTAAACATCATAATTTGTATGGAGTTGTTTATGTTTCCACGTTTTCGCTTTCTTCATAACTATAACAGCGTGTTTTGTGTGGTTCTTCTTTCTCCAGCTGTGCAACTGTTGTGTAGGCGACCCACGGACAAGTTGTATGTATAGGGCCCGGGGCACGCACCACCAGGGTATAGCAACCCCTGTGTATATCTCTGTTAGAAGCACCCTCTGCGGTAAATCTTCACATTAATGTTCAGTGCAGGTCCCGAGACCTGGCCCTGCATTATTCAACGTGTCAACTCCCGCCCTGCCTTCGCAAGAGTTATGATATCTCCTCTCCCTCCCCCCACCCCTCCTACAAGGTCTTGTCAGATGCGACGTGAGAAGTTCCTCAATTTTTGTGTCCTCGGAGTTGGTAGTTCTGGAATATGTCAAATTAACAAACAGTAAGGCGAAATTGTAGGCAGACATTGAGGGAAATTTGATTGGAAATGAAGATAGGATCGGTGAAGTTACCTGAACTACTGGATAACCACACGTGATGCGCTGGTGGACCATCCAATTCCACGCAACTCTGGTAGTCATCACAATTCAACTAGAGAAGATGCCCTAATCTTGAATTCCATAGGCAATCTAGGATTAAAACGCAAGGTTATCGAGAATTAACTCACTCCCATTTCTGTTTCACGATGAGTGGGGTCAAATCTACTCAAATATTTATATTGCCAGGACCTTACAAAGAGTGTATAGCAATAATCATGTTTTCTAAAATTTTGAGCGTGCGCTCACCCATCAAGACCACAGTCAAACATACGGTATTTTCAGTCGCCAATTTTCCCATTTTCCAACGCCGGTAGTCAGTCCTCCAATTGTGCGGTCACCCAGTCGAATGCCACAAACTCGTTTGAAAGCGTTTTAAACGAGCTTTTAACGCCTTTTTTTACGCTTTAAACGAGGCGGAGGGGCATTTTTGATTGAATTTGGCAATTTGTTGATGAAACTAACCCCTGTTCGTAATCCCCCGTCCTGTGACTTCCAGTTGGGTAGATATCTCTGCCTCTTGTCTCATATGAATGTATGTCTAGACAACGTGTCATAGCACAATTAGACATACATAATAAGATTGTCTCCAAAATGTAGAGAATCGGGAGAGTCTACAATTGGAGTGTAAAGCCTTCTTGCATGTTTCTGGATCTTAGACTGATAAGTAATTTCGAACAACACTCTGCCAACATCGTAATCATCGTATCGCAGACAGAACCCATTATACGATGAGACCGAAAGCCAAATTGGAATAATTTCAGTGGCGCGTGAATCTGAGTGATTGTACAACCGAAGGAGGCTATATCGGGCTTTATTAATGTAGCGGACTTTGCCAAAAGCGCTCATGTCTGGCAGATAATTCGGCCGATGTGCACCCGCTTCTGGCCGACCATAGAGGACGCCTTGTGTCGGTGCAGTTTATCGCGGTTCGGCCTCTTTCAACACGCACAAGGACCGCTCTTGTCGGGCATCTCCGCCCGTACTCAGCACAATCTGTGTTTGCGTCACATTCGAAGTCTCGGAATGGTAAACAGATTTACATTGTTGACGAGGAATGGACATTACTGTGCAACTGAACAGATGTGAACCTGTTTGGTGCCGTTACCACACAAGCTAACACATTTAAAAATGTCTTTACTACTCGATTTTCATTGATTTTAAACTCAGTTTATAGCAAAATCAGTGGCAATGTTGTTTTTAACACAAAAACACTATTTTACGCGAATAAAACTATACTGATTTTTAAATGATGTCACCTTGAAATCTTTAAAAAAAAGTTCATTCACTAATCTAACTGGAAATAAAAAGTGGACTTCTCTATAAAAAAATACCTACTGTTATTTCGTATATAAGGTAAATAAAACTTATTCCTTCGTAAAATACTACTGTTATTATTTGTTTGTATCTGTTTAAATATATTAAGTCGATTAAAAATGGAAGATGGGTAAGCCAGCTCTGAACTAAGTTTAAGCTCAAACGTTCTCAGAGAAACATGTTTGAAATCTTATACACGTAATAATAAATAAGGGAGAAAAAATTAAACGCAATATCATATTTTAATACATAAAAACCGTGATATTTTCTATTTGATTCAAACTATAATTAATGCCATCTTAGACGATATGAGATCGTGTATCAATAAAGGCGGGGAGGGGAGGTATTAAAAGACGATAAAATGCAGCTAACCCCTTTAGTTTTGATATCAACTCAGGGGGTTGTCATGTCAGTCGAGGTGTACTTATTGCAGATAACGGCTGTTCTGTAATTTACATACTAACTTCAATCGTGCTAATAATGAACTTTTCGCATTAAAGTTTACAAGATCGAAGATTAAACTGGGAATTGAAGTAAAGTTGTGGTTTGTTTGAATTACTATCCTGTTATTGTACAGTTTTTTTTTTTTTTTTTTAATTTTGATAGATTACTGTACTATCAATCTCTAGAGCCCTTCCATCAAGAGTCATCACAAAGACATGTAGATGTACGGACAAACGGCACAATATTAATGCGTTGTCTTGTGCCAATAACAAGATTAAGTAACAAACAATACAGTACTCTAGTTACAAAATTAACTGTGAAGATTGTGATAAGATTTACATTAACCAGAAAAAAAGAACCATTAAAAAAAAGATTTAAGGAACACGAAAGATATAAATACGGACAAACTGAAAAATCAGCTATTGCCAAACATGGATTTGAAACAAATCACATCTTTAAAAACTTCGCATTGTTAAAACAAGTCCATAAACAAGAAGAACTCGACGCGCATTGAACATTATACATCAAAAACATAAAGATAATATATTAGACAATGATTCACCATACCTTTAAAATATAACTAAATTATTTTTAACCCAAACTTTTATATACATATTAATATTTATTTTATTTCACTTTTAACTACATAAATTTTGTATTAAGTTTTACTCAGCTGGTAATTGATTTAAATTGTTGATTCACACGTGACGATGGCATCTTTGATATCGAAGGGGCTCGTGTGAAAATATAAAAATTATTGGATAATTGTGAGTTTTATTTTATAAAATAATAGTACTCTGAGTGTTCTTAAACATACAGTACTTCTTTTTAGTTGGGTACAGTTTGTGAAGTGCTATCCGAGAGAATTTGCCAGACCAAGATGGCGGATCCGGTTTTTCTGTTCATATTTAGTGCTCTGTGCCTAACACAAATAGACCCACGCTACCCATTGAATGGGGAGGATATTATGTTAGATGAACACTGGTGCAAAACAAAGCGGTAATAATTCACGTGACAAAGGCAGTCGCAGTCGTGTATTGCGTTAGCAAGTGAACCGCGCGCTCTGGTGAAGAACGCCGATTCCAATCCAATCTCAAGATTTCGCGCCGTTTGTGCAGTTTAATTAATTAATTTGCATCTCGCCGAGCGCGGCCTCCGTTCCCCGATTATTGAACTTGTGAACTGCCACAACTTTCGTCAGTCGACTCGCAGCGACGCCTTCCTGACAACTCTGCCAGACTTGTTCTGACAAGTATTATCATGACTTGTGCCCTGTGTCATGTCAGCGGCGGGCGTTTGTGACACGGCACTAGTACACGTTATATTGATTATCCGGGGTCGGTCCTAAGGGTGCGTTAATCACTCGGTTTTAATTACAATAATAATTATTTATTGGTTTTCAACGTTGAATGTTGGACAACTGATTGGTTTAAGACGTTGGACTTGGACCTAAATTAGAAGTAGCGTAAGTTTCTTATCCTTCCCGTGACCGTAGCACTTTTTTATCAGTAGTATATCGACACTTCTTTCTTATCCTGTTAAGAATATGCTCGCACAGGCCAGTGGCCCAGAAGGTAGGTCAGAATAATGCTTAGCAAATCGGCATTTTTTAGTAGGCCCTAACCTTTTTATGTGAAGCAAAGCGCACAATGTACTAGTTTGTACAAACATATATTGTTGAAAATTTACGGTGATTATTTTCGATCCGTCTTAAAAAAGAAGTTACAAATTTTACTCATCGCACACATTTTTTTTTTTTTTTTTTGACAAACCGAAATTTTTGATATAAGTTGTACACGTATTCCTTCATTTTACTTAATCAGTTCCAGTATACAAAATAGTTTTATTTCCTGGAAATGTAAATTAATTATTCACAAAAAACATCAAAGTTAATTTGAATTATGCGATGAAGTTTAGAACTGTTCTGTCATCGGTTTGAAAGGAGAGCTAAGTTAATAATGCACGAACAACAATGGCCCCTCATCTTCTTTAAAGACGTTTATTGGTGGAGATGAGTAATTAAAGTTATTTAAGTAAAGTTATTCGAACAGTGGCTTGTTGTTTATTGGTGCCGTATTTCTGTAGACAATCACAATTCATTACTGCGAATGTTCCCACATTGAGGCGCGGACTTGGGTGGGAGCCCGCTGGACCAGGACCAACCCTTACATTATATTCGTGTAACCGGTATTTATTGGCGCTTTTAACAATTTTACTTGGCTTAATAATGTCTCTAGCGAGGTACTCCGCTCTGGAGCCGACACCGAGCCTCTATTTGGGGCATGCACTGCTCCAAGAATAACTGTACTGCTTTCGTTCTTCTTGTCGGTGTAGTACTTGAAGTGGCGCACAGATGTCTCCAGCGCAACGCAGGTGATGATGTCATCGTTTCTGAGGAGTCCATGACGTACATGGCACGTTCGCCCTTGGTGGAGTAAGGATGACGCTATTATATTGTAATAATTTATAAGTAATGGCTCTTATATAAAAAGGAAAATTTACATGCGACAAAACCTTCAATGAAACAAATCTTCCATGTACGTTGAGTGACATCATTTTAATGGCGTCTTTATTCATCATTCATTACTTGCTTACTGATATCATATTTACAACAGTTAGTACTTCAAATGCTTCTGTTATCGTACTTCACTGAACATTTATAAGTTATGACGAAATCCTTACACCATTCATTATTTACAAACTTATAAAATTTTTAGTAATTATAGTACTTGAAATGCTTGTGCTATCGTTTTTCACTGAACATTCATAAACTATGACGAAATCCTTACACCATTCATTACTTACAAACTTATATAATTTTAACAAGTACTTAAAATGCGTGTGATATCGTTTGTCACTGAACATTCATAAATTATGACGAAATCCTTACAACATTCATTACTTAAAAACATATTATTTTTACTCCGTCCGTTACTTTAAATCCTCGTCATATCCGTATTCCATTAACAGTTAAAAATTAAAGCGAAATCCTTACTCCACCCAATATTGAAAATGTATCAAAATTCTGTGTATACCAATATTCGTTTAATGTATATGCCAACTAACATTTTCTAACGATGGAGACTAAGTACTTACGAACGATGGTGGAATGTTTACTGAGAATTAAGAACGTCATATAAACGACACATTTGAAAGCAATAAACAGTTATTTGCTTTGCTACACATTGTTATTGTTTAAAATAACGAATACACACTTTTTTTATAGGTGAGTATTAGGTTTTAGAGCCTTAATTTAAAAGAAAAAGGTAAATATTCAGTGGTGTGGATTGATTTCCCTTCAATACATGGCCCATGTAATAGCTATATCATTCACTATGGATTGTATTTTTATAGCAGGCTACACAAATGAATGTATAGCAGGCTACACAAATGAATGTATGACGTAAATTGTGCTCTAAATGTATATAAATTCAGGGTCATTATTAATATTGCGCAACGCTGTTTTAGAAACTGTGTAATATTCACTTCTGATTATGACATTGCGTCAGTGTGCATTACTATACCATGAAATCGTGCCCTGATTGAAATGTGATACTTTCAATCATATTATAAAACAAGGGTAGAGCACCGTGTGTGTTGATTGCAGAACATGTTTATTGCACTGAGTATTACATTATGTTGCACTATGGAGTGTACCTGAAATATTTCATAACGCAAATTATTTTCAGTTCTTTTCTGTCGACTGATGCAGAATCTGGCGTGAAGTTGGCAAGAATAGAGGAATATCTTTTTATATTCGGTCGGACATGTATTATTGTACGAACTTTACTATATTGTATTTCAATCTTTTTGGACTTTTTTTATTGTTTTGCAGGGATTAAAATTAAATCAAATTGATTTATCTCATCACATGTAATTTGTACGTTGACAGTACTTCGCATGACAAAGTCGCCACATAGGAACTTTATGATTACTTTAGCATTTAAAATGTGCTACTAAAGTGTAAATAGCTGGTAAACAATTTACACAGGTTAAAATTATATGAAAATTACCAAGAATTATACTTATGCCCGCAGAATGTTTTTTCGTTTAATGGCTTAACTTGATTGGTCCAATCAGAGTCGACGTTTACACTTTTCCCGGTTTCCAGTTACTACGGTTATTTAGAAACAAATGTTTTTGTCTCTTATAATTACGGATTTTTTCAGTAAAAAAAAAAATAATGCCCAACCTAGGTATAAAAAACCTTTTTCCTCCTCTTTTTCTGTCTGTCATGTAATTTTTTAATCACGTACGTCTTATAATTAAGAATAAATTTATTTATTAATATATATATATATATATATATATATGTATATATAATTTTATATTATTTATATATTTATAAATGTATTATTATTTATTCTATTTAAACGCCGCGTGTGATGGCGGCGATTTAAATTTAATTGCATATTAGCATTTGAAAAATATTTTATTAGTTATTCTGAAACATTTCTTAAAGAGTTTTGTGCTTTAGGATCCAAAAAGTATACAATGGTGCTTAAAAAGCATTTGAATGTGTATTGAATGAGATACGTCACATACATTGATGACGTATTGTAATGACGTAACATTATTTGAACTTTAATATTCTGAAACCTCTTAAAGTAGTACAAAATGTTTGGGTGCATTGCCATTATTAGTTATTACCAAAAATTGCGACCTATTACTGTGGTGGGCCTTCTCGGTTCTCCACGAACGCGCCCGAAGTTGCCACGGCCGAATGATAAGAGAGGCATGTGGGCATGCCCCGCGAGGCCTGCCCACACCGGAGGCACGCCATGCCCGCAGTGGAAGGATGCCCCAGTACAGCTCGGCCCACTTGTCATGACAACATTGTCAGCGGGAGGTTGCGTCACAAGTTTCACTTTTTGTAACAGTTTTTGGCGTTGCGCAAGCAAGCGAGCAGCCTCTGCTGGGCGGGGATAGTCTCTGGGCTGGTGGTCTGTTCCGCCGTGAAGAACATTACTACAGTCATCCCTATATGTAGACTTGTCGTAGTATCTTTAGTCTGATTTCATTGGTTTTGGGCATCAAAAAGAGAAAATCGATTCTGCAGTCACTCCGGGTTCGAATTCCTGTTTGGACTTTGCACACTTTCACGCTATCAAGTAATCACGTGCGCTTATCCAGCCTTCCTCAACTAACCACTCCGGGTTCGAATTCCTGTATGGACTCTGCAATTTTATCCGCGCTATCAAGTAATCACCTGCGCTTATCCAGCCTTCCTCAACTAATCACTCCGGGTTCGAATTCCTCTTTGGACTTTGCATTTATTCACGCTATCAAGTAATCACCTGCGCTTATCCAGCCTTCCTCAACTAATAACTCCGGGTTCGAATTCCTGTTTGGACTTTGCATTTTTTTCACGCTATCAAGAAATAATCTGCGCTTATCCAGCCTGCAATTTTGTGAAATATGATTTCGGGATGGATCTCAATGTCAAAAAGAAACCATGTATGCTATACAGTTAAGCCAGTGTTTTGGCCCCATTTGGCAAATTAGAGAAACCATCTTGAGTTCTGTGGAGGACCAACCGACGTGAAGGTGAGAATTGATGGCTCTCGCCAATCCAATCAGCCCAATACCTCTGAGTGCATAGCTGTTTACACCTTAGCCGCACTGACCACACTCCGTGTCATCTTGCAGTCATGTGTTAGGTTAGTTATCCACCTGAGGAACAGATCAGATTGCAGATCTCGAATGTTGGTGTTACCGATTTCTTGTGTCACTGAACGATAATGGAAAATGTCCGAAAACTCCGGTGACCTTCAATAAACACCACTTAATATTAGATCGTAGTAAGGTTACGTAGGGCATCCAATCCAAGGTGTCGCTAGTGTTAAAATAATTCTTTTATCTCCTGTAAGCCTCAGCTCTTGGCTATGCTGGCTTGGCTAGGGTCTCTGTGGCTGTTATTCCTGTCTGCTTGGACCTCCCCGGGATTTGAACCCATGATCTGTGAATGACAAAGCCGTCCGTAACTATATCTACTAGTATACGGAGGAGGACAGGAACTAATTTACAAACACAAAATAATTCATTTGTAGATTTGTAGACCTTATTATTGAAATATTAATATTTCAATAATAAAATTGTTAACGTAAGTGGTTGGTAGTAATATTTCCTTAATTAACCCACATTATCTTACCCACAACATCTTGGTATTGTTTATTAACTGTTTTAAGTCACCATGGTGGCAATACTATTAAAACACATGTGAGTTAATAGAGTTATCATTTTATGTTGTAATAATTTAGCTCCATATCCACCAGTTTTTTAGTCTGAAGGAAGGTAGCCAAGTGCAATAGGAATTAGGTAACTGTCCGAAATAACTAATGGCAATCCCATTTTTGGTATGTTTTAATGTTTTGGTTAGTTCCGGTGGAAAAATACTGTATTTTGTAAGATTTTACTAGAGGTACGATGTTTATAGGGAAACCTTTAAAGGAACAAACGTTTGGTTTGTTTACCACGCCATTCATTGTTTCCCTCACTCATCAGTTCTTGTTTACCTCACACCTCCTGGGGTTGTTTACTCGACCTCAATACGACGCAGTGCCGCCGTGAGGGCCGACTCAAGTCTGATCAACAAACAATCAGAAATAGCCGCCGGTGTTACAGGACTGGTGCTGAGCGGCGTCTTGTCTCGCAGCTGATTAAAGTGGTGGCTGGCCGGTTTGTGTGAGGGCCGACTCAAGTCTGATCAACAAACAATCAGAAATAGCTGCCGGTGTTACAGGACTGGTGCTGAGCGGCGTCTTGTCTCGCAGCTGATTAAAGTGGTGGCTGGCCGGTTTGTGTGAGGAGCCGACTCAAGTCTGATCAACAAACAATCAGAAATAGCCGCCGGTGTTACAGGACTGGTGCTGAGCGGCGTCTTGTCTCGCAGCTGATTAAAGTGGTGGCTGCCCGGTTTGTGTGAGGAGCCGACTCAAGTCTGATCAACAAACAATCAGAAATAGCTGCCGGTGTTACAGGACTGGTGCTGAGCGGCGTCTTGTCTCGCAGCTGATTAAAGTGGTGGCTGCCCGGTTTGTGTGAGGAGCCGACTCAAGTCTGATCAACAAACAATCAGAAATAGCTGCCGGTGTTACAGGACTGGTGCTGAGCGGCGTCTTGTCTCGCAGCTGATTAAAGTGGTGGCTGGCCGGTTTGTGTGAGGGCCGACTCAAGTCTGATCAACAAACAATCAGAAATAGCTGCCGGTGTTACAGGACTGGTGCTGAGCGGCGTCTTGTCTCGCAGCTGATTAAAGTGGTGGCTGGCCGGTTTGTGTGAGGGCCGACTCAAGTCTGATCAACAAACAATCAGAAATAGCTGCCGGTGTTACAGGACTGGTGCTGAGCGGCGTCTTGTCTCGCAGCTGATTAAAGTGGTGGCTGGCTGGTTTGTGTGAGGGCCGACTCAAGTCTGATCAACAAACAATCAGAAATAGCTGCCGGTGTTACAGGACTGGTGCTGAGCGGCGTCTTGTCTCGCAGCTGATTAAAGTGGTGGCTGCCCGGTTTGTGTGAGGGCCGACTCAAGTCTGATCAACAAACAATCAGAAATAGCTGCCGGTGTTACAGGACTGGTGCTGAGCGGCGTCTTGTCTCGCAGCTGATTAAAGTGGTGGCTGGCCGGTTTGTGTGAGGAGCCGACTCAAGTCTGATCAACAAACAATCAGAAATAGCCGCCGGTGTTACAGGACTGGTGCTGAGCGGCGTCTTGTCTCGCAGCTGATTAAAGTGGTGGCTGGCCGGTTTGTGTGAGGAGCCGACTCAAGTCTGATCAACAAACAATCAGAAATAGCTGCCGGTGTTACAGGACTGGTGCTGAGCGGCGTCTTGTCTCGCAGCTGATTAAAGTGGTGGCTGGCCGGTTTGTGTGAGGAGCCGACTCAAGTCTGATCAACAAACAATCAGAAATAGCTGCCGGTGTTACAGGACTGGTGCTGAGCGGCGTCTTGTCTCGCAGCTGATTAAAGTGGTGGCTGGCCGGTTTGTGTGAGGGCCGACTCAAGTCTGATCAACAAACAATCAGAAATAGCTGCCGGTGTTACAGGACTGGTGCTGAGCGGCGTCTTGTCTCGCAGCTGATTAAAGTGGTGGCTGGCCGGTTTGAGTGAGGAGCCGACTCAAGTCTGATCAACAAACAATCAGAAATAGCTGCCGGTATTATTATACGATCTGTCGGTCAATATTAGGATTGACGCGTGACTGAAATCATAATCGATCATTCTTCTTACTCTAACAATACCTTATCAATCGCTTGTAATGATTAGTTTATTGAAGTGTTACGAACTTATGTTTTGTCAAATTCTTTTTTTCTTCTTTAATCACAAGCTGTCATCCCAACATTATCTGGGCGTTCCACCTTGTGTGAATAGTATATTGAAAGACATACTGTGTGAAATATTAAATATCTAATCGCGAAACGTTTTCACGTCAAGGTTTATAGTTTATAAGTTGGTTGTATTTTCCTGAACTGACAAATGTCAAAATGAAACTGCATGCGCGGACATACAAGGATATAAATATGTAGGAAAGTGTCACCTACCCCCCCCCCCCTCGCAGACGGATCACACCTGAAGCCCAGTAAACCCCTTGAATAATGCATACAGGGCAGCTCCGGGATTTGCCCGCTTATAAGAGTTGCCTGCATTGCAGTTGTTTCCAAATTGAAACAAGTTTAACATGCAAACTCCGGCGCGATCCTGCAGCATGCCGCTAAAGTGCAGTGATTCGACCATGTTGACAGTTGCTAAATACTGTAGTACCAATTTGGTGTCGGCAACGAGATGAACATTTCTGGTTGGGATTTGTTACTACGGCTACGGTAATTCCTATCTTATTCTCTTTGGAATTAACTGTGATCGAGTTAGTCTTAATAATTTGTACCGTATATTAAATAAAGTTTGTTTTCATAATGGTTTTCTTTTATGTTCTTCTTGGCATGTTGGGGGAATTTTAAATGGTGTTGTTATTGTCCAGTTCTTACTCATCCTAGAAGTTTATCAAATTATATTTTACTTATATAACAAGAAACGAAATTAATGTTTCAATACGGAACTATTCTCTGACCAAAGTACCGTGGTTTTTGGACTCACATCCCCATTGGTAGGACTGCTCATTCGATCATATTTGCTACCGACCTGAATTGGACACTTGTTTTGGCAACCTAGTAAACTTTTTTACTTATATAGTCTTCATACCAAAATAAAGATAACAAGGTCAAAATACGATGTTGTTATGAAATAAATGGTAAAGCAGCAGTCTGGATGTATGGGGTTATATTTTTAATTACCAGTGCACTACTTTGAAATTACATTTAAGCTCTATTTAAACTCGTATTCTTTATTTTTATATGGTGATTTAATAAACATACGTCTTCAAATAATGTCAATATGTTAATGTTAAAAAGGTCTATGCTGTTGTACCAGTTGTAAAGTTGGTGTAGTTTATTTCGAGTTCGGAAAATATTTTTTATGTTGAATTCATAGATTGTTTGAGATAACTTCCCTTAATGCCGAAAGAGTAGAACTTTCTGTTTTTTTTGCACTTTGTAATCTGGCCCAAATAACAACGGCTGAAGATAAAATGTTTACAGCTTCAGAGAGTTACACGCTTTTGCTTATAAAAAGTTTAATTTCGTTAGTAACAAATAACGTGTGTCTTAAAAGTCCCCCCTCAATTTACTTGTGAATAGAGATGGGGTAATTTACTTTGGGGGATGTTTATTTCACAAACTAAGGAGATTTTTTATGTATGAAAATTTTTGACCCCCCCCCTTCCAAATGCGGTATTTTGGTGGTAAGTCAAAGTTTTTTAAATACGAACCCTTAGTAAGTGACACCTCATTTTAAAGATATTCAGAAAAGAAGAAGAATGGTACAAACTAGAGGTCTCTAATCACATTTGGTGGGATTGCTTGTGAATAATTTTGTAACGAAATTAAATGGTGAAAGTATTTTAAAATCTCGCCGCAGTTTCACTCAGATGAGATGCTCGAAATGACTACCACGTACTTCTTGACAAAAATTAAGCCTGGATTCAAAACTGCGTCTCAAATTTTGTAAAATTCCAGGTGTGATGAGGTAACAGGCATCTTCGATCCTTCAATCATAAAATCACTCACTCCCTTGACATTTATATCTAAAGAAGATTTTATTTTGGTCTGATAACAAAATTGCCTAAATTTACTAACTTGAGTGCCTGTAATTTCACATGTAACTTGTCGCGCAGATGGCAGGGGCCGGTGGTAGTTCAGTGGAAGTGTCCAGACTCTCAGGACTGTGTTGGTAAAGAGCGATCGTCCGTCCGGTTACATTACGAGATGGTTACTCAAGTCAGTAGCAATCTGGTCACACACGGGTGGTGACGCTCTTGGCCGCAATCGACACCGATTTCGGCATCGCGGCCTTCGCTCCGGCGACAGGTCTTGCATGGATTATAGGCTCATGAACCCTTACAGAGCCTCCGGCGCGTGTTCCATACAAATACTCGCAGGTGTGTCTTAAAGTCTTCTTAAAACCCTTAATCTTCTCTCTGGACCTCGGACCTCTTTTATTTGACACAGGGTAGTGACGTCCTCGGATATAATACGAGGAGAAGGGACAAACTGAGGATTCAGTCTCACAGAACGATATGGCTTATGAACAACTTCCATCTCAGGTCGGTGTTAAAGTGATCAACAGACTCCCGGAGTGCATCGAAGAATTGGCAACAAAGAAACGTTTCAAAGCTCGATTAAGAGATCTTTTAGTGTCGAATGCGTTTTATTCCCTTCATGAGTTCATGAAAAATCGCTGGGAACGATAAAACTATTTTGTTAACTCGGTTGCCGAAATGAATAACATTTTTGTGTTGATGATTGTGAAAAAAATGTTTTAATTAATGTAACATTGGTCAAAATTGATGTTTTAAACTTAAACTTATAGAATAATTGTATTGGAATAGGGTAAGTTAGAAGCATGCAATACAATTGTAAAAAATGGTCTACTGCAATAAAAAATTTGAATTTGAATGAATTTGGTATCTCAGCCCTTTCATTTTGATAATCCTGACCTCATATTTGTGGATTCTTAGTTGAGAAAAAGTGGATTTCAGAAGGTTTAGAATCATCAATAATGGTAGCTATTCTAACAGTTAACTCATTTTATACTTAAATCTAATGTCACCCAAAGTTACATCTTCCTGACTCATGTTATTATGAGGACTCATAAAATACGCGTGGAGAATTGTCCTCCCAAGAAGGACATGCTGGATGTTACTTAAGGCTGCAAGTACCTAATGTGGTTTCATCAAAAAACTGAAGTCGTCACGAATGATTGACTACCTAAGGCTGCAAAGTACCTAATGTGGTTTCATCAAAAACTGAAGTCGTCACGAATGACTGACTACCTAAGGCTGCAAGTACCTAATGTGGTTTCATCAAAAACTGAAGTCGTCACGAATGACTGACTACCTAAGGCTGAAAAGTACCTAATGTGGTTTCATCAAAAAACTGAAGTCGTCACGAATGACTGACTACCTAAGGCTGCATAAAGTACCTAATGTGGTTTCATCAAAAACTGAAGTCGTCACGAATGACTGACTACCTAAGGCTGAAAAGTACCTAATGTGGTTTCATCAAAAACTGAAGTCGTCACGAATGACTGACTAACTAAGGCTGCATGTACCTAATGTGGTTTCATAAAAAACGGAAGTCGTCACGAATGACTGACTAACTAAGGCTGCATGTACCTAATGTGGTTTCATCAAAAACTGAAGTCGTCACGAATGACTGACTAACGTACTAAGGACTAAGTCTGGCTATAAAAAATAAAAATGACTGAATCACACTCACGAATGACTGCAACTGAATCTAGACACCTAATGTGGTTTCATCAAAAACTGAAGTCGTCACGAAACTGAATGAATGCTAAGGCTGGAAAGTACCTAATGTGGGATCATCAAAAACTGAAGTCGTCACGAATGACTGGTCAACTCAATGGATGCCGGGGGACACCACTAACTACAGTATGTTTTTGGATGATCCCCGGATAAGACAACAATATCCGGCTAAGGTGTACTGGAGTGGCATCCCAACATTCTGAGAAAGTTCCCGCGATAACATCCGTATTTATTAAATGGATTTCAACAGGGGCTCATATTTTTCCCCCACGGAAATTCCTTATTTAACAGTAAATAAACTGGAGGGAATTTCCCATATTGACTTGTACAGTATATTCTCTTAGTGAAGATGATTGGGTTGAGTTCAACATAAATTGTGAATATTTCCTACAATGGTGCAATATTACGTTGCACCCTCAGGCACGTGTGATGTTCAATGTTAGCGAATTATTCAAGCGTAACTATAATTAGAAGTTAATTTAACCGTCCAAACGGACTGAATCAATCGTGAAAGTTGGAACAGCGAGTTTGATTTCCCACAGGAAATTCTGTAGGTAGTTGTCATCATTTCCGCGCTAGATGGCAGCACCGACCGACGGCACTTTTATTAAATTAAACTCAGAAATGTCCTTAATTCTGTCAATTACTTCATAATAAGTGATGGAAGCTCCATTTCTTTAAATATTTTTTCAGTTCCCAGTTGTCGCTTTTAGCTTAAATGTCATCCTTGAAGTGTTCTAACTCTGGTTTTTTGTGTGTTGCAGGTATGTTATTTTGTGAGCGTGACTGTGTTGCTACGAACTGTAAGTTTTACAGAAAAGAAATACGCCCCGTCAAGGAATAGAATTGGAAACGCATAATTCTAGGCCATTTGGGTTTTGTTAACAAATAAATTATCACTCACTTTAACAAATCTTAATTGTGGTGTTTTGGCCAGTCTCGGTGTATGTGAACCATATTCAGACATTAAACCACATAATAAGACATCATGTTACGTTCTGTATCATTATTTAGTTTGGCATCGTTGGTCGTTTTAAATTATACAAGTTGGTCAAACACATGAAAAATAAAACATCACACTTTGCACAAAACAAATGTACTCTTGTTCTGTTTGGTGATGGTGGACCTCTTTAACATCGAACCGTACACGTCAGTATTTTGACATTGAGTGTTGCTTCATGTTCACATTCATGTATTGTCATGTAGCTATTGGGAGGTGAAACAAAAACCTTATTAAATTCCATTAAGGTGTCTAGTAACTTAGAACCATTGGGACAGTTACAAGTATTGCCAAATGTTATATCAAGTCTCGATTCTCTTGAGAACCTATCTCTGCCAAAGTGTGCGCCACTGCGGCATCCTAGGGCGCCTTGGCAAAATACAGGGATTAAGAAAATATAATATCGTGTAAATAAATTTAAAATATATACTTATTATTGCCTTCACGCTAGGCTAGATTTATAATGTCATATAGAATTATTTAATTATCATTTATATACCTAGAGTTCCATAAATCATTTAAAATTACTTTCATATCAATATTGAAAATATATTCTCGTTTTGAATGAATTGTTATATAAATTATAAAGTTACAATAGTTTATTGTTATTCTTCACCGACTATATTAAGATTAGCTGAGGTGGTGGGGTACCGCTGAAAATAAGTACAGACGTAAAGAGAGCCTTGAGTGCAAACAATTTTTGTTAACACTGGGTTTTACTCAATATTACATATATTTTCCCGTTTTGAATGGTTTATTATGTAAATTATATAGTTACAATAGTGTATTATTATTCTTCATCGACTCTATTAAGATTAGAAACTTCTACAAAGGTTGGCTACCAAAGTAAGATCTGGATCATGTGTAAGCTACCTTTATTTGTTTACTATTAATAGTTAAAATTTATAACTGTTTTGACAAAACCTTATTATTGAAATCTCGTAAATTATAGGCATCGCGTTACAGTATTATAGAACGCACTTCTGAGCCGTTGGGGCGGGCTGTATTTTGTGATATGTCAGCGGAAAATGGTGTATTGGAATACAGGAAAGCATTGGCCACGGACACAGCAAAATGGCGACTGATTGCCTGCCTCCCGATCGTCGATTCAGATCAGCTCATCCGCCTGTGAATCCCGGCCAGGGATATTGTTCAGTCGACCGGGCACCGGAGAGACCGTGGACCGTGAACGCGTTCAGCATTTCCATATTGTGCGGTCTCACGAGTGTTACGTTCTGTTATTGCTTGTACATCCCTGTCAGCGAGGGCAAATTCTATTTTTAAAACAATACTAGTCTGTTTCATATACACGAATCTGGAAAATTTACGTACGAGTACAATATTAATTATGATTTATCGCTTCAAAGCTTCAAACGGACATTGGAATAGTTTGGAAACAGTTTCATCCGCATTAGTTATGCGATTTCGATTTCCAAAAAATCCATACACACTCTTCGTCTAAGATGCGAGTGAAGAAATACAGTTTTTAATACACATCTAGAAACAATGCAGTTGTTATAAAAGATTCCAAATCGACTACGGTATAAAATTTAGAGATTATGTCAGAAGGATTTGAATGTAACTATGATCATTTCGAAATATGTACTTACAAAACTATTTAATTTTCAATGTTAAGCAGTATATTTTATTATGATATATGTATGTACCAATTAAATTGTATAAAAGCAATTGCTAGCACAATTGGCGAAATATGCCACTGCCTACCTGAATAGAAATGTACCTCTGCTATTGGGACTACCTCAGGGTACTGTCATTCTCTCGGAATTTTAAGATTAAGGAGATTCGATTCGAAAACAAAGAAAGAACGAAACTTTAATGAATATAGCGAAGTAAATAACATAGGGAAATAACAACATCCACGAAAGTTCAAATCCCCAACATCAATTCCCTCTTTACTAGATAAACTCAACTAACACAATATAGGAAGTCTTGTGCCGGCTTATTTGGGAGAACCGATTCGTAGACTGGGAGTGCCTCAAGGGACCGTCTTTCTCCCCGTTTTTTGCCCCACAGCAAGGAATCAAAGCGATGTTCTCTCGTGATTTGTTCATCTTATTTATTGGAGGATTTTTGCCAAACGATTTTTCATCATTGACCAATTCATCGTTTACTCCAGATCGTTTTTTGACTAGACATTATATTTGTACAATTACATAAAGATATTATCTATATTTACCAGAATCTTAATTCATGTAATTTTTTTGTTACAAATGAGTTCTCTTTTGTTATAAATCAACAGCGCAGCAGTTATCAATTTTGTTGGCCATTTACATTACACCGCAATAACTGTAATTATTGTATTTGATGGAGTTTTATTTAAGTAGAATATCAACATACGAGTTAGTATTGTGAAGTTATGTATTGGAGCAGTAACGTACATAAAATATTGCTGAAATATAGAATAAACCTTTTTTTAAAGTTAGTTGTGGCCGAATTGTTTTTGGTCGAATCATTCACTAAATATTGAAAAAGAAGCTTTTGAACAATATTCGTGCCTTTGTGCTTTTGTGTTTTTGTCGCTTTGTTTTAACAACAAAAACAACGAGCACATAAATATTTAAATCCAACGAATTAAACATCGCCTCATTGCTTAGTTGCTGTTTGCCATTGTACGGTAGAACTGCGGCAATTTATTGAACACATTAATCTCCGAATTCCCTCCCTTTACGTCTGGAATTAGCAGCGATCCTCTAAATCCATTCCGCGCCAATTTTTCATTTGTTTTGATTAAAGCATTTTCCGATTTATGGCGTAATTAGACAATACTCCGCGCTCAGCTGTTTGTTTTTATTACATTGTAAACTTTATTAACACGATTCAAAAAGCGTGTTTCCCTGTTTATCGGTACAGAAACCGTTCCCTGTTTGAAAATCTGCTGAGGCTGTCCTTGAGGACTGTATTCTCTTACTTCTGGCAGAATAGTGAAATTTTAAATCACCTCCATTATTTTTATAAGAGGAACAATTCAGAAATTTTGCTTTGTTGAAAGTGATACGTTTCTTGATACAAATTTAGTAAGCAATATGAGGATTAAAATACGGCCTAGCTTAATGACTGGTAATTAATGCGTTTTTTTGTACAGTCGGCTCAGACAGTTCCAATGGTTCAGGTATATCTGAGCTAGATGCAGGAAATAACAAATTGAATTCTGTTGTCGATGAAATCCAATTCAATCATGGCGCGTGACGTGTGCTATATTTTTGCACACGAGTTTTCTATTCAACTTTCAGACATGTGATTTGTACGTCTCAAAGCAGACGTGTGCCATATCAGTTTTCACGACATGCACCCACCCATTCGTGGTCGTGATTGGTGAAAAGGGAAGAGATATATCACGAATATCCTTTTTGAGAACAGCATACTATCGCAGGGGAACAGAAACGCCAAACCCACGTATTAAATGACGGGTAGGGTACGATAAGCGGACCCGGTTTTTTATATCAAAGAATATAGTCATCGATACCTAATATTCGCATCTCAAATCCTATTAGACTATCAATCGATATAAAAGTACCTATAGTCCTCAATAACAATCATGTGTTTTAAATTAAAATATGAATTTAATATTTACAGTGATCAAACAAATTATTATAACCAAAATTAGGAAAACTGAAGACGACCATATTTATACTCCTGTCACAGTTACAGTTGTTTCTTTCCCACAAATTTCACATAATGGATTTTTCGGTTCGATTCCAACATGTTGAAGGCACGAAAAAGCAACGTCGAGTAGTTTTCTAAAATTGACTGCTATTTTTAATAATCAGAATTACTTCTGTAAAATTGAAATATTGTCCTACGTGTATTATTTTAGAGTGTTTACAGCTGTTGATATAGATTATTTAAGTTAATAGTTCAAAATAATTAATCCGTATCGATTGATTATATCGATGGTTATGATTAAGTAATATCGTTTGCCAATTTCGATATAAAAACCCGGGTCCGCTTATCGTACTCTACCCTAAATGACGAACAAAGTAGATAAAAATTTAAGCAAAGTACTAATTTTTGATTCGATGTCTCGTTTGTATATTTTAAATACTCTAATCATCCTGACATAAGCTCATTAGAAGTAAATTAAACACGTTCTTTCAATTTATTTTCATAATCATGAATCACTTAAAATAGTTTATTCTTAATTGTAGTTTTAACTTAGACGTGGTTACTATATTTTGTACTAGTAGGGAGAATGAGTAATATTTTCTCATATTGCTATATACTATAGTTTGTACTAGGATGGAGAATGAGTAATATTTTCTCATATTGCTATATACTATATTTTGTACTAGGAGGAAGAATGAGTAATATTTGTTCATATTGCTATATGATAAATGATCAGATCAAACCTCAGAAGTGGCCGTACATATGTACATATTACGTTTTTCAACTCTGAACTCGTGTCGTTTTATTTTTTACTTCCACGTATTTTTACCAAATCTGTGGTATCTGAAGTATTGCTACTAAGAAATTCATCAATTCCGTTTATTTGTGAACCTTACCGCAATTAAAAAAAACTATAACTCTTATCTGATTTTGTGTAAATAGAGAAGAACTTCTTACAAATTATCATAAAGCCAAAATTACTTTGTCATTTATTAACTAACAATCAAAATGGACGATCTCACAGCAAACGTTGGAATTGTATATTATTTTTCTAATTGCGTACAAATAAAATGTTTTTCAATTTAGAAACACAGACAGAGACAGATGCAGAAGAGAGAGAGAGACAGAGTCTGTAATAGTATGATGGGATGTCTGCAGTGACGTCAGAGCAGCATCGACGTAGCTCTGTGTCCGGATACATTGTAGTGACACCTCATTTCCTTCACATTATTACATTTTGATTACTTCTCCCGCTACAGTAGCTCCATTCAATGTCGTTTCTCTGTTACGTCCTGTGCCCGGATGGCGGATTGTCTCCGGATTACGTTTGTTCACAAGAATTCAATACGATTATCATCGGGTACTAGTTGATTTACCAAAATTTAGTGCAACAGTACAAGTAATTTAGGTTTAATTAGTATTTTTGTTTACTCAGTGCTTTAATTAACAATTAAATACATCGCATAGTTTATTTCTATTTACATGTATCGTTAAGTAATTAATATATAATTATTATAATTTCTCTCTTGGTTGATTTTTAGCTTATTAGTAGGTGAAAGTTTACAGGAAATCTCTCACCTTCCCTCCGTATCTGAACTTTCATTATTTTGTCCATACACAATCCTTCTCCCTATGAATTCTTTCTTCTCATCAAACGAGTCGAAGGGACATAGTTGGGTAGGTAAAAGAGTGGCAAGAGGGAAAGCGACAGTGGCGACTCTGTTGTGGTGTACGCAAACTACGTCAGTTCACGTACACAGGCCATTCTCACTCGTGTTTTATCGATGATTTATCAATTGAAGATTTTATTGTCCATGAGTATGGTTTACAGCTGCCATAGAGCTTCAGCTCTCGAGGGTAGGCAAGAGGAGACTGGGAAATGGAAAAGCGACGGTGGCGACTCTGTAGTCGGGTACGTAAACCACGCCAGTCGCGTACCTTGGCCATTCTCAATCGTGTCTTAACGATGATTTATCAATTGAAGAGCTTAGTCCATGAGTGTGGCTTACTTTATAACTGCTGTTGGATTTCGGTTCTTACGCTTGTGCTTACAATTTGCCAAAGCTGAAGAGTGCACAATTCTGTCGTGATATAAAAAAACAAAATTAACAATTTTAAATCCTTACAATTTGAAAAGAAACGTATATAAAAACTTAAATTTTATATTATAGCTCACAAACTCTATTACTTTGACATTCTGATTGGTCGGAAAGGGACTTTTTCAGATCGGTCTGTTTTATCAGTATGGATTTAACTTTATCTCGGGCGTAAAAAGTAAAATATTATTAATAATAATAAAACTTAAATTTAACTGAAACATTAATTTGTGTACATAATACATTCTGTACAAGTAAGTTGTAAAGTAGGCGAAAGTTCGAAGTGGTCCATTACATCGATTGGTACAGAACGATACAGTATTCCTATTCGTGCTTATACAATATCAAAACAATACCATATCTTTGGAGAGGATGCCCGACTGCAATATGACGGCAGACTGTCGTTCGGTAGCTTGAATTGCCGAAATATGAGAGGTTATGTTTGACAATGATGCACTGCATCCTTATGTTCAAAATATGTTTTAGTTTTCGTACCCGTTGTAAGCCCATCACCGAATTGAGGCACTTACTAAACGTGATTAATTTTGCGCGATTGCATATGTGATGTCATCAACTAATGGTGGTCTCCAATTGTCAACATAATTAATTAGCTCGTCAAATTATTGGATGCAAGATACATGAGTCATGTTTATTAATGTGTAACCCTGAATGACGAACAAATTACATGTTGTTGGGTACAGTTACAGATTATATCGGCCGTTTCAATAAAATCGTCCAAAATTTAATATTCAGATGGCTTCGTAGTTCACATTCACATATTCGTTCGTTGTTAGGTTGGTAGGCGTGTTCGAATGATAACAGTTTCTGTGAGGTAGGTAAGATACTACAACGCAAGATTGCGCTGAAATCAAATCTTGTCATCATTTATTCCGCTATCATCTCGTTGCCATCACGGTCACCCATAAGGCCAATGTAGATATACTCGCTAACGCTCAGCCAAATCCCATGGAGCGATATGAACTCATATAAATAAAAATGATGAAGCTTCAGACAGAAATGAAATTTTCAGCCTTTCGAGTGATAGGCTTCGCTAACGCTCAGCCAATTACAATAATTGTTTCTTTTTCAGTGTTGAATTTTATTAGGAATGAACAAAATCATGTTTTATTCTAATTCTTCAAATGTGAATACTATAATACCATACATTACCGCCTTAAATCAATAAAAATGACTTAGAAGGGACGAATTGTATACAATTATTTTTTTATTTGAAGTTTTCAATTTTTTACAACTGTACACGTGAGTGTTGCTGCTCTTTATTGACGTCACCCCCACTGCACAGCCACCCCCTCACCAACCCCAAGCCTGTATCGCTCTTTCTCTCTGATCGAAATGATCATTTTTTATTTGTCGAACCCTCGACCTTTCGCGTCTCGTACCTCTTATTTATTTATACCAAGTGTCCTTTTGTTCCTGTCGGAGGAAAAATGGAAAGCTCTCGCCTTTCTTCAGCAGTCACAAGCCGGGTGTAATTAACTTTCCTCCGCCTTTGCGAGCGGAGGACCGGCAGCTTTCGCAGTTAATTTGACACGGAACCCATTTGAGCTCGCTGTCTCAATAGTGACATTCACTCGTCTTTGATTCTCTCGGCGCGTTTGCCGTTTTTTTTTCCAAGTTAATTTTTTACTGAGTTAACAATGACAGTATTACAGTGCTTTACAAAGACACTTTCTTTGAAAGCATTTGAGAACGTAAATTAATTTTTTGCCATTTCAGGACGAAGGACTCTGTACGCCATTCAGGATGGGAACCCCAATAAAAGATGTTTTATTTAAATCAACGTAATTGTTTCTTAAATACTATTATGTATTCTATTATGTATGTTGCCCTTTGTGAAATATTGCTACTATTACAATCTTAAAATAGTTGTGTTAGTAGGAAACCTAAGGTATTCACTGTTAATGTAGATTCTGAACCGGGTAGTTTTCGGTTGTCTTTTCCAGAACTTAGTCGCAATATAAAATATATTGTATCTACGTGGTATATATTTAGGATATATTGATCACATTCCGGTAACTATTTCGGTGTCTTAGTCGACATATGTGACAATATATATTGGCAGGCTCATATATTTTGAAACTTAACTCGCTGTAAATTGTCCTACTTCATATAGTTACAATACAGATTATTGTTTATTATACTGCCTGAAAGTTATTGCAATAATAACATTCTACGTACTCCCACGTTTCCTGTAAATTTCAATTCTAGTTACGTCACGGTTATTGTTTTCTACAACACGATTTTTTACGAAATGTATATTTATTTATTTATTTATTTTACACCCATCATTTAACATTGATTTTATTCTGTTTTTGAAGATGGCTTCGTTTTTTTATAAACAATACTAGTGAAAAATTAATATAAATACAATAGCAATAACACTAGTAACAAGAGACTAACAACAACCGCTAATTAGCAATAAAATATCAAATAGTAACAAAATTAGTTGTCCTAAACATAACTTTATGTAATGCGATAAAACAATACAATTATTTTTACCAACAGCATAATTACAATATAATCACACATAATATTATAACAATTAGCAACCTAAAAATGTGTATAAACGTGACTAAGGTGTTATAAAATGGTGCTATTGTACTAAAAATAATATCAATGAATTAGCAGTACTAGGATCAAATAAAATCAATTAAAATATCAACCTATAAAATAACGTTTTGTACACGTGTGTACATACCCAAGATGGCAATAAAAGAAAATTTGCATATAAAAGAAAGATCAGGCAATATCAATAAATTATTTATTGCCGTTAATGGTCAAAATTTATTTTGTAAAAACACACAAGAGCTTAGATACAAGCCGTAAATAAAAGAGATGAATCAACACATTCTTTATGAAATAAAAATAACAAAGCGACTAGAATACTGTGATTTAAAGCCACAATTAAGATCCCTGCATTGCGTGAAACTATATTGATCAGATTCTGTCTTGAATCAAGCCTAAATAAAGGAGATGAATCAACACATTCTTTATGAAATAAAAATAACAAAGCGACTAGAATACGTGATTTAAAGCCACAATTAAGATCCCTGCATTGCGTGAAACTATATTGATCAGATTCTGTCTTGAATCAAGCCTAAATAAGGGAGATGAATCAACACATTCTTTATGAAATAAGAATAACAAAGCGACTAGAATACTGTGATTTAAAGCCACAATTAAGATCCCTGCATTGCGTGAAACTATATTGATCAGATTCTGTCTTGAATCAAGCCTAAATAAGACACTCGACGAACTCGGTGCAAGGTCTTGTCGGACGTTCAATTGCGTCTCCCCGCCATTGGAGCAATCTACTACGGCTTCCTCTCTATCAACCAGCGCCCATTATCCAATCAATGTAACTATAACAGTGATTGATGTGACATCTCCCTCTCCCTCCCACACACAGTCGGCACCGCCCACGCACCGCTACCTGTTGTCGAGAGTAAACAACAACCGATGGTCACGGCTCATTCGATCTCACCTTTGTTCGATGGTTGACTACAAGATCTATTTGGAAGTTCAATTGCGTCTCCCCGCCATTGCAGCAATCTACGGCTTCCTCTCTATCAACCAGCGCCCATTATCCAATGGGCAGCACGCCCTCACTGCTACCTGTTGTCGAGAGTAATCGACAACCGATGGTCACGATTCATTCGGTGTTCGACTACAAGATTTAGTCGGACGTGCAATTGCGTCTCCCCGCCATTGGAGCAATCTACTGCATCCTCTCTATCAACCAGTTGCCATTATCCAATCAATGTAACTATAACAATGATTGACGTTACATCTCCCTCTCCCTACCACGCACAGTCGGCACCGCCCCGACTCAAGAGTAAACAACAACCGATGGTCACGGTTCATAATTCGAACTCACCTTGGTTCGATACAGATACGAGACGGTTATCACAGTATCGATTCTCAATCGATACCCGATGTGAATGATGATTTCAGCAATAGTCGATTCAGTGCTTTAGGTATTCAATAAAGATTTCATTTCGTAACGGTCTAGATATATCTATCGATCATAAAAATAACTTTGTGTTGAATCGATTCCTCGATTGAATGTCGTTAGTAGAACATTTATGAGCAATGACTTATTTAAATGTGTTCGCAGAACAAGCTGTAGCAATAGCGTGGAGTTGGGTGCAGGATTACACTATAGATACTTCCCAATATTGGTTTCTCTGAGTATCAGTTATATTTGAATGTTGGAAGAAGCTAATACCAATACTACCAATTGGGTTATACTTATTTTTTCAGTATTACTATAAAGAATTAATGACCAGCCTTAAATAGATCGGACCTTATTTAAAAAAATAAATAAGTGTCACTTTATTGATTGCAGTATTCTACATATACATTTAACAGTATCTTGCATCAAATATATAAATCAGAATTATTAGTAAAAGTAAAATGTTCTGCTTCTACTACTGTACACACAGTTTCCACGTTCGTATTTAGTTGGAATTTGGCTTCAAAATCGAAAAGTCTTGTTTGGTGAAGTTTTAACGCCTCCCGGAGGGGTGACGCCGCCGGTCACGGTGATTTGTCACAGTTACGGCGCGGTAACCGTGACTAATGGCGGCCGACCGGCCGGTCACTGTTACTCGCGTCCCTGCAGACCCAACTAATACAGTGTCACACTGTTGTAAATCCAGCCGTGTACGGCGAACTTTGGACAGTTGTCGGGAAACTTGGTGAAGGCTCGGAATGGAGATCGTGGTATGGTTACAACCGTAATAGAGACTGGTTTTGTATGCTCGGCAATATCGGTAACAACATCGATATATCGATTATATGGACATCGACTATCCGATCGTTAATTATTCGGTTGTTCCGATATTTCGATTATTTGCCAGTTAAGAAAATGTTCTAGGACACGTACGATGAAAGTGAAATAAATATATATGCGTTGTTGTCGTGTCGTTGCAGAACCAAAGAAAAGAAAATTTCGAATTAATAGGTAATGATATTTTTTCTAATTTGGTTGGCTACGTACTCTTTTTAGTTTGGGGTTTTTTTTTTTTTTTTTGGAAACGGGCACTCGAACTTTCAACTTATGTTTCCTTTGAGAGCAAGTACGATTAGAACATAACGTGATAGACAGACCCTTCTTTTTCTATACATATTCTAGCCTATATCATTGATTAGTACTATCAGCCACGAGTTATGCAGTGTTGTCCGAAAGCTTATCTTTTGTTGATGTTTCTTAGCTAATCAGCGTTGTTTGTTGAACGAGTTCAAAGTTCTTAGATTAGATTATTTAGTTATATAAATTAACAGTTCGGAAAATATTACTTCGTATAAAGCAATCACTGGTACGCAGTGATGTGAGCTGAGAATATTCCCAGTGGGGAGGGAATTTATACACGGGAATATTTCCAGGGAACTACCCGAAGGCCTTATAAGTTCCCAAAGCGAGGGAATTTATGGAATAACTCATTTAAATGGGGTGTATTTGGTCTTAAAACCGTTTGAAATCTTAATAGGTTCTCAATGATCAATAACAAAGCCAAACAATCAAAAATATTGTGATATACGATGGCAAAAACGGAAAATGAGTTTGGACATGATGATGCGATGGAAGATGAAGATGAATTATTAACACGTAACAACTAGCCTACACTCATTTTAAAGTGTTGATACAGACATATTTGTCTTTTTCTTGGAAGACCTGATCTGAACTAATAGTAAAGATATCAAATCAAATTTAAATAATTAAAATTATAAAAAATGAAACTATTTAAATTTACAGTTTAATTTATAAGTAAAAATGACCTATTAGTAATTTGGGAGTATTTTGCATGGTTTTATAACAAATATGCAAGAATTTGTAATATATTTAAAAATTTGATCATTTCCTTTGGTATTAGAAAACATGTTTGGGTAGTGATCCACCAAGCAATCATGTGGTATTCAATAACATTTAAAGATTAACGCAAGTATCACAATTTTAATATTTATGTGAAGGAATTAAGACTTATGATTTTTATTTTTGAATATAACTCTTTCAGAATTGATTTATATGTTCATATTAATATAATGAGATCTAAGGGATTCAAAAAAATATTGGGATGCCCACTGACCTAAGCTGTTATAGGAAATCATAAATTCCCGGGAATTTATGAATTTCGGGAGTATTCCCGGCAATGTATTGTATTTCTATTACAATACATGGGTCTTTTTCGTTTAAGGGTCAGCACCTTACAAACATACTATACCTGACTGACAGTGCATTTAATCGTTTTTTTTTTGGTGTTATTAGTTCGTAGGGCAGTAGTCCAGGTACTACTTCTAGTATAAACTCGTCTTATCTTATCAGTGATAAACGCGCGCCGCTTATCTTTTGCCTGTAATGAAACCTGCGTTAGTTCTGTCTGAGTTTTGTGTGTGTAAGCAGTCATGGCGTTGTTCAGTTGCCAGTGATCTGGGCTTGGACTTTGCAAGCTCGAGTTAATTTTTTTTCTAAAAGAGCAAGCAGCGCAAAGCGCTGCGCAGCGGGCAAGCATCGCGTGATCTGAGTTTTGAATAGGCAAGCTAGGGTCTTTTGTGCTGGCCCTTAAACGAAAAAGACCCCAATACATTTTTATTATTTTTATTACTCTTTCTGTGGAGGACTCTTTTTTTACCAAAACGATTAAACCACTCTCAGAAAATAAATTTCTGTCGTTTTTTTTATAGTGAAGGATTCTGTAACAATCGAATTGTGATGTTTGTAGCGTGGTTGTGATCGGATTTCGCCCGAACATGCTATAATCCCAATGCGCTATAAACATTAACACCAAACTGTCCACTTTGATGCATTAGACACCTGTGTTAAAGCTCGTGGTATGTATACAGACTTTATCGGTCTCTCCTCGGTCACATCTCTTGTTTCAGTGTGTAGCGTTGTGTATCGTGTATGCGTACTGCGACACCGTGCGCTCTTTGCTTACACTTGAGCGATTGGACACGGTCTCATTACAATGCAGCCTTTTAATTGCAACTTCTGTCAGTTAATCAGTGTTTAATGTATTACCTGGCTCTTTTGGTATAGGTTCTCATGGGTAGTGGTAGGAGAATCGAATAAAGATTCGAATGGTATTCGAACACAGTCCGGATATTCAAATATTCGAATATATCAAAATGATTCGAATACTTTTGGAATGAATACAATTTCTCTGGAAGAACCGAATTCAAACCTACAGTATTCATTCGTTTGGTCTAATAGTATTCTAATAAAATATTCAAGAGCAGTATTCGTATGTATGTGTATATATATATATATATATATATATATATATATATATATATATATATATATATATATATCGGCTATGATAAGAATAATTAGGGGAGACTCATAATTTGGAATAAGTAATTAAACATTATAAAACTTGACAAAATGTATAATTGTACAAATATTCAATTAATAACTACGTTTGTAAACAATAAAGACAAAAATAAATGTTCCTTTCATGTTGTTGTGTACAAACAAAATGTGATTGAGGTTTTTGGCTTCAATCTATTTCTACAATCCTGCAGTAGAAAAGAATCTTTTGGGCAAGACTGAAGTAGCAAGTAAACAATGTTTTTTTTTCTGAAGTTCATAAATCATGAGTATGACATGTTTGTAAGGGGCACAACTAGGCAAAGTATTTTCCCGCCTTTTTTGAAGCGTAATCGCAAATAACCAAGAAACAATGGGTTACGGGAAGGAAGTAAAATAAGTCTAGACTTGTCTGTTAGAAATTCTCAACACAGATAAAGCATTCAAATACAAGGATGCTTTTTAATACACCGTATTCGATTTTTTCGTATTCGAGTTTTTTTAGTATTCGATTCTCCCTTTACTACTCATTGGTGGGGATGGATATATGGCCTTCCCGGTGCAACCATGACAAATTTACAATCAGTTCATAAACGAGCCATTGTAATTTGTCACGTTTAAACGTGTATGTATTATTAGGAGTAGTTAATAATCTGCGTGTAACGCAGTGTTGTAATGCAGCGAATCCATTATTCAAAATAAGGCCTGAGGGGTGGATCTCGTTTTAAACGTATCCTCTAAATCTACCTTATACTCGCCCTTTATGCTTTGCAGACTGGTTGTTTTCACACAAGCCCATATTTATTTATTTATTGATTATTACTTCCAACGGTACAACGCCATTTAACATATTTACAAAAATTACAGACTTCAAGATGACTATATTAAATTAAAGCTAGAAAAATAGAATATCACATTGTACACACAACAACAACAACACAGCAATCAGCATAACAGATAATCATAAGGCAAAGCAGTAACAACAATAGTTTGACGCCAAAAATTATTTAACATTCATAGCAGGAATGTAACAAATCAATAACAAGTATCAATAATAAATAGGTCAAGAATAACAAAGATAACAATCAAATATAAGGTAACCATTGCAAACTATCAGACAAAACGAACCACTTGAAAATCAACATGATAATAGAATATAAAATAATAACTGAATTCTAATATATAGAGGATAATATATACTGTATATATATATATATATATATATATATATATATATAAAACAGAACTATAATATGTAAGGAAATAATAAACAATTATACATTACTAGGTAAAACAAACTATAAATTAAGGAAAAACAACATAAGAATAATAACAAGCACGTGCACTGATGAACTCATGTCAACGCCCTGGAATGGTACTATTAGAATGTACTATTTTATTATTTAATATGAATGGTCTAATCGTATTTAGAAATAATGAGTGAATAACGTAGTACAAATAACGTAGTACAAATGGGACGTTCGGAAACGTACCCAAGTGGATTTCTCCAGAGTATTAAATGCAAGTCTTTAGTGGTTAAGAATCTTTTTCTGTCCTGAAGCACGCATTGAGCTGTCCAGTGTTGCCATATCGTGCACCAGCCCATAATGAGGTGAAAGAAGTGAGGGCAATGTGGACCACTCTCAAATTGGGCCACTATTAACCGTACCTGAGTGGTCCAATTTATGTTATTTTTCACAAAAATCTAATTGGACTAGTTCGAACCTTTCCGTGCCTGACAAAGTGGACCACTTCTTTGGTCAGTGTACAATAAATACAAATAGTGCAGTGGTCCAGATTGTCATCATTTTTGGGCGGGGTCTTACAGCGATCTATCGCTCAACTTATCCGTCGTTCCCAACACGTGTAATTTATTTACCAAAGATAATGGTAACCTTCATCGTTTAAAGGCCTATTCAGATAAATAAATCAAAATAAAGACGTACATCAATGTTCCCACTTATCTGAATTCGTTATTTAAATACTAGATGTTGGAGTGGGATACAATTAAAGTCAAGAATTATCATTTCAACAATTTTTGAGGTTTAAAGTGATTGACAAGTGGTGGTATGGCTAAAGCAAACTTCTTGACGTATTGAAAAGGCCACTGTAGTGATGCAGACTACGCAACCTCC
This sequence comes from Homalodisca vitripennis, assembly GCF_021130785.1. NCBI lineage: Eukaryota > Metazoa > Arthropoda > Insecta > Hemiptera > Cicadellidae > Homalodisca > Homalodisca vitripennis. The sequence continues at coordinate 107,343,625 of NC_060214.1, forward strand.
AAAGAAACGTATCATACAATTAATTTGTGTTTTAAAATATATACTTTCTATGTAGACTTTATTAAATAAATACCATCCAGACAAGTATTTTTTAGTGGTTTCAGTCAAAGGTGTAACAAATAGAATGTAAAATCATTTGTCTGTTGTCAAATTAAGTTGGATTAAAAATCAAGGACAACCTAATTACAGGCGCTCTAGGTAGTCTAATTACTGTACGTACTGGGTGAACGGTAATGCTCGCATAATAGAAAAGTACCCATAAATTCACCAACCCTTAACCAAAGTGATACCTACACTACATGTTCATAAGGTTGGGTCATTTCGCACCGTTAAAGGTTATGTATAAATACCGTAATTCTATTACTAACCCATGTTTACTGTGGCCGTATTAATAAGATTTAAATTCAAAACTACACAAGTACCAAGTATATGTATCATTCATATACCTTCCTGCATGAAAAGCGATATTTTAAAATGTGAATCCAGGAAAGGATAACAGGATTTTGGACATTTGCCATCGTTATAGGTTGGCAACGAAATGTTGAGTTATACCTTTTATAACAACCATCAAAAATCGTCAATAACTAAAGGAATGTGAAAGCATGTTGATGAATCACTCTGTATAAAAGTTGCAGGTGTTTTGCATACAGTTATTTTATGAACAAGGCAATGAAACTTGTATACTTCGGCATAAATCACTTACAGACACATTAATAACAGCGAGATAGCCAAACCTTCGTGCAACATTTTAAACTGGATTTTATCCACAGACTGGTCCAACAGCGTTGGGCTTGTGAAACTTTGGTAACCTAACCCAGAATAACGTAATACAAGCGTGATGTAGGCCACGGTTCTCCGGAGTCTGTCATTACCCGGGGAGGTGCGGAACCACATCACACTTCACTTCACCAGCCATTACAGACCTGTCGCTGTAATCTAACACGAGACACTGCGTTGTAATCATTACACAACACGCCAACGTACAGCGTGTAACACATGACAGTCTGGCTCCGGTGTAACATGTCAACTTATATGACAATTTGGTCCACTGTTTGATTGTAAACATACATAACACGTGACAATCTGGCTCCGGTGTAACACGTCAACATGTGTGACAATTTGGTCCACTATTTGATTGTGAACATACATAACACGTCAATCTGGCTCCGGCGTAATACGTCAGCTTATATGACAATCTGGTCCACTGTTTGATTGTGAACATACAAAACACGTCAATCTGGCTCCGGCGTAATATGTCAGCTTATATGACAATCTGGTCCACTGTTTGATTTTGAACATACGTAACACGTCAATCTGGCTCCGGCGTAATACGTCAGCTTATATGACAATCTGGTGCATTGTTTGATTGTGAACATACATAACACGTCAATCTGGCTCCGGCGTAACACGTCAACATATATGACAATCTGGTCCACTGTTTGATTGTGAACATACATAACACGTGACAATCTAGCTTCGGCGTAACACGTCAACTTATATGACAATTTGGTCCACTGTTTGATTGTGAACATACATAACACGTGACAATCTGGCGCCGGCGTAACACGTCAACATATATGACAATCTGGTCCACTGTTTGATTGTGAACATACATAACACGTGACAATCTAGCTTCGGCGTAACACGTCAACTTATATGACAATCTGGCCCACTGTTTGATTGTGAACATACATAACACGTGGCAATCTGGTTCCGGCGTAATACGTCAGCTTATATGACAATCTGGTCCACTGTTTGATTGTGAACATACATAACACATGACAATCTGGCTTCGGCGTAACACGTCAACATATGTGACAATCTGGTCCACTATTTGATTGTGATCATACATAACACGTGACAATCTGGCTCCGGCGTAACACGTCAACTTATATGACAATCTGGTCCACTGGTCAACGCGAATCTACGAGCTGTTATACGCGGTGTTAATACGCAAAGGTTGCGATACTCGATAGTCTCAGCTTTAGCTCTTTCCAATTTGTAATGGATAGATTGCTAACTTGTATAAACATTGCTCCACCTTGCTGAATTGCTCAGGGCTTCCAGTGGTCATTGGAACGTGTTTACATTGGTACAGTCTGGATCGGAAGTATTTTCTTGTATTGTAGAGCGTAGTCGGGGAGTAGATCGAACAGTGTTGGTAACTTCCCAAGTCGATACCGCTTAAGGGAAGGAGGAGGTATTATAAAGTAACCGCTTATCTCGAATTGAACCTCGCTGTAGGCGCTTGATACTGAAGCCGAGCGTCTGCAAACAGCGGAGAAGCGATTTGATCCTTCCTACCTGCTTTTACACTTTACACAATGTTCCTATCTCGCGCTTCGGTTTATTAATAAAAACAGCTTACACCAAAATTGCTTTAAAAAGCGTACGGAACGTTACACCAGATAGTTCAGAGATTATCCCCAAGAAAGTGTACGAAAATGTAAATTTCCAGAGATACGAGGGGCCATATTGAATGAATTTAGCAGCTTCTAGTAGTATAACAAATTTGTTTCTCTTTTATGATCAATTGTTTGTTGCCGTTTGTAATCATCTAATAATGTAGCAAGCAATCATAAAATATTACATTGACGGATGTATCCAAATCAGTGTTATCCCGCTTGGGTGTGCGCGACCGAATGTTTATGTTTAAAACATAAGTAATCAGCTGAGCGTCGGTGAAGCCTATTACTCGAGGGGCTGAAAAATCAAATTTCTTTATGTCTGTCTCTGTCCGCACGATGTCTCCAGGATCGGACCAATAAATTTGAAATTTTACAGGAGGATTTAGCCAAGAGATTTAGCTGAGCGTTAGCGAAAATTCTTAAATTGGTCTTATGGGTAGCCGTGAAGACAAAGAGAAAATCGTAGAAGAAATAAATATGTAAATACACAGAGCATACGTTTCAACATGTGACAGTAGCAGTCACTCACTGTGTAACCTAACTAAGAAAATTTGCATCTGTAGAAAATTGTCTACAAAATTTAATTTCCACATAGACAATAGTGAGTTCTATGATGATACATGTTAATACATGGCACGAAGAGTGGCATTAAACCATGTTACTCAGTTACGTTGGTAAATTTTTCATTTTTTCTGGCGGGAGGGATGTTAATCTCTTCTGTGTTTCCCTACCACTCACTCTCCGCAGGCCATGTCAAGGTTGAATGTTAGCAAGAGGCTTGAATTTTGTATGCAAATTCAGAGACGTATGTAACACGACACTTTGATAATGAGAACCGTATTAGTTTTATAATTATTCAACTAATAAAACGAAAGAAATTAAAACATAATTGTATTTCCCCACCTTCCGTAAATTTAAGTGACATTTTTCTACCATTAGTAAGAGAAGAAATCCGTTCAAAAATTATGAACTGCAAACCATATTTTCTACATCATAACTTTATAATTTATTAGTTTTTCGTCTTTACAATTAGTTTTAAATTTTATTATAACTAACTTTGATTTTTTTCTATTATACGTGTCTTTCTGTAAACAATAACTGATGATGCCTTAACCGGCGAAACCGCTTTAAAATAAATTAAAGTTGTGGAAGATATAAAAATGTCATTTATATTAATTTAACTGTATTGGGTGTTATTTTATTTTGACACTTTATTTTCTGTTGCAGCACATGGTGGGGACCGGCATGACGCCAGCGCCTTACGCAGCCCAGTTCGCCCAGAACGGCGAGGCAGCGGGCCCACTGAAGGCTGCCGAAGCGGGCAAGGAGGCCCCCGTGGTCCCCGGGCCCCCCTTCTCACCACCCCCAGCCACCCTCCCCCTCAACGGGATCGAGCAGCAGACCGTCAGCATAGTGAGTACTTCTTGTCACTCTATACTGGGGATGTCAAACAATCTAGTGGGTGCGGTTGTGCGCAGAGAACCGGACATCAGCTCTAAAGTCAAATCTTACTGCTATTCTTTTAGGGAATTGTAGCCGTGTAAAACTTGTAGCATTAAAATACATTACACAAAATAACTATTCATTCTTGTCTTTTAATGTACGCATTTGCAAAGTTTGGTAGAAGGGTACAGCGATGGGTGATTTTTATTTTCGCATACCGGTACTGCAAAGGAGATTTTAAGTAAATGTCAGAAAATCACTGGACATAAGATAGTGCCTTGCGATATACCGTACCTAGACTTTGAGTTTTGTCTCAATATTAAAACTAGAGCTCGAATTCGTGTTCCTGGTTGTGTACAACTACGATAAGACCTACGTGCTAAAACGAAGGGATTTTGTTTTCCTTTTGATGTAATCGATTTTAGGGGGGGGGCAACAAATATCAAATGAGAAGGTCTATTAAGTGGCATATCAAATTTTCCTTTAATTTAAAGTTTCCAAGAGTAGGTCTTCTTCTTTTCCGCATATGAAATTTGTTGCCAGCCCCAAATTTGCTCCCTCATTCACCCGCATTTCAACTTGGGGAGTAGTCCGATCATTTTTGAGATTCTAAAAAAAACACTTTTTAATAGTGAATACAGTAATGCTTAAAATATTTAAAAATTTCCAAAGTTAATTTGGTATTTTATTTCCCCATGTCAAGTTCCTCATGGGAATTCTCAAGGGCGAAGTAGGTTTTTTGAAATAATTCATTTAGTGCGGAGTAAATGTTTTGCCCATGCTCGCACGTCGGCTGTGGATTGTCGGTCCCTGAGGTCGGCCGTGTTCAGTATTAATTTAGCCGGGGAGCGTCCCATTGATATTGCACGGGGCATGAATATTGCACATGCAAGAGTGCAAGCCCCCCGCCCCCCACCATCGCCACTCCACACTCCGATTACTATTCATACTCCTACTCCCCACGGATGCGGTGGACTGCTACGGTCAGCCCTGCCCTTATACCCTTGTGAGGTCAGCGACGTAAACTAGGGGGGGGCACGCGGGGGCATGTGCCCCGGGCGCAAGTTGTTGGGGGGGCGCAACACGGCCACAGATTTTTCTAATAAAAATTGTTGAAAATATTTTTTAATGCGAGGTGTGTGTTGCAAAAGAAAATCATTATATTTATTATTTTTATTTGATTTAAGTCTAAGAAAATGCAAAGTGAAATGATGAATGCTATCTGACTATTTACGAATCATGTTTACGGTTCTGCATGAACTTGTACAGAACGAGTATGGGCACACTGTGTTATCTGTGGAATGACTCACTAGGACGGCGCGGCGTCAGACACTTCCTTCCCCTCCCGGCTCCCACCCGCAGCTCCCCCATCCCTCTCACCGCACCACACATGCCACATTGCCACAAACACAACACATCGATGCTCGCTGGCCTGACCTTGACTAACAGAGACTAACTGCGTATGTTGTGCAGTTGTGCACTACTATTGTTGACAATAGTTCATACTTCTACTTCATTATATACATCATCAGTGGTTCGGTTCACGTAAAGTGGGGTTGCGGAGCTGTTTTCTTTGAGTGTTACTAGCAATATTATTTTCGTGTTTGTGAATATTAGTCATGTCGAAAAAACTGTCTGGTGCGGAAAATCGCAAAAGAGCTAAAGAGAGAAAAAAAGAAGCACATCAATCCTCGTCTCTTCTATCATCATGGCCTAAATGAAACAAACAGTAAAGGTAGGTAAGATAGATATACAGTACTTTGTTACTTTGTATTTATTAACTAATACAGATTAATGATTAACTTATTGAAACCTTAAAAATATATCATAATTAACTTTTCTGTAACTGTAGCAGCGTACTATTGATATGAATCTGTGTTTAAAAAATATATAATTGAACACAGGGTTTAAGCTTTCTTCTTCTTAAGCTATTTCTTAGAAACGCTAACAAGCAGCAAATCTAGTCATCGTCACACTTGAAGACGACATTTCGCTTTAACCAAGAACTAAGAACGTCATAATTTATTTTAAAAAAAAATAGTATAGTAGGAGATGCTTTGTCGGCAGTATTGTTTAATTTAGCGTTAAACTATGCTTTTAGATAAATACGGCACAATTTAAACAGCTAAGTTCTACCACAAATTGACAAATATACCAATAATATTATTTTATCGAATGAAGGTAACTCGAATTTTTTATTTTTTCAGATGAAATCAGCTGTAGTACAAGTACGACTTTTGAAGATGGAGGGTCATCAGCTGATGCAGTCCAAGACGTGTTTTCAACTAATGCTAATCTTGGTACGGAAAATCTTCAGCTGGAAGAACTTCCAGTTGTACCAACGGTCACCCAGGATGACGTCGAGGGTGAAGAGATCGAGATGTTTCAACCGGAGCAAAAGTATAATAATGGTACGTCTACGAGTTTGACAACTGATCCAACCATGGTGAGTCTACTAAATCTATTGATCTAAAAGATCCGGGGAAGTGGCCTAATACCATTTTCGGATGCAGACAGATGTTTTCTCGTATCGAGATTATTGAATGAAGGGGAAAATAGAACCTGATCTTAACAATACTTTAAGAGATGGGAGACAGTTGACTAAAGAGTGGTTTACAAAAATTATGCCTAATGGCTTAAAAGTACATCGAACATGGCTAGTCTATAGCAAATCAAACAATTCCTTGTATTGTATCCCATGCAAACTTTTTTCGCACACTGAACATCAACATCCACATAAGATTTCTGCTTTAGCCAAAGATGAAGGGTTCACTCAGTGGAAGAAAATTGAGTGAACGGATTCCTGAGCATGAGAACTCCTTAAATCACAAACAGTGCTTTTGTGCTTGGAAAAATTTAGAATCTAGTTTAAGTAAACGTTCTGGCATTGACAAAGAACTACAAGACATGATTGCACTTGAAGAGGCACACTGGAAGGGTGTTTTGTATGCTATCATTGATGTAATCTTACACCTAGCAAAAGATGGCAGCCCATTACGAGGCTCCAATGAAAACCTGGATTTCAGTGACCCTAGATGCGGTAGGTTTTTGAACACTATTGAACTAGTATCTCATTACCATGCACCTCTGAAAGAGCACATTCTTCGCCATAAAAAAAGGCCAAGTCAGTTACTTTTTCGCCGCTCATCCAGAATGAATTTTTAGACATTATTGCAGGAAAAGTCAGAGAAAACATATTTTGTGACATCAAGGCTTCAAAATACTTTTCAATTATGTTTGACTGTACTCCCGACGTAAGTCATTTGGAGCAAATGTCTCAAGTCCTTCGTTATGTGAAAATCACCGAACAGGGTCCGGAGGTAGTGGAGAGTTTTATTGATTTTGTAAAAGTTGGTGAAAAAAACTGGATTGGGTTCTTTCGCAAGAAATTTCAGAGAAATCAAAAAATGATGGCTTAGATTTGAAGAACTGCCGGGGCCAGTGCTATGACAATGGTTCGAATATGGCTGGCAAATACAAAGGCGTCCAATCTAGGATTCTTGCCGAAAAACAACCTGGCTTATTTTGTGTGCGCTTGCGCGCTCATTCCTTAAATTTAGTAGGTGCAAATTGCTGCTAGTATGTCAGGGGAGGTACAGTCATACTTTGGAACTCTTAACTGCTTGTACAATTTTTTTGCTTCCTCGACCAATAGATGGGAGGTTTTATTAAAACATGTCCCTCTATCTCTAAAACTACAAAGTAACACCAGATGGTCGACTAAGAGGGAAGCTGTACAAGTTATATACAAGCATCTAGGTAAAATTATAAATGCTTTAAATGACCTCAGAACCAGCCTAACTACCTCAGATGAAACAAAAAACTGAAGCAGCTAATCTTTTGAAAAAATGTCAAGCAGTTTGAGTTTATAGTTCTCTCTGTTTTTGGTACAAGCAATTGACCCGCATTGACATTGTGAACAAGCTCCTACAAGTGGAGAATATCACCATACATAGATCGGCCAAACACATCAGTCGATTGATCTCTGAACTAGACTCGGAAAGGGCAAACTATTCAAACGCTGCAATGAAAGAAGCCAAAGAAATGGCAACAAATCTTGGCCTTGATCCTCATTTCAAAGTAGTTCGAAAGAGAAGAAAAAAGCGCATGTTTGATGAGAATGCCGAAGATGAAGCACCTGAATTCTCAGAAGAGAAGAAATTTCAACAGCAGCTATTAGAAATCGTCGATCGCATTCTTTGTGAACTCAGAGAAAGATTCAACTCTATTCAAAACATAAATCATTTGTTTGGTTTTCTCAACGGAGCTAGCTTTGGAACAATGAGTGGGGATGACCTAAAGGCTAAAGCAATTGAATTAGCCTCCAAATATAAAGAAGACTTGGACAAAGACGAATTGGCAACTGAAGTGGAAAGTTTCAAATACCATGGTTTGGATTTAGTACCAAATATCCAAACAGCCAATTCGATTGATCTTCTGAAATTTTTGTGTGTGAACAAAATGGAGGATGTATATCCCAAACATAATGACTGCCTTACGGAATCTTCTTGACAATTCCGGTTTCAGTGGCTTCGAATGAAAGAAGTTTTAGTAAACTTAAAATAATAAAAAATTATTTACGGAATTTGACAGGGCAACAGAGGCTGACAAACCTAGGGATTATTTCCATTGAGCACCAGGTAGCCTCAAAACTATGCTTCAGTGAGATTGTCAGTACATTTGCTGCAAGAAAAGCCCGAAAAGTTAAATTCTAAGAACAATTAAATGTTTAAATCAATATTTTACATAATTTACTATCATAAGTGTTTTAGTATAAATTGGTGTTGTTTTGAAATAAACTATTTGTTTTTGAAAATACGTATTCTATTATTTACCAAATATATTTTAGGCCTATATACTTTGAACTTGAGGTTGAGTATTTTAAGATCAAGATTCAAGATAGTATTAATGTAGCGTACCCGGTACCGATGGACACACCACACTTTTTAAGAGGAGTTATAAAGGAATTAGTTTCAGGTTCAATTGGTGGGGGGGAGGGGCGCCAAAATAGGTGTTTGCCCCGGGTGCTGAATAACCTAGTTACGTCGCTGTGTGAGGTTGATTCCGTATTGAATATTTATTGGAGAAATCATTTTCAAGTTTATTTCACTCTGCTGCCTACTCTCATGAGAATTCATTTGTTATTTGTAAAGTTTCTTTTGAATATACTATCTGCTCCACTGTTTTGGATTTTCTGACGCGTGTGTTTTTTTATCAGAATATTGATATTTACTGTTATCAGTTTTTGTTTCATCTAAGCGCTTGCTGCCTGAAAATTATGCACACTATTCTTTGAACTTTGAATGGATCTTTAGAATCTTGCTATAGTCTTGATTTTTTTAGGTCTTTCGGTAGTATATTGATAAAAATTAAATTAGGCACCCTGGTGATGTAGATTTTACGTACAGTTTCGTATTTTCTGCAGCTATATTAAATATTACAGAGCCACTTGTTCCGTATAAATATGTATGATGTATTGAATATTTTTATTGAAAATTGTATATTTTTTACCGGAAAGTAATCGCATATATTATAATACCGGCGCGAGTTTCCTCAAGCTCGATAAAAATATAACGACTGCAGAATGTTGTCGGGATTGGCCTATTTACTGTGTGCGGTATTTATTCAAATAACTTTCTTTAGTATAATCAGTATCAGACGTGCACCTGCGCAATTGACTCCTTAAGAGCGACCTTCAGGTGCCGGCAATCATCCTGCAGTCGCGTCGTCCAGCCCTGCGTTCCGACACCGAAAGCTGTTATTGGGCCGCCGTGTTATTGCTGGCGGTAACCTGTTATTGCATACACACACCAGTCGACCTTGGGCTGTCTGAGGTCCACATGTTACTACAGTGTACTACTGCAGTCTGGGCTTGGTCAGACGTCGTGTCTGATAGCATCGTAATTTTGTCTTTGGGGTGGGGGAGGAGGGTGATGTGTCGTCATCCCTGAAAGTTTTTACATGTCTTTATTAAATAATCTGTAGGGGGTTTAATTTTTTGACTGTCCTGAGATTTTGGGATTACAAATCGCAGTACGTAGCAAGTACACCTGTTCCAAAATAATTTCCTTTCCTGTCCCATTATAGTGAGCTCAGTTTTTTCGACTTTTTATGAACACTTAGTACAGTCGTTTTGTATCGGATAATGACAAATTACTTTAATTAATTAAGGGCGCTACGCGTTGTTTTCGACAATTTTATGTCCTTTTATTTCTTTTTTTTTGTAGTTAGGAATACGTACATCAGCTTTCGCCAAAATGTTTGTATACGTTTTAAAAGTAACCACCTTTTGGACAATTTTATGTATTTTTACAATATTGTTACTTTTTCTAGTTAGGAAAACTTAAGTCAGCTCTCGCAAAAATGTTTGTATACGTTTTAAAAGTAACCACCTTTTGGACAATTTTATGTATTTTTACAATATTGTTACTTTTTCTAGTTAGGAAAACTTAAGTCAGCTCTCGCAAAAATGTTTGTATACGTTTTAAAAGTAACCACCTTTTGGACAATTTTATGTATTTTTACAATATTGTTACTTTTTCTAGTTAGGAAAACTTAAGTCAGCTCTCGCAAAAATGTTTGTATACGTTTTTAAAAGTAACCACCTTTTGGACAATTTTATGTATTTTTACAATATTGTTACTTTTTCTAGTTAGGAAAACTTAAGTCAGCTCTCGCAAAAATGTTTGTATACGTTTTAAAAGTAACCACCTTTTGGACAATTTTATGTATTTTTACAATATTGTTACTTTTTCTAGTTAGGAAAACTTAAGTCAGCTCTCGCAAAAATGTTTGTATACGTTTTAAAAGTAATCACCTTTTGGACAATTTTATGTATTTTTACAATATTGTTACTTTTTCTAGTTAGGAAAACTTAAGTCAGCTCTCGCAAAAATGTTTGTATACGTTTTAAAAGTAACCACCTTTTGGACAATTTTATGTATTTTTACAATATTGTTACTTTTTCTAGTTAGGAAAAACTTAAGTCAGCTCTCGCAAAAATGTTTGTATACGTTTTAAAAGTAACCACCTTTTGGACAATTTTATGTATTTTTACAATATTGTTACTTTTTCTAGTTAGGAAAACTTAAGTCAGCTCTCGCAAAAATGTTTGTATACGTTTTAAAAGTAACCACCTTTTGGACAATTTTATGTATTTTTACAATATTGTTACTTGTTCTAGTTAGGAAAACTTAAGTCAGCTCTCGCAAAAATGTTTGTATACGTTTTAAAAGTAATCACCTTTTGGACAATTTTATGTATTTTTACAATATTGTTACTTTTTCTAGTTAGGAAAACTTAAGTCAGCTCTCGCAAAAATGTTTGTATACGTTTTAAAAGTAACCACCTTTTGGACAATTTTATGTATTTTTACAATATTGTTACTTTTTCTAGTTAGGAAAACTTAAGTCAGCTCTCGCAAAAATGTTTGTATACGTTTTAAAAGTAATCACCTTTTGGACAATTTTATGTATTTTTACAATATTGTTACTTTTTCTAGTTAGGAAAACTTAAGTCAGCTCTCGCAAAAAATGTTTGTATACGTTTTAAAAGTAATCACCTTTTGGACAATTTTATGTATTTTTACAATATTGTTACTTTTTCTAGTTAGGAAAACTTAAGTCAGCTCTCGCAAAAAATGTTTGTATACGTTTTAAAAGTAACCACCTTTTGGACAATTTTATGTTTTTTTACAAAATTGTTACTTTTTCTAGTTGGGATAACTTAAGTCAGCTCTCGCAAAAATGTTTGTATACGTTTTAAAAGTAACCGCCTTTTCGGACAATTTTATGTATTTTTACAAAATTGTTACTTTTTCTAGTTAGGTAATTCAGATCTCGCAAAAATGTACGTATACGTTTTTAAATTGCCACCTGTTTAAAAATTGGAAAGACTGCGAGTATTTTATTGGTTTTTCACTGTTATAAATTATGAATATGAGAAACAAAACTTCAGTCATCCTACTTAAACCGTATATTCTATGAATTGTTACGTTTAATTATGATACAAATATTAATAATTAATTTAAAACATTTAATTAACACACTGGTAGCCAGATTATAACAAAACGAGGCGTTGCGTTGTCTTTTTTTTAACACGTACAACCTAGAAGTTTATGTTAGAATACGTAGTTCTTAACCTCTCTCTGAATATTGAACTCGCGACTGTACTACTGTGTCTTTTTGTGTGTAACGTATTAAATGTACAATAACATTGTATAAGTTATTGCACATTTCAAAAGTCTTGTGAGGCATACAGAAGTTTTAATGACAAGCTTAAATAGGTTAAAAGTGTTTATGTAACGCAATTTTCAACTTGTAGTTAAAAATTGTTTAAAACAACATTCGGATTTTTATGTGAAGACACAAATAGGAATTTAAATGTACGTTTCATATAAATTTAATAAAATCCTAACAAAGGTTTACATCATATACAGTTTATTTTCGGCGATTGAATGTTTGAGGATTTAAACTGTTTGTACGTATTTTAGCACGTGTTTCGTTTATTTAATTGTATCTAACATA